>NC_044995.1:36468673-37068673 GCF_008728515.1 Papio anubis
TTAATTTTGTATCCTGAGACTTTGCTGAAGTTGCTTATCAGCTTAAGGAGATTTTGGGCTGAGACAATGGGGTTTTCTAAATATACAATCATGTCATCTGCAAACAGGGACAATTTGACTTCTTCTTTTCCTAACTGAATACCCTTGATTTCTTTCTCTTGCCTGATTGCCCTAGCCAGAACTTCCAACACTATGTTGAATAGGAGTGGTGAGAGAGGGCATCCCTGTCTTGTGCCAGTTTTCAAAGGGAATTTTTCCAGTTTTTGCCCATTCAGTATGATATTGGCTGTGGGTTTGTCATAAATAGCTCTTATTATTTTGAGGTACGTTCCATCAATACCGAATTTATTGAGCGTTTTTAGCATGAAGGGCTGTTGAATTTTGTCAAAAGCCTTTTCTGCATCTATTGAGATAATCATGTGGTTCTTGTCTTTGGTTCTGTTTATATGCTGGATTATGTTTATTGATTTGCGAATGTTGAACCAGCCTTGCATCCCAGGGATGAAGCCCACTTGATCATGGTGGATAAGCTTTTTGATGTGTTGTTGAATCCGGTTTGCCAGTATTTTATTGAGGATTTTTGCATCGATGTTCATCAGGGATATTGGTCTAAAATTCTCTTTTTTTGTTGTGTCTCTGCCAGGCTTTGGTATCAGGATGATGTTGGCCTCATAAAATGAGTTAGGGAGGATTCCCTCTTTTTCTATTGATTGGAATAGTTTCAGAAGGAATGGTACCAACTCCTCCTTATACCTCTGGTAGAATTCAGCTGTGAATCCATCTGGTCCTGGACTTTTTTTGGTTGGTAGGCTATTAATTGTTGCCTCAATTTCAGAGCCTGCTATTGGTCTATTCAGGGATTCAACTTCTTCCTGGTTTAGTCTTGGAAGAGTGTAAGTGTCCAGGAAATTATCCATTTCTTCTAGATTTTCCAGTTTATTTGCGTAGAGGTGTTTATAGTATTCTCTGATGGTAGTTTGTATTTCTGTGGGGTCGGTGGTGATATCCCCTTTATCATTTTTAATTGCGTCGATTTGATTCTTCTCTCTTTTCTTCTTTATTAGTCTTGCTAGTGGTCTGTCAATTTTGTTGATCTTTTCAAAAAACCAACTCCTGGATTCATTGATTTTTTGGAGGGTTTTTTGTGTCTCTATCTCCTTCAGTTCTGCTCTGATCTTAGTTATTTCTAGCCTTCTGCTAGCTTTCGAATGTGTTTGCTCTTGCTTCTCTAATTCTTTTAATTGCGATGTTAGAGTGTCAATTTTAGATCTTTCCTGCTTTCTCTTGTGGGCATTTAGTGCTATAAATTTCCCTCTACACACTGCTTTAAATGTGTCCCAGAGATTCTGGTATGTTGTATCTTTGTTCTCATTGGTTTCAAAGAACATCTTTATTTCTGCCTTCATTTCGTTATGTACCCAGTAGTCATTCAGGAGCAGGTTGTTCAGTTTCCATGTAGTTGAGCAGTTTTGATTGAGTTTCTTAGTCCTGAGTTCTAGTTTGATTGCACTGTGGTCTGAGAGACAGTTTGTTATAATTTCTGTTCTTGTACATTTGCTGAGGAGTGCTTTACTTCCAATTATGTGGTCAATTTTGGAATAAGTGCGATGTGGTACTGAGAAGAATGTATATTCTGTTGATTTGGGGTGGAGAGTTCTGTAGATGTCTATTAGGTCCGCTTGGTGCAGAGTTGAGTTCAACTCCTGGATATCCTTGTTAACTTTCTGTCTCGTTGATCTGTCTAATGTTGACAGTGGGGTATTGAAGTCTCCCATTATTATTGTATGGGAGTCTAAGTCTCTTTGTAAGTCTCTAAGGACTTGCTTTATGAATCTAGGTGCGCCTGTATTGGGTGCATATATATTTAGGATAGTTAGCTCTTCCTGTTGAATTGATCCCTTTACCATTATGTAATGACTTTCTTTGTCTCTTTTGATCTTTGATGGTTTAAAATCTGTTTTATCAGAGACTAGGATTGCAACCCCTGCTTTTTTTTGTTCTCTATTTGCTTGGTAGATCTTCCTCCATCCCTTTATTTTGAGCCTATGTGTGTCTCTGCATGTGAGATGGGTCTCCTGAATACAGCAAACTGATGGGTCTTGACTCTATCCAATTTGCCAGTCTATGTCTTTTAATTGGACCATTTAGTCCATTTACATTTAAGGTTAATATTGTTATGTGTGAGCTTGATCCTGCATTGTGATATTAGCTGGTTATTTTGCTCGTTAGTTGATGCAGTTTCTTCCTAACATCAATGGTCTTTACATTTTGGCATGTTTTTGCAATGGCTGGTACCGGTTGTTCATTTCCATGTTTAGTGCTTCCTTCAGGGTCTCTTGTAGGGCAGGCCTGGTGGTGACAAAATCTCTAAGCATATGCTTGTCTGTAAAGGATTTTATTTCTCCTTCACTTTTGAAACTTAGTTTGGCTGGATATGAAATTCTGGGTTGAAAATTCTTTTCTATAACAATGTTGAATATTGACCCCCACTCTCTTCTGGCTTGTAGTTTCTGCCAATAGACCTGTTGTTAGTCTGATGGGCTTCCCTTTGTGGATAACCCGACCTTTCTCTTTGGCTGCCCTTAACAGTTTTTCCTTCATTTCAACTTTGGTGAATCTGACAATTATGTGTCTTGGAGTTGCTCTTCTCTAGGAGTATCTTTGTAGTGTTCGTTGGCCTGCCTTACTAGGTTGGGGAAGTTCTCCTGGATGATATCCTGAAGAGTGTTTTCCAAGTTGGTTCCATTTTCCCCCTCACTTTCAGACACCCCAATCAGACATAGATTTGGTCTTTTCACATAATCCCATACTTCTTGAAGGCTTTGTTCATTTCTTTTTCCTCTTTTTTCTTTAGACTTCTCTTCTCACTTTATTTCATTCATTTGATCCTCAATCGCTGATACTCTTTCTTCCAGTTGATCGAGTTGGTTACTGAAGCTTGTGCATTTGTCACGTATTTCTCGTGTCATGGTTTTTATCTCTGTCAGTTCGTTTATGGCCTTCTCTGCATTGATTATTCTAGTTATCCATTCTTCCATTCTTTTTTCAAGATTTTTAGTTTCTTTGTGCTGGGTACATAATTCTTCCTTTAGCTCTGAGAAGTTTGATGGACTGAAGCCTTCTTCTCTCAACTTGTCAAAGTCATTCTCCGTCCAGCTTTGATCCTTTGCTTGTGATGAGCTGCATTCCTTTGGAGAGGGAGATGCGCTCTTATTTTTTGAATTTCCAGCTTTTCTGCCCTGCTTTTTCCCCATCTTTGCAGTTTTATCTTCCTTTGCACTTTGATGATGGTGACATACTGATGGGGTTTTGGTGTGGATGTCCTTCCTGTTTGTTAGTTTTCCTTCTAACAGTCAGGACCCTCTTCTGTAGGTCTGTTGGAGATTGCTTGAGGTCCACTCCAGATCCTGTTTGCCTGGATATCAGCAGCAGAGGCTACAGAAGATAGAATGTTGCTGAACAGCAAATGTACCTGTCTGATTCTTGCTTTGGAAGCTTCGTCTCAGGGGTGTACCCCGCCCTGTGAGGTGTGGGGTGTTGGTCTGCACCTAGTGGGGGATGTCTCCCAGTTAGGCTACTCAGGGTTCAGGGACCCACTTGAGCAGGCAGTCTGTCCGTTCTCAGATCTCAATCTCCGTGTTGGGAGATCCACTGCTCTCTTCAAAGCTGTCAGACAGGGTTGTTTGCATCTGCAGAGGTTTCTGTTGCCTTTTGTTTAGCTGTGCCCTGTCCCCAGAGGTGGAGTCTACAGAGACAGGCAGGCCTCCTTGAGCTGCTGTGGGCTCCACCCAGTTTGAGCTTCCCAGTGGCTTTGTTTACCTACTTAAACCTCAGCAATGGCGGGCGCCCCTCCCCCAGCCTCCCTGCTGCCTTGCAGTTAGATCGCAGACTGCTGTGCTAGCAATGAGGGAGGCTCCGTGGGCGTGGGACCCTCCTGGCCAGGTGTGGGATATAATCTCCTGGTATGCCGTTTGCTAAGACCCTTGGTAAAGCGTAGTATTGGGAGGGGCATTACCCGATTTTCCAGGTGTTGTGTGTCTCAGTTCCCCTGGCTAGGAAGAGGGATTCCCTTCCCCCTTGGGCTTCCCAGCTGAGGCGATGCCTCTCCCTGCTTCAGCTCTCGCTGGTCAGGCTGCAGCAGCTGACCAGCACCAATTGTCCGGCACTCCCTAGTGAGATGAACCCGGTACCTCAGTTGAAAATGCAGAAATTACCCATCTTCTGTGTCACTCGCGCTGGGAGCTGGAGACTGGAGCTCTTTCTATTTGGCCATCTTGCTTCACCCTCCTTGTTTTGTTTTAAAATGATTCCAACTACCTACTTTTTTTTTTTGAGATGGAGTCTCACTCTGTTGCCCAGGCTGGAGTGCAGTGGCATAATCTCAGCTCACTCTAAACTCCACCTCCCAGGTTCAAGCAGTTCTACTGCCTCAGCCTCCCAAGTAGCTGAACGACAGGCATGCGCCACCATGCCCAACTAATTTTCACAATTTTAGTAGAGATGGGGTTTCCATATGTTGACCAGGCTAGTCCCAAACTCCTGACATGAAGTGATCCACCCACCTTGGCCTCCTAAAGTGCTGGGACTACAGGCATGAGCCACTGCGCCCGGCCTTGATGTGCAGTACTCTGCTTCACCTTTTGATGTGGGCTTGTGTGGTATGGAAATCTATAAACTCAATGGCAATTATCACTTCTACTGCATCCCAGAGTGGAGTAATCACTGAATCATGAAAATTTAACATCCCGTGTTGGACTTGTTGCTTCCATTAACAGCAAGTGAAGTTACTTGAACTAAATTCCAGCATTTTTAAAAAGCTGGATGCAACCGGGCACAGTGGCTCATGCCTGTAGTCCCAATAATTTGGGAGGCCGAGGTGGGTGGATCACTTCAAGTCAGGAGTTCGAGACTAGGCTGGCCAACATGGTGAAACCCTGTCTCTACTAAAATTACAAAAATTAGCCAGGCGTGGTTGCAGGAGCCTATAATCCCAGCTACTTAGGAGGCTGAGGCAGGAGAATCTCTTGAATCCAGGAGGTGGAGGTTACAGTGAACTGAGATCATGCCATTGCACTCCAGCCTGGGCAAAACAGTGAGACTCTGTCTTAAAAAAAAAAAAAAAAAAACTGGATGCTTCTTCAATTCTTCACATGAATAAGTGACATGAAAAGACAGTGAAACAATAGCAAAGACATGGAATCAACCCAAATGCCTATCAGTGATAGACTGTTAAACAAAATGTGGTACATATACACCACGGAGTATTACGCAGTCATAAAAAGGAGCGAGACCATGTCCTTTGCAGGGACATGGATGGAGCTAGAAACCATTATCCTCAGAAAACTAACGCAGGAACAGCAAACCAAACACCACATGTTCTCACTCACAAGTGAGAGCTCAACAATGAGAACACATGGACACAGGGAGGGGAACAACACACACTGGGGCCTATGGTGGGGACAGGAGGAGGGAAAACATCAGAATAAATAGCTAATGGATGTGCGGCTGAATACCTAGGTGATGGGTAGGTATCACCATGCAGCAAATCACATCGCTGCAATCACATTGCAGCAAGTCACCATGGCACACATTTACCTACGTAACAAACCTGCATGTCCTGCACATGTATCCCAGAACTTAAAATAAAATAAATTTTTTAAAAAACGAAAAGACAGTGAAAAATCACAAAAACAGGATTCAAATAAAAACAGAAACCTACAGATAAAACCAACATAAATTATATATTCTCTCTGAAGGCATTTCTCAAATCAGGAAAATTTGAAACTCTGTTTCAACGGTTTTGTGATTGCAGGAAAAAAAACCAAACAACAAAAAAAAAACACCTTAAGAGTAGGTGTGATACGAGGAGGGAAAATGGTAAAAAGCCCCTCCTTGCATATGTGGAGCCCTCAAAGGGCTACATCTCTCAGGGTGAGAAAAAAATAAAGCAAAACAGCGAGCAAGTGTGATTTCAGCTTATATTTAAATCACCTGGGTGACCTTGGTCACCACAAGCCTAGAGCGTCATTGAACATGAACCTCAACCAGCCCTCCTCCAAAGACGGCTCCCTAGAGAAAGCTGCCTTCTTGTGGCTGGGCGCAGTGGCTCACGCCTGTTAATCCCAGTATTTTAAGAGGCCAAGGCAGGCGGATCACTTGAGGTCGGGAGTTCGAGGCCAGTCTGGCCAACATGGCGAAACCCCGTCTCTACTAAAAATACAAAAAATTAGCCGGGTATGGTGGCGGGCGCCTGTAGTCCCAGCTACTCGGGAGGCTGAGGCAGGAGAATGGCGTGAACCCAGGAAGTGCAACTTGCAGTGAGCTGAGATCGCGCCACTGCACTCCAGCCAGGGCGACAGAGTGAGACTCCGTCTCAACAAAAATAATAAAATAAAAATACAAAAATTAGCCAGCGATGGTGGCAGTCACCTGTAATCCCAGCTACTTGGGAGGCTGAGGCAGGAGAATCGCTTGAACCCAGGAGCGGAAGCTGCAGTGAACCGAGATCGTGCCACTGCACTCCAACCTGGGCGACAGAGCAAGACTCTGTCTAAAAAAAAAAACAAAGAAAGAGAGAGAGAGAAAGAGAAAGAAGGCTGCCTTCTTTAAATCCTACGAATATTATTTCAAATATGCAAATATGGCAGCCAATACCAGGCAAAGATGACCGAAACACTGACCCCATGACAAAAATGACAGTCATTGTAATCGATACAGATACTTTCAATGATCAGACACACTGTAAACCAACCAGGCTTATTATTGTTTAATAAGGACAGTCATTTAAGAACAATGAAAACAGTGAAGAACCCTAAGGTGAGCAGAAAAAAAATAACTGGATTAGGAGATGAGAATTGAGATCACCAAGTGCGGATGTAGCACCGCTCTGGTTTTCCTCAGTGACTCAGAGCCTCAAACCTGCCCCATAGGTGCCTCCTCAACACTGGTCCCTCTCCTGCTCAAACACCCACCATGGCTCCCTATCGCCCACAGGATACAGTCCCGACCTGGGCTCTGGGAGAACCCGCCCTCAGCACGGGTCACTGCGCTCACCCAGAGAGGCTTGGGTCAGAGACCAAGCCTTGGGTTAAGTGTCTCTTGGCTCAGAGACACTCCGCCCCCTCCCAGCCAGGCCCTGGATCCCTGCAGTCCTCCAGCGCCCCCTGCTGGCTGGCTGTGGGACTCAGGCACAGATTGAGTCCCGGGAATCTGCAAAGAGGCCTGAGGGTGCGGGGGCTCTGAGACCTGAGGGTGGTGGGTCACTGCGGGTTCGCGCTCAGGGGCTCCATCCGTAGCCAAAGTCCGTCCTCCGCGCGCAGGATCACCTCCGACTTCCTGCGGGGCTCCGCGAGGTCCGGCAGGATGCGGAAGCGCAGCAGCGTGAGCGCCAGGACAACCTTCATCTCAGCCATGGCGAATGTCTGGCCGATGCAGTTCCTGGGGGAGGAGGTGGGGACTCTGACTGTGCCCAGGACACCCATCCCGGCCCCATCGCGCCGGGAACCTGGCCTGGGACTCCCAACCCCACCCAGATCCGGTTGAGGGACAGAGAGAGGGACCCCGTGCCTGGGACCCCCTTGTGGGCTTGCATATCCCCCGAGCTTGGCCTAGACTCCGGCCCCCAACACAGACCAGCAGACGTAGGAGTGAGGAAGTCTGAGAACACACACTCCCTTTTCCTGGGATCTTATTCAAATCCTAGACTCCCTGAAACACGTGGCCCCACAAGTCAGACCTTGTCTCCACCTGTGGCACCTTCACCCCATGCCCACCTCAGAATCCCCTGAGCCTCACCTGGGCCCTGCCGAGAAGGGAATAAAAGCCAGAGGTGATCTCTTCTGGAGATTTTCTGGGTCGAAGCGAAAGGGATCATAGACCTGGGGAGTGGGCGAGTTAGAGCTGTTGGGTGGGGGCCTCTCAGGACACCCAGCCACCCCCATATAAGACAGATGTGAAGCCGGGCGCGGTGACTCACGCCTGTAATCCCAGCACTTTGGGAGGCTGAGGGGCGAATCTCATGAGGTTGGGAGTTCGAGATGAACCTAACCAACATGGAGAAACCCCGTCTCTGCTAGAAATACAAAATTAGCCGGGCTTGGTGGCGGGAGCCTGCAATCCCAGCTACTCAGGAGGCTGAGGCAGGAGAATCGCTTGAACCCGGGAGGCGGAGGTTGCAGTGAGCCGAGATCTCTCCATTGCACTCCAGCCTGGGCGACAAGAGCGAAACTTCCTCTCAAAAAAAAAAAACAAAACAAAACACAGATGTAGGTGGAGTAGAGAGGGAGTATCTGCTTCCCCGGGACAAGATCTCTTCCCCGACCAAGCCCCAGGGATGGAGAAGGGGGAAGGGGTAGCACCTCAGGGTCCGGCCAGACTGAAGGGTTGTGATGGATCCCAAAGATGCTGACGATGCAAGTGTTTCCTGTCGGGGAGGAGGTGCAGTCAGGACAAGGATCCCCACCACACGATGGGACCTCCACCCTGCCCAAAGCCCTCCCCGCCTGCCCAACTGTGGGCACCTTTGGGGATGACCCGGCCATCCGGGAGCACCACGTCCTGGGTGCAGCAGCGCTGGATCCTGGAGACTGGAGAATGCAGCCGCAGGCTCTCCTTCAGGCACATGGTCAGGAAGGGCAACTGCACCAGGTCATCCCTAAGGAAACATCCAACAATTATCCAGGGAGCAAACACAGCCCTCCTGCTGCCCAGAGAGACCCTTGCACCAACTTGTAACCGCCCGGTGGATTCACCTTGCTTGCTGCCTAGAAACAGCCGATTTATCAAGACAGGGAGTCTTTTCGCAAAAGGGCTATATTCAATTTTGTTTCAGACTCAAACTATGAACTGAATCCCTTCCCAAAGTTAGTTCAGCCTATGCCCAGGAATGAATAAGGACAGCTTAAAGGTTAGAAGGAAGATGGAGTCGACTAGGTCTGATCTCTTTCACTGTCATAATTTCCTCAGTTATAATTTTTGCAAAGGCGGTTCCAACCTCCCTCTGACCCTAAATCCAATAACAAAACAAGTTCCAGAAGAATCAAGGATTTAAGCACGAGAAAACCAAAGTCACAAAAGTATTAGAAGAAAACTTGATATGGTACTTTCAGAAGCATTTCTAAGCAAAACACAACACATAGAGGGTCTCCTTAAAAGTGTTAACCTATTTGCATTTAAAAATGTTTAAAATTATATAATGGGGCCGGGTGCCGTGACTTACGCCTGTAATTCTAGCACTTTGGAAGGCTGAGGCGGGTTGATTACTTGAGGCCAAGAGTTCAAGACCACCCTGGCCAACACAGCAAAACTCCATCTCTATTAACAATGAAAAAAATAGCTGGGTGTGGTGGCATGGGCCTGTAATCCCAGCTACTCAAGAGGCTGAGGCACAAGAATCTCTTGAACCTGGGAGGTGGAGGCTACAGGGAGCGGAGACCATGCCACGGCACTCCAGCCTGGGTGACACAGCAAGACCCTGTCTCAAATTTATAATATAATATAAACTAATATGCTAAAAAAGATGAGGGGAAAATCACCATAAAGATTATGAAATTGTTTTAATAAGATCCCCTCCATACTCTAGAATGAGATGGCTTAATATTATGAAGGTGTCCTTTCTTTCTAAATTAATCAATATATTCAAAGCAATACAATAAAAATCTAGCTTTTTATTTTGTAGGAACTTAACCATCTTATTCTAATTGGGAGAATTAAAGTTCATCAAAACCTAGGTCAATTTAAGAATAAAAGATCCACCAGGCATGGCGGTGCATGCCTGTGGTCCCAGCTACTGAGGAGACTGACGTGTCAGGATCCCTTGCGCCCAGGAGTTCAAGGCTGCAGTGAGCTGTGATCACACCAATGCACTCCAGCCTGGGCTATAGAGTGAGAGCCCATCTCTCAAAGAAAAAAAGATAAAATTAAAATGAAAGATTGAAGAAGATAAATCCAATCTACCATGTATTATGATCTATTACAAAGGTATAGCATAAAAATGAAATAAAATACTTTCCAAAAGATAAAGCGGCTGGGTATGGTGGCACATGCTTGTAATCCCAGCACTTTGGGAGGCCGAGGTGGGCTAGCTACAAGGTTAGGACTTCGAGACCAGCCTGGCCAACATAGTGAAACCCCGTCTCTATTAAAAATACAAAAATTAGCTGGGCATATTGGCGGACGCCTGTAATCCCAGCTGCACAGAAAGCTGAGGCAGTAGAGTATCATGAACCCGGGAGGCAGAGGTTACAGTCAGCGGAGATCATGCCACTGCACTCCAGCCTGGAAGACAGAGTGAGACTCCATCTCAAAAAAAAAAAAAGAAAGAAAAAGAAAGAAAGACAGAAAATAAAAAAGAATGATTTTAATTGTAATACATAGTAAAGGCAAAAATCCCAGAACTTCTCCCTTGCTCCAGGCTGAGTATCAGGCCCTGAGTACCAGGCCCTGTTTCTGAGCTCTGCACCTATTCCTACTAGGCAGTAATAGCACAAGCACCAATAAGACCCTCTTCCTTTCCCACCTGAAGAACTAAACCAATGAGAGGGACTCAGAAACAGGACATGAGAACCTGCACACTCACCATTCAATCTCTTTAGGATCACGGTTCTTCAGGAGCTCTTGCACCTCCTGTCGGCAGTGCTCCTGATATTTCGGGTGCCTCGCGAGGTTGTACAGGACCCAGGAGAGACCACTGGCCGTAGTGTCATGGCCTGAGGGGCAGCCAGGTAAGCTTGGGTCTCTGGGCTGCTTCAGCACCAAAGGGTGGACAGCGCCCATGCATTGAGGCCCTCGGGAGGAAGTGGGGAAGGAAGATGGGATGGGGTGATCCAGGGTCCACCCACCACATCCCTGGAATGGAGACACTCTTACCCCTAGTGACATCACACCCTGGGACCCTCACCCGCAAACATGAAGGTGTCAGCCTCTGCTCTTATGTCTTCATCTGACAACTCCTTTCCATTTTCATCCTGGAGACAAGAAAAGACCTCTAAATCACCCAGCCATGAAGGCACCTCAGTCTAAACTAAAACAGTTCATGAAGATCCATATTCCAGGCAAGATTCCTCCCTTATCATCACTAGACCTGCCTAGCAGGACTCTTTCCTTGTATCTTGCCTCCTGTTTGTTCCTCCTAGGAAGTCTTCTCCAGAGTCACCTCTAAAATGTATCTTACTTGTCCCTCCTTTCCTCAAGCACCTTCCATGGCTCCCCAGTGCCCTCTGGATCAAGTCCAAGTTCATGGATCTGACATTTCACATCAAGGTCCATTCTACTTCTGAAATTCAGATCCCAGAGAAGCCCACCTTGGCCAGCAAGAGCACATCAATGAAGTCCAAAGTCTTGGACTTAGCCTTGGCCTGCAGTAAGTCATCAACACCCTGGCTAGTGAGGGTGCGGCGCCGCTCCTGGATGATGGCATCTGTGAAGTTGTGCACTATGTCACAGGCCCTGCGGAAGCGTCGCCCATTGGGAGTGAGGAAGTACAAGAAGTCCGCCTGCAGGAATATGTGCTGGTTCCGTTTCACGACGAGGGCAGTGAGCTCCAAGATGGCATCAATATATTCGCTGGGTTTCCTGCAGGGCCAGGCCAGGGAGAGGAAGCAGTTTCTAAACACATATGAAAGCCTGGGAGCACCTTCTAGCCAGAATCCCAGGACCACATTCCAGGCAGAAAAGGGTGCCCTGCAAGCACACTTCACTCTCTACCTCCTACTCTCTGAGCTGCCTCCTGCCCTGGATCCCCAGGGCACAGCTTGGCCATCATGGGCATCTGCCCACCCTCTTACGCAACATCTGCTCCTGCCTATTTCTCCTTGGTTTCTCTCAAATCTGCCCCATTTTCTCCACCAACCTCTGGCCTCTTCCTCTCCACAGTCTCCTTGCTTCCTGTGTCTACATAACAGTCAATCTTCCACAGAGTCAAACATCCAAGCTCAGCACTGACTGTGACCCTTATCTTCTTAAACGCCTCCCATGACTCCCTGGGAGCCTTGGATAAAGTTCATACCCCTTTGCGTGACTTTTCAATATCCTTAAGTTGTAGCTACTGCTGACCCCTGCAATCTCATTTCCAAGGTGTCCCCTTGATGGCTATTGCACATGCTTCTGCTCATCCTAGCCTCCTTGCCATTACCCAAACAGTTCTACCTACCTGGAGAACTGATCTTTCTTGTCCCCTTCCCTGTACTTCCATGCTCAATTCTGACTCATTTTCTCCAAGAAGGCACTTCCAGATGCCCTGATCAGTCCTCTCTCCCCAACCTACTCCCGTGGGTCCGTGGCCAAGATCTCAGGTCCTAGGGAAGAACTCACTCCTGACAATGGCTGTCAAAGCTGAAGGCGCATTTCTGCATAATGTCCAAGGTCATCAGGCTGATGTGCTCAAACATGTCCACACGGGCACTGCCCTCCAAGGCCAGGCGTTGCCATTTCGCCTGGACCGAGAAGGGGACAGAGCCAGAACTGAGCCCTGGCTCCCCTGAGTCCCTTCCCATCCCCAACCTCCAGAATGGACTCCCTCAGAACCAACTTCTGCTCCTCTTCCCCAGGTACCCATCCCCAAGGAGGACCTAGCTTGTGAGGGACAGAAGCTGTTACTATTAGGACATGAAGGTCCAAGTCTGGGGGTCAGGTGACCTGGGTCCAAGTTCCAGCTCTGCTCCTTGCCTATGCACCCTTAGTCAACCCACTGTCCTCTTTAGGTCCCTCTGTCAAATCTTCAGTAATAGTTAAGATGATCTGCTTTGGGTTGGGCACAGCGGCTCACACCTCTAATCCTCTAATCCCAGCACTTTGGAAGGTGAGACAGGCAGATCATGAGGTCAGGAGATCGAAACCATCCTGGCCAACATGGTGAAATCCCATCTCAACTAAAAAATACAAAAACTAGCTGGGTGTGATGGCAGGCACCTGTAATCCCAGCTACTCAGGAGGCTGACACAAGAGAATCACTTGAACCCAGGAAGCGGAGGTTGCAGTGAGCCGAGATGATGCCACTGCACTCCAGCCTGATGACAGAGTGAGACTCCATCTCAAAAAAAAAATGATCTGCTTTGGTGCCAGATAACCAGGTTAGAACCCTTTCTCCACCACTTTTAGCTCATTTCCTAACTGTAAACTTAGGCAAGCTCCCTAATCTCTCTGACTGACAGTTTCTTCATCCATAATGTGGCAATTATGAGCATCTCTACCTCATAGGGTTGTGAATATTAAATTAGACAACATCGATCATGGAATTGGCATATAGTTTCTGGTATACAGTAAGTGCTCAATAAATGTTAGCTATCATTATCATCCTCATCATTAGCACAGAGGCAAGTGATTGCAGGAATGTCCACAACTTTTTGCCCCTCACCCTTGGCGATGAGACTTGGCACCTCCTTCCAATTGCAGGCAGAACCTGAGTCTCCATTTCTTGAATTTGAGCTGGTCTTGAAACTGGGTTTCGCCAGGAGAATGTGGTAAAAATGCTAGTGTGCTACTTCTGAACTAGCATCAGGAGGTACTAAAATGTTTCTGCTCACTCTCTTGAAACTCAGACTCCACTGCGGTAGTGAACCTAGGCTAGCCTCCTGGAAAATAAGGGGCAAATGGAAGTGTCTGCTTGGAACACTGAGGCCAGTGAGTTTTAAAGTGGTTTCTTTTTTTTTTTTTTTTTTTAATTATACTTTAAGTTCTAGGGTACATGTGCATAACGTGCAGGTTTGTTACATATGTATACTTGTGCCATGTTGGTGTGCTGCACCCATCAACTCGTCAGCACCCATCAACTCGTCATTTACATCAGGTATAACTCCCAATGCAATCCCTCCCCCCTTCCCCCTCCCCATGATAGGCCCCCGTGTGTGATGTTCCCCTTCCCGAGTCCAAGTGATCTCATTGTTCAGTTCCCACCTATGAGTGAGAGCATGCGGTGTTTGGTTTTCTGTTCTTGTGATAGTTTGCTAAGAATGATGGTTTCCAGCTGCATCCATGTCCCTACAAAGGACACAAACTCATCCTTTTTTATGGCTGCATAGTATTCCATGGTGTATATGTGCCACATTTTCTTAATCCAGTCAAGCAATTCTCCTGCCTCCGCCTCCCAAGTAGCTGGGATTACAGGCATGCACCACCATACCTGGCTAATTTTTTTTTTTTTTTTTTGTATTTTTAGTAGAGATGGGGTTTCACCACGTTGGCCAGGCTGGCCTCAATCTCCTGGACTCAAGTAACCCACCCATCTCGGCCTCAAAAGTGCTGGGATTACAGGCGTGAGCCACCGCGCCCTGCCATTATCCAAATTTCATCATAACTGCCTTTAGTTTGCAAGGCTTCTGTGAGGGTGACTAGTAATTAATGCCTTCTGAACACCTACTATGTGCCAAGAACGTCACTTCGGTACGTGATCTTGACCACCTTTTCAGTAGAAATTATTATTCCCATTTTACACATGAAGAAACCAAGGCCTGGGGAGGAAAAGCTATGGCACCAAAGCCACCCAACAGAGCCAGCATTTCAGACCAGATCTGCCTGAGGTCGCTTCTCCTTTCCCAAGACCCCAGAGGGGACCCGGCTTTGTGGCACTCACGTGCATGATGTTCGCGCTGTCATTGAAAATCTTCACATAGGGCTTCAGGATTTTGAAGTGGAAGGCGGGTGTCAGCAGGTGGCGGTGCCATCTCCACTTGTCACCGGCACTAATCAGGAGCCCGTCCCCTAGTAGAGGCAGCCAAGGGCAATGGGCAAGGACAGCACCTTCCCCTGGCCCCAGAAGGTTGTCCCCATCCCCACTCTTCTAGTTACTCACCCAGCCAGAGCTTCAGGGTGCTATAGGCAATCATATCCTTGGGAGCAACAGCAACTGACATGAATAAGGAACATCAGGGGTTATGGAGAGGGGCAGGGGAGGGACTTTGAGTGTAGGGGGAGGCTCCTAGTCAGGGATTTGCACTTCCACCCTCCAGGTCCAGTAAAGCAGGAACAGGGTCAAGGGCAAAGGAAGGAGGGAAGACAGAGGAGGAGAGTGGGGACCAGACCAGGCTGCAGTGGTGCAGTACAATAATGACACAACCCAACATGGTACAGCACACCCCAGCATGCCTTGGCATGGCTCCTACATGATCCAACATGTTCTGCAATACCTGAGCATGGCTCAATGCTCTACAAAATGCCTTTACAGGGACCTAGGACACCCTGGCCGGGCATGGGGGATCACGCCTGTAATCCTAGCACTTTGGGAGGCTGAGGCGGCGAATTGTCTGAGCTCAGGAGCTCAAAACCAGCCTGGGCAACACGGTGAAATCCCATCTCTACTAAAAAGTACAAAAACATTAGCTGGGCGGGGTGACGGGTGCTTATAGTCCCAGCTACTCGGGAGGCTGAGGCAGGAGAATCGCTTGAAGTGGGGAGGCAGAGGTTGCAGTGAGCCAAGATCATTCTACTACACTCCAGCCTGGAAGATAGAGCGAGACGCCATCTCCATTAAAAAAAAAAAAAAAATCTTAGGACGAGGACATCGTGTCTGCCCGGTACTCTCTGACATTTTCTGACACGGACCTGAGATATGTGGCATAGCCTGAGATGCGTTGACATGTTCTGACACGGACACAATATACATGACCTGTCCTGATGTGACATGCTCAGACATGGACGTGGGAGAGTCTAAAATGACTTCCACGTGCACTACAGATGGGCCCCAGATAGGATTTAAATCTGGTCCTGTTAGCGTCCCACGTGTAACCTAGGCTTGATTTAGCCTTCCTCAGTATCCTGCCACACTCCACACTAAGCATTAATGAGTGAGGCCCTGTCTCAAAAAAATTTTAAAAAAGAACTAAGAGGGAGGCCTCGATATGCTATGTGACCTTGAGAAGTCATTGCGCCTCTCTGCACCTCAGTTTTCTTACTCAGGAAATGCCTATCTCACAGGGAGGCTGGTGAATGGATGTCTGGTGAATGGTGGTATCTGCCTGTCCAGCATCCATCCTCCTCATGCCTTCCCCACTCTCAATCCAAGTCGTTGAGAGGACTCTCATCCCCTGCTCCAGGGCTGAGCATATGACCCTAAACCTATGCAATCAAGCTGCAGTGACTGGATAAGAAATTGGTCCTGGCACCCAGGCCAGGTCAATTGAGGGGAATCCTGGAAATTTTCCTGGAATTACATGGAATTTTCCATGGGGGTTGAGCTTCTGGGACTTATCTGTAACAGCATGAGAGTGAAACCATCTGTGAAACCATCACAGAGGAATACAGAGCTAAGAGATGAAGACTAGCATTATGAAGGCCTGGATCCAGCCATGCCTGAAGACCACCCTTCCTGGACTTCACTTTTACTTCCTGACTTTTACTTTACAGTCAATGCATTCTCTTTCTTTGCTTAGACCACACAGGGTTGAGTTTTCTTCACTCACAACTAAAAGAAGCCTCAGCAGCCAGAGCACCAGGGACCTGCCCAGAGTCACCCAGCAGGTTAGTGCAGAGCCATGGTCTCTTTTGGATGCACCCATTTTTCTGCTCAGCATGGCCTGTCCAAGGGTTGGAAGGGCTGGGAGCAGAGGCAGGGAAGAGGCAGCAGCACAGCCTCCTGAGAAAGATACCTGAAGCCTGGAGCACAGGGGCAGCGAACGTTGGGTGGACGAGATGCAGGGCAGGGTGGAAAGGCCCAAGCCACCAGAGTTGGACATCATGGAAGTGGTGGCCCAGATCCTCTATCAGCCTCATGTCCTCCTCATTGCCCTGCATCTGGGGATAGACAAGGCTGACAACAGGCCTGCAGGGGGCCTCAGATGCTACCACTGCCCATTGCACCCCCCTACCCACCACACAACCCCAAACTACTCAGCCCTTTGACCTGAGATATTGGTCTCTGCCTGTCTCTTCCTATGTCTGTGTCTATGTGCTTCTCTGTTCCCTCACTCTCTTCCTCTCTCTGTGTCTTTCTCTAGATAGATATGTAGATGATGGATGGATGCATGGATGGATGGATGGATGGATAGATAGATAGATAGATAGATAGATAGATAGATAGATAGATAGATGGTTGGATGGGCCCACAGATAGGATGGGTGGATGCATGGATGGATCAGTAAGTAGGTGGACAGGGAGTAAGGGATGGAGATAGACAGACAGACAGATAGACAGGCAGACGGACAGACAGACAGATAGATAGATAATAAGATAGTGAGATAGATAATAAGATAGATGGTCGGATGGACCCACAGATAGGATGGGCGGATGCACAGATGGATCAGTAGGTAGGTGGGGAGGGAGGGAGGGAGGAAGATGATAGATAGATAGATAGATAGATAGATAGATAGATAGATAGATAGATAGATTGATTCAATAGACAGATGGACACACAGATAGGATGGATGGATGGTTGGATGGATGGATGGATGGATGGATGGATGGATGGATGGATGGATGGATGGATATATGGGTAGGTAGTTTGGTCAGTCGGTAGATATACAAGCAGATAGATAGAAGATAGATAGACTTGCCGGGTGTGGTGACTAATGCGTGTATTCCCAGCACTTTGGGAGGCCGAGGTGGGTGGATTATGAGGTCATGAGTTCAAGACCATCCTGACCAATATGGTGAAACCCTGTCTCTACTAAAGATACAAAAATTAGCTGGTTGTCGTGGCACGTGCCTGTAATCCCAGCTACTCGGGAGGCTGAGGCATGAGAATCGCTTGAACCCAGGATGTGGAGGTTGCAGTGAGCCAAGATCATGCCACCACACTCCAGCCTGGGCGACAGAGCGAGACTCCATCTTGAAAAAAAAAGTAGATAGATAGATAGATAGATAGATAGATAGATAGATAGATAGATAATAGGATACATGGATGGATGCACAGATAGGAGGGATGGATGGATGGATAGGTAAGTAGGAAGGTAGGTATGTAGGTAGATAGGTAGGTAGGTACTAGGTAGGTATATTAGTAGGTAGGTAGATAACAGGAGAGATGGATGGATAGATGTATGGATGCACAGATAGGATAGATGAATGGATAGGTGGTAGGTAGGTAGGTAGGTAGGTAGATAATAGGATAGACAGATAGATGAGAGAAAGAGAAAGGTAAGTGACCAATCCATACATGATAAATAGGATACATGGATAGAGAGATAAGAGGGACAGGTATAGATGAGAGAGATGTATGAGTGATGGCTACGTAGATGACAGATATGGTCAATGACAGATATAGATATGTGCGTGTATGTGTTTCTTTTACTTTCTGTTTATGTGTCCCTTTTTCTGTCTTTCTCTCCCTCTCCTCTCTCTCTCCTTCACTCTGTCTCTCGCTGTTTCTCTCGCTGTCTCTGTGTGTGCATCTTTTTCCCTATCTCTGTTTCTCCCAAGTCCAACTCTCCATCTCTCTCTCTCCCTGTCTCTCCCCACCAACACTTGACCATTCACCCCACTTGCTGTTTATCCCAAATTTATAATCGCAGTCCATTGAACTTTCTCCCCTGTCCCCCAGTCCCAGCACAGCCTCCTGCCCCTAGCTCTAGGTGGGTACCCCCAGCTTTGCAGCAAGCTAGCAGGGGGCAGATGTAGACACAGCCCTTCTCTCAAGCCTGGCTGCACCACCCCAGACCGGCTCCACATCCCACCCCAAGGATAGCCCTGAATTTCAGTTCATGGGAGAATGTTCTGTCTCATACTCCCATCACTCCCACACCTGTGCCCAGGCTGGAGCCAGCTGGGAAAGACTGAAGGAGATACCCAGAAAGATCCAGAAGGAAGTGGAAGAAAATGGGTAGAAACCAGTCAGGGAACAAGAGCAGAAGTAGCAGGTGAGTGGGAGAGGAGGGACTGGAGAATCAAAAGACACTGTCTTAGTGTGGGCTCTCTAGAAGCAAAACCTGAATTGCAGATACTTCTGCAAGGGGTGCTATAGAAAGGAGCTTTAAAAAAAGGCGGGGCGGGGGTAGAAACCAGGTGGCGCACAGGAAGGAGGCAGGCAGCTGATAATTCCCCTCTCCTGTTCAGACACCCTCCATGGCTCCCCGTTGTCCTCAGAATCAATCTCCTCCTCTCCCTCTTTCCTCTGCCTCTCACCCTGATTGCTCTGGTGGCACCAAGCTCTATCTTGCTGCTCAAAAGCCAGGTGCTTGCTCTCTCACCTCCAAGTCTTCGAGTGGGCCCAACCTCCACACGAAACTATCTTCCTCTTTCTCGTCTTTGCTTAAAAAATTCCGACTCATCGTTCCAGACCCACTTCCAAAAACCCCTCCTCCAGGAAGCCTGCCTGCCTGCCCCAGTGGCAGAAAATCTGATTCCCCTCAAGGGTCCCACAGTCCATCTCTCCTTCAAGCCAGCCCTGACCACAGAGGACGTGGAGTGTCTCAGTCTACTTCTGTGGCCACAAGATTGGGGGTGCCTCCAAGGTAGAAACTCACCTGAGTCTCTCCAAGGATCCCCAGAATGGAAGTTGGCAAATAAGTAAAAGTAATAAAAGATGACGAAGGGCATCCAGAGCCACAGGACCTTGGGTCCTACAGGATCAACACGCAAGCTGGGCAAGAAAGGGCCCTCAGGCTTTGGACACTGCCTCCCGGGTTCAAGCGATTCTCCTGCCTCAGCCTCCAGAGTATCTGAGATTATAGGCACCCATCAGCACACTTGACTAATCTTCGTATTTTTAATAGAGACGGGGTTTCACCACGTGGGCCAGGCTGGTTTCGAACTCCTGACCTCATGTGATCCACCTGCCTCAGCCTCCCAAAATGCTGGGATTACAGGCGTGAACCACTGCACCGGACATCTCATCTTTTTACTTAAACTCCAATGATAAATTTTAAAACCTGAGATCTCATTCTATAAAATCTGTGTCATGTTTTCATGTAGCTTGATGTTTTCATTATTCTTCCATCAGTCTTCACAAGCATAATTATTAATGTTTTCATATCCTGCCAAGTCATTCCACAAATCGTTATTCAGGGTAGATGGTGTCCATTCTACATTCAGGTGATAGAGCAGGGAATAGGGCGGGTGAAATCACTTTTGCTCTCAGGGAACTTGCAGTGGTTCATATGGCTTTACCATAATTAGTTCACTAGTTTTGAAACCATGTTTACTCTTTATCACTAGCATAACAAATGCAATGGAAGTCTCATGTAATTACGTTACATATACCTGATTATCAACTGCATATAGCACCCTCCAAATAAGTTATTTGTATAGTTTGATGTTTTTGATGTATACTGCAAAATTACTTTGAAGAAGAATTTTATAAATATCCACACGCCTATCTGCTTTGTATGAAGGTGCAGCATTACACGCTGAAAGCCTTCTATGTTTTTTTTTAAAGCCTTTATCAATGTAATAGTCAAGAAGTAACATCTCGGCTGGGTGCCGTGGCTCACACCTCTAATCCCAGCACTTTGGGAGGCTGAGGCAGGCGGATCACCTGAGGTTAGGAGTTCGAGACCAGCCTGGCCAACATGGTGAAACCCCATCTCTACTAAAAACACACACAAAAAATGTTTTTTTAATTAGCTGGGTGTGGTGGTACGGGCCTGTAATCCCAATTACCCTGCAGGCTGAGGCAGGAGAATCACTTAAACCCGGGAGGCACTACACTCCAGCCTTGGTGACAGAGCAAAACTCCATCTCGGAAAAATATATATATACACATACAAAATTAGCCAGGCATGGTGGTACATGCCTTTAGTCCCAGCTACTAGGGAGACTGAGGCAGGAGGATCGTTTGAACCCAGGAGGTGGAGGTTGCAGTGAGCCAAGATAACAACACTGCACTCCAGCCTAGGTGACACAATGAGACCTTGTCTCAAAAAAAAAAAAAAAAAAAAAAAAAAAATCTGAAATTGTCTTTATTGATTATGAGATTGCACAGATTTTCTTAAATTCGTCAATAATCTCTGTCTCTATTTATTCAAACTGCCTATGCAAAACTTTTGCCTGTTAGCCAATTGATAGTATCTCTAATGGATTTGTAAGTGTAATTTGTGTGCTTTTGTCTGTAATTTTTATAAACAGTTTCCTTTTAAAAACAGAAAGAGGCCGGGCGCGGTGCCTCAAGCCTGTAATCCCAGTACTTTGGGAGGCCGAGATGGGCGGAACACGAAGGTAAGGAGATCGAGACCATCCTGGCTAACACGGTGAAACCCCGTCTCTACTAAAAAATACAAAAAACTAGCCGGGCGAGGTGGTGGACGCCTGTAGTCCAAGCTACTCGGGAGGCTGAGGCAGGAGAATGGCGTAAACCCAGGAGGCGGAGCTTGCAGTGAGCTGAGATCTGGCCACTGCACTCCAGCCTGGGTGACAGAGCAAGACTCTGTCTCAAAAAAACAGAAAAGAAAAGAGAAAAGAAGGAAAGGAAAGGGAAGGGAAGGGAAGGGGAGGGGAGGGGAGGGGGGGGGAGGGGAGGGGAGGGAAAGGGAAGGGAAGGGGAGAGAAAGGAAAGGAAAAAGGGCAAAGGGGAAAGGAAAAGAAAAGAAAAGTCTGGCCAAGGCTGAGGAGAGAGTGGATGAAAGGACTGGGTGTGGTAACAGGGAGACCACGAAGGAGCCCGTGGGAGGCATCCAGGAGAGAGGTGGCAGGGAATGGAGCCAGGGGAGGCAGGAGGACTCAGAGAAGGAACTGACGGAGGAGAGATTGTGCCAGGCAGCAGCAGCAGATGTGCTGAGGGACAGGATGTGCAGATGAGAGAAAGAGAACATCAGGAGACCCCAAAGGGTGGAGTCTGGGAAACTGAAGGACTAGACCAAGATGGGGAACAGTGTAGGGAGGGGGGCCATGAGTTCAGATTCAAACTAGTTGGAATTGAAGTGTTCCTGAGACCAGCCCCTCCCCAAGAGGAGAGAAGCAATGACCTCCAGCTCACGAGAGAGGTAAACTTAGAGCTCACTTCTGGAGGGAACTGATGGTCAACTTGGAAGCTGGAGCCCTGGATAAGGAGGTGACCTCAGGAGACAGGGAAGAGGGAGGAATGACTAGGACCATGGGGGATCTCCCCGTAGTGAGGAGCCAACAGCAGAGACACGGGGACACACGAAGGTCAGAGGACACCAGGGAAGGGCAACGTCCTGGAACCAAGAAAAAAGGAGGTTCTCAGAAGGACCCAGTGGTCACAAATTCAGAAAGCTGCTGGCAGGTAGATGCATTGGGGCTGGGAGGTGTCCATGGGATATGGGGACTCGGGGATCACGGTCACCTCAAGAGAGCAGGATGGGGTGGAGAGCAGGTGAGGGGCGATCAGAGAAACAAAGGGAGTGAGTGGAGGCAACTCTTTGTCCTTGAGTGGACAGCAGAGCAAGCAGGCTGAAGGTCTGGGTGCAGAATGAGGTGCACAGGAGGTGGGTGGGAGGCAATTTGCATATCACCCATCTGACCTGCTTTGTGACCTTCTCTAATATTGTTGTAGAGAAGAGATAAGAGAACATGGGTGGCCAGACGCCATGGCTCATGCCTGTAATCCCAGCACTTTAGGAGGCTGAGGCAGGTGGATTGCTTGAGCCCAGGAGTTCAAGACCAGCCTGGGCAACGTAGTGAGACCCTGGCTCTATAAAAAATGAAAAATAAAGAGAGAACATGGGCGATTGAGTTCATCCAAGGCAAAGGTCTTCCAAATGTCCAGGAAGGAAAGCCCCATAGGCAAGAAACCAGTCCATGAGCAAATAATAGGAAGTAAGCCGAGGAAGGACTGCAAGAAGCTGCTGGACTGAGGGGTAGAGAAAACCGGAAGTCCCAACAGGATGTAAGATGAGAAGCAGTGGGCCAGGTGCGGTGGTTCATGCCAGCACTTTGGGAGGTCAAGGTAGGCAGACTACTTGAGGTCAAGAGTTTGAGACCAGCCTGGCCAACATGGTGAAACCTCATCTCTACTAAAAATACAACAATTAGCCAGACATAATGGTGGGTGCCTATAATCTCAGCTACTTGGGAGGCTGAGGCAGGAGAATCACGTGAACCTGGGAGGCAGAGATTGCAGTGAACCGAGATCACGCCACTATGCTCCAACCTGGGTGGCACAGTAAGACTCCGTCTCAAAAAAAAAAACACACACACACACAGATAAGAGATAGTGAAGAGAAAAAGCTGGAAGGAGAGAGGGGATTGTGGTCAGAGAAGGCACCACTTGAATCAATGGCATTGGAGTTGGCGCCCTTATGGGTAATGACCAATCCAAGGTACGACTCTGGCAGCAGGGGGCCAGCACAGCATGGAGGAAAGTCCTCGGGGAGGAGGCTAGGGTGAGGGAGGTGAGGAATCTCCTCCCAGGAACTTTGGCTGTTAGGGCAGAGGCCAGAATGATCCCTTCTGAAAGGAAAAATAGTCAACTTTTATCCAAACGGAGCCATGGGGCCCACTGACATATCTTAGGGGTTGGGGGAAACATACGAAAAAAAAAGTGCCTGAGTCAAGACAGGGAGGGAGAAACTAGCCACATCTCTCCACTGGCCCAGCTGTGCCCTGTGGGTGGAGTCGGTGGAAATAGCAAATCCTAAGGGGAGGCAGCAGCCCAGAGAGCAGTAGACATCAGCCTGAGGCCCACAGAGATGGGCGAGGCAGAGGGTGGACTCCGGACTGTTCCCATTGGGAGGCCTCAAGTCTAGTGATAAGGACTGTGGACTGAGCTAAGTGCAGTGGCTCATGCCTGCAATCCCAGCACTTTGGGAGGCCGAGATGGGAGGACTCCTTGAGACCAGGAGTTTGAGACCACTCTGGGCAACATAGTGAGATGCTGTCTCTACAAAAAAATCAAAAAGACTAGCAGGTCCGTTGGTGCACACCTGTAGTCCCAGCTGCTGGGGAGGCTGAGATGGGAGGATAGGTTGAGCCCAGGAGGTCAAGGCTGCAGTGAGGTATGAATGCACCATGGCACTCCAGCCTGGGTGACAGAGCGAGACCTGGCCTCAAAAAAAACCAAAGATTATGGCCAGCCAGGGTGTACCTGCTCTGTGCAGTCCACCCTAGAAGCCCCAAGTAGAACAAGGATGCATTAACGGGGGGAAGAGAGGCAGGAACTTGAGCCACAGCAGGCTTAGGGTGGGGAAGAGAGAGAAAGAAAAAGCCCTGGGGCTGTGGAGTGGACAGAGAGGAGGAATGAATCTGGTTGGGTCAGTGAGGGAAGAGGGGCTCCCCTCGGCCTCCCTCACTCCTCTGATGTCCCAGACCCAAATCCACCCTCAATATCCAGCTCCCTGAGCCCCATTCCTGCCCCTCTACAAGTCCATCCACCCTGAGACCCCAGACCCGTCCTGCTGCCACACTCACTATGCTCAGGTGACCCCAAAACCAGTTCCGTTTGGGAGGCTGCTGGAAACACCGGAGGCGGCGGCAGTTGTCATAGAAGGCGTAGGTCCAGGCCAGGACGCGGGCCAGGAGCCAGGAGGCCCCGACCAGCAGTAGGAGCAGCCACAGGGACGCTGCCACCGACCCGAGGCCCATCCAGGACAGGCTCAGTGTCGGCATCCTGCAGGGCAGACGGGATGGAGGATGAAGTCCTGAGGCCCAGAAAAGAGCCCGGGGAGCTTCGGGGAGATTGGACAGGGGCCGGGGCGGGAGGTGCTAGAGGCAGGGAGAGCTCAGAGATGAGAAAACAAGGGCTGAAAGCAGAGAGGGAGACCCAGCAACAGCCAGGAGAAGAGGTGGAAAGAGAAGACAGTAAAGAAGAGAGAGGGGAGAGAGAAAGAGAGAAGAAGGCTTAGAGTCCCGAAAGGCCCAGCCTGAATCACTACAGGCTGCCAGGGGCTTGGTTTCAGTTACCAGGAACCCATCAGCCCCACCAGGACCAGCTCCCTGGAGCCACCCCAGCCATGGGCAGTGCCGCTCCCTCTCCCAGACCAGGACCCTCCAGCCCCGACAGTTCCAGCCTAGCACCTTCTGTCGGGAGCAGCTTGTCCCACACAACTTCCTCTTCCCTCCTCCTGGGGCTTCTTTGTACTTGGCCCCTCACCTAGGCAAGGCTGGGCTGGGATGGCCAGTCAGGGGTAGCCAATCCCCGTAGGCCATAGGCCTGGCTGCCTCCTCCCTGCCTGGACAGCCGGCCAAAACCTGCAGGCGGTCCCAGCTGGGTGCAAAGAGGAACCAAGTCAGTAGCACAGTTCAGAGTGGGAACGGGATCTTCAGGGATCAGTATCTCCTGCTTGAACCTGGGGCCTAGGAGACTCTGGGACCCCACGTTTACAGCTACCCCTGCCCTGCCAAGGCCACATAAATCATGAGGTTGGGAATTCAGGTGTCAGGCAAGGAGGACCAGGCAGGCCAACTTGGCACCCAAACATCTCCCACACGTGGGCTGGGAGGACGCCATGCACCATTTTTCGGTGCAGAATTAGGAGACTTCGAGAAGGGAGTCTCTGGCGTCTGACTGCACAACCCGGCAGAAGTTCAAGTCCTGCCTCCAGCCAGCCCAGGTCTGGGTTGACACATGACGGCTAGGAGCAGGAACAAAGAACAAAGAATCCAGCCTCGCTGAGGATTACCCAGGTCAGATTCTGGGGATAAAGAGAACTGGAAGAGTAAACCAGGAAACTGTGGTCGGTTTTGTTTGTTTTAATGCAAAGCAGAATTATTTGCATGCACAGCAATGAGGATTAGGAAGCTAGATAAAAAGAAAAGAAGCCTTCAGCAGCAAGTGGAACTCATCAAGACTCTTTTTTTTGTTTTTTTCTTTTTTGACACGTAGTCTCGCTCTGTCTCCCAGGCTGGAGTGCAGTGGCGTGATCTCGGCCCACTGCAAGCTCCGCCTCCCGGGTTCACACCATTCTCCTGCCTCAGCCTCCAGAGTAGCTGGGACTACAGGCGCCCACCACCGCGCCTGGCTAATTTTTTTGTATTTTTAGTAGAGACGGGGTTTCACCGTGTTAGCCAGGATGGTGAACTCCTGACCTCAGGCGATCCACCCGCCTCGTCCTCCCAAAGTGCTGGGATTACAGGCGTGAGTCACCCCGCCCGGCCAAGATTCTTAAGTAGCTGACTCTGGGATCACTATAATGGGAAGAATTATTCAGTGTAGAAGGTGGGGTGGGAGGCATGGGGGGCAAGAGTGAGAGGGGTGGGAGGCATCGGGGGCAAGAGTGGGAGGCATGGGGGGCAAGAAGTGGGTGGACGGAGGGCAGACATGGGAAGACAGAGCCAAGGGACTCTGGGTGGATTCCTCGTTCTGCCCCGTCCTTGCTCTGACTGTGGGCAGTGCTGGGTCTCCGGGACTGGGTCTTCCTATCTGGGAAATGGCATGTTGGCCTTAAAGTGGGCACATCTTGTTCAAATACTGTCCTGAAATCCTGTATTGGGTGTTCTTCGCCCTCAGGCACTAAGATGAGGGTGACAGGGTTTTTGGGGGTTTTTTTGGTGTTTGGGTTTTTTTTTAAGGTTTTTTGTTTGTTTTTGAGGTGGAGGCTCGCTCTGTCGCCAAGGCTAGAGTGCAGTGGCGTGATCTCAGCTCACTGCAAATTCCGCCTCCAGGTTCAAGCTATTCTTCTGCCTCAGCCTCCCAAGTAGCTGGGATTACTGGCACCTGCCATCACGCCTGGCTAATTTTTGTGTTTTTAGTAGAGACAGGGTTTCACCATATTTACCAGGCTGGTGTCCAACTCCTGACTTCATGATCTGCCCGCCTTGGCCTCCCACAGTGTTGGGATTACAGGTGTGGGTCCTCAAGCCCAGTCCCAAGATAGGAGTAAGTCTGAAGGATGGAGCTGCTGAATGAGAAAATCAGGATAGGTATTCCTCCTGTGATTGATCAGATTTTGGGGAGATGCCCAAAATCTCCTTCCCCAACTAAGGGCTACCTACATACCATGTAGCCCTGCCTGATCCAATTCAGGTCCTACAGCACATTGGAGGGCCCTGGAGCTGCCAGCAAGCTGAGATGCACAGATTCTGCTCCTTCTCTACTGGGGTGGCTCCACCTGGTTCACCCCACAGATGAGCCAGGGGCAAGGCCAGGGCCCCTTGGAGTAGGTGGGAGGCAACAGGGTAGGTGCCCAGCTAGGTCTGGGGAGAAGAGGGAGGGGGGAGATTAAAAACAGAGAGGTGCCGAACCTTGCTGCAGCCACACAATGAAGTAATTAAACATTACCGTGGGTGAAAATGAATCCTGGCACATAGTAGGTGCTCATTTAAAATTTAGGGAAGAAAGGGACTTTTCTAGCCATGAGCTATAAGAAGTGGATACTCAAGATGTGGTCCTCGGACCAGCAGCGTCTTGAAAATGCAGAATATCAGATTCTAACCCAGATCGCTTAAAGGTAATAGCTGCAAAGTCCTTGTCATTGTCTTCAGCAAGAGGAAGAGCTTAATTTCTTTCACCTTGAATCTGGACTGGCCTGGGATTCAGAACAGAAGTGGCATGTCACCACCTCCACCACGCACTATTAGTCGCTTAACCAATAGTTGTTGTGTGACAGCGAGACCTCATCTCTGCAAAAAAAAAAAAAATAAAAATAATTAGCCAAGTGTGGTGGTACATGCCTGTGGTCCCAGCTACTTGGGAGGCTGAGGCCCCAAGCTACTCGAGTTGCTTAACCAATAGTGCGTGGTGGAGACGGTGACGTGCCACTTCTCTTATAGGAAATTAGCAGAATCAGACAAGCTAGACAGTGACTGAGGGGGCTGTTCTGGACTCGGTGATCAAGCAGGGACGTCCCAAGAGGAGACGTTTGAGCAGGAACCTGAGTGACATAAAGGAGTGGGCTCTGCATAAGGGCCCTTCCCGGAAGTTGTGCCAGGTGGGTAAAGCACGAGGTGGGACACACATGTTCATTCTTGCGTCCATCCTCAAATGCACATCCTCAAATGGGTGTTGCAGTGGAGTTGTTTTGTGGATATAATTACAATCTGTGGACTTCTTTTTTGGAGACAAGTTCTCTCTCTGTTGCCCAGGCTGGAGTGCAGTGGCGCAATCGTAGCTCACTGCAACCTCGACCTCCTGGACTCAAGCAATCCTCCCACCTCAGCCTCCCAAGTACCTGGAAGGCTGCAGGCACGTGCCACCATGCCCAACTAATTTTTGTATTATTTGTAGAGATGGGATCTCCCTATGTTGTCCAGGCTGGTCTCAAACTCCTGGGCTCAAGAGATCCTCCAACCTCAGTCTCACAAAGTGCTGGGGTTACAGACAATCTGTTGACCAAGTAAAAGAGATTACCCTGGATTGTGTGAATGAGCTTCATCCTGTCAGTTGAGAGGCCTTAGAGCAAAAACTGAGTTTTTCAGAAAATGAGAAATTCTACCTTGAGACTATAGCATCAGTGCCTGCCTGAGTTTCCAGCCTGGTGACCTGCTGCAGCTATAGATTAACAATTTGCCAGCCTATAACCGCATGAGCCAAATTCCTTAAAGATATATGTCTTTTTTTTTTTTTTTTTTTTTTTTTTTGAGACGAGTTTCACTCTCATTGCCCAGGCTCAAGTGCAATGGCGTGATCTCGGCTCACTGCAACCTCCGCCTCCCGGATTCAAGCTATTCTCATGCCTCAGCCTCCTGAGTAGCTGGGATTACAGGCTCCCACCACTACCCCCAGCTAATTTTTGTATTTTTAGTAGAGACAGGGTTTCACTATGTTGGCTAGGCTGATCTCGAACTCCTGACCTCAGGTGATCCATCTGCTTAGGCCTCCCAAAGTGCTGGGATTACAGCCCTGAGTCACGGTGACCAGCCAGATATTTGTTTTAAAATGAATTTACATATAGTTATAGTTTTGTATATATAGATCTTAAGATGTTGAAAATATGACTTAAGATAAATATATGATATAGCTTTTTTTTTTTTTTTTTTTTGAGACAGGATCTTGCTGTCACCCAGGCTGGAGTGCAGTGGCATGATCACGGCTCACTGCAGCCTTGATCTCCTGCACTCAAGCGATCCTCCCACCTCAGCCTCCCAAGTAGCTGGAACTAAAAGTGCATGCCACTGTACTGAGCTAATTTTTGTATTTTTGTAGAGGTGAGTTTTCACCATATTGCCCAGGCTGGCCTCCAATTCCTAGGCTCAAGCAATCCGCCCACCTCGGCCTCCCAAAGTACTGGGATTACAGACATGAGCCACCACGCCCAACCCAGATATATCTTAAAATAAATACATAAATATTGGTTGGTTTGTTGATTGGTTGATTGATTGATTGATTGATTTTATTGATTCTGTTTCTCTGAAGGACCTTAACTGATACAGAGGTGCAGTCTACTTCCCCACTCCTCAAATCTGGGCTGTCTCTGTGTCTTCTAGGACTTCAGGGCCTAGGTCATAAGAAGCCTTATAGCTTCCTTCTACACCCATTGAAATAGACACCTTGGACTCAGCTGTCATGTAAAAAGGAAGCACAAGCATCCACGTGGAGAGGTCTTATGTGAGAGAAACTCAGACCCCTGGCAAATAGGCAGCACCAAATTGCCAGCCATGAGAGTGAGCCTCCTCAAAGTATCTCTTCCAGCCTCAAATGAGCTGCCCACACCGATGCTGTCTAGGTTGGAGAAAGCCATCCTTGCTGAGCCCTGCCCAAATGGTAAATTTGTGAGCAAACTAAAAGTTGTATATATTCTGATACAGATAGAAGTTCATACACCTACCAAAAAAAACAAAAAAAACAAAAAACAACAAGCAAACAACAACAACAACAAAAAACTTGTATATCTCTCTTTTTTTTTTTTTTTAGATAGTTTCACTTTTCTTGCCCAGGCTGGAGTGCAATGGTGTGATCTTGGCTCACCACAACCTCCACCTCCCTGGTTCCAGCGATTCTTCTGCCTCAGCCACCCAAGTAGCTGGGATTACAGGCTCACACCACCATGCCTGGCTAATTTTGTATTTTTAGTAGAGATGGGGTTTCCCCGTGTTGGTCAAGCTGGTCTCGAACTCCCAACCTCAGGTGATCCACCCGCCTCAGCCTCCCATAGTGCTGGGATTACAGGTGTGAGTCACTGCGCCCAGCCTGTATATTGTTTTAACCTACTAAGTTTCCTGGTGGTTCAATATACAGTAATAGATAATTGAAAGAGATACATTTCCCAACAAGTTTGGAGTCATCAAAAAACTGATAATGGGCTTGGTGCAGTGGCTCACGCCTGTAATCACAACAGTCTGGGAGGCCAAGACCGGCAGATCACTTGAATCCAGGAGTTCCAGTAAGGAAGGAAACCACTACTACTCCTGCTGCCCTCCTCCCCGCACCTTGCCTAGTTCACAAGACAGGAGGAAAGACTGAAAGCAAAAAGTTAGAAGGAAACAAAAGTAAGATAAATAGCCAGACAACCTTGGCACCACCACCTGGCCCTAGGAGTTAAAAAAAGTAATAATAATAACATCAACCCCTGACCTAAACTACTTGTGTTATCTGTAAATTCCAGACACTATATGAAAAAAGCATTGTAAAACTTTCTGTTCTGTCAGCTGATGCATGTAGCCCCCAGTCACGTTTCCCACGCTTGCTCTATTTATCACGACCCTTTCACGTGGACCCCTTAAAGTTGTAAGCTTTAAAAAGGCCAAGAATTTCTTTTCCGGGGAGCTCGGCTCTCAAGAGGCAAGTCTGCCGACGCTCCCGGCCAAATGAAAAACCTCTTCCTTCTTTAATCCGGTGTCTCAGGAGTTTTGTCCGCAGCCCGTTCTGCTACATTTCTTGGTTCCCTGACTGGAAGCGAGGTGATTAACGGATGGTCGAGGCAGCCCCTTAGGCAGCTTATGCCTGCCCTGTAGAGCATCCCCGCGGGGGACTCTGGCCAGCTTGAGCGATGCAGATCCTGAGAGCACTCCCGGGTAGGCATTTGCCCCAGTGGAACGCCTCGTCAGAGCAGTGCACCGCAGGCCCCCGTGGAGGATCAACACAGTGGCTGAACACTGGGAAGGAACTGGCACTTTAAGTCCGGACATCTGAAACTTGGTAAGACTGGTCTTTGGAACTTGCCCACTCCATTTGAGTGGAAGCGTGGCCTGATCACCCATGGCATGCCTGTACCGGCACTTTGGTTTTTGTTTTTGACTTGACTTGAATTAATTGCTTGATACTTTGGTTTTAGTGTTGATTTTGACTTGACTTGAATTGCTTGATAAACAGGAGTGCCTTTATTGGCACTTTGGTTTTGGTTCTGATTTTGACTTGGCTTAAATTGCTTGACGAACAGGTGTGCCTTTAACAACACTTTGGTTTTACCTTTGATTTTGATTTAGTGTGAATGAGGTGAATGAGTGACCTTTTACCCTTTCCTTCTTGTAGCGTGAATGTTGTTTTGTCTCAAGAGAAAAATAGGTCAGACACAAAGTAAGCCCACTCCGCTAGGAACTGTGTTAAAACATTTCAAGAAAATAAAAGGAAAGTCATCAAATCATCAAAACTTACTCTATTAAAATGTATGTTAGAGAACCTTAAGAAAGGTTTTGCAGGAGATTCTAGAGTTAAGTTAACGCCTTAGAGGTTAAAAACTCTGTGTGAATTAGAATTGCCCTCTTTTGGTGTTGGATGGCCCACCAAAGGAACTATAGACAGAGAACAATTGGCCACGTATTTAAGGTGGTGACAGGGATCGCAGGACAGCCAGTGTACCTAGATCAAATTACTTTATATTGACTCATGCTTAAATATAATATAAACAAAACCAGCATAAATTTAGCCCTCTTTAACCGCTTATTGCAAAAAAGCCACAAAAGTAAAAGTAAGAGCAGCTTTGCCAGCAGACAGTCCCAGAAACAGCAAGAGAAGCCAGTTTTGCAGGAGCCGCCAGAGATAATAGAAATTATGTCTCCACATGTCCCAGCCTACCCCGCTGTACCGAGGCCAACAGCCCCCTCAGAAACGAGATTCAGGAGCTAACACGCCCCAGGTCTCACCTCGAAGGGGAGGATCGGAGCCTCGAGAGGCCAAAGAAGGAAGTCAAGATAGTCAAGTGGGCCATCTCAGATCTGGTCTTGCTTGAGCTATGTAAATGCCTCTCAGGAAGATGCGAGGACCTGTCTGTTATAATGACCAGGCCCACATCCAGGGGGGCAACAGACTTTCATCTATCAGCCCCTTTCAACCATTGATCTACTAAACTGGAAACACCCTGAACTCACCACCTTGCTGCTGGCAGCTAGCGCCCTGTCGAGCATGACTGTGTAGAGGTGTTGGACTCAAGTTTACTCTAGCAGACCTGACCTCCGGGACCAACCGTGGGCATCAGTAGACTAGGAACTGTACATGGACAGGAACAGCTTCATCAACCCACAAGGAGAGAGATGTGCAGAATATGCGATGGTAACCCGGAACATTGCCGTTAAGCTGAGCTCATTGCTTTAATTCGGTGAAGGTAAGACTCAGTGAAGGTAAGACTGTAAACATTTACACTGACTCTCGGTATGCCTGTTTAACCCTCCAAGTGAATGAAAAAATGATATAAAAGAAAAGAGCCTGTTAAACTCTAGGAAAAAGGGGAAAAATATCCAGAGAATGCAATTCAGCTTCACCATTTGCAGAGATACTGAGAAGCACTTCTGCAGAGGCTAAGAATTGGTAGAAAAAAGCAAGTAATATAAAAAAGATTTCAGAAATGCTTGAAGAAGCTGACAAAAGCCTAAGTCAGTTTATAAGGGACTCTATAAAGCATTCTGGCTTTATACCCCATTTAACCCTGAGGCTGCTGAAAATCAGTATATAGTAAATACTTCATTTGTAAAGCAAGCCCAGGGTAACATCAAGCAGAAGGGGCAGGCATGAATACCACCTAGTCTATAAACGTGGCCACCAAAGTGTATGTTAACTGTAACTAAAGAACAAAACTGGGAAAGAGCAAAAGAAAAAGAAAGGCTAAGAGAAGTATAAAAAGAAAACTTGGCAATGTGAAGGACATGGACATGGATGTAAACATGAAAGAAGTCAAGTTAGACAAGGATTCAAGACCTGGACAAGGCTAAGAGTAAGTATAAAAAGAAAGCTTAGCAATGTGTGAGGACGTGGACATGGATGTAAACATGAAAGAAGTCAAGTGAGGCAAGGATTCAAGAGCCGGACAAGGCTAGAGAGAGATTAATGTGCGAGATGCAAAAAGAAAGGACACTAGAAGGGTAAACGTTCAAAAAGCAATAAAGGAAATGGCCAAGGCCTCAAGACAAAGAGGCCATCAGCCAAAAGCTGCCGCACCTTGGAGGAACCAAATACTGTTCTGATCAGGCTGACAGGAGCTGAAGAATGCAAAGACTAGGGCAGACTAGGCACCTTCTCATTAGGCTCCCAGGAGCCGATGGTCGCATTAGAAATTAAAAGAAGCAAGATTCTGCCATATCTGGATTCCAGTTACTCACTGAAGGCTAAGCCACTAAATAGAGTTACAAAGGGGGGATGGAAGGAGAAGAACCTCTCCTCTAAGAAACTTAAACAGGAAAAAGAGTCATACCTTGTGAAAACTTGCTTATAGACTTTATAGAATTGCCCCATGCTGGAGGCCATCGGTACGTGCTAGTGCTTGTTTGCTTATTTAATATAAAATCAGGTTTTTGCCTATGGTCCTCCTCTGAGTCAGGTGCACCCCCACCAAACTAACTAGGTATTTGCCCAGTAAGATTTTGTTCGGTTGGCCACCCCCAAATCATAGGTCAAATTAAAGGTGACCTCCAGAAACTAAAGGAATTAACCTTAAGAAAGCAAATGCAAGCTGGGCGCGGTGACTCAAGCCTGTAATCCCAGCACTTTGGGAGGCCGAGGTGGGCGGATCACAAGGTCAGGAGATCGAGACCATCCTGGCTAACACAGTGAAACCCCGTCTCTACTAAAAATACAAAAAAATTAGCTGGGCGTGGTGGCGGGCGCCTGTAATCCCAGCTACTCGGGAGGCTGGGGCAGGAGAATGGCGTGAACCCGGGAGGCGGAGCTTGCAGTGAGCTGAGATCCGGCCACTGCAGTCCAGTCTGGGTAAAAGTGCAAGACTCCGTCTCAAGAAAACAAACAAACAAACAAAAAAAGAAAGCAAATGCTGGCTTTAGAAAATAGCCACACAAAGTGTTCATAATTAAATAAATGAAAATGCCTGTAAGCCTGACACCCCTTTAAATCTAGTGACTCTGTTTAAAGTAAAATCTAATTTTTCTAGGACCCATATAGGATGGGCCCTATCCTGTAACCTTGTCCACTCCCACTGCTGTTAAAGTTGCAGGTGTTGTGTCTTGGATCCACCACAGTCAGTTAACACCGGCAGCTCAGGACAAGTCGACCAGCCAGCAGGACGCAGATCATCCAACTGGCTGATCCTGAGACGAGACCAAGCTGCTGCTGAGGACGACAGCCCTGCTCTGGTCACTCCGGAGGCTGACCAGTCTACACACAGCTGAAGCTTGAGGAGACAACAAGCCCTGTTCTAGTCACACACCGGCAGCTGACTAATCTACGCACGGCTAAAGTTTGAGGACTCGTCAAGCAAGTAAATATAGTTTAAAAATCTTAAGACTAATTATTTTCCTGTAATACTAACTGTTTTCCTATTGTTCTGTCGCTGTATTCAACCTTTTTCCCAGGTAAGGACCTCTTTTGTCCTTGCTGGACATTGTTTTGTTGTTGTTACCCCCACCATAACCATGCTAGAAGAAACACCTATATAAGGTGTCCCCACTGTACACTTACTACTTAGGAAACCCAGACCCATCCAGCCCAGCAACAATTCGGAGTCTTGCAGTCATTCTTTAAACATATAAACCAGAAGTTACCAGAACCTCCTCCTTTAGCAAAAACAGAAAAAACCTATTTGCTCAGTTGGCTGAAAACATAGCTGGCAGCCTAGATATTTCTTCATGTTATGTTTATAAAAAGGCTAACATAAAAGACCAATGGCCTTGAAAAGCAAAAGAGTTAATGCCTCAAGATAACTTTACTTTAACTAACTCTTTCCCCAAACAGACACCCCAAGTTCAAGCATCTGGTTCTTTAAAACTTCTGTTATTAAAAAATACTGTGTTACGCGCTAAGAAAAAGCTTTCAAGACCCAGTAACAAAACTAACCTGCTTAAGACATGACAAAGTTAGTACATGTGCATATACAAGTTTAACACAGGTTTGATCCTAGGTCTTCATTTAGAAAATAGTTTGCAGCTATAAAAAATTTAAAACTCTCATTATAATATATATAATATATATACCAGTGTGTTACTGGTAATAAAAGCTTGCTTGCTGCTCCCCTGTGTATTACACCTGCCCCTTCAAATGATAAAAGGTTTTGTAGCTACCACAGTTCATCAAAAAACTTCAGCACAAGTGTATTACATAAAACCCTATCGCTCTGTCTCACAAAGAGACTCAGAAAATAAAAATAAAATAAAAACTCCCACTATTTAGTGAAAATTCTCAAAGGGGGAGAATGAGGGAAAAGACCACTGCTACTCTTGCTACCTTCCTCCCCCCACCTTGCCTACTTCACAAGACAGGAGGAAAAACAAAAAGCAAAAAGTTAGAAAAAATCAAAAGTAAGATAAATAGCCAGACAACCTTGGCACCACCACCCAGCCCTAGGAGTTAAAAAAAAGTAATAATAATAACATCAACCCCGGACCTAAACTACTTGTGTTATCTGTAAATTCCAGACACCATATGAAAAAAGCATTGTAAAACTTTCTGTTCTGTCAGCTGATGCATGTAGTCCCCAGTCACGTTTCCCACGCTTGCTCCATTTATCACGACCCTTTCACGTGGACCCGTTAAAGTTATAAGCCTTTAAAAAGGCCAAGAATTTCTTTTTTGGGGAGCTCAGCTCTTAAGAGGCAAGTCTGCCGACGCTCCCGGCTGAATAAAAAAACCTCTTCCTTCTTTAATCCAGTGTCTGAGGAGTTTTGTCTGCGACTCGCCCTGCTACACCAGATCAGCCTGGGCAACAAGGTAAAACCCCATCTCTACAAAAAACACAAAAAAGGATCTGGGTGTGATGGCATGCACCTGTGGTTACAGCTACTCTGGAGGCTAAGGTGGGAGAATTGCTTGAGCACAGGAGACTGAGTTTGCAATGAGTTGATATTGCACCACTGCACTCCAGCCTAGGCAACAGAGCAGCAATACCCTGTATCAAAAAAAAAAAAAAAAAAAGACCAGGTGCGGTGGCTCACGTCTGTAATCCCAGCACTTTGGGAGACCAAGGTGGGCAGATCATTTGAGGTCAGGAATTCGAGACCAGCCGGGCCACCATGGTGAAACCTCATATCTACTAAAAATACAAAAAAAAAAAAAAATAGCTGGGCATGGGCCTGCTCCTGTAATCCCAGCTACTCAGGAAGCTGAGGCACTGGAATCGCTTGAACCCAGGAGGCAGAGGTTGCAGTGAGCCGAGATCACACCACTGCACTCCAGCCTGGGTGACAGAGTGAGACCCTGTCAAAAAAAAAAAAAAAAAAACTGGTAGCATGCATAAATGCTTTTATATACATTGGAAAACATTTATATATATATATATACACACACACACACACACACATATGCATATATATGCAATATTTAAAAACTGAAAAAAAAAAAACACACCAAACTGCTGGGCCAGAGGTAGGAAGCAGAAGCAGAAAGTGGAAAAATTTCCCTTTCAAACTTTACACTTACAACCTATTCCCTGCTCCTTCCATGTCCTTGAGGAGGGAGGAGGCTGTCAGGAGAGGAGCGAGCACCCAGCTCGTGGTCAGACAGCCTATAGTCAAAGCCAGGCTCAGCCACTTCCTCACTGCCATGTGACCTTGGGCAAGTGATTTGCCCTCTCTGAGACTCACATTCATCATTGGTTTAAAAAAAAAAAAAAAAAAAAAGGCACACCAATAGGTTTCTGGGGATTGGAGGAGCCAGCACACATGAGTGTCTTAATTTGGGTTCCCTGGAACTAGACCTTAATACGAGGAGTTGAATGCAAATCCTCTATCTGGAGGGTGACCATAAGACAAGAGTTCAACTGCCTATTGTTTCTTTGGGAGGTGATCCCTGGAAACACAATTAGGACAATGGAGAAGTGGGATGGGGAAGGGAATGCAGCAGCAGTTAAAGGGACCTTTATTAAGGAAGTTTCACTGTGGGTAGCTAGGGCTCAGCCCTGCCTAGTGCCTCAGGGAGACAAAATAGAACATGCACCTCCCAGAGCAAGAGAGTCATCACACCCAGAGCAAGGGAGCTGGGGTATTTATCCACCAAATACCCACCAGTCATTACTGAGAGCTGCCTCCAAGGGCATGATTTCTCCAGAATGTCCTGCCTGCACCGCACAAGTCAGACCTGGGGACAGAGGCAGGGGCTCTGACAGTGGCTCCAGCCATGAGCGGGAACACAGCCTGGTGTGGATAGTTACAGTGCCTCAGTCAGTGGAGTTCACCTCTTCTGTCCTTCCAACACACCCTCCCATATGCACACACACTTACAGTCACACCCATACACACACGTTTACACACACTCGTGTGCACACTACAACACATGCACACACTGTTACCCAAATGGACCCAAACACATACGCAAAGCACACTCAAACATGCACGGACTCAAAATTGAACGAACAATGAACTCCTTAGCGCCTGCTGTCTCCAAATTGTCCAGCAGAGGGAGGGTTCTTCACACTCAGGAGGAAGGAGGTCCCACAGCTGCCAGCGACAGGACCAGACTTGGGTGTTTTGAGAATTACACTTGCAGTAGTGTAACAGGGCTCCGGGGACCCAGGGAACTTACGCCTCCCCTTCTCACCCTCATTTAATCACCCTCGTGGCCCTTGGCAGAAATTCAATGTGCATTACAAGCATGATGATACCGGACTATTCGCACGAAAGAAAAAGCCCAGATGCAGAGAGGGACAGTCACGTGCCCAAGGCCGCCCCTAGGAAGGAACAGAGCCCAGATTGAACCCACATATGCCGGATCCCAAGGCTAACTTTGTTTGCTAGTGGACGGCGGGGTTGTACAGAAAAGGGTCCAGGAGGTGTTTGACGAAGGATGCGCTCCTGGAGACCCTCGGTTGGGAGGGAGGTGTTGGAGAGGCAGCACCTGCAAGATCCGGGTGACTCACGTAGGGTCTGGGACTGTCTGTTTCCCATTCCGCTCTGGAGTACCTCGGACAGGGGATTCTGGCCGACGACCCCAGCACAGGCCACCGGGGGGCGCCCCAGGACATACGCCGCGGCTGCTGCCTCTCGCCCAGCCAGCCCAGCTGTAGCTCATCTCCTCCACGCCCCCAACTCTAGCCCAACCCCCGTCGACGCCCCCTTCTACGCAACGTGGCGAGGGACCCAGACCCGGACTGAGAGCCTGAGGGGTGGAGCAGAAAAGGACTCAGGGCTCCCGCTGAGGCCCCACCGAAGGATGCTGGGTAAGTCACTTCACTCGGGGGCTCAGTGACTCTGTTAAACGGAATAATAAAAAGTGATCTTACAAGTCAGTGTGAGAATTAAATGGGAATATATGGGAAGAGCACCCAGGAAACACTCAAAAAAAAAAAAAGTTTTGTTTTTGTTTTTGTTTTCAGACAGAGTCTCGCTCTGTCATTCAGGTTGGAGTGCAGTGGCACTATCTTGGCTCACTGCAACCTCTGCCTCCCGGGTTCAAGCGATTCTCCTGTCTCGCCCTACCGCTTAGCTGGGACTACAGGCGCCCACCACCACGCCCGGCTGATTTTTTTTATTTTTAGTAGAGACAGGGTTTCACCGTGTTAGCCAGGATGGTCTCAATCTCCTGACCTCGTGATCCGCCCGCCTCGGCCTCCCAAAGTGCTGGGATTACAGGAGTGAGCCACGCGCCCTGCCCTAATTTTTCGTATTTTAAGTAGAGATGGAGTTTCACCATGTTGGTCAGGCTGGTCTGGAACTCCTGGCCTCAAGTGATCCACCCACCCTGGTGTCCCAAAGTGCTGGGATTACAGGTGTGAGCCACCACGCCTGGCCTCATAATTGTTAGATTAACTTTGGAGACCACCCCCAGGGGTCAGTCCTTAAGCCCTTCCTCCATACACACACACACACACACACACACACACACTCGCACGCATGCACACACACAGAGATCTCACCCAGTCTTAAAATTTTGCTTTATTTTCTTCTTCCCTTTTTTTTTGTTTTTTTGTTTGTTTGTTTGTTTTTGTTTGTTTGTTTTGGTTCTCCAGTTCATGGTTTTTAATCAGCAGAACTGTTTGCCTTTGGGACTGGATAATTACTTTTTCATTGAGCTAGGTATCCTGTCTTGTAGAATGTTTAGCAGAGTCCCGGGTCCCTACCCTCTAGACACCAACAGTAACCACCAGTTGTGACAACCAAAATTGTTTCCAAACAATGACGAATGTCCTCTGGTAGGAAAAATCACCCCTGTTTGAAATCACTTCTCTAGTTTTTGGAAATATATATAAAATATTTATACTAAGGCTTCCCAAATATACATGCCCAACCCAACCCTCTCTTGAATTGGAGAAATGTCTATCCAACTGGCATGTCCAATTCCTCTGAACTGAAACTGACATCCTGACATCTCCCACAAAACAACTCACTCCACTCAGCATTCCCCACGTCAGCTGATGGCAGTTTCGTTTTTCCAGATGTTCAAGCCCAAACCTAGAGTCCCCCACTTCTTTCAAACTTCACGTTTGATCCACCACCAAGGCTGACGGCACTGCCTTTGTGAACAGTCACTCCTCCTTGGAATCCAATTGCTCTTGATCGCCTCTAAAGACCCCAGCTTGGTTGAAGCCACCATCATCTCTCACCTGGATGAATGCAGTCACCCCCAACTGATCTGCCTAGTCCCATCTTTGCCTCACACAGTCTTTGTTCAACAGAGCACACAAAGTCCTATGGTAATCCTGGCATGGTGGCTCACACCTGTAATCCCAGCACTTTGGGAGGTTGAGGTGGGAGGGTTGCTTGAGACCAGGAGTTCAAGACCAGCATGAGCAACATGGTAAGACCCCCGTCTCTACAACAAATACAAAAATTAGCTGGGCATGGCGGTGTGTGCCTGTGGTCCCAGCTACTCAGGAGGCTGAGGCAGGAGGATCGTTTGAGCCCAAGGAGGCCAAGGCTGCAGTGAGCTATGGTTGCACCACTGCACACCAGTCTGAGCAACAAAGCAAGAGCCTGTCTCAAAAAAAAAAAAAAGTTCATATGACAAATCTTGTCCCTCCTCTACTCAGAACTCCCCCATTTCTGTCACAAAAACATCACAAAAAGGCCCTGTGTGAATTTACGTATTTCTTTACTTATTTATCATTTATCATGTCTCCTCCCTAGAGGTAAACTCTGGGAAACTAGGGCTCAAATAGTGCCTGTCTCAAGGCAGATTGCCCAAGAAATATTCGATGAATTAATTAATTTTTTTTTTTTAGACAGAATCTCACTCTGTCCCCCAGGCTGAAGTGCAGTGGCGCAATCTCGGCTCACTGCAACCTCTACCTCCCAGGTTCAAGCAATTCTCCTGCCTCAGCCTCCTGAGTAGCTGGGATTACAGGTGCCTGCCACCACACATGGCTAATTTTTATATTTTTGGTAGAGACAGGGTTTCACCATGTTGGCCAGGCTGATCTCAAACTCCTAATCTCAGGTAATTCACCTGTCTCAGCCTCTCCAAGTGCTGGGATTACAGGCATGGGCCACTGCACCTGGCCTGTTGAATTAATATTATTATCTCTAGTAACCTAGATGGAAATGGTCTACAGGCAAATGCTACCCAAAAGGAAGATGATACCACTATTATACCACCACTATATATACAATGATGGTGTGTGTGTGTATGTGTGTATATATATATATATATAGTATAATAGCAGTATCATTTGCCTTTAGTGTAGCGTTTTATATGTATAAAATTGCTGACATTGTCATTGCCCGCCTTTTTTCGTCTGTTTGTTTTTGGAACAGGGTCTTGCTCTGTTGCCCAGGCTGGGGTGCAGTGGTATGATCATAACTCACTGCAGCCTCAAACTCCTCAGCTCAAGTGATCCTCCTGTCTCAGCCTCCCAAGTAGCTGGGACTACAGATGTGCACCATCACACCTGGCTAATTTTTTATTTTTCGTGGAAATGGGGTCTCACTGTGTTGCCCTGGCTGGTCTCTAACTCCTGGTCTCAAGCAATCCTCCAGCCTCAGCCTCCCAAAGTGCTGGGATTACAGGTATAAGCCCCCACGCCTGGGCCCCACCTTTTATATTCCCATATCAGGGACTACTCTACCATCAAGTTCCCTCAGCCAAATACCTGAGCATCACCCTTACCACCTCCCTCCCCTCAGCCCCCACTGCTAGATAGTCACCCCAATCCTGGCCCTTCCTGTTGTCTGGACCTCAGCTTCCCTCCTTCCCAGGGTCCCAACCCCCAGTGATCCCCCACAAGTCACCTCCCTGCCAGCCCTAGATCTGGCCATGTCTTATCCTGATCTGGCTCACACACTCTCCATGGCTCCCTATTGCTCTCAGCATAAAGCCTGTGCATTTGGCCCCTTCCTTCATTCCGCCCCCACTTCCCAGATCCAACCACCTGGCCCCTGGTGAGTTCCTCAAACACACTCTGCTCTCCCTCAGCTCAGGGCATTTTCAGATGCTGTTCCTTCTGCCTGGAGTATTCGTTCCTCCCCTTGTCACCTACTAAACTTCCACTCCAGCATCGGAGAAGTTCTCCCTGACCTATCCCCATCCCTCTGCTATATTCATCCAGCACCCGGGGCCTCGCCTTTGGAGCACCTGTCCTGGGTTGTAAATAAACCTTTACCCGTGGAATTATTTGTTCAACATCTGTCCCCCACCCCCTGAGAAGGCAGAAATCAGGGCCTGCCTGTGGTTCTGAAGCAGTGCCAGCAAACAATATGTGATCTGTTGATGAAATAAATGAACACACAAACTGACCCCCAAAATCTGAGTTTATGTCCTAGGACAAATGGCTTTCCAGCCTCCTAGCCCGCAGCTTCGCTCAGTTGGTAGAGCCCCTCATTCCCATGCTGGGGTCTCCACGTGTAAGCGTCTGGCTGAGTTAGGGGGTGGAGGGTGGGGTAGGTCTGCATCCTTTGCTTTTATTCTACAAAAACAGAACACTCAGCAAAGGGTCTTTGGGCAAGGGAGGAAGGAAGGGGCTTACAGGGGTCTGAGTTTACAAAACAACAACAAAAGTAAGCAGCCTCGAGCCCTACGATCCAGCCTCACGCCTCAGCAGTCTGCCCACATGAGCTGAGGGCCTCAGGTGGGTGATGTCCGGGTTAAAAGCGCTGACGTCAGGCTCCAGATTTCCTCAATTTGGAAGCCTGCCAGGGGTTCAGCCAGTTGGGGGTGAGCCCTGAGTCAGAGGTGGGGCTTAGGTCCTCTGAAGGCTCAGTGGGCAAGTCCTGGAGACCTGGCTCTGCAGGGGCGTGGCCTGAGGCCCTCAATCCGCAGGATCCTGGGGGCGGGGCCTGAGCCCAAGTGGGCAGGGCCGAGCCTGGTCCCTCAAACAGGACAGGTGCGAGAACTCAGGGGGCGGGACCTAAGCCTCAAAGGGCGGGATCAGACCCCCTAAGGGGGGGAGCCTTGCCTTGAGGGGCGTGGCCAGCACCATCAGGCTGCTCAACAGCGGTGCCTGGTCATCCAGGAGCTGAACCTGAACTTCGAGGGGAGTGGCCTATTCCCTCGGGATCTTTGGGGCGAGTCCTGGTCCTTCGGGGGCGTGGCCTCGGCCCGTCTGGGAGGGGCCTGGACCCCTGGGATCCGCAGGGATCGCGCCCACGCTCAGGCCCGCGGAGGCAGGGGCTCCACCTTGAGCCAGATCCCACTCTCCGTGCGCAGGATGAGCTCCGGCTTCCGCCGCACCTTGCGCGTTCGGTCCACACTCAGGCGGAAACGTAGCAGTGTTAGTGCCACAACCACGCGCATCTCGGCCATGGCGAAGCTCTGTCCGATGCAGTTCCTGGAGGAAGAGGGGACAGGGCTCAGGCCCAGCTTCTGCGTGAGCACTGGTCCCTGGGCGTCACATGCCTCCTTCGAAAATGAAGCAAGCATCCTGGGCTGGGTGAGGGTTAAAGTGAAACTCCACGCTGGGTGAGGGTTAAAGTGAGACCCCACGAATCGCTCAATTAATGTGACCTTGGGGTTGAGTGTCTGAATCCCGGTGCAGCCTCTTACTAGCTGTGTGTCCTGGATACATGGCGCCCCCTCTGAGTCTCAGTTCCTTCATCTGTGAAAACGGGGACAAAGGCATCATAGAGCCAATGGGAGCGTGGGAGCCCAGAACTCAGGGCCTGACACACCGTCGGTGCTCAATACCCAGGATGCTATTGCAGAGTCTGATTTGGGGGCCTCCTGGCGCACTGGGGAGAGGGTGCCGGGTTTTCAGAAAGGACGCCTGGGTGCCATCTGGTCTCTGCTCCTGAGAGGCACATTCCTGATCTTTCCCTGCCTCTGTTCATCCACAGCTGGCTTGGACTGGGGGAAATGGGTTACCTGGGTCCTGCAGAGAAGGGCACGTAGGCCAGTGGAGAGCGCTGCTGTGGGTTGTCCGGGTCAAAGCGGTAGGGGTTGTACACCTAGGGAGGAACAGCCTGGAGATGAGTCTGGGGGCTGCCCCAGACATCCCAGCCTGGCCCCCATCCCTGAGCCTCTGGGGGTCAGTAAAGATGGATGGAGAGCACCTCAGGGCCATCTCTTCCATTCCAACTTGCACTTCCTGCAATGCAGCCACACCTGCCTCCTTCTGTTGGTCACACGCACCAGTGAGATTCCACCTCAGGGCCTTTGCACTGCTATTTCCTCTGCCTAGAACAGGTTTCTCCTTGATCCTTCATCCACTAGGGTCTCAGCTCAAACATCTCCTCAGCAAGCCCTTTCATAACCACTTGAGCTAAAGTGCCCCATCCACTAGTTTTTATCTCTTTTTTTTTAATTTATTTGTTTGTCTGTCTTTGTTTGTCTTTGTTTGCTTGTTTGTTTGTTAGAGTCAGAGTCTCACTCAGGCTGGAGTGCAGAAGCAGGATCATAGCTCATTGCAGGCTGGGCGCGGTGGCTCACGCTTGTAACCCCAGCACTTCGGGAGGCCAAGGCAGATGCTTCATCTCAGCTCAGGGGTTCAAGACCAGCCTGGCCAACATGGTGAAACCCCGTCTCTACTAAAAATACAAAAAAATTAGCCAGGCGTGGTGGCACATGCCTGTAATCCCAACTACTCGGGAAGCTGAGGCAGGAGAATCTCTTGAATCCAGGAGGTAGGGGTTGCAGTGAGCTAAGATCACACCACCGCACGCACTCCAGCCTGGGCAACAGAGCAAGACTCTATCTCAAAAAAATAAATAAATAACCATAGCTCATTGCAGCTGGGCCCAAGCGATCCTCCTGCCTCAGCCTCCTGAGTGGCTGGCGCTGCAGGTGTGCATCACCATGGCTGGCTAACTTTTTTTTTTTTTTTAGAAATGGGGTCTCACTGTGTTACCCAGGCTAGGCTGAGCTGGAACTTCTGGCCTCAAACAATCTTCCCACCTTGGTCTCCCAAAGCACTGGGATTACAGACACAAGCCACCACATTGGGCCAACTTTTTCCTTTTTGGTAGAGATGGGGGTCTCGCTGTGTTGCCCAGGCTGGCCTCAAACTCCTGGGCCCGAGCAATCCTCCCACCTCAGCCTCCCAAAGTGCTGGGATTATAATCGTGAACCACTGCGCCTGTAAACTGGAACTGGCCCAGTTTTTCTTTCTTTTGTGCATGTATCAATACCCAAAATCTTATTTATTTGATTATTATCTTCCCCAAAACTTCACTGTGAGCCCCGTGAAGACAAAGACAGTATCATCCTCTATTTTCAGAGCCCAGCACACACTTTGGCACACAGTAGGTGCTCAATAAATATTTTCTGCCCTAATGCATTAACAATGAGCGGGTGAATAAATGGCTAAATGCGGAGTGGTGAGGAGTGTGTGCACTCAGGCCCTGCATCCGGCCCTGCTCTCTGGCTCCCTGGGGCGCAGGGGAGGGGAGGACCTGAGGGCAGGGAGGATTGGGGCAGGCACTCACCTTGGAGTCAGGCCACACTGTGGGGTTGTGGTGGGTTCCATAGATGCTGACCAAACAGATGATTCCTGTGGGGAAAGATGGGATCAGTGGGGCCAAGGGGAGCCAGGGCCTCCTCCAGAAACATCCCCCCAACCTTGGGTCTCCCTAGAGCCATGATGTTCCCATGAGCCATCTGCCACCACCTTCTGTCCATCCTTCTCTAAAAAATTCTGCTGCCCTATACACTCTTCCTGCCTTTCCCTAGGAGAACCCTATCATCTTCTTTCTGGCTGCCACACTGGCCACATTGGGATCTTTCTTACTCGCAGATCTGACATTGCTCCTCTTCAGCTCAAGCACCTACATTGGCTCCCTGCTACCCCCAGGATTGAGTTCAAACGCCATCACCTGTCCAGGCCTTTCACAATCTGCATCCTGAGGCTGTACTCCATAAACATGCTCACTCTTTTACTTCCACACTCCAAGCCTCACCTCCCACATTCCCTCCTCCAGGCAGCCCTCCCTGCATTCCTCCCCATATTTGAGCTACTCCAGCCCCTGTCTCTCCCTTTAGCCCATTCCTGATTCCATATGCCTGGGAACTATCTGTGCCCTGCTGTATCTCCCCCAGAATGGGCAATGCTCAAAACCTGAGCCAGGGTCCCCAGTATCAACCAAGACAGGGCTTGGTCTCCAGGGAGTAACTGGCAACTGAATGAAACAGACCCTCCCCAACTGTACCCTCACAGGCCCATCCTTGTGACTCTGCTTCCTTCCTTTCCACCTGGACTAACTGGGCTCTATCTCCCTGCACACACAACTGCGTTTCCTCCAATACCCCAGAAGCAGCAGGCACACAGAGAGCTACCCCATCTGCAGAGATAGTGCACCTAGGGCAGGCATGGCCAGGCCCCTGTGGACAACAGAGCAGCCACAGCATTGGAGGCAGTGCACCAGCAGCAGGGGGGAACATGGCGGGCACCTTTGGGGATGATGCGCCCGTCTGGGAGCTTGATGTCCTCCGTGCATTGGCGAGAGACAAGAGTGACAGGTGGGTACTGGCGCAGGCTCTCCTTAATGCACATAGTTGTGAAGGGCAGCTGAGTCAGATCGTCCCTGGGAAGAATGGAGATATAAGTAGAAGCCGAACCACCAAGACACCACCTCCATGAAACACACACACACACACACGCACACACATACACACACACTCAGGGGCAGCTGGGCAGGAAACCAGTCTAGGATTTTAGACTTGCCCCAACTTCTGACATTTGCAGTTGTCTTATGCACAGGTGGGCAGTACTAATATTTAGTGTTTTGTGTATCTCGGGTCCCTGCAACCTCAGCCTCGCAGGTTCAAGCGATTCTCCTGCCTCAGCCTCTTGAGTAGCTGGGATTACAGGCATGTGCCACCACGCCTAGCTAATTTTTGTATTTTTAGTAGAGACGGAGTTTCACCATGTCGGCCAGGCTGGTCTCAAACTCCTGACCTCAGGCAATCCACCCACCTCAGCCTCCCAAAGTGCTGGGATTACAGACATGAGCCTCAGCACCCGGCCAGTACTAATACTTAGGATGCAAAGTATCTGAGCACAGACCACTCAGAATAGCACTAGCACTGGGCCCTCTGCTGGACCCAGCATTAAGTCTTTAATTGATGAATTATGTGGAGGCCCAGGTGCACCTAGGTGAGGTGCGAGGACAGCCAAGGGGACTCAGGGCAACAGCAATATGTCAGTTTATATGGTCCATTTCTGTACTTAAAAAACTGGTGCAGGACAGGTGTGGTGGCTCTGGCCTGTAACCCCAACGCTTAGGGAGGCCAAGGTGGGCGGATCATCTGAGGTCAGGAGTTCAAGATCAGCCTGGTCAACATCGCGAAACCCCATCTTTACTAAAAAACACAAAAATTAGCTGAGGGTGTGGTGGTGTGCACCTGTAGTCTCAGCTACTGGGGAGGCTGAGGCAAAAGAATTGCTTGAACCCAGAAGGCAGACATTGCAGTGAGATGAGATCACACCCCTACTCTCCAGCCTGGGTGACAGAGTGAGACTCTTGTCTTAAAAAAAAAAAAAAAAAAATGGTGCAGGCCAGGCATGGTGGCTCATACCTGTAATCCCAGCACTTTGGGAGGCTGAAGCAGGTGAATAACTTGAGCCCAGGAGTTCATGACCAGCCTGGGCAACAGAGACCCCAACTCTACCAAAAGTTTAAAAATGAGCTGGGCATGATGGCACACACCTGTAGTCCCAACTACTCAGGAGGCTGTAGTGAGCTACGATCATGCCACTGTACTCCAGCCTGGGCCACAGAGCGAGAGCCTATCTAAAAAGAAAGGAAGGAAGGAAGGAAGGGAAGGAAGGAAGGAAGGAAGGAAGGAAGGAGGGAAGGAAGGAAGGAAGGAAGGGGAGAGAGGAAGGAGAGAAAGAGAAAGAGAGAGAGAGAAAAGGGCATTATCTCCTTATCATATTATTGACTTAATATTTTTTCCTTTGGACTTTAGGGCCCAAAATTGGGCTAATGATAACTCTTGGTTCATGTTCTAGATTAGATTAGTTTCTTTAAATCAACAGGTTCTCTTTCTTTTTTGGTGGAGTCTTGCTGTTTCGTCCAGGCTGGAGTGCAGTGGCACAATCTCGGCTCCCTGCAACCTCTGCCTCCCAGGTTCAAGCAATTCTCACGCCTCAGCCTCTCAAGCAGCTGGGATTACAAGCACACACCAATACACCCGGCTAATTTTTGTATTTGTAGTAGAGACGGAGTTTCACCATGTTGCCCAGGTTGGTCTTGAATTTCTGGCCTCAAGTGATCCACCCGCCTTGGCCTCACAAAGTGCTGGGATTACAGGCATGAGCCACCTCACCCAACCCAGGTTCTCTTTCAAAGAAATTTCATGGCTGGGCACAGTCGCTCACGCCTATAATCTCAGCACTTTGCGAGGCCAAAGTAAGAGGATCACTTGCACTCAGGGATTTGAGACCAGCCTGGGCAATACAGCGAGTCCCCATCTCTAAAAAAAAAAACTTCAAAAATTAGCCAGTTGTGGTGGCACACACCTGTGATCCCACCTACTCAGGAGGCTGAGGCAGAAGGACTGCCCGACCCCAGGAGTTTGAGGCTGCATTGAGCAGTGATTGTGCCACTGCACTCCAGCCTGTCTCAAAAAAAATAAACTTCATCTTGCTATAAAGGGCGAACAGCCTCCCTGGCATAAAGGTATTCATCCGTACAAACACCACTGTGAAAGCAGTAGCATGTTATTAAATTGTGGCTATACACCAACTCCTGCTCAACTCTCTAAACCTGAGACATCTTCTCTCTTTGTTAAAAAGGAAGATTAGCAAAGCGTTCAGGATACAGTTGCACCCCACTGAGCATGTACCCCTGAGGCCATAATGTAAAAGGTTGAAATAGAACCTAAAGGAACCTTCTCACTATGTGAGTTGATGCTATTTAATGCTGTGGCTTTGTTTTCCTTTCTTTTTTTTTTTTTTTTTGAGACAGGGTCTCACTCTGTCACCCAGGCTGGAGTGCATGGCATAATCTTGACTCACCACAGCCTCCACCTCCTGGCTTCAAGCAATCCTCCCACCTCAGCCTCCCAAGTAGCTGGGACTACAGGCATGCACCACCCCGCCCAGCTAATTTTTTTTTTTTTTTTTTTTTTTTTTTTTTTGTAGAGACGGGGTTTTGTCATGTTGCCCAGGCTGGTCTCAAATACCTCAGCTCAAGCAATCCACCCCCATCAGCCTCCCAAAGTACTTGGATTACAAGTATGAGCCACCGTGCCCAGTCTAACGCTGTGTTTTCTTTTCATCACCCAGAATCAGCTCGACATAGCATGAATCTGATAGAGACCGGGTTATTTGTTCTGATTCTCCACTTCCTCCCTGAATTAGAACTATATACCTGTACCCTTTGTCATATGATTCTGCAGTGCCTTCTGCTCAGGTAAGTGGAGTATATATATGTCCTGCCCCATTCATGCTGGGCTTGGTCACATGACTTGTTAGCCAACGCAATGCTCTAGTGCCAGCAGAGCTTTTATTTTTATTTTATTTATTTATTTATTTACTTTATCTTTTTTTTTTCTCCAGGTTTTTTTTTTTTGAGACAGAGTTTCACTCTTGTAGCCCAGGCTAGAGTGCAGTACAACCTCAGCAACGTCCACCTCCCAGGTTCAAGTGATTCTCCTGTCTCTGCCTACCGAGTAGGGGGGATTACAGGCACCCGCCACCATGTCTGGCTAATTTTTGTATTTTTAGTAGAGATGGGGTTTCACCATGTTGGTCAGGTTGATCTCGAACTCCTGACCTCAGGTGATCCACCCACCTCGGCCTCCCAAAGTGCTGGGATTACAGGCATGAGCCACCTCGCCCGGCCCAAGCAAAGCTTTTAAATTTCGTGACTTTTTGTGCTTCTGGAATCTGCCTTGAGAAGAACACGACCCAGGGTAGCCTCTGGTCCAAAGAGAACAGAGAGGAAGTATATGAAGCAGATCTGAACCCAGCTCTTAGTTTGGAAGCAACTCCACTCCACTTAGCTAAGAGCAGCAGCAACTAGAATAATGAGCAGACAAGAGCAAGAAATATGTGCATACAAAAGCAATAAGTAACTGCTGGCTGTAAACCACTAAGTTTGGGAGCTGTTTGTTATGCACCATTACTGCAATAATTGCTGACCAGGACACTTTGAGAACTTCTGCATTATGAGGCAGGCATAGGCACTATCACCATGCCCATTTTATAGTTGAAGAAATTGCAATTCAGGAAGCTAAAGTGGCTTGTCTGAGGTCACACAATCAGTAAGTGGGAGAGAAGAGGCTTACACCCAAGGTTCTGGCCTCAACCTGCCCCCTCCATTCCCCTGAGCTCGCACTCACCACTCCAGCTCCTCCAGCTCCCGGCCTTTCATGACTTCCTGAATCTCTTCCCGGCATTTCTCCTGGTATTCTGGATACTTTGCCAAATTGAACAGCACCCAAGAGAGCCCACTGGATGTTGTGTCGTGACCTGCAGGTAGATGAGGGTATCTGAATGGAGGCTGCCTGAAGAAAGCAGAGATGCTATCTGCAGCCAATGATGCCCCTTCCTGCCCTCCTCCAGCCTCACCCCACATCCTCACCCTCAAACATGAAGGTGTCTGCCTCAGCTCGGATATCTTCGTCTGACAGTTCCTTTCCATCTTCATCCTGGAATGGGCAGTAGAGGGTGCTCAGCCCACTTCATCCCACCCTCTGCATCCTAGGGGTTCCTCAAAACTCAGATATCTCCCCCCATCTTTTTTTTTGTTGTTGAGACAGAGTCTCACTCTATCACCCAGGCTGGAGTGCAGTGGCGCAATCTTGGCTTACTGCAGCCTCCGACTCTCAGGTTCAAGTGATTCTCGTGCCTCAGCCTCCCGAGTAGCTGGGATTACAGGCACATGCCACCACTCACAGTTAATTTTTATATTTTTAGTAGAGATGGAGTTTCGCCATATTGGCCAGGCTGGTCTCGAACTCCTGGCCTCAAGTGATCCACCTGCCTCATCCTCCCAAAGTTCTGGGATTACAGGCGTGAGCTACCACACCTGGTTTCCCTCTCTCTCTCTTAAGCCAAGCTGTGGGGGGAATTATTCCAGGAAGATGGAAATATGCAACTTGTCTAATAAAGATGGAAAGTGCCCAGTCTGGTGGCTCACGCCTGTGATCCCAACACTTTGGGCGGCCAAGTTGGGAAGATCCCTTGAGCCTAGGAGTTCAAGACCAGCCTGGGCAACATAGTGAGACCCCATTTCTACAAAAAAATAATTAGCCAGGCGTGGTGATGCATGCCTGTAGTCCCAGCTACTGGCGAAGCTGAGACAGGAGGATTAAGCCCAGGAGGTCAAGGCTCCAGTGAACCATGACTGCATCACTGCACTCCAGCCTGGGTGACAGAGCAAGACCCTGGGTGAGAGATGCTGGTGAGGCTCTGGAGGAATAGGAACACTTTTACACTGTTGATGGGAATGTAAATTAGTTCAACCATTGTGGAAGACGGTGTGGCAATTCCTCAAAGACCACTTGACCCAGCAATCCCATTACTGGGTATATAACCAAAGGAATATAAATCATTCTATTATAAAGATACATGCACACGTATGTTCATTGCAGCACTATTCACAATAACAAAGACAGGAATCAACCCAAATGCCCATCGATGAAAGACTGGATAAAGAAAATGTGGTACGTATATACCATGGAATATTATTATACAGCCATAAAAAGGAACAAGATTATGTCCTTTGCAGGGACCTGAATGGAGCTGGAAGCCATCATCCTTAGCAATCTAAGGCAGGAACAGAAAACCAAACACCACATGTTCCCACTTATAAGTGGGAGCTGAACAATGAAAAAACACGGACGCAGGGAGGGAAACAACACACATTTGGGGCCTATCAGGGCGGCAGTAGGAGGGAGAATATCAGGATAAATAGCAAATGCATGCAGAGCTTAATACCTAGGTGATGAGTTGATAGGTGCAGCAAACCACCATGGCACATGTTTGCCTAGGTAACAAACCTGCACGCCCTACACATGTCTCCTTGAACTTTAAATTTAATTTAATTTAAAAAAAATTTTTTTTGAGACAGAGTTTCTCTCTTGTTCCCAGACTGGAGTGCAGTAGCGCAATCTTGGCTCACTACAACCACTGCCTCCCAGGTTCAAGCGATTCTTCTGCCTCAGCCTCCAGAGGAGCTGGGATTACAAGCGCATGCCACCACGCCCGGCTAATTTTTTTTTCTCTTTTTAGTAGAGACGGTGTTTCAACATGTTGGCCAGGCTGGTCTCGAACTCCTGACCTCAGGTGATCCTCCCGCCTCAGCTTCCCAAAGTGCTGGGATTACAGGCATGAGCCACTGCGCCCGGCTTATCCTAGAACTTTAAATTAAAATTTTAAAAAACAAGAAAAAAGAAAAGAAAGATGGAAAGAGGGACAGAAAGTCAACAGTGAGGAGAAGAAGGGAGTTCCTATTTCTTGAGCAGCCTCTAACACCAAACATCCCACTGGATGCCTGACAACCTTGTGATCAGGTTTTATGATCACCATGGTATAAAAGGAGAAACTGAGGCTCGGGAAGACAAGTCATATGACTAAGGTCAAACATCCACTAAGCGACAGAGCCAGGACTGGAATCCAGGACTATTTGAATCCAGAACCCAAAAGGTCCACAGACACACCAGTGAGTGACCATACAAGTGTCTCATCTCTTCAAGGTCATGTCCCTCCCTCCCTCCCTCCCTCCCTCCCTTCTTTCCTTCTTGACAGAGTTTCACTCTTGCAGACCAGGTTGGAGTGCAATGGCATGAGCTCAGCTCACCACAACCTCCAGCTCCCAGGTTCAAGCGATTTTCTTGCCTCAGCCTCCCGAGTAGCTGGGATTACAGGTGTGTACCACCACACCTGGCTAATTTTGTATTTTTAGTAGAGACGGGGTTTCTCCATGTTGGTCAGGCTGGTCTGGAACTCCCGACCTCAGGTGATCTGCTCACCTCAGCCTCCCAAAGTGCTGGGATTACAGGTGTGAGCCACCGCACCCGGCCCAAGGTCATATATTTCATTTTTGCAATTTTGATGAGCTGAATGGTGCCCTGCCCACCCCTACCCCCACCCCCACCCCCACCCCGCCCCACCGCTAGAATTCATAAGTCCTAACTTCCAATACCTCAGACTATGACCATGTTTGGAGAGAGGTCTTTGCAGAAGTAATCAAGACAAAATGAACTCATTAGGGCAGGGCCCTAATCCAATGTGACTGGTGTCCTTATACAAAGAGAAGAAGACAGAGACAGGCACAGAGGGAAGATGATCCACAGACATAGGGAGAAGACAGCCTTCTGCAAGCCAGGGAGCAAGACTTGGAACAGATTCATCCTTCATGGCCCTTAGAAGAAACCAGCCCTGCAGATACCTTGATCTTGGACTTCTAGCTTCCAGAACTGTGAGAGAATAAATTGTTGATGTTTAGGCTATTTAGTTTGTGATACTTTGTAATAGCAGCCCAAGAAAACTCACCCAGTGAGTCTTACATGTTCTGACCCCATCCCAGACCCATGTGAATTTTTTTTTGTTTTGCGTGTGTGTGTTGTTTTGTTTTGTTTTGTTTTGTTCTGAGACAGAGTCTCGCTCTGTTGCCCAGGCTGGAGTGCAGTGGCACCATCATAGCTCACTGCAGCTTCCAACTCCTGGGCTCAAGCCACACTCCTGCTTCAGCCTCCCAAGTAGCTGGGACCGTAGGCATGCAGCACCACACCCAACTTATTTATTTTTTGTAGAGACAGGGTCTCCCTGTGTTGCCAGGCTGATCTCCAATTCCAGGGCTCAAGCAATCCTCCCTCCTCGGCCTCCCAAAGTGCTAGCATTACACATGTGAGCCACAACGCCTAATGGAGTTCTAACATTTATCATTTTATACGCAATTCCTGGAGAGGCCATCCAGGGCAGGGCTCCACCCTCCAGGGCCCAGCCTCACCCTGGCCAGGAGCAGCACATCAATGAAGTCCAAGGTCTTCCCCTGCTTGGACTTAAGCCAGGCCTCAGCCCCCTGCTGACGCAGTGCCCGCCGCCGTTCCTGGATAACTTCAGTGGTGAAGTGGTGTACCATGTCACAGGCCTGCCGGAACCTCCGCCCATCCGCTGAGCGATAGTAAATGAAGTCGAGGTAATGGTGCAAGCGATACTGACGCCGGACAGCCAGAGCACTCAGTTCAATGATAGCGGAGATATAATCACTCATCTTCCTGCCAGGGAGAAAGGAAGCCATGAGTGTAGCCCCTTCCCCCAGCACAGCACAGCCATGGCTTGGCTAAGATAAGCCTTAGCCATGGCTAAGACCCATGGCTTGGCTAAGATAAGCCTTCACTCCCCATTGAGTAGATAACAAAGAGAAACCCTATATTAACTCTATTTTTATTTCATTTATTTATTTTTTAGATAGGGTCTTGCTCTGTCACCTAGGCTGCAGTACAGCAGCATAATCATAGCCCACCACAGCCTCGAACTCATGAGCTCAAGCGATCCTCCAGCCTCGGCCTCCCAAAGTGCTGGGTTACAGGCCTGAGCCACCACACTCGGTCCCATATATATTTTTAAACAGGCCCAAAGAGGGATAAGGACTTTCAACATAGGCATAGTCATTGTAGCATCACTAAAGCTAAATGGTTACACTCCTCAGCATGGGAGAAAATATTTGCAAATTATATATCTGATAAGGGATTAGTACCTAAAATAAATAAAGAATTCTTAAAACTTATTTTAAAATGGGCAATGGATATGAATAGGCATTTCTCCAAAAAAGACAGAAATGACCAATGAGAATGTGAAATGATACTTAACAGCACTGGTCACCAGAGAAATGCAAATCAAAGCCACAATGAGATACTACTTCACCCCACTAAGATGACTAAAATCAAAACTTATAGTAACAAGTGTTGGGCTGCACTCCAGCCTGAGCAACAGAGCAATACCCTATCTCAAAAGCAAACAAACAAAACAACAACAACAACAAGCAAGTGTTAGTGAGTATGTGGAGAAACTGGAGCTCTCACACTCACTGGTTGGAAGAGCAAAATGGTACAACCACTTTGTACCATGTTGAAACCCACTGAAATAAAGTTTAGCAGTTCCTCACAACGTTTAAATTGGAATTACCATATGACCCAGCAATTCTGCTCCTAGGTATATAGCCAAGATAATTAAAAATACATGTTCACACAAAAGTTTGTGCATGAATGTTAATAGCAGCCTTATTCATAGTAGTCAAAAAGTGGAAACAATGTCTATCGATGGATGACTGGATAAACAAAATGTGGTATTATGTGGTAAATGGAATATTATTCATCAATGAAAAGAAATACATAACCGATACATGCTACAATATGGATGAGCCTTTAAAACATTATGCTGGGTGAAACAAGCCAGACACAAAAGTCTGTATGATTCCATCTGTGTGAAATATCCATAACAGGCAAACCTACAGAGACAGAAAGTAGATTGGTGATTGTCTAGACCTGAAGGAGAAAGGAAAGGGCAAGGGTTGCTAAAGTGTATGAAGTTTCTTGGAGTAGGGGGAGGATTGATGAAAATATTCTAAAATTGATTATAGTAATGGTTGCACAACTCTGGATATACTAAAAGCAATTCAGGTGTATTCTTTAAGTGAGTAAATTGTATAGTATGTGAACTGTCTCTCAATAAAGCTTGTATTAAAATAATAATGATAATAATAATGGGTGAAGCATGCTTGCAGGGAGCTGTCCTCAGTCCTGAAGTGGGCTTGTTTTTATGCCCTTATTGCAGTCTGTCGTTTTCTTGTTTACTTACTTGTTCATGGTTACTGCCTGTCTTCCTACTGAAATGGAAGTTCTAGAGAAGCAACATCTTGTCTTTCTTGTTGACTATGGTGTTCCCAGCACCTAGTTCAGGGCTGGCCCTTACTAGGCACTCAGTAAATATTTCTTGGATTAATTAATTATTTAATTTCTAAAGCCATCTTTAATTATTTAATTACTAAGACCATCTCTGCCTTATCCAACTGGAACACGTCCTATAATGCCTAGAGTAACAAAGTCATTAGCTTGTTACTGAGGACCTACTATGTGTGGCAAGCTTTGCATTAGTTGTCTCCCTTATTCCTTATGTCCCCACTTAGACTACAAACTTCACAGAGCTGTGACTGTCTGTTGTTCACCACCCTGTCCTCAGCAGCAATATCATGGTGCCAGGCACATAGTGGGTGCATAATTAATATTTGATGAATGAATGAATGAATGAACCAAGGCATTGATTATTTGATTCATTTACTCAATAAATATTCTCTGAGCATCAATTATGTGCCAGGGCAGTGCTACATCATTTTATCCTTAAAGCATCTCTCAGAGAGTACGAGATTGACATCCTTTTTTTACAAATAAGGAAACCGAGCCTCAGAAAGTGGGGAGGACACTGTCCAAAGACCACACACTCTTCATAGTGGAATGAAAAAATACTAGCATTTACTAACATTACCTACTATATACCAAGCCATTGATTCACATTATCTCATTTAATTCTCACACAATGAGTCTGGGGAAGGAATTATGATGTCCATTTTTTTGATTAAAAAAAAGTGAAGCTCAGAGAGATGGTCAGTTTCCTGGAACCACACGACCCATCCGTGGCAGAGCTCCCATAGGCCAGAGTTGTCTAATGCCTGGGAGTTCTCTTTCTCCTGCCACTATCTTGCCCCTAGAGCAGCTGGCTCCACAGTCCCAAGAAGGGTCACACTCACTCTTGGCAGTTGCTGTTGTAGCTGAAGACACATTTCTGAAGACTGTCCAGGGTCATGAGGCTGATATGCTCAAACATATCAAGGGAGACCACTGAGCCCTCTGCCAGACGCCGCCATTTAGCCTGGAAGAGAGATACATGGTGACTGTGCATGGAAACCAGAGACAGGGAGTCAGCCTAACAAGGACCCGACTGCATTTTCACTACGAGCTCATTTTATAGATGTGAGGCCTCCTGACATCACATGGCTTGCCCATGCATGAGTTGGAGCCTGAACCAGCCTCACTCCCAGGACACCCTCTTCCCACAAAGCCTTGGGACTCACATGCATAATGTCAGTGCACTGGTTGAAGATCTTCATGTAAGGCTTCAGGATGTCAAAGTGGAAGGCAGGTGTCAGCAGGCGACGGTGCCGGCTCCACTTGTCACCTTTGCTGAGCAGCAGCCCATCCCCTGGGCCCAGAAGACTGAGGTTAGGGACCTCTCCTGTTACTCTGAAACCCTCCAAGGAACCCCACGCTCTTCCCTCTCTTCTCTGAAGCCCCAGCCCCAGCCTACCCACTGGGCACTCACCTAGCCAAGGTTTTAGGAAGCCATAGAAGAGGTCATCCTTGGGGGCGATGGCAGCTGTGGAGGGCAAAGGGCCAATGATGACTCTAAATAGAGTCCTTCCTTCCTTCCTTCCTTCCCTCCCTCCCTCCTTCCTTTCTTTTTCTTTCTCTCTTTCTTTCTTTCTTTCTCTCTGTCTCTCACTTTCTCTCTCTCTCTCACTTTCTCTCTCTCTCTCTCTCTCTCTCTCACTTTCTCTCTCTCTCTCTCTCTCTCTCTTTCTTTCTTTCCGGAGTCTCACTCTGTCACCCAGGCTGGAGTGCACTGGTGCGATCTTCACTCACTGCAACCTCTGCCTCCCAGGTTCAGGTGGTTCTCCTGCCTCAGCCTCCCGAGTAGCTGGGATTACAGGTGCCATCATCACGCCCAGCTAATTTGTTTGTATTTTTAGCAGAGACAGGGTTTCACCATGTTGGCCAGGCTGGTCTCGAACTCCTAACCTCAAGTGGTCCACCCACCTCAGCCTCCCAAAGTGCTGGGATTACAAGCATGAGCCACCATGCCTGGCCTCAAAACAGAGTTCTAACTCTTGACCTTTGCTTATGACTTCCTTAGGCCTCCTCACTGGGCTCTGACCTCCCACTGTATTCCTCCAGTCCATCCTCCACACCTACCCAAGAAAAATCCTTATAAAACACTGATCTCAATATGAGCCTCCCCTGCTCAAACGCCTCCCATGGCTCCCCATTGCGCTTGTAAAAATTTCAGGTTCAGCCTGGCGTTGAAACCCAATTCCATCTGGCCCCTGTATGCCTCTCCCACCTCATCCTTCAACATACACCAGATAACCCTATTCTCATCACATGCTGTGGATCACCTCTGAACCTTGGTCAGGCTGAGCTGTCTATCCAGAATAGCCTTCTTCACCTGAGCCTTCCCCTAATCCACTCCCTTTTTTTTTTCTGCCAGCTCAGGTCATCTGAATCACACCTCCTGTGCTCCCAGCCTCCAGCCTCACCCTCTCCAGTGTGTCCCTCATGATAGCCCCAGGAGAATCTCATCTGACTATCAGATCTGACCATGCCCCTTCCTGCTCACACACCCATCACTCTCACATACCAGCCCATTTTCAAAGCCCTGAATGATTTGCCTTTGTCCAAATCTCTCTCAAGACACCTCTGTCTTCCATCCCCCATTCGACATCACAGAACTAACACCACATAACCTTTTTTCTTTTTTTTCTTTTTTTTTTTTTGAGATGGGGTCTCGCTCTGTCACCCAGGCTGGGGTGTATGGTGAGATCATAGCTCACTGCTGCCTCCAATTCCTAGATTCAAGTGATCCTCCCACCTCAGCCTCCCGAGTAGCTGGGACTACAGACATACGCCACCACACCTGGCTAATTTGTTAATTTTTTGTATAGACAGGGTATTGCCATGTTTCCCAGGCTGGTCTTGAACTCCTGAGCTCAAGTGATCCTCCAAATTCAGCCTCCCAAAGTGTTGAGATTACAGGCATAAGCCACCATGCCCAGCCACACCACAGAACTTTTCTCAGCTCCCCAAAAAGACCACGTGCTCTCTCTTCTCTGAGACTTTCCACCAGTTGCTCTCTCTGCCTCAAACACTCTTCCCTCATCCTGTAGTCTCAACTTGAATGCTTCTCCCCACCCCTGACCCAGCAATCACTCTGGATTGTATCCACTTAGTTACAAGCTCCTTAACAGAAGGGTTCATGTTGATCACTGATATATTGTGCTAAATAAATTTTTATTAAATGAATAAATAAGTCAATCCAAGGATGGATGAATGAAGGAATGGATGAATGGGTGGATGGATGAGTAGATGGACAGATGAGTAGTACATGGATGGAAGAATAAGTGGATGGATGAATAGCAGATGGATAGATGGTGGGTGGGTGGATGGATGGATGAATGGATGGTTGGATGGGTGGATGGTGGATGGATGGATGAATGGATGGATGGATGGATGAATGAGTGGATAGGTGGATGGTGGATGGATGAGTGGATGAATGAATGCATGGATGGATGGATGGATGGATGGATTCTCCTTCTATATACTGAACAGATTTGGGGCTGAATGGGCAGAGGCCCGGGAAGGATGTATCTGAAATTCGAGTGGTATCACTTTTACCTGAATGTGACTCAGCCACCTACACACACACACTCCCTAGGAATTGGCCAGTTGCGTACATAATCATCTGCCCACTCATCCTCCCATTCAACACACCTCTTCTGCTGCCTTTCTGTGCCCAACCCAAGTTGAGTGATGCTGGGGACCCACAGATGGCTCAGCTCTATGTCCTCCCTGGAGGAGCTCCTGAGCAGGGCAGGAAAGGGAAGCAGAGGCATCCAACTACCAAGAAGGTAGAAAGTGTGGTAGGTGCTAAGGAGGGCTCAGAAAAAGGGCTGCTGGAAGTCAGAGCAGGCTTCCTGGAGGAGGCAGCATTGAAGAGGAAAGCAGGAGTCCAGTCACTCCTCTCCTCTCCGCGCTCTGGACTCCAAGATAGGTTCCACAGGGATCTTTCTGACACCCAGATCTGGTCAATAGCTGCCTTGTTCAAATACCTCCCATGGCTCCCTGTCACTCCTAGGATAAAGTACAAGTGCATTCACTTTGCAGTCCAGTTCCTGCTTAACTGTCAGTCTCATTTCCTATTCCCCCCAATGTATCACCTTCACTGCAGCCACCCTAAGTCACCTGAATTTCCCTGGAATTTTCACACATCTGCATCAGTGCACTGGCAGGACTTTCCATCTGGGACTCCTTCTCTGGCAAACTCCTAGGCATCCTTTAAGGCCCAGCATCACTGACACCTCCTCCAGGAAGCCTTCTCCAAACTCCCTTCTCAGCTGAACCATTGCTCTCTCATCCTCAGGTTCCTTTTCCACTCCAACTCTGACCACTCAATGCCAGGAAAGTCTGTGTCCACGTTCCTCACCAGTTTCCCCCTCCGGCAAAAAGGAGATGGTAGTCCAGGTGCCATGATTCACACCTGCAGTCCCAGCACTTTGGGAGGCTGAGGCAGGAGGATCACTTGAGCCCAGAAGTTCAAGACCAGCCTGGGCAACACAGCAAGACTCTGTCTCTACAAAAATGTTCTTTAAAAAGAAAAAAAAAAGAGGGAGAGATGAGATGGTGTATGAAATACCCCCACACAGTGCCAGCATGGAGAAACTCATGCTCAGAAAACTGCATATCACTGTGTTTGAGAGCTTGGGTTCTGGGCTAGCCAGGTCTGCGTTCAAATTCCAGCCCTGCCACTAACTAGATATGTAAGCCTGGACATGTTACCACTGCCAAAGGAGAAAATAGAACAATCCTCCCTCATGGTATCCCTATAAGACTCAACAAGCTCTTGTGTTCCTGGCACATGGTAGGTGCTCATTAAACATGTGTGTATGTAAATATATAATTGACCAACTGTTGGCTATTTTTATTACTATGATTAAAATGATGATTTATTGGCATCAAGAACTTGTGAGATAAATGTTTAGGTTTCCTGTTAATAGAAAATTAATGCAAGCCCTCTGTGGAAAACAGCAAGGTGATTCCTTAAAAAGTTAAGTACAGAATTACCATATGACTTGGCGATTCTACTTCTAGGTATCTACCCAAGAGAGAAATGAAAACATATGTCCACCCCAAAACTTGAACATATATGTTCATAGTAGCATGATTCACAATAGCCAAAAGGTGAACAGATAAACAACAACAACAAAAATCCATACAGTGAAATGAAGTCAGCCCTAATGACCAACCTGGACAATATAGCAAGACCTCATCTCTACAAAAATAAAAATAAAAATTAGCTGGGCATGGTGGTGCGTGCCTGCAGTTCCAGCTACTCGGAAGGCTGAGGCAGGAGGAGGATCACTTGAGCCCAGGACTTCAAGGCTGTAAAGAGTTGTGACTGCACCACTGCACTCCAGCCTCTGGGTGACAGGGTAAGACTCTGTCTCAAATTAAAAAAAAAAAAAGAAGAAGAAGAAACTGATTCATACTGCAACGTAAATGAACTTCAAAAACATTATGTTGAGTAAAAGAAAACAGACACAAAAAGATCACATTTTGTGTAATTCCCTTTCTATGATGTACCCAGAATAAGCAAATCCATAGAGACAGAAAGCAGATTCAAGGTTACCAGGGGACGGGAGGAGGAGGGAAATGGGAAGTGATTACTCAATGGGTATAGAGTTTTTTTATGGGGTGATTAAAACTTTTGAAGCTGGAGAATGCTGGTGGTTGCCCAACATGGTGAATACACTAAATACCACTGATTGTTCACTTGTAAATGGTTAATTATATGTTACATGAATTTCACCTCGATTTTAAAAAGATGATACAAAAGCAAGCCACAATTATATGTCTATATATCATGATGTTCTCTATAAGGCACGTTTACCTACTTTCTCTCATGAAAATTTCCTAGTCCAAAGGCCCATAAGATGATAGGGGAAACTGAGGCTCCAACAGGCTGTGGGCCCTCCTCCTGGCTCAAGGGCTATGGCAGCTCCAAGCTCAGAGCAGCAAGCTACTCCCAGGTGTGGCCCCAGGAGGTCCTGATCAGGGGTGGAGTCTGTGACTGGAGCCTGATCTGTGTAATTCCAGGTGGGGGCACCCTGGGGCCAAAAGGCCTCACTCCAGGCTGACTCACAGCCCCACCCTCTCCATCCTGGAGTTCCCTATCTGGCTTCTCTGGTGGGGAACGCAGAACATCCCTCCCTCCACTGGAGGAGGGGAGGGCAAGAGGCTTAAGCATCTACTACATGCCAGCCCCTCCTGGGGCGCTACTCCTTGGTCTGTTTGGAGTCTCAGAACCAGGCAGGATGGTGGTCAGGAAACTGATGCTCTGAGTGGGAGGAGGAGGGAGGAAGAAGGAGAAAGAAGAAAAAGAGAGGCCGGGCACTGTGACTCACACCTGTAATACCAGCACTTTGAGAGGCCGAGGCGGGAGGATCACTTAAGGTCAGGAATTCAAGACCAGCCTGGCCAATATGGTGAAGCCCCGTCTCTACTGGAAAAAAAAAAAAAAAAAAAAAATTACAAAAATTAGCCAGGTGTGGTGGTGCACACTCGTAGTCCCAGCTACTCGCGAAGCTGAGGCAGGAGAATCACTTGAACCCGGGAGGCAGAGGTTGCAGTGAGCTGAGATCATGCCACTGCACTTCACTCTGGGAAGAAGAAGGAGAAGGAGAAGGAGGAGGAAGAGGAAGAGGAAGAGGAGGAGGAAGAGGGAGAAAGAAGAAGTAGAAGGAGGAGGAGGAGAGGAAGAAGAAGAAGAGAAGGGAGGAGGGGGGAAGAGGAGGAGTAGAGAGAGAAATAGAAGGAGGAGAAGAGGGAGGAAGAATAAAGGGAAGGAGGAAAAGAGAAAGAAAAACATATATTAAAAAGGCAGAAGAGAAACCTTTATTAGTACCTATCCATATTATTTTTTAACTTTTTTTAAATTTTTTTAGAGACAGAATCTCACTCTGTTGCCTATGCTGGATGCAGTGGCATAATCATAGGTCACTGCAGCCTCAACCTCCTAGGCTCAAGCAATCTCCTACCTCAGCCTCCTGAGTAGCTAGGACTATAGGCATGCACCACCACACGTGGCTAATTTTTAAAAATTTTTTGTAAAGATAGGGTCTTGCTCTGTTGCCCAGGCTGGTCTTGAACTCCTGGGTTCAAGTGATCCTCCTGCCATGGCCTCCCAAAGTGCTGAGATTGCAGGCATGAGCCACTGCACGTGGCCTCTTATCCACATTATATTATTCAGCCTTCACAACTGCATCCATTTTACAGATCAAAACCTGAGACCCAGAGAGGCTAGATAAGTGGCTGGGGTCTCACAGCAAGCATGTGCCAAAGCCAGAATTTGGAGCCAACCCAACTCAGTTCTGGCCCGGGGCTCTTCCCACAAGTTGATACTCATCCCTCAGAAGAGTCACTTCTCCCTCCCAAGGTCTAGGTTTTCCCCTTAGTTCAATGGGGATCGTCATCCCTTTACAAATGTAATAACGGGAGACAAAGAGGCATCGAGAGGGAATAGCTGCAGAAGGGGAGGATGGCAGCTTCTTCTTTCACAGCTCCTGGGTGGCAGCCCTGGAGATGGTCCCCAGATGCATGTTTGTAGAGGCAAAGCTGGGACAGAGATCCTAAAATTCCTGGAATCCCCCCCCCCTTTTTTTTTGAGAGACTAAGTCTTGCTCTGTCACCCAGGCTGGAGTGCAGCAGTGGTGCAATCACAGCTCACTGCAGCCTCCAACTGCTGGGCTCAAGCAATCCTCTCACCTCAGCCTCCTGAGTAGCTGGGACTACAGGCACGCACCACCACACATAGCTAATATTGTTAAATGTTTTTGTACATTGATGGAGTCTTGTTAGATTACCCAGGCTGGTCTTAAACTCCTGGGCTCAAGTGATCCTCCCATCTCAGCCACCCAAGTAGCCGGGACTATAGATGCATATCAGTGCCACTGGGTAATTATTTATTTTTTTCGAGGGACAGGGTCTTACTATATTGCCCAGGCTAGTCTCAAACTCCTGGCCTCAAGCAACCCTCCTGACTCAGCCTCCCAAAGTGTTGGGATTACAGGTGTGAACCGCCACACCTGATCTACTGGAGCTCATTGGTTCATTTGAGAGTGAGCTCTCTCAGGTGTTCTCTGATACCTCTGGAGGTGCCCAGGTAATATGGTTTTGTTGTGTCCCCATCCAAATCTCATTTTGAATTATAGTTCCCATAATCCCCATGTGTCATGGAGGCATCCAATGGGGGGGGGTAATTGAATCATGGGGGAGATTACCCCCATGCTGCTGTTTCCATGATAGTGAGTGAGTTCTCACGAGATTTGATGAATTTATACGGGGCTTTTCCCCCTTTAATTTGGCACTTCTCCTTCCTGCTGTCATGTGAACAAGGACGTGTTTGCTTCCCCTTCCGCCATGATTGTAAGTTTCCTGAGGCCTCCCCAGCCCTGCGGAACTGTGAGTCAATTAAACTTCTTTTTTTTGGGAGCCAGAGTCTTGCTCTGTCATGGCTGGAGTACAGTGAAGCGATCTCGGCTCACTGCAAGCTCCGCCCTCCCGGGTTCCCGCCATTCCTCCTGCCTCCCAGCCTCCCAAGTAGCTGGGACTACAGGCGCCCTTCCTGCATGGCTAATTTTGTATTTTTAGTAGAGGCGGGGTTTCATTGTGTTATGGGATGGTCTCGATCTCCTGACCTCGTGATCCAGCCCGTCGGCCTCCCAAAGTGCTGGATTACAGGCAGTGCAGCCATGTAGCTTCCAGCACATGGTGACTGGGGCGGTCAGCATGGGCACAGGCATTCAGCCAGGTGCCAGGCCCTTGAGGTCCCTAAAGGTCCATGAGGAAGATAGAGCTGGACACAGACATACCCAGGTCCAAAGGGTTAGGACTGAGAATAGGTCTGTCTGGGAAGTCAGGGAAAGACTCCTGGAGGAGGCGGCCATTGGAGCTGGGTGTCAAAGGCTGAGCAAGAGCTTGCCAAGCACACTTGGGAGTCTCACATCTTGGGATAGGTGTGGACTGCACAAGGAAGAAGCAATTCTTCCACATCTCCCTCCCTGCCAGTCAGAGTCAGCCCAAGTAATGACAACTGAGTTGTCCAGGCTGCAGGCTGAGTCACCAAGAGTCCTGGCCATAATGGGAGTGTCAGAACCAAATGATGGGAGTGCCATGGCCAGGGATTGAGTAACACTTACTTAACAAAACCATGGGGAACAACTGCCTATCCAAACATGCTTGGCTCTGACTGCCAGATGGATGGACATTCCCTCGAAGTTCCTGGAACTCTTAGTCATTGTCACATCTTTGCCCATACCATTCTCACAATCTGGATTGCCATTCTTGCTTTGGTGAACTCTTACTCATCCTTCAAAGCCCTATTCAAATGACCCTTCCTCTGGATATCCCACCTGTCTAAAATCTCAGATAGGCTCTGGGAGTTGAGGACTCACACGTAGCTCAGAGGCCCAGTGCACCTACCTGAGGCTCCCAAAATGGGCTTGATGTAATCAGGGTGCACCAGAACCAACAGCGGCAGGACAGGTCCCATCCACACCAAGAGTATATGGTGCATGTTATCCAGTACCTTCTTCTCATCTTGAAGGCCCGCCTCATTTGGAAGGTACTGCAAGAGGTAAGGGAGGAGCAATGAGGAGGTACCCAACCCCAGCTTCCCCCACTGCCTTCCTCCTGCCACCTCTTGTAGTCTCAAAACAAGCCCAATAGTGCTACATGATGATTTTAGGCAGCTGGCTGCACCTCCCTGGGCCTCCATTTCCTCATCTGAAAAAATGGAGAAGAATCAACTCTCCTTCTGAGGGCAGTAGAAAGGATTCATGAAATAACAAAGCAAGAGCCCCAGCATGGGCCTGACACTGGCTGATGTTCAATAGCTAAAAATAGTAGCCAAATGTAGTGGCTCACATCTGTAATCCCAGCACTTTGGGAGGCCAAGGCAAGCAGATCACCTGAGGTCAGGAGTTCGAGACCAGGCTGGACAGCATGGTGAAACGCCGTCTCTACTAAAAATACTAAAATTTGCTGGGCTTGGTGGCAGGCGCCTGTAATCCCAGCTACTCAGGAGACTGAGACAGGAGAATCGCTTGAACCCAGGAGGCAGAGGTTGCAGTGAGCCGAGATCATGCCATTGCACTCCAGCCTGGGCGACAAGAGCAAAACTCCGTCTCAAAAAAAACATGCCTGTAATCACAGCTACTGAAGAGGCTGAGGCAGGAGAACCACCTGAGCTTGGGAACTCAAGGCTGCAGTGAGCTTCGACTCAGCAAGGTCGAATGATTTTTCTGAAGTTACAAGTTAAGTAGGTGACTGTTCTGGTTTAGGCTCCCCCAGAAGGAAGTCCTGAGACAATGGTTCTAGAGCAGGTAGATTATTTGGGGGATGGTCCCCAAAAACATGGGTAGTGAGATAGGGAAAGAAGACCACCAGTAAACAATGAGTTGTCAAGGAAATTACCACCAAGGGCAACCAGGGCTCAGTCCCACTGGGGAGCTTTGGAGGACAGAGTAGCACATTGCATCTCAGAGTCATCCCACCTAAGGGCGAGGGAGCTGGGGTATTTATGTACCAATGCCCATCAGTCATTGGCTGAGGGTCACTCCTAGGGGCGTTAATTCCCAAGCTCACAGAACAAACAGTGGCAGAACAGGCACTGGGACTCTAGGCATGCACCACCAAGCCCGGCTAATTTTAAAATATTTTGTAAAAACTGGTTCTTGCTATGTTGCCCAAGCTGGTCTCAAATTCCTGGGCTCAAGCAATTCTCCTGCCTTGGCCTCCCGATGTGCTAGGATTGCAGGTGTGAGCCACTGTGCCCAGCCTTTATTTCACCTGCAGAATGGGCTCCAGCCACCAGAGACAGCCCCTAGAATGCAGGAGCTGGCGGCTGGACGTCAGGCCACTGCATCCAAAAATGGGTTGAGAGGAATATGGGCAAGCTTTGGCATCATCTGCAAAGCTAGTACCTGAACCCAGGCCGCCTAGCTACAAAACTGCACTTCCTCACCTGTTGTATGAGGCAGGAAAGCTTCAGGCTCAACGTCAGAAAAATCCAAGTTCAAACCCAACCTCAGGTGCTGTGTGACTTTGAGCAAGACACTTAACCTCTCTGTGTTCAAATCTATAAAAGTATGAATCCATGAAATAGGACAGATCCATCCCCACTTCACAGGCTGTGAGAATTAGAGAAGAGTTCAGATACAAAGGAGCCTAACCCAGTGCCTAGCCAGTGATAAGGTTCAGCAATTGCCAAATGAGTAAAGCAACAAATGACCCCTTTCTAGCTCCTGTGTCTCCTTCTCCGTCAGGCTCAGCCCTGATTTTGTCCACACCCAAGCCTCAATTGCAGCCTCACCCAGCCCCCATGGGCCCAGGAGCTGGGTTGGACCTACAATGTCAAGGCTGGGCTTTAGAGCTGGCCCTGACCAACTCCTTCAGGCACTAGAGCCTGGCCACTCCCTCTAGGACAACCATCAAATCCAGAGAGGGTTTTCTAGAGTAAGGGCATTGGAGATGGGGCATGAAAAATGAGTAGAAGTTGATCTAGCAGAGAAGGATACCTGGACAGAGAGTACAGTTTTGGCAAAGGCCTTGGAGATGGGAGCCTTGTTACAGAAGTGGGAAGTGATTTTATGGAGCTAGGGAGGGATGGTGGAACAAGTGAGGAGGATGGAGGTTGAAGCCAAAAGGGCCTTGAACACCGGCCTTTTTCTGAATGGCAATAGGGAGCCATGGAGGGTGTGTGAGCAGGGGCAGGGATGTGGTTAGATCCAAGAATCCCTCTGGGGCCAGGATGGGAGATGGACTAAAGGGATGAAACTGGAGGTAGGAACTCAAGGAGGAGGCTAGACCATGGACCATCAGGAGAGGATAAGGCCTGAGCAGGGGTAGGGGATGGAAGAAATGAAGGAGAAAACTCCAAAAGGGAAAGTCCAGCCTATCTCATCCACAAAGTAGAGGCATCAGAGAGTAGAACTAAAAACAAGGAGGCCGAGCACGGTGGTTCACGTGATGTCAGGAGTTTGAGATTAGCCTGGACAACATAGTGAAACCCTGTCTCTACTAAAAACACAAAAATTAGCCAGGTGTGGGGGCCTGGGCTTGCAGGCTTGCAGTCATAGTTACTTGGGAAGCTGAGGCAGGAGGATCCCTTGAGCCCAGGAGGTAGAGGCTGCAGTCAGCCATGATTGTACCACTGCACTCCTGCCTAGCTGACAGAGAAAGACCCTGTCTCAAAAAAAAAAAAAAAAAAAAAAGGAAAAGTCCAACCTATCTCATCTAGAAACTAACTACAGAAAGTAGAGGCATCAGAGGGTAGAACTGAGAGCATGGAGGCTGGAGCTTGACATGCTGGGTTTGAACCCCAGCTCTGCCACTTACAAGCTGTGTGACCTAAGGTCAGCTACTTAACCTCTCTGTGCCTCAGTAATCTTCCATGCAAAATGGGGCTAGTCATGAGACCTACTTCCTAGAATTGTCAAGAGAACTGAATGAGTTAATATTTGTCTGGAAAAATACTTGGCACATATCTGCAAAATTAAAAAGGACTCAGCAGGCTGAGGCCAAAGGATTGCTTGAGCTTAGGAGTTCAAGATCAGCCTAGGCAACATAGCGAGACCCTGTCTCAAAAAAAAAAAAAAAAAAAAAAAAATTCAATGCAATAAAGGGATAAGAGTCCTGACCTGGGACCACAGCATTCAAGGGAGAACAGTGGAACCACACTGAGAAGAGGATGTGTTCCCCTCCCCACCTCCATCCCTACCCTGGGATTCCAAACTCCAAAGGTAAAGGTACCTGTTGCTACAGTGATAGCTATAAAATTATAGAGAGTTCTTTTTTTTTTTTTTCTTAGAGAGACAGGGTCTCACTAGGTCACCCAGGCTAGAATGCAGTGACACAATCATAGCTCACTGCAGCCTCAAACTCCCAGGCTCAAACAATCCTCCTGCCTCAGCCTCCCAAGTAGCTAGGACTACTCCACTGCACTCAGCTAATTTTTGTAATTTTTCTTATAGAGATGGGTTCTCACTGTGTTGCCCAGGCTAGTGTCAAACTCCTAAGCTCAAGCAATCCTCCTACCTCAGCCTCCCAAGTGGCTGAGACTACAAGCGTGTACCACCACACCCATCTAATTTTTGTATTTTTTGTAGAGACGGGGTCTCACTATGTTTCCCAAGCTGGTCTCAAACTCCTGGCCTCAAGCAATCCTCCCACCTCAGCCTCCCAAAATAATTCATCTTTAAAGTTAGTTCTGCCTACTCCCAACTGTGTGACCTTGGATAAACTGCTTGCCCTCTCTGAGCCTCAGCCTCATACTCCATCATATAAATCTGCTGCTAGCCCCAAACAGATTCTTGGGAGGCTGTGGGAAGCCAGCAGGCCCGCCATCCTTACCTATTACCCTGCACCTGCCCAGCCCAGCCCAGTCCTGCCTGGCCACACTCACCATGCCCAGGTGGCCCAGCAGCCAGTTGCGCCGGGGAGGCTGGGGGAAGCAGCGCAGCCGGCGGCAGGTGATGTAGAAGCTCCGACAGAGCCTCAGGAACCGCAGCAGCAGGCGGAACAGGAAGAAGAGTAGTAAGAGGAGAAGGCTGGACACCGCGTACATGCGGAATGTCGTCTTCTCCAGCCCCAGGAGGTGCAGCAGGTGGTCTGTGATGGGCAGCATCCTGGGGACACACAGGGTCAGGGAATCGGTGCCATGCACAAGATGATGACCCGTGGCGTCAGGCATGGTGTGCCTAGTGCACAGCAGGTTCCCAGCACACGTGAGTTTGAGACACCAAGGATGCCTCTTCATTCCCCAGCCATGACCTCCAGCCAGCTGGACAGATGGATGCACTCAGGGCCCTGCTCATATGCTCTTAGCCTTGACTTTTGCAAGGTCACGCTCTTGACTTCTCTACCATAGGGCATTCTCTGCCCATGCATAGCCGGTCAGGCTGGGAAACCAAGACCCCCCTCCCAAAGGAGCAGCTCTCAACCAATGACTGAGGCTCATTGGTGGATAAATACCCCAGCTCCCTCACCCCTTAGGTGCAATGACCCTGAGATATAGGTTCCACACTCACTCCAGGCTTCCCCGTGAGATTAAACTCCAGCTGCCCACAGTGGAAACTCCCTATTGGCCACGTCCTTTCCCCCTTTTTCTTTTATCTTTTTTTTTACTTGAGATGAGATTCGCATAACACAAAATTAATCATTTTAAAGGGAATAATTCAGTGGTATTCAGTACATTTACATATCATGCAACTACCACCTCCGTCTAATTTCAGGACTTCTTTCTTTCTTTTTTTTTTTTTTTTGAAAGAAGGTCTCCTCTGTCACCCAGGCTGGAGTGTGCAGTGGCACAATCACGGCTCACTGCAGCCTTAACCTCCCCAGCTCAAGCAATCCTCCCACCTCAGTTTCCCAAGTAGCTGGGACTACAGGTGCATGCCACCAGGCCCAGCTAATTTTTGTATTTTTTTGTAGAGACAGGGTTTTGCCATGTTGCCCAGGCTGGTCTTGAACTCCTGGGCTCCCGCCTTGGCCTCCCGAAGTGCTGGGATTACAGGCGTGAGCTACCTCACCCAGTCAGTTTCAGAACATTTTCATCATCCCAAAACAAAAGCCCATCCCTGTTAGTAGCCACTTCCCATTCTCCCTCCCTGGAGTCCCTGGCACCACTAATCTGCTTTCTGTCTCTATGGATTTAAGTATTCTGGATATTTCATATAAATCTATTAAATTCTATGCGGCCTTTTGTGTCTGGCTTCCTTCACTCAGCATCCTGTTTTCGAGGTTCATCCACATTGTAGCATCGATCAGAGCTTAATTCCTTATACTGCTGAGCAATATTCCATTGTATGGATATTCCACATTTCCTTTTTTTTTTTTCTTTTGAGACAGGGTCTGGTTCTGTCACTCAGGCTGGAGTGCAGTGGCATGATCACGGCTCACTCCAGCCTTGACCTTCCAGGCTCATGTGATCCTCCTGTCTCAGCCTCCCAGGTAGCTGGGACAACAGGTGCGTGCCACCATACCTGGCCCCACATTTTCTTTACTCCTTCATCTGTGGATGGACATTTGGGCTGTTTCCACCTTTTGGCTATTATGAAATATGCTACTCTGAACATGTGTGTACATTTATTTGTCTGAGTACCTGTTTTCAATTCTTTTGAGTTCACTTTCTTCTTCCTTGCTGGTATTTTCTGCGATCACTTCCCAAAAAAATTACTTGCACTCAGATCCTTGCTTTAGGGTCAGCACCTGAGGAACCAAAACAAAGCGAGTAGGTAACCATAATATGAATGAAACAGTGAGCAGGCAGGAAAGGCTTGCCATGCGCCATGCACCACCATGCTCCAGGCACCACCATGCGCCAGGCACCACCATGCTCCATGCACCACCATGCTCCATGCACTACCATACTCCAGGCAGTACCAGCCTCATCTCAGGGAATCTAATATGGTTTGGATCTGTGTCCCCACCCAAACCTCACGTTGAACTGGAATCCCCAGTGTTGGAGATGGGGTCTAGTGGAAGGTGATTGGATCATGGGGGTGGTTTCTCATTAATGGTTTAGCACCATCCCCTTGGTGAGGTCTTCTAGATAGTGAGTGAGTTCTCATGGGATCTTGTTGTGGGTTTTTTTGTTTTTTGTTTGGAGATGACAGGGTCCTGCTCTTGTTGCCCAAGCAACAAGCTGGGAGTGCAGTGGCGCAATCTCAGCTCACTGCAGCCTCCGCCTCCTGGGTTCAAGCAATTCTCCCATCTCAGCCTCCCATGTAGCTGGGATTACAGGCATGCACCACCATATCCAGCTAGTTTTTAAAATATATTTTGGTAGAGACGGGGTATCACCATGTTGGCCAGGCTGGTCTCGAACTCCTGACCTCAAGCGATCTGCTGGCCTTGGCCTCCCAAAGTGCTGGGATTACAGGCATGAGCCACCCCTCCCAGCCTGGAATCTCGTTGTTTAAAAGTATGCAGCACCGGCCAGGCGCGGTGGCTCAAGCCTGTAATCCTAGCACTTTGGGAGGTTGAGGCAGGCAGATCACTTGAGGTCATGAGTTTGACAGCAGCCTGGCCAACATGGTGAAACCCTGTCTCTACTAAAAATACAAAAAATTAGCCAGGCATGGTGGCAGGTGCCTGTAATCCCAGCTACTCGGGAGGCTGAGACAGGAGAATCGCTTGTACCTAGGAGGCAGACATTGCAGTGAGCTGAGATTGCACCATTGCACTCCAGCCTGGGCAACAGAGCAAAAGTCTGTTTCAAAAAAAAAGTGTGCAACACCTCCTGTGCCCCTCACTCTTACTCCTGCACCAGCCAAGTGATGCAGCTACTCCTATTCTGCCTCCTGCCACGATTGTAAGTTTCCTGAAGCCTCCTGAGAAGCTGAGCAGATGCCAGCATCATGCTTCCCGTCCAGCCTGCACAATCATGAGCCAATGACACCTCTTTTCTTTACAGTAATGAGAGAATGGACCAACACAGAATCATACACCAGTCCTCAGAGGTAGGTATTATCATTCACTCCGTTTTCCAGATGAAGACGCTAAATCCCGGCTCAATTTCTCAAACTCAATGGAGACAGAAGCTGGCAGGGATTCCCCCAAGGCCCTGCCAAGGGCCACCCTCAATCACCGTCACTTTGAGGGACCAAGAATCTCAGATCACCCCAAGGAGATTCCTGGAAATGACTGGGTCCTGTTCTCTTCTCTCCTTCCCCCCAGTACCAATGGCTGAGGGTTCTTCCCTCTGTACGGCTATCTCCTCAGGCATCACAGCTAAAGGTGTGTACTCCAGGTGCTCCCCTGAGCCCTCAGCCCCACCCACCCCTGCCAATAGTGCCCTCCACTAAGGGATCAGACTAGCTTAGCTCTCTCTCTCTCTTTTCTTTTTTTTTCTTTTTGAGGCAGAGTCTCACTCTATTGCCCAGGCTAGAGTGCAAAGGGAAGAACTTGGCTCACTGCAACCTCCGCCTCCTGGGTTCAAGTGATTCTCCTGTCTCAGCCTCCCGAGTGGCTGGGATTACAGGTGCCCGTCACCACTCCCAGCTAATTTTTTGTATTTTTAGTAGAGACAGGGTTTCACCATGTTGTTCAGGCTGGTCTTGAACTCCTGATCTCAAGTGATCCATTTGCCTCGGCCTCCCTAAGTGCTGAGATTACAGGCATGAGCCACCGCACCAGTCCCCGCTAAGCTCTTCTGAAAGCCAACGCCAAACCACATTTCCCATGCAGAAGCGAAATTTCTTGGTTGGGTGCAGCGGCTCAGGGATGTAATCCCAACATTTTGGGAGACCGAGGCTGGCAGATCACTTGAGGTCAGAAGTTCAAGACCAGCCTGGACAACATGGTGAAACTCCATCTCTACTAAAACTACAAAAATTAGCCGGGCATGGTGGCGGGCGCCTGTAGTCCCAGCTACTTGGGAGGCTGAGGCAGGAGAATCACTGGAACCTGGGAGGTGGAGTTTGCAGTGAGCTGAGATCGCGCCACTGCACTCCAGCCTGGGCGACAGAGCGAGACTCCGTCTCAAAAAAATAAAAATAAAAATAAAAGTAAAAAATAAAAAAGTCCAGGCGTGGTGGCTCAAGCCTGTAATCCCAGCACTTTGGGAGGCGGAGACGGGCAGATCACGAGGTCAGGAGATCGAAACCATCCTGGCTAACACGGTGAAACCCCGTCTCTACTAAAAAAAAATACAAAAAAAACTAGCCAGGCGAGGTGGCGGGTGCCTGTAGTCCCAGGTACTCGGGAGGCTGAGGCAGGAGAATGGCGTAAACCCAGGAGGCTGAGCTTGCAGTGAGCCGAGATCTGGCCACCGCACTCCAGCCTGGGTGACAGAGCGAGACACCATCTCAAAAAAAAAGTAAATAAATAAATAATAATAATAATAATTTAAAAAATAAAAAAAAGAAAGAAAGAGAGAGAAAGAGAAAAAAGAAAAACAGAAAAAAAAATAAGCCGATCACAAAAAGACAAATACTGTATGATTCCACTTGTATGAGGTCCCTGAAGTAGTCAAATTCATACAAACATAAAGTCAAATAGGGGTTTCCAGGGGTGCGGGGGAAGAAGAATGAGGAATTAGTGTGTCGTGGGGATGGAGTTTCAGTTTGGAAAGATGAAAAAATTCTGGAGATGGATGGTAGGAATGGTTGCACAACACTGTGAATTTGCTTAATGTCACTGAACTGTACACTTAAAAATGGCTAAGATGGCCAGGCGCAGTGGTGCACGCCTGTAATCCCAGCACTTTGGGAGGCCAAGGCGGGTAGATGACTTGAGGCCAGGAGTTCGAGATCAGCCTGGCCAACATGGTGAAACCTCATCTCTACTAAAAGTACAAAAAGTAGCTGGGTGTAGTGGCGGTTGCCTGTAGCCCCAGCTACTTGGGAGGCTGAGGCAGGAGAATGACTCGAACTCGGGAGGCAGAGGCTGCAGTGAGCTAAGATGGCGCCACTGCATTCCAGCCTGGGCGACAGAGCGAGATTTCGCCTCAAAAAAAAAAAAAAGATGGCTAAGATGGTAAATTTCATGGTGTATGTGTTTTGCCACAATTAAAATTTTTAAAAACACAAAACTAGGCACTGTAGCAGCACCTGTAATCCCAGCTGCTAAAGAGGTGGAGGCAGAAGGATCACTTGAGCCCAGGAATTGGAGGCTGTAGTGCTCTATGTTCACACCTGTGAACAGACCCTGCACTCCAGCCTGGGCAACACAGCAAGAACTCATCTCTGAAAAAAATACAGACCAGCTGGTGTAAGTGATATTTCCTTTGGAAAGCCCAGAGTAGGGATAGGGATGAGGAGGAAGCAACTTCCCAAATGGAAGCACAAGGAACTCCAAGTCACAGGTCCCAGGCAGACGCTCCAAACTCGAGATGCTGATGTGCAACTGGGCTGCTTCTCACACAGGCAACTCCAGGTAACCTGCTCCATAGGAAGCCACTGTGAGTATTTATTTCCCTTTTCTTCTTTTGAGACAGGGTCTTGCTCTGTTGCTCAGGCTGGAGTGCAGTGATACAATCATAACCCACTGCAGCCTTGAACTCCTGAGTTCAAGGGATCCTTCCACCTCAGCCTCCTGAGAGTAGCTAGAACTACAGGCACGCACTACCATGCCTAGCTAACTTTTTTAATTTTTTGTAGAGATGGGGGGGTCTTACTCTATTGCCCAGGCTGGTCTTGAACTCCTGGCCTTAAGCATTTCTCCCATCTCCACCTCCCAAAGTCCTGGGATTAGAGGAGTGAGCCACCGTGCCCGGCGGTGGTATTTCTTTCCATACCAATTTAATGATGGGTAATGATTATCTCTAGCAATGCTGGGGAAGCCAGCTAGTGATAATTACTACTAATTAGAACTTTTCACTACGTGCTGTTTTCGTTTTCTTTTTTCTTTTTGAGATGGAGTCTCGCACCGTAGCCCAAGCTGGAGTGCAGTGGTGTGATCCTGGCTCACTGCAACACCAACCTCCCGGGTTCAAGCGATTCTCCTGCCTCAACCTCCCAAGTAACTGGGATTATAGGCGCACACCACCACGCCCGGCTAATTTTTATATTTTTTAGTAGAGACAGGGTTTCACCATGTTGTCCAGGCTGGTCTTGAACTCCTGACCTCAGGTGATCCATCTGCCCTGGCTTCCCAAAGTGCTGGGATTACAAGCGTGAGCCACCACATCCGGCACATTAACCTCTCTTACAGACATTTCGTTAGCATGCAGTGGGCAAATATTTTTTGAGCCCTAGCGATGTGTCTAGCTCAGTTCTTGGCGTTGAAGATATGATAGTGAGCAAGACAGACATGGCTCTGGCTCTTGAGAAAGCAGACCAATTACAGACACAATGCAATGCGATATAAGTACACATGTCATGAAGGAGGACAAGTGGAGCGAGAGTAGAGATTGAATCATAACCCCACGAAAGATACTATTTCCTAATCTTTAGAACCTGTGAATGTGACTTCATATGCCAGAGTCTTTACAGATGCAAACAAGTTAAGGATTTTCTTGTTTTTTTTGAGACAGGGTCTCGCTCTATTGGCCAGGCTGGAGTGCAGTGACACAAAAACACAGCTCACTGCAGCCTCGACCTCCTGGGCTCAAGTGGTCCTCCTGCCTCAGCCTCCTGAGTAGCTGGGACTATAGGCACGTGCCATCACTCCAACTAATATTTTTAATTTTTGTAGAGATGGGGTCTCACTATTGTTGCCCAGGCTGGCCTCGAACTGCTGGCCTCAAGTGATCCTCCTGCCTCAGGCTCCCAAAATGCTGGGATTACAGGCGTGAGTCACCGCACTTGGCCAAATTAAGAATCTTGATCTGGGGAGATGATCCTACATTCTCCAGGAGGGACTTAAATGCAATCCGAAGTACCCTTATAAGAAAGAAGCAGGCTGGGCATGGTGGCTCATGCCTTTAATCTCAGCACTTTGGGAGGCTGAGGTGGGCAGATCACTTGAGCTCAGGAATTCGAGACCAGCTTGGCCAACATGGCGAAACCCCATCTCTACTAAAAATATAAAAATTAGCTGGACATGGTGGCAGGTGCCTGTAGTCCCAGCTACTCAGGAGGCTGAGGCAGAAGAATCGCTTGAACCTGGAAGGCAGAGGTTGCAGTGCGCCGAGATCACACCCCTGCACTCCAGCTTAGGTGACAGAGTGAGACCTTGTCTCAGAAAAAAAAAGCAGAGGGAGATCTGACATGCAGAAGAGAAGAAGGCCGTGTGAGGATGGTGAAGATGGAGGCAGAGATTCAAGTGATGAGTCCACAAGCCAAGGAACCACCAGAAGCTGAAAGAGGCAAGGAAGAGACCCTCCCCAAGAGCCTTCAGAAGGAGCGTGGCCAGGCCGGGCGCGGTGGCTCACGCCTGTAATCCCAGCACTTTGGGAGGCCGAGACGGGCTGATCATGAGGTCAGGAGTTCAAGACCAGCCTGGCCAAGATGGTGAAACCCCGTCTCTACTAAAAATACAAAAAATTAGCCAGGCACAGTGGCAGGCACCTGTAATCCCAGCTACTCGGGAGGCTGAGGCAGGAGAACCACTTGAACTCTGAGGGCAGAGGTTGCAGTGAGCCGAGATCACCCAACTGCACTCCAGCCTGGGCGACAGAGTGAGACTCCGTCTCAACAATAATAATAATAATAATAATAATAATAAGAAGAAGAAGAAGAAGAAGAAGAAGAAGAAGAATTAATTTAAAAAAAAAGAAAGAGCACAGCCAATATTTGGATTTCAGACTTCTGTCCTCCAGCACTGTGAGAGAATAAGTGTGCATTGTATTCAGCCACTGAGTTTGTGGTCATTTTGTTACAGCAGCCACAGGAAACTCATACACCGGTTAAGGGAATGAAGAACAATCCCTTTAGAAAAGGTGGTCCAGGAGGGCTTCTCGGAGGACGGGTCTGGGAGCAGAGACCTAAGTGAAGTGAGGGACTTGAAGTGAGAGTCTCGCTCTGTCGCCCAGGCTGGAGTGCAGTGGCGCGATCTCAGCTCACCGCAGGCTCCGCTTGCTGGGTTCACGCCATTCTCCTGCCTCAGCCTTCCGAGTAGCTGGGACTACAGGCGCCCGCCACCAAGTCTGGCTAATTTTTTTTGTATTTGTAGTAGAGACAGGGTTTCACCGTGTTAACCAGGATGGTCTCGATCTCCTGACCTCGTGATCTGCCCGCCTGGGCCTCCCAAAGTGCTGGGATTACAGGCTTGAGCCACCGCGCCCGGCCAAGACTTTCTTTTTAAATGCATGCTTGTACTTGTGCATGCACACACACACACACAGACGCAAACATACACAATGAACATCTGGATTCTATGTCTGCCTCCTCACTGATTGGCTATGTGGCCTGGTCCTCAGTTTCCCTGTTTGTACCTGGGGGTGACTATAAAAAGATGATCTCTGGGTCCACACCAGTGTGACCTTTTCACCTGCAGTCCAGTCAGGGGGTGTGGGCCCCAAAGCCCATCTTGGCAGGCTCAAAAGTGCTGACAGGAAGTCAACATATTCAGCCAACAGGGGTCACGTGAATCATTACATCCACCCCCAGGAGCCACCTGGCTGCAGTTTAGTTCCCATCCCAGCCACCGCAATCCCCTTTCTAACAGCCTGTGACTCCCATACTCTAACACCCTCCATGGCTCCCTACTCCCCTCAGCCTGACATCCAAAGCCCTTCCGGAACTCACTCCTGCCCAGCCTCCACTTCAGCCTCAAAAAATCCCCTCCTCTGGCTGAGCACAGTGGCTCACGCCTGTAATCCCAGCACTTTGGAAGGCCGAGGCGGGTGGATCACTTGAGGTCAGGAGTTCAAGACCAGCCTGGCCCACATGGTGAAACCCCGTCTCTACTAAAACTACAAAAATTAACCGGGCGTGGTGGCAGGCACCTGTAGTCCCAGCTACTCGGGAGGCTGAGGCAGGAGAATCGCTTGAGCCTGGGAGGCAGAGGTTGCAGTGAGCCGAGATCGTGCCATTACACTTCAGCCTGGGTGAGAGAGTGAGACTCTGTCTCAAAAAAAAGTCCCCTTCTCAGTCTGCTTTGAGCCCTTCTTTCTTCACCCAGTTTGTAAATGTTGGGGCTTCTTAGAGCCACATTGTCTCCCCTTTCCTCTGTGCCCACATCCTGAGGATCTCGCCCCTCCCGTGGTTTCAGCAATCCTGTCTCAAAGGCAATTCCCATGTCTCAGTGTCCAACACTGCCAGGTCCAGCCAGCTCCTGAACATCCCCCTGGGGGCATCTCCTAGACCCTCAGATTCACCTCACCCGCTTCCTCCCTCTTTCAGCCACATCCAGTCTGTTGCCAGGTCCTGCCAGTTGTCCATCCTAAACATCTTCAGAATCCATTCATCCTTCTCCATCCCCATCATCCCAACCCACAACAGGTCAGCACTGCAGTGGCCCCTTCCCACTGGTCCCCAGAGTTCCATCCTTTCTCCCCGCAAGAAGTCCATTCTGCACACACAGCCAGAGGGATCTTCCTCAAATTAAACCAGATCATGAACCTCCCCTGCTCGAAATTCTCCCATGGCTCCCCATGTTGCTCTAAATGAAATTTAGACTCTTTTGATGTCACAGTTTTTCTTTTAGAGACGGAGTCTTGCTGTGTTACCCAGGCAGAAGTGCAGTGGTGCGATCATAGCTCACTGCAGCTGCAAACTGCTGAGCTCAAGAGATATGATACCATATAAAATTTTCTTTCTTTCCCTCTTTTTTTTTTTTTTTTTTTTTGACAGAGTCTCGCTCTGTCACCCAGGCTAGAGTGCAATGGCACAGTCTTGGCTCACTGCAACCTCCGCCTCCCAGGTTCAAGCAATTGTCTGCCTCAGCCTCCAGAGTAGGTGGGATTACAGGCATGTGCCACCACACCCAGCTAGTTTTTGTATTTTTAGTAGAGACGGGGTTTCACCATCTTGGCCAGGCTGGTCTTGAACTCCTGACCTCGTGATCCACCCGCCTCAGCCTCCCAAAGTGCTGGGATTACAGGCGTGAGTCACCGTGCCCGACGACACTATATAAAATTGTCATTTGAGAGTTTCTCCTCTGTATCTAGTTATATCGCATAGTTTGGAAACTTGTCTGAAACTGACTTTATCAATAATCTAATCAACAAAGATCATATCCATGTGTATGTGGTTAGACATTTTTATTTCATTGACTAACCCAGGACCATTTCAGTGATGCAAATTGTGTGCCCTCTGGTTCAGCTGAAACAGTCCTGGACTTTCAAAAATCTTGAATAAGTCTCCCACAATTGTACAAATTGGGCAATTTAGGAATTTAAAACTTTAGATGATCATTTGGTTCCATTTTTATTTTGTTTTTATTTTTGTTAATGCAAATAGGACTTAAATGAACTTTGATCTCCATTTTAAATATTATTTTAAAAAATCGTGTATCTATACATACGGCTCTTGAGGACTCAGCTTTCACTACAATACAGGATATGATCTCCATGTAGTTCACATAAACCTGCAGGCTGATTTTCCAGAGTGCTCGATACTGTTAATTACATCTCCATTAGGGCTAAAAAGAATGACCTACGTTTCTCTATATAGCTGTGTTGCTTTTGATGCTGTGTTACTGTACACAGAAGTGTGTGCACTGGGCCGGGCGTGGTGGCTCACGCCTGTAATCCCAGCACTTTGGGAGACCCAAGTGGGGCAGATTGCCTGAGCTCAGGAGTTCGCGACCAGCCTGGACAACACAGTGAAATCCCATCTCTACTAAAATACAAAAAATTAGATGGGCTTGGCAGCGTGTGCTGTGGTCCCAGCTACTCGGGAGGCTGAGGCAGGAGAATCGCTTGAACTCAGGAGGCGGAGGTTGCAGTGAGCCGAGATCGTGCCACTGCACTCCAGTCTGGGTGACAGAGCGAGATTCCATCTCAAAAAAATAAAAATGAAAAAAGAAGTGTGTGCACCGAGGCTCTGTGTGTGGTCCGTATAAAAAACCTGGTACCCCTGCGGGTTAACTACTGCCTCCATTCATTGTTTACGCTGGAATTTTTCTCCCCATGGAATGTAAGTAAAACTTAATGTTTGTTACCAATAAATGGTAATCCTAAAAAAAAAAAAAAAGAAAAAGAAAAGAAAAGAAAAGAAAAAAGAGAGAGAGAAAGCTTTGAGGACCCAGGAGAAATGGTGGCAGCCTCTGGAAAGGGACTGAAGGAACTCAGGGCAGGGGTGGAAGGGAAACTTAAGTCTACTGTCCACTTTTCTAGTCCTTTTGGTTTCCTATACCATGAGCACATGTCACCCATTCAAAAACATTTAATCAATTATAAAAATTCATTAGTTTACTGCACAACACAAAGAGTGAATCCTAATGTAAACTATGGAGTTAGTTAATGGAGGAAAGGTATCAGCCGGGTGAAGTGGCTCATGCCCGTAATCCCAGCACTTTGGGAGGCCAAGATGGGAGGATCACTTGAACCAAGGAGTTTGAGACCAGCCTGTGCAACATAGTGAGACTCCATCTCTACTAAAAAACAAGAAAATCAGGCCAGGCACGGTGGCTCATGCCTGTAATCCCAGCACTTTGGGAGGCCGAGGAGGGAGGATCACTTGAGGTCAGGAATTCAAGACCAACCTGGGCAACGTGATGAAACCCTGTCTCTACCAAAAACAAAAAAATTAGCTAGGCTTGGTGGTGGATGCCTGTAGCCCCAGCTACTTGGGAGGCTGAGGTGGAGGTTGCAATGAGCCAAAATTACACCACTGCACTCCAGCCTGGGGGACAGAGTGAGACTCTGTCTCAAAACATAAATTAATTTAATTTAATGTGCACTTTTGACTCCAACAGGCCTGGGTTCAAATCTCAGCTCTCCTCTTCCCTAGGTTGTTAGCAGCCTTGGGTGAACCCAGTCCCTGCCATCAGCCTCCCTTTACCAATCTGTGAAATGGGTTGATAATAACAGGACCTACCCCCTAAGGTTGTTTAGGACGGCTCAGTGAAATGAGGTATGGAAAGGCCTTGTCACGTAGCTCACAAAATGTTAGCCATGATGACTACTCCTATTATTGCTATTTGATAGAAGTGAGAGCAGTTCAAAGGTGGCACTCTCAGAATGCTGTGGGCGGCTGGCATGCCCACTCCTTATCTACACCAGCCCCCGATCCCATCCAGCAGGCCGGCCTTGGCAGAGGTGGCCCTGCCCTGCCGGGACCCGCATTATCTGGCGGTGGTGAAAGCCAGTGACTGACTCTGTGTCCCGGCCCACGCCCAGGGTGCGCCGGTTTGTCAGGTTGGCCCAGCCATTCACCAGCTAAGGACTTGTTATACAAGGTGTGTGGGCTCCCAAGAAGGAATGCAGGGCACGGACCCAGGCCGACGCCAGGTATCAGATACATGCCTCTTCTTGAACTGCAGGGGCTGGGACCAGCCAGGAGCCTGACAGAAGAGCACTCCAATGCTGGTCCCATCACCCTACATCCCAGCCCTCCTTTTCACTCCAACGCTTTCGTCAAGGCAGCCTGCTCCCATCCACACTGATTCACGGTACCACCTTGACTTCCTCAACATCAGAGGGCTGGCTTTACCCCAGAGACTCATACATTCCCCCAAAGTGCCAGACCCCAGAAGGCCGGAGCTGAGAGGGGGCTTCTAAGTTGTTTTGTTGTTGTTGATTATTTGTTTTTCTGGGTTTTTGTTGTTGTTGTTTTTTAGACAGGGTCTTGCTCTGTCCTTCAGGCTGGAGTGCAGTGGTGTGATCTTGGCTCAATGCAGCCTCCCCCTCCTGGGCTTGAGTGATCCTCCCACGTCAGCCTCCTGAGTAGCTGGGACTACAGGCACCTGCCACCATGCTCAGCTAATATTTTTTATTCTTTTGTTAAAAAAAAATTAATAAAGGGCCAGGCACGGTGGCTCACACCTGTAATCCCAGCACTTAGGGAGGCCAAGGCAGGAGGATCACCTGAGGTCAGGAGTTCGAGACCAGCCTGACCAACATGGAGAAACCCCATCTCTACCAAAAATACAAAATTAGCCGGGCGTGGTGGCACATGCCTGTAATCCCAGCTACTCAGGAGGCTGAGGCAAGAGAATAGCTTGAACTGGGGAGGCAGGGGTTGCAGTGAGCCCAGATCGCACCATTGCACTCCAGCCTGGGCAACAAGAGCAAAACTCCACCTCAAAAAAAAAAAAATTAATATAGGGTATCCCTATATTCCCCAGGCTGGTCTCATACTCCTGGGCTCAAACCATCCTCCAGCCTTAGCCTCCCAAAGTGCTGGGATTACAGGCGTGAGCCACCGCGCCCAGCCTGGCTTCTAGGTCTTGAGTCTCCACTCGGCACTCTAAATTTCTAAGGTTCTGAGAAAGAGCTTCAGAGTCATTTATGACTAATGAGGGCAGGGCCGAGTTGGCAAATGGGGTAAAGGAGACAGTCCTATCCCAGCTTTGATCATATTCAAACCTTTTGCTAAAAATTTCCTTGGCCCAAAGGGGATCCTGGCAGAAAAAGAAGTTTCAAAACCTAATAATCTAGACCATTGCAGGACTGTAATTGTTTCTGTCCACCATCCCAAGTATGGCCACACCTGGACATGAGCCTCAGAAAAGATTCTATAAAGCTCTGCCTCTTTACTGTGTTACCTCGGGTGAGTGTCTGCACCTCTCTGAGCCTCGATTTCTTCATTCATTAAGACAGAAGGCCTATTTACCCACCTCACGGGGCTGCAATCTTCCAGGCACACAGTAAGCCTTTGATCAATGATACCTCTCATTACTGTTGGTGCTGCCATCATGTTCATTATTGTGACCTGGACATCTGGGGTTTGGAGAATCAGGTCCAAGGTTTATCAACAAGGAGAGATGAGTCAGGCGCAGTGGCTCATGCCTGTAATCCCTGCACTTTGGGAGGCTGAGGCGGGTGGATCACTTGAGCCCAAGAGTTCAAGACCAGCCTGGGCAACATGGTGAAACCCCATCCCTACTAAAAATACAAAAATTAGACAGGAGTGGTGGTGCATGCCTGTAGTCCTAGATACTCAGGAGGCTGAGGTAGGAGGATTGCTTGAGCCCAGGAGGTCGAGGCTGCAGTGAGCTATGATTATGCCACTGTACTCCTGCCTGGCCAACAGAGTGAGACCCTGTCTCAACAACAACAACAACAAAAAAAAAAAAGAAAGAAAGAAAGAAAGAAAGAAAGAAAGAAAGAAAGAAAGAAAGAAAGAAAGAAAGAAAGAAAGAGATGGATCCCATTCCCTGAATGCCTCTCAAGTCATCCAAGCCCCTCTGCAGATACCAACCTGGGTCACCACTGGACACCAGGCTAGAGTTAATGTTACCATTCAGAAACCCAAGCTGGGCTATTTGGTGATGCCGGGGACGTCGAAAAGTGGCCCGGGACTTTGGGGTCAAACAGGGCTTGTTGTTTTCAAATCCCAGCTCTCCCACTGGACACTGGGTGTCTCCCACTGGACACTGGCCCTCAGTTTCCTTGCCTGTGAAATGAGGGTGGTAGGGAAGATTTGGGGAGGTTCCTCCTCTCTGGGGTTTGGAGTTACTCAAGGAAGAGTTTGATGCTGCCAACCCTGGCTGGGCACAACTCCAGGACCCAGAAATAAGGGGTGGGGCAAGGGGCACAGGGTAGGAGGAATTTTGGGTGCGGGGCTAGCCCTGGCCATCTCCTTTGCCTACGGGGCGGTGAGAGACACACAATGAGTGCATGCATTAGGGGTGAGCGGGCAGATGAAGGAGGCGAGATGCCCCAAGCCTGGGCCTCTCCAGTCAGACTCCTCAGGTGGCCAGCCTCGGCCACCCTGCATACCCAGGCTGCGCCAGGTCCCTGGGAGACCGGAAAACATTATCCTTCCAGCATCTATCAGACGAACATCACCTGGGACTAACCCCAGGACCTCACACAACCCTCAGAGCCAACTCTGGGCGCCAGAAGAACACCGTCTTTTCATAGAGGGGCTCCGCATCTGGCGTGGATGGGCAGGGGGTCCCTGATAGCAGTTGGACCACACGCCTAACCCCATCGGTTGAACGTACAGCCTCCCCTTCAAGACAACATACAGTGGTGAAATCTCAGGGCGAATCCCCATTCAGCCCCAAAGAGGCGTCCCAGGGCGGGGCTTGAACCCATCTGGGATGTCCTGACCACGAGAGGGGTCTTCTGGAGACCCCCTCCCTATCACAGAAACCCAGAGAAAAGGATGCGCCTAGGACTCCCAGGCGCACACAGAAGAAAAAAAAACTGCACAAATGCAGCAAACATGGGAGACACACCCACGTGCTCCTCTCCCCGCGAGTGCCCCGGGCATGCAGCCCCGTCCTGAGTCCTGGGGATCCCCGTGGCTGGCTGCGCTGCCCCCGACGCAGCGCGCAGACCTTCGCCCTCATCCGGCCAGCACCGAACCTCGCGAGCCTGGGGTTCCAGCGCAGCGCTGCGGCGGCGCTCGGGTTACAGCCCCCATCACGCGCGCACTCACCCGCGGGTCTCAGCCTCCTGCCCTCGATCCGGATCCACCGGCGCCACTACCTGGGATCTGACCGCGCCGTCCCGCAGCCCAACCCCTTTAACCCCGCCCGGCCCGCGCCAAGGGGTCCGCCCCGCCGGATACCCCGCCCCGGGCCCCCGCAGGGCTCTGGGCGGGGACGCCAGCGCTTCCCCCAGAAAAGCGGGGAACAAGAAATAGGCGTGTGGAGGGGTGGAGAGAGATAGAAAGAGAAAGAGACTGAGACTGAGATGGAGAGACGGAGAGAGACAGAGACTTGGACACCGATAAGTCCCAAACCATCAGGCTCCCCGCCCTCCTGCCGCTGCTGGACCGCATTAGCGCCCAAGTCCCGCTCTGGACCACCCTCCTCCCACACCAACACCCCCATGGCCCTTACTTCCAGGTTTGCTCCCAAGTTTGGACAGCGATCCCTAAACCATCAACCCCTGGGCCCCCACTGACCCCTCCAGAAGCCTCCTCTGGAGCCCTTAGAAATTCTCTGGCTCCCCCAGCCCTTGGGAACCAGCCGTTCCTCTCTCTCTGGATCCTGAGCCTAACCTCTCCCCTGCACCCACCCCTGGAGGCTCTGCAGCCTACAACACCCTCTTCCTCCAGGAAGACCTCCAGCCTCAACAAGCAGCACCAGACTGGTTCTGCTCCCCGCACGCCACTCCCCCCCACCCACTGCCAGACACCTTGACCCTCTGGCCAGGATGTTGTCCTTGGCCAACCCATCTGCTCCAGGTGTGTCCAGACAAAGTCAGCTCCGCCTCTGGATGTGTCTGTCCTCCTGGGTCGGTGGGTGGATGTGTGGCTGACCTCAGCAAGTGGGCAGACAGATGAGAAGACAAGAATCTCCACTTGCCCCAGCAGGTGGTAAACTTAGAAGACTTCCTTATCCCTCTTTTTTCCAATACTACTCTCTCACTTGGTGCTGGGCCCTTGGGAAGAGGGCGTGGAAGGTGTGGGGCATGTCGCCAGGTGAAGAAGAGGAGACACAAGTAATTGAAGTTTTGCTGCTTGGAGGAGGCAGACATGAGGTCAGGGAAGGCGACGTGCAGGATGTGACATTTGAGCTGGAGCTGCAGGGAGAGGTTGGATTTCAACAAGTGCAGAAGAGGGGGTAGGGCTCAAGCACAGAGAAACTGGAGGGTGTGACTTGGCAGGTGGCTTTCCCTGGCCTTGGAGTGTGAGAGGTGTGGAGGCCGGAGGGATGCAGGAGTTGACTGTGAAGGCCAGTTTGAATGGCTGGGTCTTGATCTGGTGGGCAGTGGGGAGCCATGGATGGTGCTTGAGTAGGGGAGGTGCCCCCCGTTAGTTGATTGGTCTCACTCTATCATCCAGGCTGGGATGACTCCTGGGCTCAAGCCATCCTCCTGCCTCAGCCTCCTGAGTAGTTGGGACTACAGACACATGCCAACACACCCAGCTAATATTTTTTTCATTTTTTTAGAGATAGGGTCTCACTATGTTGTCCAGGCTAGTCTCAAATTCCTGGGCTCAAGCCATTCTCCCAACTCCTAGAACTTTAAAAAATAATTATTTATATTTATTTGTGTCTTTAATTTTTTTTTTACTTCTGAGGAAGAGCTTACTTTTATTAATTTTTTATTCATAATTAACACATCATTAAAGCCTATTTTTTAGGGATATGAATTTTGTTTTGCCAATAATTCTGGCCAAGGCAGAGCTTACTAGCACTTTGGAAAATGCAAAGATTCACATAGAGTGAAGTTTGAGAGGGACCCCTGCAGTGGCTACAGGGGACAGAGGCAAAGGGTGGGGTTAGCTGAGACCCAGGAGGGGGTTAAGGATGAGGTCCCGGAGGTCATCTCTGTTGGCCACTGGCTAAATACGGGGTTCTAGGGAAGAGAGAAGGAAAAGAAGGCATCTGCCTGACTTCTCTGCTCTCAAAGAGCTGGAGACCAGGAAGGAGGAGTAAGTGAAAGGGTCGGCAGCACTAAGACTGGGCTTCGTGGGTGTGTGGCCTTGAGCTAGTCACGTGACTGCTCTGAGCCTCCATCTCCCTATGGATAAAATACAGGAGAAGCCCACGTGATGAGGTGGTGTTCAGCCCCACTGCTGGCACAGAGCACAGGCTGGACAAACATCAGCTGTTTGAGTTTGCAGTTGATTGGGGCCATCCCAGCACAGCAGAATTTTCCACCAGGGAATGTTTAGCAACATCAGGAGATCACACTGCTGGGTGGGGGGTGGAGGTAGGGGTGGGAGAATTGGGGGTGGTGCAACTGACATCTAGTGGGTGAAGGCCAGAGATGCTATTCAACATCCTGCAATGCACAGAACACCCCCACCCCCAAAGAATAATCCAGCCTCAAATGTTGACAGTGTTAAGAAAAGATTGGGAAATCATGGGTCACCTTCAGTCTAAAAGTCTCGTGGGATGACATTCAGGGAGACACCCAGGAGGCGGCTGGGCTCAGTGTGAGGGCACCTCCTGAGAAGTGCATCTGTGAATCACCTGCCTTGGGAAGACGGTGGATGGCATGGCAGTAGGTCAGTGAGATCACTCAGGAGGGAGGTGGGCAGAGAAGAGGAGGGGAGGGCAGAAGTGGGAATCACAGCCACCTTTTTTTTTTTTTTTTTTTTAAGATGGAGTCTCCCTCTGTCACTGTTGCCCAGGCTGGAGTACAGTGGCACAATCTTGGCTCACTGTAAACTCCGCCTCCCGGGGTCAAGCGACTCTCCTGCCTCAGACTCCCGAGTAGCTAGGATTACAGGCGCACACCACCATGCCCAGCTAATTTTTGTATTTTTAGTAGAGACGGGGTTTCGCCATGTTGGCCAGGCTGGTCTCAAACCCCTGACCTCAGGTGATCTGCCTGCCTTGGCCTCCCAAAGTGCTGGGATCACAGGCATGAGCCACCGCACCTGGCCTTTTTATTTTATTTTTTTTTAATGAAACAGAGTCTTGCTCTGTCACCCAGGCTGGAGTGCAGTGGTGCAATCTTGGCTCACTGCAAGTTCCACCTCCCAGGTTCAAGCAATTATCCTGCCTCAGCCTCCTGAGTAACTGGGATTACAGCCTCGCGCCACCACGCTCGGCTAATTTTTGTATTTTTAGTAGAGACAGGGTTTTGCCATGTTGGCCAGGCTGGTCTCGAACTCCTGACCTCAGAGATCATAGCTACATTTACAGAGAGGACAGGCAGCAGCACAGAGCTGGAGATGGAGTTTGCAGAAGAGTGGTAATAGGCACCATTACTTGCACCTCGATGTCAAGGAATCCAGGCTCTAGAGCTGTGTGGTTCCCATGCCACCAGAGCCCTCAGCCTGGCACAGCCCAGGGCTCAGTGGGGTGAGGTTGAAGTGTGAGGGGACGAAGTGGAGCCTGTGGCTGGACTTGGGAAATGGTAGTAGAAAGCTGTCTGGGAGTGGACGTGGCAGGTCATGGCAGGGAGTCAAAGATAAAAAGAAGAGGGATCTCGCCATACCCTGCTGGTGGCCACGTAAAATGGTTTAGCCGCAGTGGAAAACAGTTTGGGAATTTCTCAAAAAGCTAATCAGAATTACCATAGGACCCAGATATTCCACTCCTAGGTATATACCCACAATAACTGAAAACAAATACTTGCCAGGTACAGTGGCTTCTAGCTATCATCTCAGCACATTGGGAGGCTGAGGCAAGACAGCATCGCTTAAGCCCAGGAGTTCCAGACTAGCCTGGACAACAACATGGCAAGACTTCGTCTCTACAAAATATAAAAAAATTGGCTGGGCATGGTGGTGTGTACCTGTAGTCCCAGCTACTTGGGAGGCTGAGGTGGGAGGATAGCTTGAGTCTGGGAGGCTGAGATTGCAGGGAGCTGAGATTGCACCACTGCATGCCAGCGTGGCTACAGAATGAGACCCTGTCTCAAAAGAAAAAAGAGAAGGAAGGAAGGAAGGAAGGAAGGAAGGAAGGAAGGAAGGAAGGAAGGAAGGAGGGAGGGAGGGAGGGGGGAGGGGGGGAGGGAGGGAGGGAGGAAAAGGAAGACAGGTACTCATATGTAATTGTAGAGGAGTGCTCAGGATAGCATGATTTATTGTAGCCTAAGATGGAAACAACCCAAATTCCACCAACAGATGAATGGATAAACAAATTGTGGTCCATCCATACAATGGAATATTACTCAGTCATTAAAAGGAATAAAGGCCAGGCGAGGTGGCTCTTGCCTGTAGTCCCAGCACTCTGGGAGGCCAAGGCAGATGGATCACCTAAGGTCAGGAGGTCGAGCCAGCCTGGCCAACATGGTGAAATCCCATCTCTACTAAAAATACAAAAATTAGCTGGGTATGGTGGCGGGCAACTGTAATCCCAACTACTCAGGAGGTTGAGGCAGGAGAATCGCTTGAACCTGGGAGGCAAAGGTTGCAGTGAGCTGAGACCGCACCACTGCACTCCAGCCTGGGCGACAGAGTGAGACTCCATCTGAAAAAAAGAAATACAAATAAAAATAAATAAAGCCCTGATCCATGCCGCAATGTGGATGAGCCTCATAAACATTGTGCCGAGTGAAAGAAACCGGACACAAAAAGTCACATAGTGCATTATTCCATTCACATGAAATATTCAGACTAAGTTAATTCACAGAGACAGAAAGTGGGGTAATGGTTGCCAGGGGCTGGGGGAGAGGGGATGGAGAGAGAAGTCCATACCCCGGGGCAGTGGTTCTAGGACCTCCTTTTGGGGCGACAGAAACATTGGAACTAGTTAAAGCTGATGGTTGCACAACATTGTGAATGCACTAAATGTCACCGAATTCTACACTTTAAAGGGTTAATTTTATGTTATGTGAATTTCACCTCAATTCACATTGAATTTTGTATGAGACAGAGTCTCACTCTGTGGCCCATGCTGGAGTGCAGTGGTGCGATCTCAGCTCACTGCAAACTCCACCTCCTGGGTTCAAACAATTCTCGTGCCTCAGCCTCCCAAGTAGCTGGGATTACATGCCTGTGATACCCATCCAGCTAATTTTTTTGTATTTTTAGTAGAGATGGGGTTTTGCCATGTTTGCCAGGCTGGTCTCAAACTTCTGTCCTCAAGTGATCCGCCCTCTTCAGCCTCCCAAAGTGCTGCGATTACAGGCATGAGCCACTGTGCCCAGCCTCACCTCAACTAAATATATATATAATATATAATATAATTATATATAATAATATATAATATAATATATAATAATATATAATATATAAATAATATATAATATGATAATATATAAATAATTATATATATTATTATTATTGGGAGGTCGAAGCAGGAGGATTGCTTCAGTCCAGGAGTTTGAGACCGGCCTGAGCAACATAGCCAGACCCCACCTCTACAAAAAATAATTTTTTGTAAAATTATAAAAAATAAAAAATTAGTCAGGTGTGGCCGGGCGCGGTGGCTCAAGCCTGTAATCCCAGCACTTTGGGAGGCCGAGACGGGTGGATCACGAGGTCAGGAGATCGAGACCATCCTGGCTAACACGGTGAAACCCCGTCTCTACTAAAAAGACAAAAAAAAAAACTAGTCGGGCGAGGTGGCGGGCGCCTGTAGTCCCAGCTACTTGGGAGGCTGAGGCAGGAGAATGGCGTAAACCCGGGAGGCGGAGCTTGCAGTGAGCTGAGATCTGGCCACTGCACTCCAGCCTGGGCGACAGAGCGAGACTCCGTCTCAAAAAAAAAAAAAAAAAAAAATTTGGCCGGTGTAGTGGTACCTGCCTGTAGTCCCAGCTACTCAGGAGGCTGAGGTGGGAGGATTGCTTGAGCCCAGGAGTTTCAGGTTTCAATGAGCTACAATTGCACCACTTCACTCCAGTCTGAGCAACAGAGTGAGACCCTGTCTCTAAAAACAAAAGAGGGCCAGGCATGGTGGCTCACACCTGTAATCCTAGCACTTTGGGAGGCCAAGGCGGGCAGATCTCCTGAGCTCAGGAATTCAAGACCAGTCTCATCAACGTGGTAAAACCCTGTCTCTACTAAAAATACAAAAATTAGCCAGGCATGGGGGTGCACGCCTGTAGCCCCAGCTACTCGGGAGGCTGAGGAAGGAGAATCACTTGAACCCGGGAGGTGGAGGTTGCAGTGAGTTGAGATCGCGCCACTGCACTCCAGCCTGGGTGACAGAGCAAGACTCTATCTCAAAAAAAATTAAAGTAAAAATAAAAAAGAACTTGGCAGGAAACAGACGGAACACTTAAGTGGGGTAATTTGAAGAGAGTTTAATAAAAAAGCACTATTTTCAAAGGGATAGTGCAGCACACCAGGGGGCTAGTAACAGCTGAAATTAGTTACCATCCCTAGGACCTGGGGCCAAGGAACTGAAGTTGCTAGAACCTGAACCAGACAGGGCTATGCAAAGAGGTCCACCTGTCAAGAGTTCTGAACCTCTGGTGGAGGGACACAGCCAGCCTGCATGGGAAGAAGATGAGTTACAAATGCCCCAACCTCACTTTCCTCCCTCCTTCCAATGCCTGCTATAGCTCCCTATTGTTTCAACCCAACTGGAAGCCACAAGACAAAGAAGGTCATTGAGTGGTCCATATACATCAGCCTCCTGGGACACAGAAACAGTGAGGCAGAAAAGTGGAAACAGAACAGGTGATATCAGAGATTTCAAAGAAAGCAGTTCAGCCGGGCATGGCAGTTCATCCCTCTAATCCCAGCACTTTGGGAGACCAAGGCAGGCGGATCACCTGAGGTCGGAAGTTCAAGACCAGTCTGGCTCACATGGTGAAACCCCGTTTCTACTAAAAATACCAAAAAATTAGCCGGGCATGGTGGTGCGCACCTGTAATCCCAGCTACTCGGGAGGCTGAGGCAGGAGAATCACTTGAACCTGGGAGGCGGAGGTTGTAGTGAGCTGAGATCATTGTACTCCAGCTTGGGCAACAAGAGCAAAATTCTGTCTCAAAAAAAAGAAGAAAGAAAGAAAGAAAGAAAGAGAGAGAGAGAGAGAGAGAGAGAGAGAAGGAAGGAAGGAAGGAAGGAAGGAAGGAAGGAAGGAAGGAAGGAAGGAAGGAAGGAAGGAAGGAGAAAGAAAGAAAGAAGGGAGGGAGGGAGGGGGGAAGGAGAGGGAGGAAGGAAGGAGAGGGAGGGAGGGAGGGAGAGAGAGGCGAGTGGGGTGTTAAATGGCCCCTTCTAACATGTGTTGGCCACTTTCCTTCTCCCCATCCACACACAAGCCACTTGGGACCATTTTTGCCAAACCCATCAAAGACCATCTCTCCAACTTTAAATCCTTTGTACATGCTCTTCCCTCTGCTTGGAATTATCTTCCTCTCACCCACCCAACTAACTCCTGCTTAAGGCCATTTTTTCTGAGGGCTTCCCCAGTCACTGGGCTCAGTTCCAGCCCATACTCAATGCAGCCACAGCCCCTGTGTGTCCTCATTGCCAGCAAAATTGCTCTTGGAATGATTCTTTTTGTTTTGTTTTTGTTTTTGTTTTGTTTTGTTGTTTTGTTGACACAGAGTCTTGCTCTTGCTGCCCAGGCTGGAGTGCAATATGTGATCTTGGCTCACTGCAACCTCCACCTCCCGAGTTCAAGCAATTCTCCTGCCTCAGCCTCACAAGTAGCTGGGATGTGCCACCACGCCCAGATAATTTTGTATTTTTAGTAGAGATGGGGTTTCAGTGTGTTGACCAGGTTGGTCTCAAACTCCTGACCTCAGGTGATCTACCCGCCTCGGCCTCCCAAAGTGCTGGAATTATAGGTGTGAGCCACAGAGCCTGGCTCTTGGAATGATTTGTTTAGCCCTGAATAGGGCTGTCAACTCCATGCAGGTAAAAGAGATCTTTCTCTTTCTCTGCCTTGTCCCCAGCCCCAGCTGTCACACGGCACTTATTCATTCAACAAATGCCAAGTTTGCATATAGTGCCAGGCATTGGTCTGCAGTGAATAAACAGAAACACATCAATTAAAAGTGTATATTCTATGTGATATGTGCTATGGAACAAAACCCAGCAAGGTGAGATGTGGAAGCCCTCTCTGAGGAGGTGATATTTGAACAGAGATCTGAAGCATTCCAAGCAGAGGGCACAGCCTGTGTAAAGGCCCTGAGGCTGGACCATGCTTTAAAGAACAGTCAAGAGGTCAGTGAAGCTGGAGCGGAGTGAGTGAGGGGTATACTGGGAGGAGATAGATGCAGGGAAATGACAGGACAGGTTGTCTAGGACCTGGGGGACCACTGAGAGGGCTTAGGTTATTACTCTGAGGAAGGTGGGAGCCATACAGGGTTCTAGGCAGAGAAGGGGGTATCCCCTAGGAGGTTTTAACAGACTTTCTCTGGCTGCAATATCATGAACAGAGTAAAGGGAGAGCAAGAGCTTGCTTCCTCACTACCCAGCCCTGAAGGAACTGAGAGTTGTGAAAGGTGGTAGAATTTGGGATTTGTTTAATAAAAGGTGGAGCTGATGGGATTTGCTGACAGACTGGATGTAACTCCAAGGTTTTCCACTTGGGCATCATTTAGACTAGAGGTTTTGTTTTGTTTTTGAGATAGGGTCTCACTCTGTCATCCAGGCTGGAGTGCAGTGGTGCAGTCATAGTCCACTGCAGCCTCGACCTCCTGGGCTCAAGCGATCTTCCCGTCTCAGCCTCCCAAGTAGCTAAAACTACAGGCGCTCACGGCCGGGCGCGGTGGCTCAAGCCTGTAATCCCAGCACTTTGGTAAGGCCGAGACAGGTGGATCACGAGGTCAGGAGATCGAGACCATCCTGGCTAACCCGGTGAAACCCCGTCTCTACTAAAAAATACAAAAAACTAGCCGGGCGAGGTGGCGGGCGCCTGTAGTCCCAGCTCCTCGGGAGGCTGAGGCAGGAGAATGGCGGGAACCCGGGAGGCGGAGCTTGCAGTGAGCTGAGATCCGGCCACTGCACTCCAGTCTGGGTGACAGAGCGAGACTCCGTCTCAAAAAAAAAAAAAAAAAAAAACTACAGGCGCTCGCCACCACGCCCAGCTGATATTTTAATTTTTTTGTAGAGACGGGGTGAGGGTCCCACTATGTTGCCCTGGGCTCAAGCCTCAGCTTCCCAAAGTGTTGAGATTACAGGCATGAGCCACCGCGCATGGCCTAGGCTGGAGTTTTTAATGGAGTAGAAGAGAAGGAGGAGGGTGAAGGAAGATAGATAAAGACAGTAAAACAGGAAGATTAGGGGTAGAGGAAGGGAGGGGAGAGAAGCTCCTGGGGGAGAAGGAAGATAAGAGCAATAAAAACCCAGTGGGGGCCGGGCGAGGTAGCTCATGCCTGTAATCCCAGCACTTTGGGAGGTCGAGGCGGGAGGATCACAAGGTCAAGAGATTGAGACAATACTGGCCAACATGGTGAAACCCCATCTCTACTAAAAATACAAAAATTAGCTAGGCGCGGTGGTGTGCGACTGTAGTTCCAGCTACTCGGGAGGCTGAAGCAAGAGAATCGTTTGAACTCAGGAGGCAGAAGTTGCAGTGAGCCGAGATCGTGTCACCACACTCCAACCTGGTGACAGAGCGAGACTCCGTCTCAAAACAAAAAACAGAAAAACTCAGCGGGTGCAAGAAGATGCCTTTGGGCAGGCACGTGGAGGGAGAAAAGGTCCTTGTCATCAGAAACTAGAGAGATGGAGAGTGTGGTCCCCTAGGAAGGGGGAGGATTGGGGAGAAGGGGTGCTGCTGGGGAAGGGGAAGGAAGGAGGAGGACCCCTCCTTCCTCCCTGGGAATTATAGAGGGGCTGGGTGACACCTCACCTTTCTGGGGCATAAATCCTAGTGGTCAGTCTGGAGGAGGCGTGATGGAAGGTGGAGAACAAGATTCTTTCTCAGCAGGTATGACTGGGGAAGTGTCCTCTCTGGCCTTTGCTTGGAGTGACCCAGCCCCCTCCCCTCCTCCACACACACCTGCCTCCATTTCCCCATAGTCCTCGGGGATTAATCTCCACCTCCTTCTAGCAGGGCCCAGAGACACGGGATTTGTGAAGGAGAGCAGAAATGACATTGCTAACACCCCCGGGGAAACTTCATGCTGAGTTTCCCCCAGTCAATCAGATTCCACCCTCCCACACCTCAGCCAATTAAACGCTTTTATATCCCTCAGTCAATCAAACCCCAATCTCCTGTTTTTCATCCGATTAGACTCTGCCCTCTTCCCCCTCCCTCAACTAAACGCTGCTCTCCAACCCCTCAGCCAATCAGAGTCTGCCTTAGTCAATTAAACTACTCTCTTAACTCTCACCCAATCAGACTTCCATAACCTACTTTCCAGCCAATCAGAGTCTGCCTTAGTCAATTAAACTACTCTCTTAACTCTCACCTAATCAGACTTCCATATCTTACTTTCCAGCCAATCAGACTTTGCTTGTCTGCCCACCCTACCAACTACTTCTACTTTTCAGTTCCTCGGCCAATCAGATTCTTCCCTCCCCTTCTCCCGCCTCCCCACCCCCGCCGCCCCCAGCTCCCGCAGCCTATCAGAAGCAACCTTGTCCCTCTATTAATAAGAATTCCCTTTCAGGAGAAGCAGGCAGGTATCTAGGCCTGGCTCTGACATTTACCAGCTCTGTGGCCTTAGGTACACGTCTTAGCGTCTTAGCGTCTCTGTGCTTCATTTTTCTCAACTGTAAAATGGGAGTGGTCCTCCTCCTTCCCTCTTAAGGTGATCTTGAGGCTCCAACAGGCAGGTGGGTGTGAACATGATCTATCCTCAGGAAAGTGTTGTGTAAATGTCCCTTATTACTTCTCACACTTCTCCTTCTCCCAATCCCCTAAAGCTGTTTCCTCTGCTGGAATACTCTTCCCTGTGAGACCAACTCCTATTCATTCTTCAAAGCCCCTGCAGCAACCCCTCTTCCAGAAACCTTTCTATGTCCCCATCCCAGGCTGTACCTTACCTCGTATCTAGGTTGTTTCAGCTAGCCCAGTCCTGACCACAGGGGGCTGAGAGTGACTGGCTGCAATTGTCCCCAAGCTGGGAACCTCAGAGCCCAGGGCTTGGGCCTTTTGGGGCCCCAGAATCTTCCAGCATGAGGCTGGGCACCTTAGAGGTAAGTGCCTTTCCAATCTTTGCTGACAGAGACAGCGGGGAAAAAAAAATTATTTATTATTTATTTCTTTATTTGTTTATTTATTTTTAGAGATGGAGTCTCACTCTGTTGCCCAGGCTGGAGTGCAGTGGCACGATCTCAGCTCACTGCAACCTCCGCCTCCCGGGTTCTAGCAATTCTCCTGCCTCAGCCTCCAGAGTAGCTGAGACTACAGGTGCACGCTGCCACGCCCAGCTAATTTTTTGTATTTTTAGTGGAGACGGGGTTTCACCATGTTGTCCAGGCTGGTCTCGAACTCCTGAACTCAGGTGATCTGCCTGCCTTGGCCTCTCAAAGTGCTAGGATTACAGGCGTGAGCCACCATGCCCGGCCAAAAATGTATTTTAATCCTGATCAGCTTCAGTGGAATCCAACATTGGCCTTTGGTGGGGAGAGGTCTCAAATCCCTTAAGATCATGTAAAAAATCAGGAGTTCATTTTCCAGGGGAGATTGGGAGCTGTAGCTTATACCAGATTTTTAAATTTTTTTTTTTAATTGTGTGGGTATACAGTAGGTGTATTTCACCAGATTTTGAAAAGAAAGTGAGTTAAGAACTTGGTGGGGAGGGGGTGTTGTTTTTGCTTTAAGAGACAGGATCTCACTATATTGCCCAGGCTGATCTCGAACTCCTGGCCCCAAGCGATCCTCCTGCCTTGGCTTCCCAAGGGCCGGAATTACAGGCATGAGCTGTGCCCGATGAGAACTTTGTTTTACTAGTTGGAGTCCCAGAAAGGGATAGTGACTTCCCTAAGGTCACACAGCCTGGTGAGGACAGAGTCAGACTTGAACTCTTTTTTTCTTTTTTCTTAACAGGCTTGAACTCTTGTGGCCCATCTGAGGAGTGTCCCTAGATGCCAATGGTGAGCATGGAAAAAGGCCTTCATCCTCATGAGCCAATTTAGGAGAAAAGAAAATTCACATTTTTAATAATAAGCCCAAGGCCAGGTGCGGTGGCTCACAAATGTAATCCTAGCACTTTGGGAGGCTGAGGTGGGTGGATCACCTGAGGTCAGGAGTTCAAGACCAGCCTGACCAATGTGGGGAAACCCTGTCTCTACTAAAAAAAAATACAAAAATTAGCCATGCGTGGTGGTGTGCACCTGTAATCCCAGCTATTCGGGAGGCTGAGGCAGGGAGGATTGCTTGAACCCGGAAGGCGGAGGTTGCAGTGAGCCGAGATCGCACCACTGCACTCCAGCCTGGGCGACAGAGTAAGACTCCATCTCAAAACAAAAATAATAATAATAATAATAAGCCCAGCCGTCAGTCAGTCGACAGATGTTTCCTGAACGGGTGTGCCAGGCACTGGTCGCAGCCCTGGGGATGCTGCTCCTCCAAGTGGGACAGGTTCCTGCCCTCACACGGTTTCCATCCAACTGGGGGAGGCCGAAATAAACAAGTAGATGAATAAGAGTGCACCAGATAGGGATCTGCATAAATAGGATGAGGTCACAGGGAGGGACCGGAAATCTGGTTTAGAGAAGATAGTCAGGGAACACGTCTAGAAGGAAGTGATATTTGAGTGACCCCTGAATGATGGGAAAATGTGAATATGAGCATTCTAACAAAGTGGGCAGTAAGTGCAGAGGCCCTGGGGCTGGAGGGAGGGTGGCGACCTCAAAGAGCCAGAGGCCAGTGGGCAGGGGGAACCCAGGAGCGGAACTCAGAGGGATTGGTAGAAGCCAGATAGTGAAGGTGCTTACGAGATTTCCCTGTGTGCCAGGGAGAATGAGAGGGAAAGAGAAAGGGTGCCCCAGAGGAGGCGGACCGGCAGCAGCCAATGGCTGGAGGTAGGGAAGTGCCCGGCACTCTGCCCCATTTGAGGCTCCAGAAATCAGCCTGCCTACAGCTGTGCTGATATCAACAGAAGAGCAGAGAGTGGGAGTGGGTTGGAGCAAAGGTGGTACCGCCACCTCCACCAGGGAATCACTTGCCGTTGTTCGCGATCACAGGCCACTGCGGGCTGATTCGGCAAGGATTATGCATTGGGAAAGGTCAGCTCCCCCCAAAAAACAGCAAAGTAACGCAGCAGCAGGCTCCGTCCCAGGAGAACCTGGCTTTTGGAACCTCTCCTCCCCAGCTTCCAAAGGGTTAAGAAGTTTCAGGAAATGTCTCAAAAACGCTTGCAGGCTGGATCCGGGTGCTGTGTGACTTTTGGCAAGTTCCTTCACCCCTCTGAGACTCAGTTGGCCTTTTTATTTTTGAGACAGGGTCTCACTCTGTCACCCAGGTTGGAGTGCAGTGGCGCAATCACATCTCATTGCAGCCTCGAACTCCCAGGTTCAAGCAATCTTTCCGCCTGAGCCTCCCAAGTAACTGGGACTAGAGGTGTGCAGCACCATGCCTGGCTAATTTTAAAAAAAAATTTTTTTGTAGAAATAGGGTTTTCCTGTATTGCTCAGGCTGGTCTAGAACTACTGAAGTTGAGCGATCCTCCCGCCTCAGCCTCTCAAAGTGCTGGGATTACAGACATGAGTCATCGTGCCTGCTGGACAGTTGAGCACTTTTTGTTTGTTTGATACATCTGTAAATCAAACGCTTAATACAGGCTCCAGCCTCTGCCCACGTGATTAAATTCATTCTCCACAGGAGGACTATAAGGTGGGGTCTTGGATTATGATTATTTACAGGTGGAAACACAGACGCTCAGAGTAAGGAAGTAATTTACCTAAGTTGGGTGTTACACCCAGGTCTGTCAGATTCCAGAGAACATGAAGCATAAAGATGTTGGGGCCAGAGGTAGGGAGCGGGGCTAGTCAATTTCTTTCTTTTTTTTTTTTTTAGAGATTGGGATCTCATGCTGCTGCCCAGACTGGAGTACAGTGGCATGATCCTAGCTCACTGTAGGCTTGAACTTCTGGCCTCAAGCGATCCTCTTGCCCCAGCCTCCTAAAGTGCTGGTATTACAGCCATGTGCCACCATGCTCGGCCTCTTAGGGGGTCAATCTTAAGACCTTCCTTAGCAACTGGGTGGCACCCAGTGGCTACTCAGCAGATGGGAACATTTTTTTTTTTTTGAGACAGGTTCAAGCGATTCTCCTACCTCAGACTCCCAAGTAGCTGGGATTACAGGTGTGCGCCACCATGCCCAGCTATTTTTTTATATTTTTAGTAAAGACAAGGTTTCACCATGTTGGCCAGGCTGATCTCAAACTCCTGACCTCAGGTGATCCACCCACTTCAGTCTCCTAAAGTGTTGGGACTACAAGTGGGAGCGACCACACCCAGAAGCAGGTGAAAGTTATTCTGATGGCCATTAACCTCAGGCTAGCGTGGGAACACCTCTCCTAGCCTCAGTTTCCTTGTCTGCAAAATAAGGATGTTAACCAGTCTCCACCTATCTCTCCCTAATAGCTATGAGAGGCATCAGTGAGATAAAGTATGTAAACATAAGTGGTGAGGTTTAGCAGTCCCTCAAAAAGTTAAACATAGAGTTACCACATGACCCAGCAATACCACTCCTAGGCAAATGCCCACAAGAATTGAAGACAAGTACTCAAACAAATACATGTACACACATATTCACAGCAGTACTCTTCTATTCTCCTCAAAAGTAGAAACAGGTCGGGCGCAGTGGCTCACGCCTGTAATCCCAGCACTTTGGGAGGCCGAGGTGGGTGGACCACTGGAACCCAGGAGTTTGAGACCAGCCTGGCCAACATGGTGAAACCCTGTCTCTACTAAAAATACAAACACTAGCCAGGTGTGGTGACGCATGCCTGTAATCCCAGCTACTCTGGAGGCTGAGGCAGGAAAATTGCTTGAACCCAGGAAGTAGAGGTTGCAGTGAGCCATGATCGCGCCACTGCACTCCAGCCTGAGCAACAGAGTGAGACCCTATGTCAAAAAAAGGTAGAAACAACTCAAATGTCCATCAGTTGATGCATAGAGAAAATATTGTATATTCCTACAATGGAGTATTATACAGCCACGAAAAGGAATGAAGCACTGCTCCATGCTACAGTGTGGCTGAACCTCAAAACCATGATGCTGGGTGAGAGAAGTCAGACACAAAAGGCCACATAGTGTGAGATTCCACTGATCTGAAATACCCAGCATTGGCAGGGTGCAGTGGCTCCTGCCTGTAATCCCAGCACTTTGGGGGACTGAGGCAGGTAGATCACCTGACGTTAGTAGTTCAAGACCAGCCTGGCCAACATGGTGAAACCATGTCTCTACTAAAAATTAGCCTAGCATAGTGGTGCACACCTGTAATCCCAAATACTTGGGAGGCTGAGGCAGGAGAATCGCTTGAACCCAGGAGGCAGAGGTTGCAGTGAGTTGAGATCACATCACTGCACTCTAGCCTGAGTGACAGAGTGAGACTCTATCTTCAAAAAATAAATACCTAGCATAGATTTATAGAGACAAAAAGCACACTGGTAGTTGTCAGGGGTTGGTGGGAGTGGGGAACAGGGAATAATTGCTCAGTGGGTACAGGGTTTCCATCTGGAGTGATGAAAATATTTTGGAGCTAGATAAAAGTGATGGTTGCACAACACTGTGAATGTACTAAATGCCACTGAATTGTACACTTCAAAATGATTAATTTTTTTTTTTTTTTTTTTGAGACAGTTTCACTCTGTTGTCCAGGCTGGAGTGCAATGGCACAATCTCAGCTCACTGCAACCACTGCCTCCCGGGTTCAAACGATTCTCCTGCCTCAGCCTCCCAAGTAGCTGGGATTACAGGCACCTGCCACCAGGTCCAGCTAATTTTTGTATTTTTAGTAGAGGCAGGTTTCACCATGTTGGCCCAACTGGTCTGGAACTCCTGACCTCAGGTGATCCTCCTGCCTCGGCCTCCCAAAGTGCTGGAATTACAGGTATGAGCCACCAGGCCCAGCCTAAAATAATTAATTTTATGTTATATAAATTTCATCTCAGTAAATAAGTAAATGGTGATAAGTTGATTGATATGCTTTCTTTTCTTTCTTCTTATTTATTTATTTATTTTTTATGGAATTTGTTTTGCTCTTGTTGCCCAGGCTGGAGAGCAATGACACGATCTTGGCTCACCACAAGCTCTGCCTCCCGGGTTTAAGCAATTCTCCTGATTCTCCTGCCTCAGCCTCCTGAGTAGCTGGGATTACAGACATGCACCATCATGCCCGGCTAATTTTGTAGTTTTAGTAGAGACGAGGTTTCTCCATGTTGGTCAGGCTGATCAGTCTCTAACTCCCAGATATGCTTTCAAGTCACCAATTCCTTTGCCACAGCCAGGAGATGAAACCATTCTCATTCTCATTCTACAGCTGGAAAAATCAAGATACAGAAAGCGGGAGGTGCTCCACTCAGAGAGGAGGGAAGCCTGGAATGGACCTAGGGCCTTCCTTACCTCAGACAGATTCCACTCCTCTGACCAAGTGACAGACACAGTGAAGTCACCACCCTTAGGCACAGGTGGCTCAATAAGCGGGCAGAGATAGAACGGAGGAAACTGGGCCACTGGACCTAGTACTTTTTCCCTAGTCTGGGAGAGCCCAGCCAGAGATGCCCAGAGCTATGGGACTGTCGTTATTTAGGCAGAAAACCTTCCTGCCTTCCTGAGATTTCACCTCTCCATGCCAGTCCTGTGCTGAATGCTCCAAGAAGAGTCAGCCCTGGGGCCAGTCCTCACACACTCCCAGTCCAGAGACTATCAGGTTGCACAGAGACACTCCCAATCTCTCAGAATCAAGACTGAAACACAGAAGGGAGCCTGGAACCAGGGAAGCCAAAAAAAAGAAGCCAGAGAGGAAAGAAAAGCTTCCTAGAAAAGGGGATGTTGGAGGTGGGTTTTTTGCTTTTGTTTTTGTTTTGTGCTAGGGTCTCACTCTACTGTCCAAGCTGGAGTACAGTGGTGTGATCACGGCTCACTGCACTTTCAACCTCCTGGGCTCAAGGGATCCTCCCACCTTAGCCTCCCATGTAGCTGAGACGACAGGTGCATGTCACTATGCCCAGCTAATTTTTTTTTTTTTTTTTTTTTGAGACAGAGTTTGGCTCTGTCACCCAGGATGGAGTGCAATGGCGCAATCTCGGCTCACTGCAACCTCTGCCTCCTGGGCTCAAAAGATTCTCCTGCCTCAGCCTCCTGAGTAGCTGGGATTACAGGCGCGCGCCACCATGTCCGGCTAATTTTTGTATTTTAGTAAAGACAAGGTTTCACCATGTTGGCCAGGCTGGCCTCGAACTCCTGACCTCGTGATCCACCCACCTCAGTCTCCTAAAGTGCTAGGATTACAGGCGTGAGCCACCGCGCCCTACCGCTAATTTTTTTTATATTTTGTAAAGACGAGGTCTTGCTATGTTGCCTGTGCTGGTCGCCTGGACACAAGAGGGTCCTCTCATCTCAGCCTCCCAGATTGTTGGGATTATAGGCATGAGCCACCGCGCCCAGCCAGAGACGGGTTTTAAAGAACGTGTAGGAGTCTACCAGGTCAAATGAAAAGGCTTGGGAGTATTTTACACACTCACATGCTTAGTTAATGGCGAATGCAAAGTAATCCCTGGGGAGAGAAAACTGGTAATATCTGGCAGAATTATATATGCATTTATCTAATTATGGGAAAGTGAAATAAGCCAGTCACAAGGACAAATACTATATGATTCCATTGATATGAGGTATCTAGAGTAGTCAAATTCATAGAGACAGAAAGTAGAATGATGATTGCCAGGGGCTTGGCGGGGAGTGGGGAATAGGAAGTTAATGTTTAATGGGGACAGAGTTTCAACTGGGGAAGTCAAAAAGTTGTGGAGATGGCTGGTGGTGATGCTTGCACAACATGAATGTACTCAGTGCCCTAGAACTGTATGCGTAAAAATGGATAAAATGGTAAATTGTATGTTATGTGTATTTTACCACAGTAAAAAAAGTAATGTGGTATTACTTCATCTGAATGACCCAGTAACTCAAAGTTGCATGTGGTAAGGTACTATATTTATTTTTTTTATTATTCATTTATGTGTATCTTATTTATTCATTTATTTATTTATTTATTTTTGAGATGGAGTCCCACTCTGTCACCCAGGCTAGAGCGCAATGGCTCAATCTCAGCTCACTGCAACCTCCACCTCCCAGATTCAAACGATTCGGCTGTCTCAGCCTCCTGAGTAGCTGGGATTACAGGCACACGCCACCAAGCCCCACCAATTTTTTGTATTTTAGTAGAGATGGGGTTTCACCGTGTTGCCCAGGCTGGTCTCAAACTCCTGAGCTCAGGCAATCCACCCTCCTCAGCCTCCCAAAGTGCTAGGATTATAGGCATGAGTCACTGTGCCCAGCCCTATTTCAGGTATTTTCTAATTGCACAGTGGTTCTATTAATAGTTGCAGTTATAATGCACAATCTTATAGTGAGATGTTGTTTTTATTGTAGCTAATTTTTAAAGTAAATACTTTCTACACTCAAAAAAAAAAAAATCCCTAGAAATCAAACACTTCAGGTTACTGGCATAACCAATCAGAAAGAAAATATTTTAGCTCAGTAATTTAATGGCACATCCCTAGTGGAATATACCAAAATGAAAAGGGACTGGGGAAAAAAAATGTTAAACTGTTTCCCATAACCTTATCACTTAAGATACTGTTGGTGTGTTCTTCCGAGATTAATGTGTATGTATTGTGGAATAAAGCAAATGAGTGAATGTGTTGTTGGTGGTGAGAATCTGGATTTTCAGTGTGGGAAAATAAAAATGCAGGTATCAAATTGATTAGGCTAAATAAAAGGCATTTAGTCCAAAATATGAATTGGAAGCATCAATATAAACTCATTTTATATATAAACTCATATTTTATATATATATATACATCTCAAGCCTCCTGAGTAGCTGGGATTACAGGTGCCTGCCATCACACCCGGCTAATTTTTGTATTTTTAGTAGAGACAGGTTTCACCATGTTGGCCAGGCTGGTCTCAAACTCCTGACCTCAGGTGATCCACCGATCCACCTGCCTTGGCCTCCCAAAGGGCTGGGATGACAGGCGTGAGCCACCGCACCTGGCCCATGTTTTATATATATATATTTAAAAAAAAAAAAAAAGAAAGGTAGTGGGAGGCCAGGCATGGTGGCTCACACCTATAATCGCAGCAGTTTGGGAGGCTGAGGTGGGCAGATCACCTGAGCTCAAGAGTTCAAGACCAGCCTAGGCAACACGGTGAAACCCTCTCTCTACAAAAGATACAAAAATTAGCTGGACATGGTGGCGCACCAGTGGTCGCAAATACTGAGGAGGCTGAGGTGGGAGGATCACTTGAACCTGAGAGGCAGAGGTTGCAATGAGCCAAGATGGGACCACTGCACTCCAACCTGGGTGATGGAGACCCCCTCTCAAAAAGAAAAAAAGGGGGGGACTGACACAGTGGCTCATGCCTGTAATCCCAGCACTTTGGGAGGCCGAGGTGGGTAGGTCACAAGGTCAAGAGATCGAGACCATCCTGGCCAACATGGTGAAACCCCGTCGCTACTAAAAATACAAAAATTAGCTGGGTGTGGTGACACACACCTGTAGTCGCAGCTACTGGGGAGGCTGAGGCAGGAGAATCACTTCAACCTGGGAGATAGAGGTTGCAGTGAGCTGAGATGGCACCACTGCACTCCAGCTTGGGCGACAGAGCGAGACTCTGTCTTAAAAATAAATAAATAGGCCGGGCGCGGTGGCTCAAGCCTGTAATCCCAGCACTTTGGGAGGCTGAGATGGGTGGATCACGAGGTCAGGAGATCGAGACCATCCTGGCTAACACGGTGAAACCCCATCTCTACTAAAAAATACAAAAAACTAGCCGGGCGAGGTGGCGGGCGCCTGTAGTCCCAGCTACTCGGGAGGCTGAGGCAGGAGAATGGCGTAAACCCGGGAGGCGGAGCTTGCAGTTAGCTGAGATCCGGCCACTGCACCCCAGCCTGGGCGACAGAGCAAGACTCCGTCTCAAAAAATAATAATAATAAATAAATAAATAAAATGATAGTGGAGGATTTTCTATTTGTGTATAGTGAAAAGACCTAGAAACAATTAGCCATGAGCACTTCGGCTCCTTGATTGTGGAGCTGATTCCTCATTTTCCAATCAAAGGAATAAGGGTTCCTGGGAGAAATTGCTGATCCCAGGCCCGTGGCAGGAAATGAACAAGATGTTCCCATAGCATCCGGTTAGAACATCTTGTTAGATCATGAAGCAGGAAAGCCACCTAGGACTCTGAGCCATGTCAAAAGAACTCAGGTGTCAACATAAAGAGACTCCCACCAGCCAAAGAAGGAAGCCAATTTGATTATCAGTACTGATAAAAACTGCAATGTATTGACATAATAAGCTCGTAAATCTAATAGGGGAAAAAAATCTCAGTGTTTACTTTTTGAGGATGTTAAGGGACTCTAATTATTTTGAAAACTAGAAAAGAGGCCGGGCACCAATGTCTGTAATCCCAACACTTTGGGAGGCCAAGGCAGGTGGATCACGAGGTCAAGAGTTTGAGACCAGCCTGGCCAAAATGGTGAAACCTGTCTCTACTAAAAATACAAAAATTGGCCGGGCGCAGTGGCTCAAGCCTGTAATCCCAGCACTTTGGGAGGCCGAGACGGGCGGATCACGAGGTCAGGAGATCGAGACCATCCTGGCTAACACGGTGAAACCCCGTCTCTACTAAAAAATACAAAAAACTAGCCGGGCAAGGTGGCGGGCGCCTGTAGTCCTAGCTACTCGGGAGGCTGAGGCAGGAGAATGGCGTGAACCTGGGAGGCGGAGCTTGCAGTGAGCTGAGATCCGGCCACTGCACCCCAGCCTGGGCGACAGAGCAAGACTCCGTCTCAAAAAAAAAAAAAAAAAAAATACAAAAATTAGTTAGGCGGGCTGGTGCGTGCCTGTAGTCCCAGCTACTCAGGAGGCGGAGGCGGAGGTTGCAGTGAGCCGAGATCACGCCACTGCACTCCAGCCTGGGCGACAGAGCGAGACTCCGTCTCAAAAATAAATAAACGGGTCAGGTGCAGTGGCTCACGCCTGTAATCCCAGCACTTTGGGAGGCCGAGGCAGGTGGATCACCTGAGGTCAGGAGTTCAAGACCAGCCTGGCCAATGTGGTGAAACCCCGTCTCTACTAAAAATACAAAAATTAGCCAGGCGTGGTGGCAGGCACCTGTAATCACAGCTACTCGGGAGGCTGAGGCAGGAGAATCACTTAAACTTGGGAGGCAGAGGTTGCAGTAAGCCAAGATCACGCCCTTGCACTCCAGCCTGGGCGACAAGAGTGAAACTCCATCTCAAATAAATAAATAAATAAACTAGAAAAGAAAAAGAATCAAGCACTCATCTTGGCTTTCCCATATAGATGGTACCACTGGGTAACCAAATGGAAGATAAGAGACCGTTTCTTTTTTTTCTTTTTTTCTTTTGAAAGAGAGTCTCACTCTATCACCCAGGCTGCAGTGCAGTGGTGCGATCTCAGCTCACTGCAACCTCCTCCCCCTGCCCCCTGCTGGTTCAAGCAATTCTCCCACCTCAGCCTCCTGAGTAGCTGGGATTACAGGCATGCACCACCACGCCCAGCTAATTTTTATATTTTTAGTAGAGACGGGGTTTCGCTATGTTGGCCAGGCTGGTCTCAAACTCCTGACCTCAGGTGATCCTCCCACCTCAGCCTCCCAAAGTGCTGGGATTACAGGCTTGGGCCACCACACCCAGCCGAGACCGTTTCTTTCTGTAGAAGTATTTCAGCTAATACATGAAGGAGGAATATTTTCACTCAAATATCATTATGTTGTTCCTACTAATGAATTAATAGATCTTGGCAGCTGGGCACGGTGGCTCACGCCTGTAATCCCAGAACTTTGGGAGACCAAGGCAGGCAGATCACGAGATCAGGAGTTCAAGACCAGTCTGGCCAACATAGTGAACCCCCCGTCTCTACTAAAAATATAAGGAAAAAAAAAAAATTAGCTGGGTGTGGTGGTGTGCGCCTGTAATCCCAGCTACTCAGGAGGCTGAGGCAGGAGAATCGCATGAACCCGGGAGGCCGAGGTTGCAGTGAGCTGGGATCCTGCCACTGCATTCCAGCCTGGGTGACAGAACGAGAATCCATTTCAAAAAAAAAAAAAAAAAGATTTAATAGATCTTGGCAATGATCGTCAACAGCAGATAATATCACAAAAGAGAGACAATGGGTGGAGTATAGAAGAAATAAGATGAATTGTGATTTGAAGATGTCAGTTCGGTGATAGGCATGCGTAGGGGTTCATTTTACAATTCTCTCTACTTTTGAATATGTTTGGGATTTTTCTGTAGAAGATATGTTTAAAGTCCTTTGCCCTGTGTCATTCTCTGAAGCAGGGTGATAACAGCTAGGAGCCGGTGGGTGCTCCGTAAATATTCCGCCAGGAAGCGCTAACATCTGGCCCCATTCCCCCACACTCAGTCTTGGCCCCTCGCATACTGGCAAGAGCTAAGCTCACCATATCTCTGCAATATCCCATGTCTTGAATTACTAAACTTCCTCCTCCCCAGTTCCAGGACCAGGTGCCTGAGAGATTAAATCTCACCTCTGATGTCCCAGAAAGATGCAATTGAAGTCAACTTCTGCCCACTGGGGATGGCAGAAAAGCCCCAGCTGGAGGCCGCGTGGTCATTGGCTCACGTCATGACTTGAGTCTCTTTTTGGTAAACTGGGTTCAACTAACTGGGGGGCTGGCTCACCTTGGCTTTCATGATTTAGCTGTGGTTCCAGATCGGCTCCAGGCCCAGCCCTAAGGCCCAGCTGGCTACTGGAAGACCAGGGGCCAGCAGGGAAGCCCTGGGCTTGGACAGGTGCCCCAGATGCAGAAATAATACATGACTATGAGTCTGGACTCCTCTAGGACATGGGAATCCAGCCATAATAATAATTAAATGGATTTTTCCCATGGGCTGGGCTGAACCTTTGCTGGGGAAGCTGGGGCAGGCGGGTGGGACAACAGGAACCCAGGACACCACCATCCTCTACTCCCTATTCATCAAGTGCATTCCACGTGTTTTTTTGAGGGTATTTTGTTGTTTTTGTTGTTGTTGTTGTTTAATTTTGAGACAGTTTCACTTTTGCTGTCCAGGCTGGAATGCAGTGGAGCAATCTTGGCTCACTGCAACCTCTGCCTCCTGGGTTCAAGCAATTCTCCTACCTCAGCCTCCTGAATAGCTGGAATTACAGGCACACACCACAACGTCTGGCTAATTTTTGTGTTTTTAGTAGAGATGAGATTTCACTATGTTGGCCAGGCTGGTCTTGAACTCCTGGTCTCAGGTGATCCGCGTGCCTCAGCCTCCCAAAGATTACAGGCATGAGCCACCACACTAAGCTGTGCTAGGCACTGTTTTAAGCACTTTATACAAGTATCAACTCATTTATCCTTAACAGTCACCCCATGCGGTTGGTACTATTCTCCCATTTTAGAGATGGACGAAATGAAGACTAGAGATAAAGCCACTTTCTCCAGCCAGTAAGCAGTAGCATAGGCATTTGAATCCAGGTGGGCTGGCTCAGCAGGGGTTAGCAAAGTTTGTATTAAAAGGCCAGATAGGCCGGGCACAGTGGCTCATGCCTGTAATCCCAGCACTTTGGCAGGCTGAGGAGGGTGGATCACAAGGTCAGGAGATCGAGACCATCTTGGCTAACATGGTGAAACCCCATCTCTAAGAAAAAAAAAAAAAAAAAAAAATTAGCCGGGCGTGGTGGCAGGCACCTGTGGTCCCAGCTACTCGGGAGGCTGAGACAGGAGAATGGTGTGAACCCGGGAGGCAGAGCTTGCAGTGAGCCAAGATCGGGCCACTACGCTCCAGCTTGGGCAACAGAGCTAGACTCTGTCTCAATAAATAAATAAATTAAATAAAAAACCAGATAGTAAAATTAAAAACAAAAACAAAAAAATGGTCAGGCATGGTGGCTCATGCCTGTAATCCCAACAGTTTGGGAGGCTAAGGCAGGCGGATCACGAGGTCAGGAGATCGAGCCCATCCTGGCTAACATGGTGAAACCCTGTCTCTACTAAAAATACAAAAAAAAAAAAAAAAAAAAATAGCTGGGCATGGTAGCATATGCCTGTAATCCCAGCTACTCAGGAGGCTGAGACAGGAGAATCACTTGAACCCAAGAAGCAGAGGTTGCAGTGAGCCGAGATCATGCCACTGGACTCCAGCCTGGGTGATACAGTGAGACTCTTTCTCAAAAAATAAATCAATAAATAAAAAAGAGCCAGGCTGAGGCAGGGCAGGAGAACTGCTTGAACCTGGGAGGCGGAGGTTGCACTGAGCCAAGATCGCACCACCACACTCCAGCCTGGGTGACAGAGCGAGATTCTGTCTCAAAAAGAAACAAAAACAAAAACCCAGATAGTAAATAAATATTTTTTGCTTTGTGACTCAGCTGTTACAGCAGGAAAACAGCCACCATAGCTATGTAAATGAATGGAAGGGAATATGTGTTCCAATAAACATTCAATCACCTAAACAATTTGGGAGCCTGTCATCCAATGGAATATTATGCAGCCTTGAAAAGGAATGAAGCACTGATCCAGGCTATGACAATGAAGCTTGAAAACATGATGCTGAGTGAGTGAAAAAAAGACAGACACAAAAGCCGTAGTGTGAGATTTCATTGATCTGAAATGTCCAGAATAAGTGAATCCATAGAGACAGAAAGCAGATTTGTGGTTGCCAGGGGCTGTGGGAGGGGGAATGCAGAGTAACTGCTGATGGGGACAGGGCCAGATAGTAAATATTTTCTGCTTTGTGACTCAGCTATTATAGCAGGAAAACAGCCATAGAAATGTAAACGAATGGAAGGAAGTGTGTTCCAATAAACATTCAATCACCTAAACAAATCGTGATCCTTTCTCACAATAGAATATTATGCAGCCCTGAAAAGGAATGAAGCACTGATCCGGGCTATGATGATGAACCTTGAAAACATGATGCTGAGTTTAAAAAAAAAAAAAAAAAAGACAAGACACAAAAGGCCCCTAGTGTGAGATTCCATTGATCTGAAATGTCCAGAATAGGTGAATCCATAGAGACAGAAAGCAGATTTGTGGTTGCCAGGGGCAGGGGAAGGGTGAGTGAGGAATGACTGCTGATGGGGACAGAGTTTTCTTTTGGGGGTATGCAAATTCTTTGGAACTAGATAGAGGTGACAACTGCACAACACTGTAAATATGCTAAATGCCACTAAACTGTACACTTTAAAATGGTAAATTTTGGCCAGGTGTGATGGCTCACACTCGTAACCCCAGCACTTTGGGAGGCCAAGGTGGGAGGATCACTTGAGCCCAAGAGTTCGAGATCAGCCCAAGCGACAAAGTGAGACCCCATCTCGTCAAAAAATCAAAACGTTAGCTGGATATGGTGATGCACATCCGTAGTCCCAGCTACTTGGGAGGCTGGGAGCGGGGGATCACTTCAGCTCCGGAGGTCGAGGCTGCAGTGAGCCGTGATCCCGCCACTGTGCTCCAACCTGGGCAATAGGATGAGACTCGATCTCAAAAAAGAAATAAATAATAAAATGGTGAATTTTGTGTTAAGTGAATTTCATCTCCAAACACAGTTTTACAAAAACAGACATCCAGTTCATAAGCTGAGGTTCTTTGAGTTCTGCTGTATGACATTGCTTAACAAATCCCAGAGATTTTTTAAAAAAAAGAAAAAATAACCACAGGCACAGGCACATAAAACCTTACCTCAGAGTCCCACACACAGCAGTTTTTATTAATAGTGTCAGAGGCCTGTGAACCAGAGCAACTCCATCTTGAATAGGAGCTGGGTAAAATAAGCCTGAAACCTACTGGGCTGCATTCCCAGTTAAGGCATTCTGGTCACCGGATGAGATAGGAGATTGGCACAAGATACAGGTCATAAAGACCTTGCTAATAAAACAAGTCGCAGTAAAGAAGCCTGCACAGCTGGACACAGTGGCTCACACCTGCAATTGAGCACTTTGGGAGGCCGAGGTGGGCAGATGACCTGAGGTCAGGAGTTCCAGACCAGCCTAGCCTACATGGTGAAACACCGTCTCTACTAAAAATACAAAAATTAGCCAGGTGTGGTGGCGGATGCCTGTAATCCCAGCTACTCGGAAGGCTGAGGCAGGAGAATCACTTGAACCCCAGAGGTGGAGGTTGCAGTGAGCCGAGATTGCACCACTGCACTCCAGTCTGGGCGACAAAAGTGAAACGCCTCCAAAAAAAAAAAAAAGAAGAAGAAGAAGCCAGCTGAAACCCATCAAAACCAAGATGGCTACAAGAGTGACCTCTGGTTGTCCTCACTGCTACACTCCCCCAGCACTATGACAATTTACAAATGCCATGGCAATGATAGGAAGTTACCCTATATGGTCTTAAGGGGAGGCATGAATAATCCACCCTTTGTTTAGCCTATAATCAAGAAATAACCATAAAAATAGGCAACCATGCTGGGCATGGTGGCTCACGCCTGTAATCCCAGCACTTTGGGAGGCTGAGGCAGAAGGATCACCTGAGGTCAGGAGCTTGAGACCAGCCTGGCCAACATGGTGAATCCCTATCTCTACTAAAAACACAAAAAATTAGCCGAGCGTGGTGGCAGATGCCTGTAATCCCAGCTACTCAGGAGGTTGAGGCAGGAAAATCGCTTGAACCCAGGAGGCGGAGGTTGCAGTGAGCCAAGATCGTTCCATTGCACTCCAGCTTGGTCAACAAGAGTGAAACTCCGTCAAAGAAAAGAAAAGAAAAGAAAGGGAAGGGAAGGGAAGGGGAGGGGAGGGGAGGGGAGGGGAGGGGAGGGAAAGGAAAGAAAAGGCAACCAGCAGCCATCAGGGCTGCTCTGCCTATGGAGTAGTCATTCTTTCTTCCTTCGCTTTCCTAATAAACTTGCTTTCACTTTACTCTGTGGACTCACCCTGAATTCTTTGTTGCACAAGATCCAAGAACCCTTTCTTGGGGTCTGGATCGGGACCCTTTTCCTGTAACAGTAGTAGCAGGGTCTTCATTATTAGCGTCGTTAGTGCCACCATAGTGAATGCTGTCGACTTTGAGGTTGAACCCAAGCCCAGCCCTGCCCCAAGTTCCTTCTCCTCTGGCCTCATCCCAGCCTCGCTTAAGATCTAGGACCCAAGGCTCTGCCCGTCTGTGCTAATGCTACAACTCACAAGAGCCGGCCCGGCTCCATAGTCAGTGGCTACTCTTGTGACCCCTCTGGTCTGTCTGCAGCCTGGAGGAGCCTTGATTTTTTTTTTTTTTTTTTTTTGAGACGGAATTGAGCTTTTGTTGCCCAGGCTGGAGTGCCATGGCGCGATCTCGGCCCACCGCAACCTCTGCCTCCCATGTTCAAGCGATTCTCCTGTCTCAGCCTCCCGAGTAGCTGGGATTACAGGTGCCTGCCACTACGCCTGGCTAATTTTTGTATTTTTAGTAGAGATGGGGTTTCATCATATTGGTCAAGCTGGTCTCGAACTCCTGACCTCAGGTGATCTGCCCGCCTTGGCCTCCCAAAGTACTGGGATTACAAGCATGAACCACCGTGCCCAGCCAAGGGGCCTTGATTTAACCTGACAAGTGGGCCTCCTGAGGTGTGAGGAAACCTAGGGTAGGGGTGATTCATTATGGGATTTCCAGCCTTCCTTCTGCCTACCAGGCCCAGCCCAGCCCTGATGGGTTGGTGTGTGACTGCCTGAATGTGGGTGTACGTGTGTGTGTTTCAGAGCCTGACTCCAAACTGGCCCCACATCATTCATCAGGCTTTTTGTGCATTTAGCAATCCCTCCCTGATGCTCACTTAGTCATGAGTCTGTGCTGGGCACTTTGGGACACCCCCAAAAAACTCAGCATCTCCTAGACTTGGGGAGACAAAACTGGACAAAGAATCTTCCAGCACTGTAAGCACAGCCTAGGTTGAAGGGAGGAACAGCAGGTCAGGGAGCTGGGAGGGAGTAAGGGGAACAAGGGGTAACCACGGAGGCTTCCTGGAGGAAGGGCCCTGCCCCCAGAAGGTCGCAAATCCTAAGTAGACCCTAAGGAAAGAGGCTGCCATCCATGACATGCCCCTGGCTTAAAACAAGGCGGTCTCTGCCCCAACTCCAAGCTTTAAAGGGAAATCTGGTGGGGTTCAGGGGCTCACACCTGTCATCCCAACACTTTGGGAGGCCAAGGTGGGTGTATTACCTGGGGTCATGAGTTCAAGACCAGCTTGGCCAATGTGGTAAAACCCCATCTCCACTAAAAATAGAAAAATTAGCTAACCATGGTGGTGCATGCCTGTAGTCCCAGCTACTTGGGAGGCTGAGGCAGGACAATCACTTGAACCTGGGAGAAAAGAAGATGTTACGGCCGGGCGCGGTGGCTCAAGCCTGTAATCCCAGCACTTTGGGAGGCCGAGACGGGTGGATCACGAGGTCAGGAGATCGAGACCATCCTGGCTAATACGGTGAAACCCCGTCTCTACTAAAAATACAAAAAACTAGCCGGGCGAGGTGGCGGGCGCCTGTAGTCCCAGCTACTCGGGAGGCTGAGGCAGGAGAATGGCGTAAACCCGGGAGGCGGAGCTTGCAGAGAGCTGAGACCCGGCGACTGCACCCCAGCCTGGGCGACACAGGGAGACCCCATAACAAAAAAAAAAAAAAAAAAAAAAAAAGAAGATGTTACTAAGAAAATCATATGGAAGAGGAAGAATATTTACTATTCACTAAGTAGAAGTGTGTCATCATAAAGGTCTTTTTTTTTGTTGTTGTTGTTGTTGAGACAGAGTCTCGCTTTGTCGCCCAGACTGCAGTGCAGTGGCCGGATCTCAGCTCACTGCAAGCTCCGCCTCCCGGGTTCACGCCATTCTCCTGCCTCAGCCTCCCGAGTAGCTGGGACTACAGACGCCCGCCACCTCGCCCGGCTAGGTTTTTGTATTTTTTAGTAGAGACGGGGTTTCACCGTGTTAGCCAGGATGGTCTCGATCTCCTGACCTTATGATCCGCCCGTCTCGGCCTCCCAAAGTGCTGGGATTACAGGCTTGAGCCACCGCGCCCGGCCCTCATAAAGGTCTTCATCCTCATCATCTTCATGTTGAATAGGCTGAGGAGGAGGAAGAGAAGGGGTTGGTCTTGCTGTCTGAGGGGTGGCAGAGGCGGAAGAGGTGGAGGAGGTGGAAGGGGAGAGAGGAGAGGCAGACACACTCCATGTAATTCATTGAAAAAAAATCCACGTGCCCAGCGCAGTGACTCATGCCTGTAATCCCAGCACTTTGGGAGGCCGAGGTGGGTGGTCACCTGATGTCAGGAGTTCAAGATCAGCCTGCCCAACATGGTGAAACCCCATCTCTACTAAAACTACAAAAATTATCTGGGCATAGTGGCAGGCACCTGTAATCCCAGCTACTCAGGAGGCTGAGGCAGGAGAATTGCTTGAACCCAGGAGGCAGACACTGCAGAGAGCCGAGATTATGCCACTGTACTCCAGCCTGGACAATAGAATGAGACTCTGCCAGAGACAGAGAGAGAGAGAGACAGAGAGAGAAAGAGAGAGAGAAAGGAGGGAAGGAAGGAAGGAAGGAAGGAAGGAAGGAAGGAGGGAGGGAGGGAGGGAGGGACGGGGAGGAGGGAGAGAAAGAGAGAGGGAGGGAGGGAAAGAAGGAAGGAAGGAAAGAAGGAGAGAAAGAGAAAGAGAGAGGGAGGGAGGGAGGAAGGAAAGAAGGAAGGAAGGAAGGAAGGAAGGAAGGAAGGAAGGAAGGAAGGAAATATGGAAGAGGAATTTATTTACTATTCATTAAGTAGAGAATCATCATAAAGGTCTTCATCCTCACCATCTTCATGTTGAGTAGGCTGAGGAGGAGGAAGAGGAGGGGTCTTGCTGTCTCAGGGGTGGCAGAGGTGGAAGAGGTGGAAGGGGAGAGAGGAGAGGCAGGCACAGTCCATGTAATTTTTATTGAAACAAATTCATGCATAAGTTGACCCGCACAGGTCAAACCCATGTTGTTCAAGGGTCAACTGTACTCCATATGACACTCTAATGGCAGACACATGTCATTATACATTTGTCCAAACCCATAGAATATACACCACCAAGAGCAAACCCTAATGGAAACTATGAACTTTGGGTGATAATGATGTGTCAGTGAAGGTTCATCGATTATAACAGGTATACCATTCTGGTGCTGGACAGTGATAATAGGAGAGTCTGTGCATGTGTCAAGGTAGGGGGTAGAACTCTCTGTAACTTCTGCTCAATTTTGCCATGAGCCTAAAACTGCTCTAGGCCAGGCATGGTGGCTCACGCCTGTAATCCCAGGACTTTGGGAGGCTAAGGCAGGAGGATCCCTTGAGTCCAAGAGATTGAGACCAGCCTGGCCAACACAGCGAGACACTCATCTCTATAAAAAATTAAAAATAGAGGCCGATGCAGGTGGATCACCTGAGGTCAGGAGTTCAAGACCAACCTGGCCAACATGGTGAAACTCCATCTCTACTAAAAATACAAAAATCAGCTGGGCATGGTGACAGGCGCCAATCCCAGCTACTCGGGAGGCTGAGGCAGGAGAATAGCTTGAACCTGGGAGGCAGAGGCTGCAGTGAGCCGAGATAAAGCCACTACACTCCAGCCTAGGCAACAGAGCGAGAGTCTGTTTGAAAAAAGAAAAAAGGGCCTGTAATCTCAGCACTTTGGGAGGCCAAGACGGGTAGATCACCTGAGGTCGGCAATTTGAGACCAGCCTGACCAACATGCTGAAACTCTGTCTCCACTAAAAATTCAAAATTAACTGGAAGTGGTGGGCGGGCACCTGTAATCCCAGCTCTTTGGGAGGTTGAGGCAGGAGAATCACTTGAACCTGGGAGGCAGGGTGGCAGTGAGCCAAGATCAAACCACTACACTCCAGCCTGGGTGACAGAGGGAGACCCTGTCTCAAAAAATAATAATAATAAAATTAAAAATAAAGCTGGGTGCAGTGGTTCATGCCCAAAATCCTAGCACTTTGGGAGGCCAAAGCAGGAGGATTGCTTGAGGCCAGAGTCTAAGACCAACCTGGCCAGCATAGCAAGACCCATCTTTAAAAATAATAATAATAATAAAACTGTTCTTTTTTTCTTTTTTTTTTTTTTTTTTTTTTTTTGAGACGGAGTCTCGCTCTGTCGCCCAGGCTGGAATGCAGTGGCCGGATCTCAGCTCACTGCAAGCTCCGCCTCCCGGGTTTACGCCATTCTCCTGCCTCAGCCTCCCGAGTAGCTGGGACTACAGGCGCCCGCCACCTTGCCCGGCTAGTTTTTTTTTTGTATTTTTTAGTGGAGACGGGGTTTCACCGGGTTAGCCAGGATGGTCTCGATCTTTTGACCTCGTGATCCGCCCGTCTCGGCCTCCCAAAGTGCTGGGATTACAGGCTTGAGCCACCGCGCCCGGCAATAAAACTGTTCTTAAAAAAAGTCTTAAAATTATTTATCAGCCGGTCACAGTGGCTCACGCTTGTCATCCCAGCACTTTGCGAGGCCAAGGTGGGTGGATCACCTGAACCCGGGAGTTCAAGACCAGCCTGGCCAACATGGCGAAACCCCGTCTCTACTAATATTACAAAAATTAGTCAGGCATGGTGGCGCATGCCTGTAATCCCAGCTACTTGGTAGGCTGAGGCAGGAAGGCAGGAGAATTGCTTGAATCTGGGAGGTGGAGATTGTAATGAGATGAGATCGTGCTGTTGCACTCCAGCCCGGGCGACAGAGCGAGACTCCATCTAAAATAAATATATATATATATATGACTTAGATTTTCAGCACTGTCTTAAATTTTTTTTTTTTTTTTTTTTTTTTTTTTGAGACGGAGTCTCGCTCTGTCGCCCAGGCTGGAGTGCAGTGGCCGGATCTCAGCTCACTGCAAGCTCCGCCTCCCGGGTTCCCGCCATTCTCCTGCCTCAGCCTCCCGAGTAGCTGGGACTACAGGCGCCCACAACCGCGCCCGGCTAATTTTTTGTATTTTTAGTAGAGACGAGGTTTCACCGTGGTCTCGATCTCCTGACCTTGTGATCCGCCCGTCTCGGCCTCCCAAAGTGCTGGGATTACAGGCGTGAGCCACCGCGTCCGGCCTACTGTCTTAAATTTTGCAGCAAAGAGGATGCCTCACCCTAGTCCCTGCCTCAGCCCACAACCTTCACATGGTTCTACCAAGCAGAGTTCCTATCCCCAAATCTTGGGAAACGAGCTTGGAGGAGGACATTGTCTCGACTCCCCTGGGAAGTGTCCCCCATTCACTCTATCCCTTAGCACCCTACATCCTGAGCCTCCACTATGTGCCCAGCTTTTTGCTGGGAGGTCCCCTGAAAGAGGACATCTGAGGAGGCCCCACCCTGGGGCCCCCAGGGGAATCCCAGGCCTGGCTCAGGCTGGACATTCCCAGGCCCGCCCTGGCTGAGTCCCCAGCCCAGTGGGTCTCCTGGAAACTCCTTGGGGTGGTTTTGAAGTGAGAGCCCCACAGGGAAGCAATTTACATATACAACAGCCTGGTCTCGTCATCCTGTCTCACCTGATGCCAGAATAAAGGGGAGATGGGCCCATTCTGCACGTCTCAGTCACGGGCACCCGGAGAAGAGGAAGGACAATTCACTCTCAGTCCAGGTGAGTCCAGAAGTCAGCTCCTGGGATAATGCCAGGGTTCTGAACACTCAAGCTCAACCCCTGCTCTCAGCTACTGCTGGTGGCTTGGAATTAGGGGCTGGAACTGGATGAGAGGTGATAGCTCCTGGTCCCCGTGGGCTCGGAGCAGGCGTTGGCAAACATTGTCCTCAGCCCCTGCACCCATGCTCTGCCTGAGCCTGAAGTGTTGGTTGCAAAAAAAAAAAGCAGGAGGCAGTGCCAACTTTAGGCCTCAGCAAACACCGTCCTCAGCCCCCGCACCCAAGCTGTGCCTGAGCCTGAAGTGTTGGTTGCAAAAAAAAAAAAAAAAAAAAAAAAAAGCAGAAGGCAGTGCCAACTTCAGGCCTTTGCTTCTCTCTTCTCCCTCAACACAGCTGGTCTTACCAGTAGAGCAGGCGGCAGCTGAGAGTCCCCTCTGGTGGCCAGCAGTGGCTACAGAGCTGTCACCATGGGGAGGGGACAGGGCTTGCTGGGCTGGCCTCGGTCTACCTCTCTGGAGAATAGGCAGAGTTTATAGAGCCTGAACCACCTGGTCTTCAGGCCCCACTGGGGATGGGCCTGGCTTCCTGACCACTGACCTCAGCCTAGGAGGGACAGAAGAGACTGGGGGAGACCGTGAGGCCCAGATGACCTTGACCCAGGGTACGCTGCCCCATGTCTCTGCTGCCTCCCGCCCACAGCTCCACGAGAGGCAGGTCTGTCATTCACCGCTGGACTTTGACAGTGGCCAAAGGCTCTGCTCAGTTCTCTGTGCCTGTCTCCGTCCAGCACTGCCGAGGTTCTCTGCCGAGGCCAACCAGGAATATCCCTTGGAAGCTGGAACCCAGCAACAATGGCCCAGGGTGTCCTCTGGATCCTGCTCGGATTGCTACTGTGGTCAGACCCAGGGACAGGTGAGTCAGGGGGTAGAGTTCTGGGACCAAACCTCTTGGCTCCGCAGAAGGTGTACTGTGTCTTGCCCTGCATGAAGTGAGGCTGGAGACTCAAGCTCTCAAAGAACCTCCAGCATGTGGACATAGATATTCCCAGCTCCACAGAGTCAGGGCAAGGATAGGGGGAGGAATCTGTGGCCTGGGGAGCAAAAGTAGGGAAGGCTTCCTGGAGGAGGAGACGTAAGAGCTAGTCTAGGAAGAAAGAGAAATGATTTGGTGGAGAAGCCAGAAAGGGTATTTTTTTTTTTTTGCAGAGAAGAACAAAGCTACACAGGAATTAGGTGGTGGACTGGAGAAGAACCTAGATTCTAGACAGGAGAGTGTGGCGAGTAAGACTTCCTGGATTCAAATTCTACCTCTGGCTGGGCCTGTAATCCCAGCACTTTGGGAGACCAAGGCGGGCAGACGACTTGAGATCAGGAGTTCGAGACCAGCCTGGCCAACATGGTGAAACTCCATCTCTACTGAAAATACAAAAATTAGCCAGGCGTGGTGGCAGGCACCTGCAATCCCAGGTACTCAGGAGGCTGAGGCCAGAAAATCACTTGAAATCAGGAGACAGAGGTTGCAGTGAGCTGAGCACTGCTGCACTCCAGCCTGGATGACAGAGCAAGACTCCATCTCAAAAAAACAAAACAAAACAAAACAAAACAAAACAAAACAAAACAAAAAGGCAAATCCTGCCTCTGCCACTTCCTTGCTGTGTGACCTTAGGCAGGTAATTTAACCTCTCTGTGCTTCAGATGCCTCATCTGCAAAGGGACACTATCTTAGTCCCTTTGTACTTCTATGCCAGAGTACCTGAAACCGAGTAAATTTGTAAAGAAGACAAATTTACTTTCTTGCAGTTCTGCAGGCTGGGAAGTCCCAGATGCCAGTGCCTTGATCTTGGACATCCCAGCCTCTAGAACTATGAGAAATAAATTTCTGTTCTTCTTTTTTTTTTTTTTAAGACAGAGACTCACTCTGTCGCCCAGGCTAGAGTGCAGCAGCACGATCTCAGCTCACTGCAACCTCTACCTCCCGAGTTCAAGAGATCCTCCTGTCTCAGCCTCCCAAGTAGCTGGGATTACAGGCGCCCACCACCATGCCTGGCTAACTTTCGTATTTTTAGTAGAAACGGGGTTTCACCATGTTGGCCAGACTGTTCTCAAGCTCCTGACCTCAAGTGATCTGCCTGCCTCGGCCTCCCTAAGTGTTGGGATTACAGGCATGAGTCAGCACGCCCGGCCAAATTTCTGTCTTTTATAAATTACCCAACCTCAGAGATTCTGTAATAGCAGCACCAACATACTAAGACAGGGGCTAATAGGACCTAATTCACAAGGGTTGTGAAAATTAAATGAGTTAAATTATTAATATATAAGTTACCTAGGCCGGGCGCGGTGGCTCAAGCCTGTAATCCCAGCACTTTGGGAGGCCGAGGCGGGTGGATCACAAGGTCAGGAGATCGAGACTATCCCTGGCTAACATGGTGAAACCCCGTCTCTACTAAAAATACAAAAAACTAGCCGGGCGCGGTAGCAGGCACCTATAGTCCCAGCTACTTGGGAGGCTGAGGCGGGAGAATGGCGTGAACCCGGGGGGCGGAGCTTGCAGTGAGCCGAGATCGCGCCACTGCACTCCAGCCTGGGAGACACAGTGAGACTCCGTCTCAAAAAAAAAAAAAAAAAAATAAGTTACCTAGACTACTAGCTAGCACATAGTAAATGTTTACTGAATGTTAGCTATTATTTGATAACCCATCTCTGAACCAGCTCTGAGCCTAACTTAGCATTTCTAGGTTTGCAGTTCAGCCACTGACATTTCCCCAACATGGCACAAGTCCATCCTGCTCCTCCCCCTGCCTCTCAGGCATCTTTCTTTTTATTTTATTTATTTATTTTAATTTTATTTATTTATTTATTTATTTATTTTGAGATGGAGTCTCACTCTGTCACCCAGGCTGGAATGCAGTGAGGGGGTTCTGTGTTCACTGCAACCTCCACCTCCTGGGTTCAAGCAGTTCTCTTGCCTCAGCCTCCTGAGTAGCTGGGATTACAGGTGTGTGCCACCGCGCCCAGTGAATTTTTTTATTTTTAGTAGCGACAGAGTTCTGCCATGTTGATCCGGCTGGTCCTGAACTCCTGACCTCAGGTGATCCACCCTCCTTGGCCTCCCAAAGTGCTGGGATTACAGGCGTGAGCCACCGCGCCTGACCTTTTATTGTTTATTTTTTGTTTTATGTTTTTTGTTTTTGTTTGTTTGTTTGAGACAAAGTCTCACTCTGTTGCCCAGGCTGGAGTGCAGTGGCACGATCTGGGCTCACTGCAACCTCCACCTCCCAGGTTCAAGTGATTCTCCCATCTCAGCCTCTCGAGTAGCTGGGATTACAGGCACACACCACCGTGCCTGGCTAATTTTTGTATTTTTATTAGAGATGGGGTTTCACGGTGTTGACCAGGCTGGCCTTGAACTCCTGATCTCAGGTGATCCTCTCACCTTGACCTCCCAAAGTGCTGGGATTACAGGCCTGAGCCACCGCAGCCAGTCCCAGGCATCTTTCAAAATACCTTTCCCTCTAACATCCCCAACTTTTAACTTCAATCCATCACAAAAGACCGTCCATCTCTGCTTCTCAAGATCTGGGGACTTTTCCACTTTTGTCCACTGCAATGTCACTACCTACCTTCTGCCACCTTCATCTCTCACCTCCACACTGTCTCCCCTTTTCTATCCTGGCACCCCAAAAATCCATTTCCTTATGGCAGCCAAATAAACAAATCTAAGCCTAAGAAAGGAGTCTTAGGATGCCAGGCTGGTCACACCTCTCTCCTGCTCATAAACCTGTTATGGCTCCCTAGTACTCACAGACAGTCTGAGCTCTTTAGCCAACAGGCAACAGTCTATGTGCCTCAGTTTCCTCATCTATACAAGAATAGCATTGGGGGTCACGGGGTTATCAGATGGAGGGCTGGGAGCATTGGGAAGAAGTGGAATCAATACGAGGAAGCTCAGCAATGGGTGGGGTTGGGCTAACACATTCTTTCCTCCTGCAGCCTCCCTGCCCCTGCTCATGGACTCTGTCATCCAGGCCCTGGCTGAGCTGGAGCAGAAGGTGCCTGCTGCCAATGCCAGCCACACAGCTTCTGCGTGGCTGCTGTCAGCCTCAAACTCTGGCCCCCACAATCGCCTCTACCACTTCCTGCTGGGGGTGCAGAGCCTCGATGCTGCAGAGTTGGATCCCTACCCACTGAGCCCAGAGCTGCAAGGCCTGATCAAGGAGGTGGCCCAACATGACGTACGAGAAGGGCGGGAATACGGGGTGGTGCTGGCACCCGATGGCTCGACTGTGGCTGTGGAGCCTCTGCTGGCAGGGCTGGAGGCAGGGCTGCAAGGGCGCAAGGTCATAAACTTGCCGTTGGACAGCACGGCTACCTCTCGGGAGGCTGGAGTCACCTTTCCAGATGTTGTGGCCATTGCTCCAGATGTAAAAGCCACCTCCTCCCCAGGACTCAGGGATGCCTCTCCAGATGTCACCACTGCAGATATTGGAGCCAACTCTCCAGATGCTACAACAGGTTGTCCAGATGTCCAAGCTTCCTTGCCAGATGCCAAAGCCAAGACCCCCCCGACCATGGTGGACAGCCTCCTGGCAGTCACTCTGGCTGGAAACCTGGGCCTGACCTTCCTCCAGGGTCCCCAGACCCAGAGCCATCCAGACCTGGGAACTGAGGGCTGCTGGGACCAGCTCTCTGCCCCTCGGACCTTTACTCTCCTGGACCCCAAGGCATCTCTGTTAACCACGGCCTTCCTCAATGGTGCCCTGGATGGGGTCATCCTTGGAGACTACCTGAGCCGGACTCCTGAGCCCCGACCATCCCTCAGCCACTTGCTGAGCCAGTACTATGGGGCGGGGGTGGCCAGAGACCCAGGGTTCCGCAGCAACTTCCGACGGCAGAATGGGGCTGCTCTGACTTCAGCCTCCATCCTAGCCCAGCAGGTGTGGGGAACTCTTGTCCTTCTACAGAGGCTGGAGCCGGTACACTCCCAGCTTCGGTGCATTAGCCAAGAACAGCTGGCCCAGGTGGCCGCCAATGCTACCAAGGAGTTCACTGAGGCCTTCCTGGGTAAGGAGGTTCCCCACACCCTATGATCCTTCCCATTACAGATACAGACGCCCCCAACTCCATATGTTCAGGGAAGTTGAGGACTAGGAGAGACCAGAGGTGGCAATAAGGGATCTGGTCGGGGGTGGGTGGGACAGCTGCACAGGTGAGGAAATGCCAGAGTTGGGCCTTGAGGGATGAATAGGAGTGTTCATCTGATTTTGTTTTGTTTCATTTTATTTATTTGCATTAATTTATGGGGTACGAGTGTAACCTTGTTACTCGCATAGATTGCATAGTGGTCAAGTCTAGGCTTTTAGGGTACCCACCACTCCAATAACATACATCGACCCATTAAGCAATCTGTCATCATCTTCCCTCCTCTTTCCCCCTCACCCTTCTGAATCTCCACTGTCTATCTTTCCACACACTACATCCATGCATACACGTTATTTAGCTCCCATTTATAAATGAGAACTTACAGTATTTGTCTCTCTGTGTTTGACTCGTTTCACTTGAGATAATGACCTCCAGTTCCATCCATGTTGCTGCAAAAGACATTATTTCCTTTTTTTTTTTTTTTTTTTTTTTGAGGCTATCTCTGTCCCCCAGGCTGGAGAGTGCAGTGGCACGATCTCAGCTCACTGCAACCTCCGCCTCCTGGGTTCAAGCAATTCTCCTGCCTCAGTTTCCTGAGTAGCTGGGACTACAGGCATGTGCCACCATGTCTGGGTAATTTTTTGTATTTTTAGTAGAGACGGAGTTTCACCATTTTATCAGGATTGTCTCCATCTCCTGACCTCATGATTCACCCTCGTTCTCCCAAAGTGCTAGTATTATGGGCGTGAGCCACCGTGTCCGGCTGACATTATTTCATTTTTTATGGATAAGTAGTATTCCATTTCCTGCCGACCACTATGGACAGCCTCCTGGCAATCATCCTGGCTGGAAACCTGGACCTGACCTTCATCTAGGGCTCTCAGACCCAGAGCCATCCAGGTCTGTGATATATATCATATTTTCTTTATCCAATTCTCTGTTGATGGACACTTAAGTTAATTCCCTACCTTTGCTATTGTGAATAGTGTCCTAATCAACTTGTGAATGCAGGTATCTTTTTAATATAATGATTTATTTTCCTTTGGGCAGATATCCAGTAGTGGGATTTCTGGATTGAATGATAGTTCCAATTTATTATTATTATTATTATTATTTTAGACAGAGCTTCACTCTTGTCTCCCAGGCTGGAGTGCAATGGCACGATCTCGGCTCACTGCAACCTCCGCCTCCTGGGTTCAAGTGTTTCTCCTGCCTCAGCCTCCTAAGTTAACTGGGATTACAGGTGCCTGCCACCACGCCCGGCTACTTTTTGTATTTTTAGTAGAGAGAGCTTCACCATGTTGGCCCAGGCTGATCTCAAACTCCTAACCTCAGGTGATCCACCCACCTCAGCCTCCCAAAGTGCTGGGGTTACAGGTGTGAGCCATCACCCAGCTTTTCTGTCTTTGTAATAATAGCTATTATGATTAGAGTAAGATGATATGTCTTTGTGGTTTTAATTTGCATTTCTCTGATGATTGGTGGTGTTGAGCATGTTTTCCTTTGCCTATTGGCCATGTGTATATCTTCTTTTGAAAAATGTCTATCAATGTCCTTTGCCCACTTTTTAGTGGGTTTTTCTTTCTTTCTTTCTTTCTTTTTTTCTTGAGTTGTTTGAGTTCCTCGTAAATTCTGGGTATTAGTCGCCTACCAAGTGCATAGTTTGCAAATATCTTCTTCCATTCTGAAAGTTGACTGTTCATTCTATTGATTATGTCTTTGGTGTGCAGAAGCTTTTTGGTTTAATTAAGTCCTGTTTGTCTATTTTTGTTTCTTTTGCCTGTGCTTTTGAGGTCTTAGTCATGGATTCTCTGCCTAGCCCAACGTTCAGAAATGTTTTCCTTAGGTTTTCTTCTGGTATTTTGGGGGTAAGTCTTTAATCCATCTTGAGTGAATTTCTTTTTTTTTATTTTTATTTTTTTGAGACGGAGTCTCGCTCTGTCGCCCAGGCTGGAGTGCAGTGGCCGGATCTCAGCTCACTGCAAGCTCCACCTCCCGGGTTCACGCCATTCTCCTGCCTCAGCCTCCTGAGTAGCTGGGACTACAAGCCGCCACCATGCCCGGCTAGTTTTTTGTATTTTTGTAGAGACAGGGTTTCCTGTGTTAGCCAGGATGGTCGATCTCCTGACCTGTTGATCCATGATCTCGGCCTCCCCAAAGTGCTGGGATTACAGGCTTGAGCCACCGCACCTGGCCTTTTTTTTTTTTTTTTTTTTTTTTTTTGAGCCCAGGAGTTTCACTCTTGTTGCCCAGGCTGGAGTGCAATGGCAGCGCGATCTTGGCTCACCCACGCTCTGCCTGGGTTCAAGTGATTCTCCTGCCTCAGCTTCCCGAGTAGCTGGGATTACAGGCATGTGCCACCACAACTGGCTAATTTTTGTATTTTTAGTAGAGATGGGGTTTCTCCATGTTGGTCAGGCTGGTCTCGAACTCCCGACCTCAGGTGATCCGCCCGCCTCAGCCTCCCAAAGTGCTGGGATTACAGGCCTAAGCCACGGCGCCTGGCTTTTTTTTTTTTTTTTTTTTTTAGACGGGGTCTTGCTCTGTCGCCCAGGCTGGCGTGCAATGGCACAATCTCGGCTCACTGTAACCTCCACCTCCCAGGTTCAAGCGAGTCATCTCATGCCTCAGCTTCCCAAGTAACTGGGGTTATGGGCATGTGCCATCATGCCTGGCTGATTTTTGTATTTTTAGTAGAGACCAGGTTTCACCATGTTGGCCAGGCTGGTCTCAAACTCCTGACCTCAAGTGATCCACCCGCCTGGTCCTCCCAAAGTGCTGGGATTGCAGGTGTGACCCACTACGTCCGGCCCACCCTCAATTTTTTTTAATAAAAATAAAATAGATTTAGTTGAGTATAGTTAGTGCCCAAGGAGAACCAATGTGGAGTGAGACTGGACCCTTTCCAAATCTGACAGGAGGCTGAGGGATGGTCTGTATGTGCGCTTTAATGGGGGTGGAGGGGGCAGGCAGAGAAATACTTCCTGACCCCAGCCTTGAATCCCCTTGCCTGTAGGATGCCCGGCCATCCATCCCCGTTGCCGCTGGGGAGCGGCGCCTTATCAGGGCCGCCCGACGCCGCTGCAGCTGCCGCTAGGATTCTTGTACGTGCATCACACCTACGTGCCTGCACCACCCTGCACGGACTTCGCTCGCTGCGCAGCCAACATGCGCTCCATGCAGCGCTACCACCAGGACACGCAAGGCTGGAAAGATATCGGCTACAGGTGGGAGGGGCCCGACCGGGGCGGGGGCGGGGCCCACATTCGGGGGTGGGGTCTGAGTGGGTGGAGCGTGATGCAGGGAACCGGGTCTGAACTCGAGGTTCAGACCTCTGGCAAGACCAAGGAGGAGCCGGCAAGACCAAGGAGGAGTCCTGATAGGGACAGACAAGTTGGAGAGGTGGCGTGGCCTAGGCTAGGGGCGGGGCCTTAACAGGGACCGGGAATAGCTAAACCGTGGGACTCGAGTCAGGGTAGAGAACTAGGACAGGAGGCGGGATCTGGGAGAGGAGCGGGACCTGTGGCAGAGTCTGGGTCTGGGGCCAGGCAGAGATGGCCTAAAACAGACAAAGAGGCCTGGTGCGGTAGCTCCCACCTGTAATCTCATTACTTTGGGAGGCTGAGACGGGAGGATCGCTTGAGTCCAGGAGTTCGAGACCAGCCTGAGCGATATAGGAAGACACCCCCCCCATCTCTACAAATAAAAAAATTAGAAAACAAAAACAAAAACAGCCGGGGGTGGTGTTGCGCACCTGTAGTCCCAGCTACTCGACAGGCTAAGGTGGGAGGATCGCTGGATCCCAGGAGTTCAGGCTTGAGTGAGTTATGATCGCACCTCTGCACTCTAGCCTGAGTGACAGAGCGAGAACCCGTCTCGAAAAGAAGAAAGAGGCCGGGCGTGGTGGCTCACGCCTGTAATCCCAGCACTTTGGAAGGCCGAGGCGGGAGGATCGCCTGAGGTCGGGAGTTCCAGACCAGCCTGACCAACATGGCGAAACCCCGTCTCCACTAAAAATAAAAATTTTTTTAAAAAAATTAGATGGGCGTGGTGGAGGGTGCCTGTAATCCCAGCTACTCCGGAGGCTGAGGTAGGAGAATCGCTTGAACCCGGGAAGTGGTGGTGACAGTGAGCCGAGATCGCACCCTTGCACTTCAGCCTGAGCGACAAAAGCGAAACTCCATCAAAAAGGAAAGAAAGAAAAGAAAGAAAAGAAAGAAAGAAAGAAAGAAAGAAAGAAAAGAAAGAAAGAAAGAAAGAAAGAAAGAAAGAAAGAGAGAGAAGAAAGAGAAGAAAGGAAGGAAGGAAGAAAGGAAGGAAGGAAGGGGAAGGAAGGAAGGGAAGGAAGGAAGGAAGGAAGGAAGGAAGGAAGGAAGGAAAAGGAAAAGGAGAAAATATCCTAAAATCCCAGAAAGGCTTGAATTGGGTAAGAGAACTGACTCGAGGAAAGGTGCAGGAAGTGGGAGGGGAGGGAGGGTGAGGGGGCGACAGCACTGGGAAGGGCGGATCCAGAGAAACCCAACGGTTCTGGAGTGGCGGCTGTTGTGAGAGTGGAACAGAGCTGGATGGGACAGAGGCGGCGCGACCGCGCGGGTCTTGGGGTCGGTGGCCCTTGGCACACCAACAGAATCCGGGAGGGGCGCGGATAAGGGCCCGGGTCCCCGCGACGCCGCATGGTGCTTGCTTCTCCCTCCCCTCCGCAGTTTCGTGGTGGGCTCGGATGGCTACGTATACGAGGGACGCGGCTGGCACTGGGTGGGCGCGCACACGCTCGGCCACAACTCCCTCGGCTTTGGCGTGGCCATAGTGGGCAACTACACCGCGGCGCTGCCCACCGAGGCCGCTCTGCGCACGGTGCGCGACACACTCCCGAGTTGTGCGGTGCGCGCCGGCCTCCTGCGGCCGGACTACGCGCTGCTGGGCCACCGCCAGCTGGTGCGCACCGACTGCCCCGGCGACGCGCTCTTCCACCTGCTGCGCACCTGGCCGCACTTCACCGCGGTGAGTCTGCGCAGCCTGCACTACCACGGCCCGCCGTCCCTCGGTCTACACAAGTTCCACAAGGTCCCTGCCCCCTGCCTGTAACCGCTGTGCTCGCACAGCCTCAGCCAGGCCCCCAGCTTCCCTGCCGCACATCTTTTCAGGCAACCCAGGCCCAGCCTTTGCGGGTCACTCTGCAGGCAACATCCCTGATCCTGTGACTTCTGCCTGTGCGGCCTCAGCTCAGCCCCAGACCCAGCCAGCCTGTCCTTTCCCCAGCTCCTAATACCTCTACCTTTCCAGCCAGGTCATGGACCCTGACACCTACCAGCAGCCCCTCTGCCCTCACAACCTCAGCCTGGCCTTCATGGCTTCTCTACCCAAGTCACAACCTGTCAGGCTGCACCACCTCATCCTAGCCCGCTGAACTCTGATCTCACCCCTGCCCCTACCCGAAGGCCTTCTGTCCACACAACAGGAACCCAGGCTGTGACCTTTTGCCTTCACAACCTCTGTCCAGTCCTTAATCCTGTGTTGCAATTCTCTGCCCAGACAATCTCAACTCTGAGGATGCTTGTTTCGTCCCTAACTCCTTAACCCCTGATGACAGCTCTTATGCCAGCACAACTTTGACCTGATGCCCTCATCCCAGCCCTAGGTCGCCATCACTAAAACAACTTTAGAATCACACCTGGATAATCTTGTGCTACCTACATACTGCCACTCCATTTCATTAAGTTATTGACTAGCATACCCACCTCATACCCATCTTGTCCCCCCTCTCTCACTTTGGGCCACTGTCCCCTCCCTGATCCAGGGTTCCACCACCAGGAGGGCAGACCCAGCCACACACCACAACCACTCCCAAGCCTCACACTCTCTTGTCTTTTTCCAGACTGTAAAGCCAAGACCTGCCAGGAGTGTCTCTCGGAGATCCAGGAGGGAGCCACCTCCAAGGACCCTGCCAGCCACAGACCTTCAATAAAGACAGCATGGAAAGAACGTCTCTGTTCATGTATTGTCTGTGTTTGCATGCATTGTCTAGTTTGGGTCTTCCCAAAAGCAGACCTTAAGACAATAATTCCAGTACAAGTAGTCTATTGAGAGGAGATCCCAGGGCAGGGCACAGTGGCTCACATCTGTAATCCCAGCACTTTGGGAGGCCAAGGCAAGGGGATCACCTGAGCTCAGGAGTTCGAGAACAACCTGGGCAATAGAGTGAAATCTCATCTCTGCAAAAAAATTTTAAAATTATCCAGGCATAGCCAGGCACAGTGGCTCATGCCTGTAATCCCAACATTTTGGGAGGCTGAGGAGGGTGGTCGCCTCAGCTCAGGAGTTCAAGACCAGCCTGGCCAACATGACAAAACCCTGTCTCTAACAAAAATACAAAAAAATTAGCCAGGGGTGGTGGCACATGCCTGAGGTAGGAGGATCACTTGGGCCTAGGGGGCAGAGGTTGCAGTGAGCTGAAATCGCACCACTGCACTCCAGCCTGGGAGACAGAGTGAGACCCTGTCTCAAAAAAAGAAAAAATTATGCAGGCATAATGTTGTGTACCTGTAGTCCCAGCTACTCCGGAGGCTGAGGTGAGAGAATTGCTTGGGCTGAGAGGTCAAGGCTGCAGTGAACCATAATCATGTCACTGTACTCCAGCCTGGACAACAGAGTGAGAGCTTGTCTCAAAGAAAAAAAGAGGGAAGGAAGGAAGAAAGGAAGAAGGAAAGAAAGAAAGAAAGAGGAAATAAGGGAGGAAGGGAGGAAGGGAGAAAAGAAAACAAGAAGAAAAAAAAGAGAGGTGAACAAGCCAGGTACTGACACAGGGAACTGGAGGCAGCCAGGAAATAATGTGTTTTCAAGCAAGTTTCCATTGTAGGCAAGAGAGCTCAGTCTCACTGGGAAGCCCTGGGGGAGAGTATAGGACACATACCTGAGTCATCCCACACAAGGGTTGAGGGAGCTGGGGTATTTATACACTAAAGTTATTAGGTGAGGGCTGCTCTCAGGGACATGTTAATTCATTGGCACTTTTGGAATGCTTGTTACATGGACATAGTGGATTCCATCTGCTAGATACAAATGGCTGCAAATGTCACTTCCTCAGGGAAGTCCTCCCTGATTTTTCCAGCCCGAAGAGTGGCAGTTTTGCTCAGCATTCATTGCAGTCTATTTCCTTCTAGGTCCTCCTTACCAGCTAGAAATGTCTCATGTATGAGTTTAGGATGTTATCTACCTCCATCATCTGTCAGCTCCAGGAACGCAGAAACCAAGTTTGGTTAGTTTTCTGCAGCCTCTCCAGCACCTAGCACATAATAGGCACTCGGGAAACATTTGTTGACTAGACAAAGGCTTACATGAATCTTTTGAAACTGATATTATCGTCTTGTACAAATAAGGAAACCGAGGCTCAGAGAGAGGAAATGACTTGCCTGAGGTCACACAGGGGGAGAGGAGCCAGCTGGTACTCCACTCCTGTACCGGATTTATGCTGACTCATTTATTCCTCAGAACAGCATTTACTCACCTCTGGCTTTCAAGTAAGCATTTGTGGAAGCCCAACAGAGATACAAGAAAGTGCTCCCAAGGGCACAGCTTGATGAATTTCCACAACAGCACACACCCATGTAACCAGGACCCAGCTCAATAAATAAAACATATTAAGCCAAGCGTGGTGGCACACATCTGCAGTCCCAGCCACTGCAGAGGCTGAGGCAGGAGGACTACCTGAGCCCAGGAGTATGAAACCAGGCTGGGCAACATAGTGAGACCCTGTCTCTTTACAAAAAAAAAAAAAAAAAAATTAAAATTAGCTGGGCATGGTGGCATGCACCTGCAAGCCCAGCTACTTGGGAGGCTGAGGCAAGAGGATTGCCTGAGCCCAGGAGTTCAAGGTTGCAATGACCCACAGTCATGTCTGTGAATAGCCACCGCACTCCCGCCTGGGTGACAGAACAAGGCTTCGTCTCTCTGAGCACAGAGGCTCATGCTATTCCTGTATTCCCACACTTTGGGAGGCTGAGGCATGAGGATTGTTTGAGCCCAGGAGTTCAAGACTAGCATGGGCAACATAGTGAGGTCCCATCTCTACAAAAACCAAACAGACAAAAAGTTAAAAATTAGCCAGGTAGCATGCAACTGTGGTCCCAGCTACTCGAGAGCCTGAGGTAGGAGGATCGCTTGAGCCCAGGAGGTCAAGGACGCAGTGAGCTATGATTGTGCCACTGCACTCCAGCAGAGCAAGACTCTGTCTCAAAAAAGAAAAATCTTATTTAAAAAAAAGAACATGCTAAATTTGTGTTATGTGAATTTCACGTCAAAAAAAAAAAAATAGGCCAGGCATGGTAGCATGTGCCTATTATCCCAGCTACTTGGGGGGCTGAGGTGTAAGGACCACTTGAGGCCAGGAGTTCAAGACCAGCCTGGGCAACAAAGCAAGACTCCCATCTCTACAAAAAAAAAATTATTTTTAATTAGCCAGGTGTGGTGGCATGCAGCTGTAGTCCCAGCTACTCAGGAGGCTGAGGCGAGAGGATCACTTGAACCCAGGAGTTAGAGGTTACAGTGAGCTATAATGGCACCATTGCACTCCAGCCTGGATGACAGACCTCATCTACAAAAAATAATAATATTCATATTATTTATAATATATTATTATATTACTATGTAATATAAATATTATATTTTTATTTTATGAAATCTATATTATTTTTATAGACCTCATTTATAAATAATAATAATAAGAGTGGGGCATGGTGGCTTACACCTGTAATACCAGCACTTTGGGAGGCCAAGGCAGGCAGATCATTTGAGGTCAGGAGTTCAAGACCAGCCTGGCCAACATGGTGAAACCCCATCTCTACTAAAAATACAAAAAACTTAGCCAGGCATGGTGGTGCATACCTGCAGTCCCAGCTACTCAGGAGGCTGAGTCAGGAGAATCACCTGAATCCAGGAAGCAGAGGTTGCAGTGAGCCAAGATCGTGCCACTGCACATGAGCCTGGGAGACACAGCAAAACTCCTTCTCAATAAATTAATTAATTAATAATAAGAGTAATAATAAATCTGGCCATCTTCCAGAAGCCCCCCTTGTGCCCTCTTCCCAGCCACTAGTGCCTCCAAAAGAAACTGATATCCTGACTTGTTACATGTGGTTTTGCCTGATTTAGGACTTTATGTAAATGGAATCACAAAGTGTATACTCTTCATTGTTTTGGGGGTTTAGTTTATTATTGCTTTTTAGAGATGCGGTCTCCCGAGGGCAGGGAGGGGAGAAAGAGAAAACAAGTTAGACATGAGGTTTCCCTATGTCACCCAGACTGGAGTGCACTGCCAATATTCACAGACATGATCACAGCTCACTGCAGCCTTGAACTCCTGGCCTCAAGTGATCCTCCTCTCAGCTAAGCTGAGAGTGGGGAGGGGGCCGAGATGAGGGCAGTGTGTGGACAGACACTGGGCACGACTGTCACTCTCTCGCCCCCCCAGGAGACCCCCCTCCGCCCACCATGGACCCACCGTCTCCAAGCCAGACCTCCCAAACTCAGCCTCCTGAATAGCTCAGATTACTGGCGTTTTATGGCTTTGGTTTTGGTTTTGGCTCAACATTGTTTGTGATTCACCCAAGTTAAATTATTCATTAGTTTGTTCTCACTGCTGTATGATATTCTGCTGCGTGAAGAGATCACAGTTTATTCCTTCTTCCACTAATGGGCACTTGGGCCGTTTCCAATGTGGGGCTATTATGCATTGCACTGGGGGGGCGGTGAGGGGGACATATCTATCAGATGTCTACCCAGCGATGGAATTGCTGAGTCAGAGAAGATCCAGCTAATAGTGTTAGTAGATCCTGCCAAACCGTTTCCCAACACGAGCGAATGGGTCTACACTCCGGCCAACTGTGGTTGAGAGTTCTAGGTGCTCTGTATTCTCACCAGCATTTGTTCAGCCTGTACTCATTTTGCAGAGAAGGCAACCGAGGCTCAGAGAGAGGGGCAGGCGCTGCCTCCCCGTCAGGGAGGGACTCTGGGTCCTTCTTGCTAGAAGCCTAGTAACCCACCTCCTCTCTTCTCCTCCCCCGAACCTCCAGCATCCTGCCCCTACTGTGCCCTCCCAGATGGCTGTGGGGTGGGGTGGGACAGAGAGGGTCACGTGGAGTTGGGTTCCGAGGGAGGAAGCCAGGCAGGGTGCAGACGGCTGCTGATTCTGGTCAGGAAACCAAGGTAAGGGAGGCAGCGGAGGTGGGGGCAGGGGGATTCCTGAAGGCAGAGCTGAGAGTGGGGAGGGGGCCGAGATGAGGGCAGTGTGTGGACAGACACTGGGCACAACTGTCACTCTCTCGCCCCCCAGCAGACACCCCCGCCGCACCATGGACCCACCGTCGCCAAGCCGGACCTCCCAAACCCAGCCCGCAGCCCCCTCTCCGCTGACTTCCTATCGCTGGCACACAGGGCGCGGTGGGGAGAAGGGGGCTGGAGGGTTTCGCTGGGGCCGCTTTGCTGGCTGGGGCAGGGCCCTGAGCCACCAGGAGCCCATGGTCAGCACCCAGCCAGCCCCTCGCTCGATATTCCGTCGGGTCCTATCTGCGCCTCCCAAGGAGTCACGGACCAGTCGCCTTCGACTCTCCAAGGCCCTCTGGGGGAGGCATAAGAACCCACCACCGGAGCCAGAGCCGGAGCCAGAGCAGGAGGCCCCAGGTACATGGTTCCCCCGCCCTGAGCTTGGGCAGGGCTGGGAAGGCGGATGCTTGGGTTTTGTCTGCCTCCGGAGCATCAACCCTACAGACACAGGAAGTTGTGGGGAGTGCGAAAGCCCAGCAGGAAGTGGCTGGGGCCCAGCTACCCTGTTCCCTCTTTCCCCCTGAAGAAGGTAGGAGGAGTTGCCAGGGTCCTGTGGGCACAGCGTCCATCTGAGGACGGAACAGTGAATGTAGACCCATGGTGGTATTATCCAGAGGCTAAATGGCTCTTGGCCCCAACGGGTCTCTCCTTCAATGGCTCAAGCCCATCCTTTCCTACCTGGATATCCATCCTCAGCCTGCCTCCTGCTCTTCTACCTTCTAGCTTCCGTGTCTTTGTTCTGAGCCCTTAAGCCTCAGCTTCTCCATCAGTTCAATAAGAATAATGATCTCCATTTTGGAGAGTACATCATTTTATTTGCTCATATTCATTTATTTATTCAAGCAGAGGTTTGTTGAGCTTCTTTTCTTTTTTTTTTTTTTTTTTTTTTTAGACAGAGTCTCGCTCTGTCACCCAGGCTGGAGTGCAGGGGTGCAATCTCCACTCACTGCAAGCACTGCCTCCCGGGTTCACGCCATTCTCCTGCCTCAGCCTCCTGAGTAGCTGGGACTACAGGCGCCCGCCACCACGCCTGGCTAATTTTTTGTATTTTCAGTAGAGACGGGGTTTCACCATGTTAGCCAGGATGGTCTTGATTTCCTGACCTTGTGATCCGCCCGCCTGAGCCTCCCAAAGTGCTGGGATTACAGGTGTGATGTTGAGCTTCTATTGTATGTGCCAGGCCCTGATTTAGGCACTGAGGGCACACTAGTGAAAGAGACGGATGACACTCCCTGCCCCATGGAGCTCACAGTGTAGTGGAATTGACTGAAAATACATCAACAAGAAAATGACAGATGGACTAGGCATGGTGGCTCACACCTGTAATCCCAGCACTTTGGGAGGCCAAGGCGGATGGATCACCTGAGTTCAGGAGTTCGAGACCAGCCTGGCCAACGTGGCAAAACCCTGTCTCTACTAAAAATACAAAAAAAAAAAAAAAAGTATCTGGGCATGGTAGCACATGCCTATACTCCCAGTTACTCAGGAGGCTGAGGCAGGATAATAGCTTGAACCCAGGAGGCAGAGGTTGCAGTGAGTCAAGATTGCGCCACTGCACTCCAACCTGGGCAACAGAGTGAGACTCCATCTCAAAGGAAAAAAAAAGAAAGAAAGAAAAAAAAAAATGACAGATGGTGCTAAGTGTCACATAGGGGGATCTAGAAGAGTAATGGATATCGCAAGAATTAGGGCTCAGGAATGTAACACTAGGCTAGGGCCCAGCATATTTTAAGTGATCCGTTAATAAGTGGGAGTTATCATTTATTGCTCCTGATGGTAAAAACGAGGGAACAGACAGGCAGTCTGGGAGGGCTAATTCAGCCCTTCTGTTTCCTGGAAGCTCATTTAATTCTCACTGCTTATATTCCCATTTTGTTTTGTTTCTGTTTTGAGACAGAGTCTCACTTCCTCGCCCAGGCTGGAGTGCAGTGGTGCAATCTCAGCTCACTGCACCTCTGCCTCCCGGGTTCAAGAGGTTCTCCTGCCTCAGCCTCCCGAGTAGCTGGGATTACAGGCATGCACCACCACACCTGGTTAATTTTGTATTTTTAGTAGAGACATGGTTTCACCATGTTGGCCAGGCTGGTCTCGAACTCCTGACCTCAGGTGATCCACCTGCCCCAGCCTACCAAAATGCTGGGATTACAGGCATGAGCAACTGCACCCAGCCTGTTGTTTTTTTGAGACAGAGTTTCAGTCTTTCACCCAGGCTGGAGTGAAGTGGTGCAATCTCGGCTCACTGCAACCTCTGCCCTCCACGTTCAAGCAATTCTCCTGCCTCAGCCTCCCTAGTAGCTGGGATTACAGGTGTGCACCACCACACCCGGCTAATTTTGTATTTTTAGTAGAGACGGGGTTTCACCATGTTGGCCAGTGTCATCTCAAACTCCTGACCTCAGGTGATTCACCCACCTCGGCCTCCCAAAGTGCTGGAATTACAGGTGTGAGCCACTGCGCCTGGCCTGCCGTTGTTTTTCAGAGACAGGGTCTTGCTCTGTCGCCCAGGCTGGAGTGCAGCTGCATGATCATAGCTCACTGCTGCCTTGAATTCTGCGACTCAAGCGATCCTCCCACCTCAGCCTCCCAAGTAACTGGAAATATGGGCACACAACACAGTGTCAGGGTTTTTTTGTTTTGTTTTGTTTTGTTTTGAGACGGAGTTTTACTCTTGTTGCCCAAGCTGGAGTGCAATAGCACTATCTGGGCTACCACAACCTCCGCCTCCCAGTTTCAAGCAATTCTCCTGCCTCAGCCTCCCAAGTAGCTGGGATTACAGGCGTGCGCCACCACGCCCGGCTAATTTTGTATTTTTAGTAGACACAGGGTTTCTCCATGTTGGTCAGGCTAGTTTCAAACTCCTGGCCTCAGGTGATCTGCCCGCCTCGGCCTCCCAAAGTGCTAGGATTACAGGTGTGAGCCACGGAGCCCAGCTGCGTCAGGCTATTTTTTAAAGACAGGGTCTTGTTATGTTGCCCAGGCTGTTCTCAAACTCCAGATCTCAAGCAATCCGCCCCACCTCGGCCTCCCAAATGTTGGGATTACAGGCATGAGCCATCGTGCCCAGACTCGGTCCTGTTTTTTAACCTCTCGGACCCACATGTTGTCTTGGTTAAGAGAAGAATGCAAAGAAAAAAAAAAAAAATAGAGAAGAATGCTTGTGACTGAAGCCCAGCCCAACCACTCACAAGCTGTGTGACCCTGGGCAAGTCACTCAACCTCTCTGAGCCTGTTATCATAGCCCTTTGAATGGCTTTTGGAGGATTCAATGCAAGAAGGTGTGTGGAGTGGTATACAGGGTACTGGACACATGGTAGGTGAGCTGTGTCTGCTACCCATGGTTAGTGGGGACAAGGCCCAGACAGACATGAAAACTTGCCCAAGGTCATACAGTCCGATACAGCTGCTGGGGTGGGGGGCACCTAGGAGGGAACCCACCATAAGCCTTCGGGAATGGAAAGGGTGGCCTGAGGGAGAGAAAACGTCTCTTAAGTCCCCCAGTGCCTCCTCTTCTTCCCAGAGCTGGAGCCGGAGCCAGAGCCAGAGCCCCCTACCCCACAGATCCCCGAGGCCCCCACACCCGACGTGCCTGTCTGGGACATTGGGGGCTTCACCCTGCTTGATGGGAAGCTGGTGCTGCTTGGAGGAGAGGAGGAGGTGAGAAGGGGCACCTGGGCAAGGGGAGGGAAGAAAGAAAAAGGAGGAGGGCAGAACAGAGGTATGGGCTGGAGGGAGGATAGTGGGAAGGGGTCTGCCTCTCCCTCGGTCTGCCTGCTTGCCTGCCTCCCCTCTCTGACTACCCACTCCTGCGGGAGAACAGGGTCCCCGAAGGCCCCGGGTGGGAAGTGCTAGCTCCGAGGGCAGCATCCACGTGGCCATGGGGAACTTCAGGGATCTAGGTAAGCTTGAAGAGTGGAAAGGCCTGGGGCATTTGGGAGGCTCTAAAAGTGGGGCAGAATCTAAGATGACTCCAACCCCCCAACCTGCCACCCATAACTACCCACAGATCGGATGCCTGGAAAGACAGAACCAGAGAATGCTGGTCTCAACCAGGTCCACAACGTTCGGGTAAGGCAGCCAGTGAAGGGGGTAGGTAGAGGGGAGAGCCAAGACCCTCACAGCTGAAAGGGCACTCTTGCTGGGTGATCTGGGGCAGGTTGCTGACCCTCTCTGGGCCTCAGAGTCCCAGTCTGTCAGATGGAGTTAATGAAATAATCTTTCTCTAGGGGTTGTTTTTGGGAAGCCAATAGAGAGTGCAGGAGCCAGGCAGGGCAGTGCACAGCTGTAGTCCCAGCTACTTGGGAGGCTGAGCAGAGAACACTGCTTGAGGCCAGGAGTTCAAGACCAGCCTAAGCAACATGGGCAGACTCCATGTCTTAAATAAATAAATGAATAGTGCACGAGAATATATGATTGATGCTTTACAAATGGGAGTTTGGCCCAGGCACAGTGGTTCACACCTGTAATCCCAACATTTTGAGAGGCTGGAAGCAGAAGGATTGCTTGAGACCAGGAGCTCAAGACAAACCTGGGCAACATAGCAAGTCCCCAATTCTACATGGTAACATTCACCTGTAGTCCCAGCTGAGGCAAGAGAATCACTTGAGCCCAGGAATTTGAGGCTGCAGTGAGCTATGATTGCACCACTGTACTGCAGCCTGGCTGACAGTGCAAGACCCTGTCTTAAAAAAACAAATGAACAAAGAATTAGGAGCTGTTGATTGCTCTTATTATTCCTGCTAATACAGCCTGAGCTTGGTGTTGGTCCTCCAAGACCAGCAGATCCTCTGGGATATCTTGGGAGGGAAGGAGCTGCGGAAGGAGCACAGATTTCTGTCCAGCTGACATTCCCTTCCCCACAGGGGTTGCTCAAGAGGCTGAAAGAGAAGAAAAAGGCCAGGTCGGAGCCCCGGGATGGGTAAGGATGTATGAGAGGCTGGAGGGGCTGAGGTTCAACACTGGCCCTTCCTCCTCCTCCTCCTCCTCCTCCTCTTCCTCCTCCTCCTCCTCCTCCTCTTGCCTATCATTCCAATCTACACCAAACACCCCCTGTAGCCTCTGTGTTCTGCCCCACATCAGTTGATTCTGGGGACATTGAATGACGTAGCACAGAGCCAGGGTGCCGGCAAAGTCTGACACAATAACTCTAAAATGGGAGCTAAGTCAATCAACTGGTCTGGGAGGGTTAGGGAAGGGACCCTTGAGCTGAGATCTGAAGGGTGGATGGAAGTTAACTAGGCCAACAGTGGGGTGGGAAAAGCATTCCAGGCAGAAGTAACAGCAAGTGCAAAGGCCAAGAGGCAGAAAGAAGCAACTAAAACAAGGTCAAGGGGGCTGGGTGAAGTGGACCAGGGGTAGCACTTTGGGAGGCCGAAGTGGGCAGACTGCTTGAGTCCAGGTGTTCAAGACCAGCCTGGGCAATATAGTGAGACCCTACTTCTACAAAAAATACAAAAATTAACCAGGCATGGTGGTGGGCACCTGTAGTCCCAGCTACTGGGGAGGCTGAGTGGGAGGATTGCTTGAGCCTGGGAAGTTGAGGCTGCAGTGCACAGAGATCGTGCCACTGCACTCCAGCCTGGGCAACAGAGCAAGACTCTGTCTCAAAAATAAATAGGGCTGGGTGCGGTAGCTCACACCTGTAATCCCACACTTTGGGAGGCAGAGGCAGGTGGAACATTTGAGGTCAGGAGTTCAAGACCAGCCTGGCAACGTGGTGAAATCTCACCTCTACTAAAAATACAAAATTAGCCGGGCATGGTGGCACACGCCTGTTACTCAGGAGGCTGAGGCAGGAGAATCGCTTAAATCTGGGAGGTGGAGGTTGCAGTGAGCCAAGATTGTGCCACTGCATTCCTGCCTGGGCAACAGAGTGAGACTCTGTCTCAATAAATAAATAAATAAATAAATAAATAAATAAATAAATAGGACTGGGCGTGGTCACTGACGCCTGTATTCCCACACTTTGGTGAGGCTGAGGTGGGTGGATCATTTGGGATCAGGATTTCAAGACCAGACTGGCCAACGTGGTGAAACCCCATCTCTACTAAAAACACAAACATTAGAAAATTAGCCGGGCATGGTGGTGGGCACCTGTAATCCCAGTTACTTGGGAGGCTGAGGCAGGAAAATCGCTTGAACCTGGAAGGCAGAGGTTGCAGTGAGCCGAGATCCAGCCACTACACTAAACAAGACTCTGCTTTAAATAAATAAATAAATAAGATAAAATAAAACAAGGCCAGGGAGGCTGGAGCTCAGAAAGTGATGGGTTAGGTGGAGGGAGATGAGGTAACAACATCTGGACTCTACTTGGTCATATAGGTCACCAGGAGTTGAGTTTATGCCAAAAGTAAGGAGGCGCCATGGGGAGGGGGCACAGGGTAGAAAAGGGATCCGAATTGGGTTGAAGTCCTTCCTGGCCTTCCTCTACCCTTCAGGCTATGGGGGATGGGAAGAGGCAAGAATGACCGTGTGCTCCCCCGCCCCCTTCCCAGGCCCCCCAGTGCTCTGGGCTCTAGGGAGTCGCTGGCCACACTCTCTGAACTGGACCTGGGCGCCGAGCGGGATGTGCGGGTCTGGCCACTGCACCCCAGCCTCTTGGGGGAGCCCCATTGCTTTCAGGTAAGTGCAGACAATCCACCTCAGTTCCACCTCAGTCCCACCTCCCACCCTTTGGCTTCACCCTTGGCCTGGATCGCACACTGTTGGATTCTCCATCCCAACAGGTAACGTGGACGGGCGGAAGCCGCTGCTTCTCTTGTCGCTCGGCCGCTGAGAGAGACCGCTGGATCGAGGACCTTCGTCGCCAATTCCAGCCCACCCAGGTCATTGCCCTCAATAAAGCGGGACACGGAGACCCCGCCCACAGGCCTGGCCCACCCCTTCCACTCTACCCAAAGCCAGCTCTCTCCATAACCGGCGCTCCCAACGCACCTGCCCCGCCTGCATCGTTGCAAAGGCTCCAAGACTCCCCTTCCATCTATTACCAGCCCCGGGAATATCAGACCCGCCCCTTCTGTCCACTCTCGACCCTATATGCACCCAAAGCCCTGCCTACCACATAATCGCGAAGTCTTCACTCCAGTACTACTCTTCTATGCCCTGGAGCCCCGAACTCTCCCGGAGAGCCCAGAAAAGCTTTAGAAAACTTCTGCGTAGCCACCTCCGGACTCCCGTGGCTCCACTTCTTTCCCCAAAGGCCCAGAAATCTCACTAGGAACCCAGCGCACCAGGTTTGAGGCTCCGCGTTCACTTGCGGTGCCCTCTTTGGGGTGCCAACAAACCAAAACGCTTCCCCCATCCCACTCCCATCTGCAGGACAACGTGGAGCGGGAAGAGACATGGCTGAGCGTGTGGGTGCACGAGGCGAAGGGGCTTCCCCGGGCAGCGGCGGGGGCACCCGGCGTGCGCGCCGAGCTGTGGCTGGATGGCGCGCTGCTGGCACGCACGGCGCCTCGGGCCGGCCCAGGCCAGCTCTTCTGGGCCGAGCGCTTTCACTTCGAGGCGCTGCCACCTGCACGTCGCCTGTCGCTGCGGCTGCGCGGCTTGGGCCCGGGAAGCGCGGTGCTGGGCCGCGTGGCCCTGTCGCTGGAGGAGCTGGGCGCCCCACGCGCGCCAGCCGCCGGCCTGGAGCGCTGGTTCCCGCTGCTCGGGGCGCCGGCGGGCGCAGCGCTGCGGGCGCGGATTCGGGCGCGTCGCCTGCGTGTGCTGCCGTCCGAGCGCTACAAGGAGCTGGCGGAGTTCCTCACCTTCCACTACGCGCGCCTCTGCGGGGCCCTGGAGCCCGCGCTGCCTGCGCAAGCCAAGGAGGAGCTGGCGGCCGCCATGGTGCGCGTGCTGCGGGCCACTGGCCGGGCACAGGTGCGGCACCGCGACAGCGCGGACCCGGGCGACCAGGGGTAGACCGATAACGCGCTTCGGGCGGTAATTGGGGCGCAGGACCTGAGTTGCACCTGTAAGAGGCAAGACACCTTGAAGGGCAGGGCCTGAGCATCAGCTGTGAGGGGCGTGGTTCAAGTGTCACCTGTAAGGGGCGGGTACCTAGAAGGGCGGGGCCTGAACATCACCCGTAAGGGGCGGGGCACCTTGAAGGGCGGGACCTGAGCGTCAGCTGTGAGGGGCGGGGGGGCTGAGCTGTACTTGTAAGGGGCGGGGCACTTTGAAGGACTGGGCCTGAGCTTCAGCTGTGAGGGGCGGGGCCTAATTATCATTCATAACGGGCGAGACACCTTGAAGGGCGGAGCCTGAGCTTCAGCTGCGAGAGGGGCCTGAGCATTACGCATGAGGGGCGGGGCCCAGGTTGAACCCCAGCGCTAAAAGGTTTAAATTTCTGCTGTGAGGGTTAGAAGTTCTGGCCTCGGTTATGAACCCTAGCAGTAAGGACTGGGCCTAAGCATCAGCTACGAGGGGCGGGGCCTGTGCCTCTGGTGTGAAGGACGAGCCAAGGATCCGAATTCCCTTGGACTCAGTCTGCATCCGGTGCAACCTGACCCCCTGCCCTTCCTAGGCGCTGGTGACTGACCTGGGCACTGCGGAGCTGGCGCGCTGTGGAGGCCGTGAGGCGCTGCTGTTCCGGGAAAACACATTGGCCACCAAGGCTATCGATGAGTACATGAAGCTCGTGGCACAGGATTACCTCCAGGAGACCCTGGGTGAGCTGGGGGAAGAGTCCGTGTCAGTGGCCTGCTGGTGAGCTAGGGGACCTGGGTGAAGTTCTAAGAGTCCTTGAGCAACCTGGATTCTGGTAGTGAGTGGTGTTTTGGAGGTGCTAGGATCCTGGGGACAATTGGGAGCTCCCCAAGATGTTGGGTGCCTCCGGAATAACCTGAAGACAAGGTTGGAGGATGGGTGTGGCGGGTTTTGGTGGTCATGGTCCCAGCCCCTATCTGGCTGTGCTGGGCTGCAGGACAGGTTGTGCGGTGTCTCTGTGCTTCCACTGAGGACTGCGAAGTGGACCCCAGCAAGTGTCCAGCCCCGGAGCTGCCAGAGCACCAGGCCAGACTTCGGAACAGCTGCGAGGAGGTCTTCGAAACCATTATCCATTCCTACGAGTGAGAATCAGGGCCCCAGCCCCTTAGTCCACCCCCGCTTACCATGCTAGCCCCAACCCCCAGTTTAGGGTTGCCAGATAAAATACAGGAGACACTCAGTTAAATTTGATGCAATTATTGGGACCATGCTTATACTAAAAAGTTACTCATTTGAGCCAGGCATGGTGGCTCACGCCCGTAATTCCAATGCTTTGGGAGGCGGAGACAAGAGGATTGCTTGAGCCCAGGCGCAGGCGTTCAAGACCAGTCTGGGCAACATAGCAAGACTCCATTGCTCCAAAAAGCTTTTTTATTTTTTATTTATTTATTATTTTTTTTTTTTTGAGACGGAGTCTCGCTCTGTCGCCCAGGCTGGAGTGCAGTGGCCCGATCTCAGCTCACTGCAAGCTCCGCCTCCAGGGTTCACGCCATTCTCCTGCCTCAGCCTCCCGAGTAGCCGGGACTACAGGCGCCCGCCACCTCACCCGGCTAGTTTTTTGTATTTTTTAGTAGAGACGGGGTTTCACCGTGTTCGCCAGGATGGTCTCGATCTCCTGACCTCGTGATCCGCCCGTCTCGGCCTCCCAAAGTGCTGGGATTACAGGCTTGAGCCACCGCGCCCGGCCCAAAAAGCTTTTTTAAAATGAGCTAGGCATGGTGGCATGCACCTGTATTCCCAGCCGAGGCTGGAGGATCGCTTGAGCCCAGGATTCAAGGCTGCAGTGAGCTATGATCATGCCACAGCACTCCAGCCTGGTTGACAGAGTGAGACCCTGTCCCAAATAAAAGGAAAAATGTAAATAAAAATCACTCCATTATCTGACATTTATGTTTAACTTGATGTCCTGAAGTTTCATTTACTACATCTGGCAACCCTGTCACCATGCAACCCTATCACCACTGACCCCAAGTAACCCGAGACCCAATTCCTTGTCCTGTAACCACAGGTGATTCCATACACCCAATTCCATGCCACTGGCTCCAGTTAGCATAGGATCTCAATCTTATGACCTCTGCTTCCAGATAATGCCCCAAGTCCATGATCCCTGGCTTTAAGTGACCCTCCACCTCAAATCCCATGCAACTGATCACAGGAGACCTGGGATTCCAATCCCTTGACCTCTGACCCTAGGTTAACCTGCATACCTAATCCCTGACTTCAATCAAGTGACTTCTGACCCTAGGTGACTTCCAGACCCCAATCCTACTTTATATCTTGTACTCTGGCTCCCCAATCTCATGTCTAATTACAAGTATATCCAAGCTCATAACCTCTGTCTTCATGTGACCTTGTATCCCCAACTATAAGAGTATTATCCCCAGCGATTGCCATAGCTACACATAAGCCATGGCCCCATGCTGACTCATAACCCCAAGCATTGTTATCTCAGATATTCCCAATCCTGGAGTCCAGACCCCAGGTTCAGTGAAAAGGAGGCCTACATGGCCTTCATGAATAGCTTTCTGGAGGATCATGGACTAGTCATGCAATGCTTCTGGGACTCCCAACCTTATGACTTTAACCTTTATGCCCATAGCCTCCCCGTCTGACCATTCATTGCCTCTTCTGCACCAGCTGGTTCCCTGCGGAGCTGGGCATCGTGTTCTCAAGCTGGCGAGAAGCATGCAAAGAACGTGGCTCTGAGGTGCTGGGCCCCCGACTGGTGTGCGCCTCCCTCTTCCTGCGGCTCCTGTGCCCCGCCATCCTGGCACCCAGCCTCTTTGGTTTAGCACCAGAGCATCCAGCACCCGGCCCAGCCCGCACCCTCACACTGATTGCCAAGGTCATCCAGAACCTCGCCAACCGTGCCCCGTAGGTGCTGGGAAGCTAGGGGTGGGGGGGGACCATGCTGGGAGTGTGGGGGTGGCAGGTGCCTGACCTGACCCACCCAGCCTGGCCCTGATCCAGGTTCGGTGAGAAGGAGGCCTACATGGGCTTCATGAATAGCTTCCTGGAGGAACATGGACCAGCCATGCAACGCTTCCTGGACCAGGTGGCCATGGTGGATGTGGATGCTGCACCCAGTGGTTACCAGGGTAGCGGTGACCTGGCCCTCCAGTTGGCTGTCCTGCATGCCCAGCTCTGTACAATTTTTGCTGAGCTTGACCAGGTATGGCCTGAACCCAGAATAGGGAGGCAAGAAGGCTTGGGAGACTCTGACCCCATAGATTTTGCTCAGTCTTTGTCCTGCATGCCTCATCAGACAACCCGAGACTCCCTGGAACCGCTGCCCACCATCCTGCAAGCCATCGAGGAGGGCCAGCCTGTGCTTGTATCAGTGCCAATGCGTCTCCCACCGCCCCCGGCCCAGATCCACTCCAGGTAACCTCAAGTCTGGTCTAGGGTCTGATGGGTGGGAACAGGAAGGAGCAGGGCTCAGACAGGGGTCAGAGGTGAAGATGGATCATTGTGAGCAGACGTCAAGCCCAGGGTCAGACTGGAATCACAGGTTATAGAAAGGGTCCGGTCAAAGGTCACAGTGTGTTTGAGGTCAGGGATGAGAGGAGAGGTTAGGGTGGAGTGATGTCGAGGGTCATAGAGAGGACAGTATTAGAAGTCAAGGACAGGAGCCAGGCTCAGTGGCTCATGCCTGTAATCCCAGCACTTTGGGAGGCTGAGGCAGAAGGATCACTTGAGGCCAAGAACTTAAGACAAACCTGGGCAACATAGGGAGACCCCCATCTCTACCAAAAAAAAAAAAAGAACAAGTTCACCTGGGGGTGAGGTCACTTCTGGTCAGGTCGGGATGGAGTCGTCTCAGGGGCCAGTAGAGGGTCTGAGATCCTCCATCCCACCCCTAGCCTTTCCGCAGGGGAGAAGCCCGGCTTCCTGGCCCCCCGGGACCTCCCCAAGCACACCCCTCTCATCTCCAAGAGCCAGTCTCTGCGCAGCGTTCGCCGCTCAGAGAGTTGGGCCCGGCCACAGCCGGACGAAGAGCGGCCCCTGCGGCGGCCCCGGCCGGTGCAGCGCACGCAGAGTGTCCCAACCCGGCGTCCTGCCCGCCGCCGCCAATCTGCGGGGCCCTGGCCGCGACCCAAAGGCTCCCTGAGCACGGGCCCGGCGCCCCGCGCCCGGCCGTGGACCCGGGACTCCGCCTCGCTGCCTCGGAAGCCGTCGGTACCCTGGCAGCGCCAAATAGACCAGCCGCAAGACCGAAACCAGGCACTGGGCAAGCACCGACCTGTGAACAAGGTAAGGTCAGGCCTAGGTCCCCGCCTGGGGAGTGGGGACGGGGACGCGACTGGGGAAGACTGAAGGGCCAGGTAAGCCTGGGTTCAAGTACCCAGCTCGCTGCGCTGTGTGACCACGGGCCTAGCCCGACCCTCTCTGAGCTTCAGTCTCCCCAGCTGTACGGCAGGAGGGATGTTCCCCAACTAGGCAGGCCGGTGATGACGCTGAACGCTTGGGCCTGGAAGGTCAGGGTCTCCAGGGAGACACAGGGGCGGGACGACGGGTCAGATTACAGCTGCTCTCCCACCACAGTTGGCAGAGCTGCAGTGCGAGGTGGCCGCTCTGCGTGAGGAGCAGAAAGTGCTGTCCCGCCTCGTGGAGTCGCTGAGCACCCACATCCGGGCCTTGACGGAGCAGCAGGAGCAGCTGCGGGGCCAGCTGCAGGATCTGGACTCCAGGCTCTGTGCTGGGTGAGCCCAGCCCTCTCCATTAGCTCCGCCCCCAGGTGGGCCCGATCCAATTAGATCTGACCAGACCCTCCCCAAACCACGCCTGGCACGACCAAGCCCCACGCTGGCCCCGCCCTAATAAAAATCTGTCCGGGCCCCTCTTCGCAAGCCCCGCCCCCAGGTGGACCCACCCCCCCGAAGGTCGGCCTAGGACGCTGGCAGATTCTCTCATCCAGGCCCCACCCCTCCATCAGCCCCTCCCAACCTGGCTGGACCGGGCACTGAGATATCTCAGCCTGGGCACTCCCTCAAGCCCAGTTACGACCCCACTCAGGACAGGCCAAGCCCCGCCTCCAAGGGATGATTGATAGGTCCTATCATTCCAACTATTCCAGTCTCTGGTCCGACCCTTCTTCAAGCATATTTAGGCCCCGCCCTTCAGTCTGAACAAGCTCCGCCTCCACTCCAAGCTCCGCCCCCCTGAATCCCTGCCACTCCAACCAGGAGCTGGAAGGGACTCCTTAGCCTCTGACCTTCGCCCCCATCCCCCGACCCCCACAGGAGCTCAGAGTTTGATTCAAAGCACAACCTTCCAATCTATGAAGGGCACAGTCTGAAAAGCCTGGTGAGATTGCCGTCTGAGCCCTGGGACAGGTCTGGGCGGTGGAGGAGCGAGGGTTGGGGTGCAGCCCTCTCCTGGTTTCTGAGCCCCATCGCCACTGCCTCCCCAGGAACACCGCCTAAATGAGATGGAGAGAACTCAGGCTCAGCTGAGGGATGCTATCCAGAGCCTGCAGCTTTCTCCAAGGACGCGGGGGTCTCGGAGTCAACCCCAGCCCCTCAAAGCACCCTGCCTCAATGGAGACACCACCTGAGCTGCCCATCCTGCCTCACCACACGTGGTCTGGGAGCAGAGAGATAGACGTCTTGGCGGGGGAGGGGGGGTGTCTGACCTTGCCTTAGCCCTACTTGGCCTACAATGGGGAGTGGAGCTGCTGGTCCCAACCACTCTGGCAGTGTGAAGTTGCCCAGTAAAATCTTGATTTTAGTAAAATTGCTGGTTTCTTTGCCCACTAAGAATTGCCAGTTCTAAGGCATTTGCCCCCCCCCCAAGCCCTATTCGTCTCTTCCAAATTCTCCCCTAATTAGAAGTCTCATGGAGAGGGCCATATACATAAGCTCTCACCAGCTGTGTTACCTTAGACCTTCATTCTCTTAAAAGCCCGTTTTCTTATCTGTGAAATGGACGTAAAGTTCCCTACACAGTGAGAGGACACATAAAGGCATTCGATAAAAGGTATTCACCATTGTCATAGGCAGCACCTGCTTCTCAATGAAGCATGAATTCCAACCCTGGCAACCTCCCAATCCCACAGTGAGAGCATCTTCTCAGGCCCTCCTCATGTCATGGAGGCCATGGGTCTGGGAGACGGATAAATTCATACTGTGTATGAATGATTGGGTAAACGAGTCATTCAAAACATGGGTGAGTGGATGGGTGAGGGGTAGAGTGGGTGGAGCAAATGGCAGACGGATAGGTTAGCATTTGCTGGATGTTTGACCTAGTAGGTGAGTAGTTGGGTAGTTGGTTAACCAGGTTGGGTATGTCTGCCTAGAAAAGGCCTGGTTCATAGTAAGAAAAAATTTTTTGAATGTTGTGATTATATATGTCATATGTACATATGTTGAGGTCTCCTGAGACTCCTGAGAACTGGGCAGTGCAGAAACAATAATGAACTAGACAGGACTCCTGGCCTCATGGAACTTACATGCTAGTGGAGGGGCCAAATCAACAGGCAAACTGGTGGATGGATGTTTAGGGGGCTGGGCGGAAAGTTGTGTGTGGGGATGGTTGGGTACTTGCTTGGTTATGTGGATAAATGAGTATTTGCTTGGGTGCTGGATGAATGGGTGGGTAGATGGGAAGTGAATGGGTGTGTTGAGTGGGTGTTTGGGTGAATTAATAGATGGTTGGAGGGGTGGGTGCATAGGTGATTAGTTGATTGGATAGGTAGATGAGTGATTGATAGATTGAGCAAGTGGGTGAGATGGCTAGGTGGTTAGATATCTGGATACATGGTGGATAAGACAAGACAACAGACCATGATGTGTGTCTGATGGGGTAGTCCTGGAAGCTGTGATCCTGGGAACTGGGTGGAGAAGGTGACTCAGGACTGAAGACCTAGGGCAACTAGGGGCATGGAGGTGTGGGCAAGTCCAGTGTGGATGATTGGGAAGGAGGGAGTGAGCTTGCGGTTGAAAGGTAGCTGATGGGGGGCAGGGGACAAAAGGTTAAAAATTGGCTGGGTGGAGTCTTCAATGACCTATCAATGACCCATCAATGACCCATCAATGACCCGTGGGGGAACTTCTCTGCCCCCTTCCCACTCTTTTAGAGCTTTTAGCGAGTCTACCATTGGAAGTACCAGTGGGGTAATGAGGAGCCATTGGGGGGGGTGGGACGACAAGGGTGTTGTCATGGTAACGGGGTCTCTCCCTGGACTCAGGCCGTGCGGGCCCTTTAAGGGTGACCTGCTTGGCCCGCCCACCCCGACAGGGGGGCCCCCCGCCCGCCCCCCCCCCCCCTGGGGCGGCGCGGGGGGGGGAGGGGGGCGCCCCGGACCTCCCCATCATGGCGGCGCGGCGGGGCTGTCGCGCTGAGGTCACGGCGGCGCGCCGGGGGGGCGGGGCGGCGGGGGGAGCGATTTAAAGGGACAATGTCCCCCGAGCGGTGGAGGCGGCGGCGGCTGCGGAGGCCGCGGCACCGGCACCGGGAGCGGCAGCGGCGGTAGCGGCAGCGACGGCCGCACCAAGGAGGGGAGCTCCGAGCCCCGGCACCTGGCTGGCGGCGCCGCCTCCCTGGTGAGGCCCGGCCCGGCCTGGGGAGCCCGCGGGTGGGGCGGAGCCGTAGCGGGGCGGGGGAGGCCCGGGCCGGGCCGGGCCAGGCGGGACCCCCCGGGGCGGGGGAGGGGGCGGGGCCTTCAGGGGCGGGGCCTGGTCGGGGGCGGGGCCGTGCAGGTGGGGGGAGGGGCGGGGGTCTTGGGGCAGGTGTCCCCCCTACCTCGGCGCGTCCCGCGGGGTCTCCCGCCCCGGGGTGCACGGGCGGAGGACGCATCCCCCGGACCCTGGACCCCCGAGGAGTGGGCCCGCACGGCGCAGCCCCCACCTCTGCGACCCCTGGGGGGCATCCGGGTAGGAGCCCCCTCCCCACGCTGCCAAAGTGCTCCGAAGTTGCGGTCCCGCCCGTTCCCCGCGGGCAGTGCCCACCCGGTGGACAACCGCAGGTGCTTCCTCCGGGCCTGGGTAGGGACCCCCACCAAGACTGCCAGCCCACGGAGGAGCCCCCTGGGAATCCCCAGGCCCCCGAGGGCAGCGCCTGCAACCAGGCCTGGCGCCCCGGCCCCGCCCCGGTTGCCTGGGCCCGGCCTCCCCACCATCTCCCTGGGGAGGGCGCCTCATTCCTGCCCTTCACTTTCCGCCGTTACCTTGAAGGTATTTATAGGTAGAGAGGACAACCCCCGCTCCCCAGGGTCCTCATTTCTGGACCAGGAGCCCCATCGTTTTCTTTCGCCCGAGGACTAGAGCAATCTTGGTTGGGGGGTGGGGGGAATGGAGGAGCCCAAGCTGGGTATGCATGAGGGATAATGTTGGGGAGAAGCGAAAGGGTTAATGCTGGGGTCACTTGAGGCTGTGTGTGTGGAGGGGGGTGAAGGGGTTAATGCTGGAGAACCCTAAGGTCCTGTGTGGGGGAAGGGTTGGAGTGTGGGAAAGTGCAGGGATCACTGGTATGGGACAACCCAATGGAGAAAAGTAAAGGGGTAATGATGGGAGACTCCTGACGGTGTATAGGATCGGAGTGTACAAGTGGCTGGGATTCTTGCCGAGGAAACGAAGGCATGGCAGTAGGATGTGCGTGTGCATGGGTGTGAGGGCAGGACTGGGGAAAGTGCAGCTGTGTGTGAATGAAGGGAGGCGTCTGGAGAAGTGGAAAGATTGATGGAAGAAAACCTGGTGGCTGAGTGTACATGTGTCAATATGGGTAAACTGAGGCAGTGCAGGATCTGTATAAAGGGGAAGAGTTATTGATGGGGAGATGGAGGCATGCTGAGGGTAGGGGCCATTGGGATAGAAGGTGTGTGGATAAGGTCTGAACACCATTAGCTCCCCTGGGCTGGGAGGTAAACTGAGGCAGTGAGCTGCAAAGGTGAGGACCGAGGTTTTGAGGGAGGGGAAACTGAGGCAGATTCCCTTTCCTCCATCCCCTAAGCACTTCTCTCTCTCTGTCCCCAGGCCCACAATGCCCCGCTGAGCCAGCCCAGCAGCTGAGTGGATCCAAGCAGAGAAAATCCAATGGAGGGGTCCCTGGCAGGCAACCCAGCTGCACCAGATCGTCCCCGAGGCCCAGAGAGACTGCCTGGCCCGATGCCGAGGGAGAACATCGAGGGTGGGGCCGAGGCTGCTGAGGGGGAAGGTGGCATCTTCCGGTCCACCCATTACCTGCCTGTCACCAAGGAGGGCCCCCGAGACATTCTGGATGGCAGAGGTGGCATCTCTGGTAAGAGAATGGGCCCTGTGGCCCCCAGGAAGCATCCAGCTCATTCCCCAAGGCTCAGAGAGAGCCAAGTCACCCAGCGCAGTAGCAGCTGAGCTGGGATGCTGATTCTGCTTCGGTCCAGAGCCTTTTCTTTGCACTCTGTTTAGTTTCTTATTTGACAGTTGTGAAAACAGATGTCCTGGGAGCCAGTGACCAGACCAAGGTTCCCCACTGGGTAGTGTGGAGCTGGGACTTAAACTCAGGTCAGCCTGGCTCCCTCCTCTGAGCATACTAATTGGGTCCAGAGGCCCATCTCAGCACCCCAAACTCCCTGTCCCCAGCCCACTTGTTCCACAGGTATTCCCCACTCCCATCAGTCTATCCCAGCTCTCTCTGGCTGTCTGGGTGTATCCTGTTCCTGAGCCATGGGCCAAAACAGCGTGGACCCTGTAGTGGCTAGGGAGAGACTGGGTAGTCAGGGATACTGGCCACCCCTTTGTGCCTTGGTTTACCCAGCAAAAAGGTATCTGACACTCTCCCCACATCCAGATGTGTTATTCATTCATTAAATACTGAGCACCTTCGGTGTGCCAGGGTATGTGCTAGGTGCTGGGAAGGCAGCTGTAAACCAAAGAGGCAAGAATTCCTGCCCTCAAGCGGCTGACACTCTAGTAGGGGAAATGGACAACAAGCAACTAAACAAATATCAGAAGGATAGGTAGTGACAGATGCTGTGAAGGCATTAAACAGAGTGCCAGGATCATGCCTGGGAGACCTGGGAGAGCCTCCCTGATAGAGTGGCATTTGAATGGAGCATGGAGTGAATGGTGGGAAGGACATTCCGGGTGGAGGGAACAGCCAGTGCAAAGGCCCTGTGGTGGGGAGGAGCCTGATGTGTCCAAGGACCTGGTAGGAGGCTGATATGCCTGGAAAACAGTGGGCTGATGCCTCAGACCCCCCCCGCCCGCCCATCTCCAAACACCTAATCAAGGGCTTCCTCCATGCCAAGGCTTTTGCATGATCATCTTCTGTCTTTCTCCAAAGAACCCTGTAGAGTAGCCTTTGTTATTATTATCCAGTATCAGAGATGGGGAAACTGAGACCCAGAGCAGCGACATAAATTGCCCAAGGTCACCTAGCCAGGGAGTAGCATGGCTTGACAGCCCTCACTCTTAACCACCCTGCTGCATCCTCTCAGATCCTTGACCTGCTCCAGCCACCTTTACCACTCATGATGCTCGGATATTTATAAATACACAGCACCTTCTAGGGGCCACACACTGGGGCACAGTGGTGACTGAGCACACACCATCCTTGCTCTCACAGACCCCACCCTCTGAGGCTGGGGAGACAGATGTTGTGATACCATGTTATGACCCGGTGTTATGTCACCAGGTGTTATGACACAGCGGCTGGGGCTGTGATGAGGAAAGCACCTGGCGGGGAGCAACCAGGAGTTCCTGCAGGAAGTGAGAGGTAGGATGAGGAACAATGAGCCGGAACAAGGGGGTAGCAAGCATCTAGGCAGGGGACTGCATACATGCAAAGGCTTAGAGGTAGCTGATGGCATCTGCAGGTGTCAGGCAGTGGGGTGGCAAGGTGAGATCCCTGAGGGCACAGGGTACACCCAACTCCAGAGTATCAGCACTCAGGGAAACTTAGCAATTCCCTCCTCTAAGCCATTAATAACTGAGTTAATAACTGCGGCTCAGAGATAGGCAGGATTTTGTGCCAGGTCGCATAGCCAGCCAGGGCAGGGCAGGGACTTTGATTTTGTGGGAGCCTGAGGGTACAGGCCGTAGGGATCCCAGGGTCCTCTCTGGGTCTGGTTCCGAGGGATTGGACATCTCTTCTCTACCTGGCAGATGCCTCAGGTCTGGGGAGAGGGAAAAAGCAGGCAGGTAGGTGCATCCTCACTTCCTCTGGGGAATCACCCAGGGTCTCATGCGTGCATCTCTTTTATAGCCTGGGGAGGAGGGAAATGTGGCTGCTGAGGGGGGCCAGGCCCACCCTTGAAGGTTTCCCTCAGCAGCTGGGGGCAGGGCTGGGAATGGCTTGACTCGGAGTGAGGTCATAGCCTGGATTTGGAAGAATGCCTGGGTTTGGGACACCACGTCTCTCCCACTACCCTCCCTGTCCGCTTGATCGTCCCCTTCCGGGACGCAGGCACCTGCCCTACTAGTCTTGTGATGCCTATAAATAGGAACAGGCCCTGGGGCTGCTATTCTACCCCAAAGCCTGGGCCTTCCTTTATCCCTACTCAGCCCTCGGAGCCCCCCAAGAGCACCCTGGAGTGACCACCTCCAAACTTCTCTGCCTGGGCAGGGGTGTGCCGGCCGCCTTCTCTGTCCTCCGTTATGGCTGTTTACCCGGAGCTCCCATACCCGCTCTGCAGCTCCTACCCCTCTGGTTGGGCCTCCCAGGTTCAGAAAAGACTCGGGGGGCTAAGGTGGTCTGTATGGATCGATGAAGAGTCTGCAACATGCCTGGCATTGTGTTGGGGACAGGGCACCCAGGGACAAATGACACATCATTTCTGCCATCTTGGGGCCCCAGCCTGGGGAGAAAATCAGAGCATGGAGTGACCGGGCCTGAGGCTGTGGGGTCTAGCCACCAGCTTCCCCCTTGAGACATCGCTGAACCAGCCCTGACCCCCCCAGGCCTCCCAACAGCCTTCTTCCCCTCCACCGCCACTTCTCTGGATGGAGCATTTACTGCGATCTTGCTGGCACCCATTGCTGGCCCTGCGAGACTGGGTCAGTGGCTGTTCCCATGGCACAGAGGAAGAAACCAAGGCTCGAAGTGGGAGAGGCACGCCCTTCAGGGCACCCCTGGGGCCTTGAACTTGGATCTGTCTGGCTCCAGAATCTAGGTTCTTGGCTACTCTATCAAGTGGAACCCCAGGCTTGGAGTTCAGGCTGCTCATGGACACCCCTTGCCATCAGCATTTGCAGACTCTCTCGGGGAACCCAGATGGCAGGAGCCAACAAGGGCTGCTTGGCACGGCCACTGCCTGAGGGCTGCGACCCAGCACCTCATCTGACCCATAGGGACTCCTGGATCCCCATCAACTGTGGAGGCCTCTGGGTGAAGCCCCCACCCCCAAGGTGTCTTGGACACAGGGCACTGCTTGGCCTGCTTCCTCCAAAGTCACTGCCACTAAAAATAGGAGACTCGCTGGAATTGCTCAAGGAGGCCACGCGGTCCCCTGGCTCTTGGAATTCTTAGACAACGGCAATCGCAGAATCACCAAATCTGGGACGCCCAGAATCTTGGGAGCTTGGGGTCCTAGAACCTCAGAGGCAGGATGCCCAGGACCCTCAGACCCAAACCTCTAGGTCGTGCTAGGGCAGGTTATATGCGAACCGGTTGCCCTCTCCTGAGAAAAGACAAATCTATGACTCATGTGTTCTCTAGAGACCCTGTTTCTTGGGGGCCTCACTCCCTTGGCTGGGCCAGGCCTTTCCTTCCCAACTCTGAACGCCCTCTCCAACACCCCCATCCTAAAACCAGCCCTTGCACCCCGGCATAGCTCTGCTGCCCATCAGTGTATCCTGGTGGTTCTCAAATGGGGGTGATTCACCTCCCCCTCCAGGGGACACTTTGGTAATGTTTGGTGACACTTTTGGTTGTCATGACCGAGGGCTGGGGAGATGCTGGCGTCTGGAGGGTGGAGGCCAGGGATGCTGCTCACCATCCTGCAATGCACAGGGTGGACCTCACCTCAGAAAATGATCTGGCCCCAAATGCCAATAGTGCTGATGTTGAGAAACCTTGCACTGTATGTAGATGATGCAAATTTCCATACCCCCACCACCCCTTCCAGAGGTCACACAACAATCACAACCCTTTTCTTGGGTTCCGAAGCAGGACCCTCAGCCAGTGACCACACCTTTCTGGTCAACACCCTCTCCCCATCCTACCTCCATTTTTATCCCTTGACTCCCAACAGTCAGCTCTCAATTTCTTGGGCCAATTGGATGATGAGGGATTGGAAAAAGAATTCGCCCCAGCCCTATCCCTTTTTCTGGACCATCCTCAAATTGAGGCTAATCCAACTATTGCATCTGTCGGGCTCTGGATGGGGCACAAGTTCCCCCAGTGTGTTAACCTTGGCCCGGGCAATTGGCCTGCTCCCCGATTGGCAAGCTCACCCGCGTCAGGCAAGTGTGGCGGGCAGAGGAGACGCAGGCCAGGATTCCTGTGGTCGCTCCAGGCATTGGCTCCACAGGCGGATAATAGAGAGTTGGCTCCATCTGTGTTGGTGGGGAGGGGGTCCCGGGAGAGGACTGGACTTCAGGACATAGGCCTGGGAGAGGGTGCAGAAGGCAGGGATGGGCTCTCTGCGGCTCAGGTTAGAACAGGTGCCTTGTTCATCATCTGGCAAGGATTTGTTGAGCGCTTGCTGTATGCCAGGTGCTGGGATGCTACAGTGAATGAAGCCGACAAAGTCCCTGGTCTACTGCAACTACATCCTAGTGGGGGACCCAGCAAGCAGTCATCCCAAGAAAGAGCTAGGTGATTTCAGAAAGTGCTAAGAAAGAAATGAAACAGGTGCTAAGAGAGAAAATCACAGGGGCTCATTTGAGTTAGGCGGTTAGGGATGAGTGCCCTGGGCAGAGGGCATAGCAGGTGCAAAGGCCCTGAGGTCCAAAAGAGTTAGGTGGGCTTGGGGCTTCCCGAGGAGGCCCATACAGTCAGAGTAGAGGCATTGAGGGGCCAGGAGAGAGACGGGAGGTTAGAGAGACCAGCAGAGGTCTGACCTCATAGGGCCTTGTAGGTGGCGGCTAAGAGTCTGGTTTTTAGGCCGGGCACAGTGGCTCACACCTGTATTCTTAGCACTTTGGGAAGCCAAGGTGGGTGGATTGCTTGAGGTCAAGAGGTTGAGACCAGCCTGGTCAACATGGCGAAATGCCCTCGCTACTAAAAATAGAAAAATTACCCAGGCATGGTGGTGCACGCCTGTTATTCCAGCTACTCGGGAGGCTGAGGCAGGAGAATCGCTAGAACCCGGGAGGCGGAAGTTTCAGTGAGCCGAGATCGCGCCACTGCACTCCAGCCTGGGCAACAGAGTGAGACTCCATCTCAAAAAACAGAAGTCTGGGCCGGGCGCGGTGGCTCAAGCCTGTAATCCCAGCACTTTGGGAGGCCGAGGCGGGCGGATCACGAGGTCAGGAGATCGAGACCATCCTGGCTAACACGGTGAAACCCCGTCTCTACTAAAAAATACAAAAAAACTAGCCGGGCGAGGTGGCGGGCGCCTGTAATCCCAGCTACTCGGGAGGATGAGGCAGGAGAATGGCGTGAACCCGGGAGGCGGAGCTTGCAGTGAGCCGAGATCGCGCCACTGCACTCCAGCCTGGGCGACAGAGCGAGACTCCGTCTCAAAAAAAAAAAAAAAAAAAAAAAAAACAAAAAAACAAAAAAAACAGAAGTCTGGTGTTTATTATAGGTATAATGAGAAGCCAGGTGAGTTTTTAGCAGGGTGAGTCTTGTAAAAAACCACCCTGGTTGCTGGGTGGGGGGAAAGAGAGGAGGGTTGGAAGGCAGCAAGCCCCTGGGGTCCCCCAGGAGAGTCAAGGGGACTCCTCCAAAGAAACCCCTTCCAGGGCTCAGGACTGCAGAGGCCACAGGCCTCTCAGGGAGAGGAACTGGGAGCCAGCAGGGCCCTTCCGAGGCACCTGGCAGGGCTCCTGGAGCTGGGGTGTGGAGGGCCCCGGCCAGGGGGACCCCAGCCCCTCAGGGTCTCCCCTCTCTGTTGCAGACGGGCAGCCCCATCCCGGCCTCAGCGAAGCCCTCCCCCGTGCCACCTCCGCCACCCATCGGATCAGCAGCTGGTGAGTGCCATGCTGGCCCTGACCTCAGGGAGGGCAGGGGGGCAAGCAGGACATGCCCAGGCCCCAGAGAAGCCCCTGGGGAATGAGAAGGGGACAGGAGGGAATCAGGAGGCCAGGCAGGAGGAGGAGGCAGCTCCCGGCAGGCAAGCCCCTGGGCGTGTGCTGGGGTTGGGGGAGGTCTGGGATGAACACAGAAGGTCAACTCTCATTATCCCTGCCAGGAGCAGGGCCACAGGCGCAGGAGCCTGGAGGTTGGACCCTTGGAGTCCTGTCTCTGCCAGGTGACCCTTAGAATGATACTATGCCTCTCTGGGCCTCAGTTTTCTCATCTGCAAAATGGAGACCATAAGATGCATCTCATGAATTCGCCTTGAGGATCCAAGGGGCACTGGGTGAGAGCAGGAATCAAGAGCAATGCTGACGGTCCCTACCCTTTATTAAATGGCTTGGCAGCTGCTAATAGGTCATAGTAATATTTTTTTTTTTTTTTTTTTTTTTAGAGAGTCTCACTCTATCGCCCAGGCTGAAGTGCAATAGCGTGATCTCAGCTCACTGCAACCTCCACCTCCTGGGTTCAAGTAATTCTCCTGCCTCAGCCTCCCCAGTAGCTGGGATTATAGGTGCCCGCCACCATGCCTGGATAGTTTTTGTATTTTTAGTAGAGATGGGGTTTCACCATATTGGCCAGGCTGGTCGAGAACTCCTGACCTCAGGTGATCCACCCATCTCAGCCTCCCAAAGAGCTGGGATTACAGGCGTGAGCCACCGCGCCTGGCCAGGTCCTAGTAAGCTTATCAGGATTACTAATAGCTCTCAGAATGAACAATACCATTATTAATTAATTAATAATAGCTGCTATGAGCTACACTCTGAACATGTGTTTATCCCTACTGAGTCCTTGCCACAGCCCCAGGAGGATGGTCCTGTTAGTATCGCATGTCAGCGATGGAGCTGAGAAAGGTGACCTTATGGTCTCCACCCAACATCTGAATGGAACTTTTTCCACATCTGTTCCATGAGCGTGATTGGCATCCCCCGATGGAGGCAGGATCTTGAAAAGGAAGGGAGAACCGATCACAAATGGCCATAATAAGAACCCACCCTGGTCCAGGCATGAGGTGAAACAAAGCATTTCTCAAGCACTGAGTTGTGTCATCTTCACCCTACAGCCTGTGGGGTCATTGAAAGGTTGTGGTTGTGAGCATTTAAATAAGCACCTGCCTTATGTTGCAAGCACCTTTTGTTGATGGTGGCTATGAGAAAGCTCCACAGATGTTGTATAAGGACAAAGGGGTTCCCAGTTCTTGGGAATTACCCCCATTTTTAGGATTGGAAAACTGAGGCCCAGAGAGGTTACCCTGCCTCCCCCAACCCCACTCCCACCCCTCTGCCCAGGAAGGTCAGAATCACTGGGACCAAAGGCTTAGCAGGGACCTTCCACCTCTCCTGACTCTGCGCTTCCAGATGGGGAGATGCAGGGAAAAGGAACATTCCTTTGAACTGTTCCACCACAAAGTTAACTTTCACCAAATCTGAGGGAGAGGTGAAACTAAATTAGCAAAATCACCCCAGTTTGGGGAAGACCAAGACAGAAGCAGCCTGGAGCATAGATGAGAGGCTTGGGTCCTTCCTGGGGAGAGATGAGAGTTAACTGTTGCCACAAGACTTCTTAGAGGTGGCCACATCCCCGTGTGGTCCAGGGGTGGTCTCCGCATATTCCCCGACAATGCAGTAGGGCTAGGCTTTGTGGGCAGGTGCATCCTAAGAGTTGAACCTGGCTTTTGACCCGATAGGTCCGAAAGGATCCACATGGACTCCCCCTACCTCCCACCCTCACCCCCACACCCCTGTCGCCCTCGGGCTGGATCTCTGGGGCCTGCTTCAAACTGCCTGTGAGGACCCCCATCACCACCCTAGGAAGGAAAACTGCAGCCCATGGCTAACCTGTCCCCATTGGCACTTCCTTGCAGCTGCTGGGATGGAGGCAGCCTGGACTTCCGGCCGGGCTCCCCACCACCCCATCTCCTGGGCCATTTCCCAGGCACCCCTGATGGCCGGGGACCCTGGGAGCACCCCCTTGTCCAGGAGGCTGGGGAGGGCATCCTGTCTGAGCGGAGATTCGAGGACTCGGTCATTGTGAGAACCATGAACCCCCACGCTGAGCTAGAGGGCTCTAGAAGGTTCTTGCACCACCGGGGGGAACCAAGGCTTTTGGAGAAACACCCCCAGGGTCGCCCCAGGTTCAACTGGCTCCAAGATGAGGACGAGCAGGGATCCCCCCAGGATGCAGGGCTGCACTTGGACCTGCCTGCCCAGCCGCCACCCCTCGCCCCCTTCAGAAGGGTGTTTGTGCCAGTGGAAGACACCCCGAAGATGCTGGACATGGCGGTGGTGGGTGGCAGAGAAGACCTGGAGGACCTGGAGGGGCTGGCCCAGTCGTCGGAGTGGGGCCTACCCACGTCAGCCTCGGAGGTGGCCACACAGACCTGGACGGTGAACTCGGAGGCGTCTGTGGAGCGGCTGCAGCCGCTACTGCCTCCCATCCGGACCGGGCCCTACCTGTGTGAGCTGCTGGAGGAGGTGGCCGAAGGGGTGGCCAGCCCAGAAGAGGACGAGGACGAGGAGCCGGCCGTGTTCCCATGTATCGAGTGCAGCATCTACTTCAAGCAGAAGGAGCACCTCCTGGAGCACATGACCCAGCACCGCCGAGCCCCAGGCCAGGAGCCCCCTGCGGACCTGGCCCCGCTGGCCTGCGGTGAGTGTGGCTGGGCCTTTGCCGACCCTGCCGCTCTGGAGCAGCACCGGCAGCTGCACCAGGCCTCCCGGGAGAAGATCATTGAGGAGATCCAAAAGCTGAAGCAAGTTCCAGGGGACGAGGGCCGGGAGGCACGGCTGCAGTGCCCCAAGTGTGTCTTTGGCACCAATTCCTCCAGGGCTTATGTGCAGCACGCCAAGCTGCATGTGCGTGAGCCCCCAGGCCAGACCGCCAAGGAGCCTTTTGGAGGCAGCAGTGGGGCTGGCAGCCCCAGCCCTGAGGCCAGCGCCCTCCTCTATCAGCCCTACGGAGCTGCCGTCAGCCTCAGCGCCTGCGTCTTCTGTGGTTTCCCGGCGCCCAGCGAGAGCCTGCTCAGGGAGCACGTGAGGGTGGTGCACGCCCGTCCCCACTGGGAGGAGGATGGCGAGGCTTATGAGGAGGACCCTGCCAGCCAACCGGGCACTAGCCAGGATGCTCACGCCTGCTTCCCTGACACTGCTGTGGACTACTTTGGCAAAGCTGAGCCGTCCTTGGCCCCCATGTGGCGGGAGAACCCTGCTGGATACGACCCCAGCCTGGCCTTTGGCCCAGGATGCCAGCAGCTGAGCATCAGAGATTTCCCGCTGTCAAAACCACTCCCGCATCGCGTGGGCCAGAGGCCTCTTGGAAGGTTGGCCTTTCCCTCCACACTAGCATCCACCCCCTACTCCTTACAGCTCGGGAGAAACAAAAGCACCGTCCACCCACAAGGGCTGGGGGAACGGAGGCGCCCTTGGAGTGAAGAGGAGGAGGAGGAGGAGGAGGAAGAGGAAGATGTGGTGCTGACCTCTGAGATGGATTTTTCCCCTGAAAATGGGGTCTTTTCACCCCTAGCCACCCTGAGCCTCATCCCACAGCCTGCCCTGGAGCTGAAGCGGACATTCCGAGAGGCCCTGCAGGCAGCAGAGGCCACCCAGGGGCAGCAGCAGCAGCTCCGAGGGATGGTACCCATTGTGCTGGTGGCAAAGCTGGGGCCGCAGGTCATGGCGGCGGCCAGGGTGCCCCCAAGGCTGCAGCCCGAGGAGCTGGGGCTGGCAGGCGCACACCCGCTGGACTTCCTGCTCCTGGACGCGCCGCTGGGCGGCCCGCTGGGGTTGGACACACTCCTGGATGGGGACCCGGCCATGGCACTGAAGCACGAGGAACGGAAATGCCCCTACTGCCCCGATCGCTTCCACAACGGCATCGGCTTGGCCAACCACGTCCGGGGCCACCTGAACCGCGTGGGCGTCAGCTACAATGTGCGCCATTTCATCTCCGCTGAGGAGGTGAAGGCCATTGAGCGCAGGTTCTCCTTCCAGAAGAAGAAGAAAAAAGGTAGGGCAGCTTCACTTTAAAAGGCCCAGGAGACCCATGGCTGGGCAACCTACCCTTGATCTAAATTCTCTCCCTTAGCGCCAAGCAGGGGGACACTGGGGCCTCTGCTCCTGAGAGACTTGGGAGCTGCAGTAAAGGCCACCCGTCGGTGGATGTGTGGAGACGCCCCAGTGCCCTGGCCATTCCAGCCACTGGAGGAAGGAGTGTGGGTAGAAGAGTCAGCCTCGGGCAGAGAATTTCATTCATTCCTCCATTCAACAAATATTTACTGAGCAAGGTTCCCCTCTGTTCTGGGGACCTGGGGACACAGCAGTGGACAGAATAGCAGTTCTTGGACTCTCGGAGTTCATGGCCCAGTCCAGGAGTGGTGGGACCCCCTCCATCCCACCCTGGCCAGCTTCAGAACCCCCTGAGGCTGCCTGTAAGGTCTGTCAATTCCCACGGTACGAGGCTCTGATTCCCGAAGTCTGTCTCCAACAGGAGCACTCTGGGTGGTTCTGACATTGGCAGACACACAGCCCACTTGGGCAAGTGCCAGTATGGTATATGAGAGAGAGAGAGAGAGAGAGAGAGCGAGTGTGTGTGTGTGTGTGTGTGTGTCTGTGTCTGTGTGTGTGTATGTGTGTCTACGCACTAGGGGTAGGGGGCAAGGGGTGGACAACTAGGAAACCCGGCAGTGATGACGCTGACTGAACAGGGCTGAGATGCGGGGAAAGCTGGGGCAACCAGGAGGCTGGGGAAGCTGAGACAAAGTCCCTAACTCCAGTTGCAGGGCTCAGAGAAGGCTCCCAGCAGAGGGCATTACATCCATTTGTCCATTTCTTCATCCAACAAATATTTAATTTACAGCACTTGGGTGATCATGAGTAAAAATAGTCACGAGAAGGCTATTAATCAAATACTCTCACAGAGGATAGCAAGTCCACAACTAGAGAAGCATTTCTTTTTCTTTCTTTCTTTTTTTAAGGGACAGGGTCTTGCTCTGTTGCCCAGGCTGGAGTGCCATGAGGCAATTATAGCTCACTGCAGCCTCAAACTCCTGAGCTCAGGCAATTCTCCCACCTTAGCCTCTCAAGTAGCTGGGACTACAGGCATGCACCACTATGCCCAGCTAATTTTTTTTTTTATTGAGATGATGGGGTCTCACCATGTTGCCCAGTCTGCTGTCAAACTCCTGGGCTCAAGAGATCTTCCCGCCTCGCCTGCCAAAGAGCTGGGATTACAGGCATGAGCCACCGCACCTGGCCCTGGAGAAGGGTTTTTGCAGGAGAGGTCCCTCCTTGATGTTGCCAGATGTGGGAAGGAGGCTTCCTGGAATGGGGTGGGAGGATACACGAGCTGAGAGCTGAGGACAGGAGCAAAAGGGACAGCCACGGGGAAGAAAGACAGTCCAGGGTGAAGCCCTGAGTATGGGGAGGGGTTGGGGCTGGGGAGTAGCCCCTCCCCACCTCAGGCAGTCCTGTCCTCTCTCCACAGTGGCCAACTTTGACCCAGGCACCTTCAGCCTGATGCGCTGTGACTTCTGCGGGGCTGGCTTCGACACACGGGCCGGCCTCTCCAGCCACGCCCGGGCCCACCTACGTGACTTCGGTATCACCAACTGGGAGCTCACTGTCTCGCCCATCAACATCCTGCAGGAGCTGCTGGCCACCTCTGCCGCTGAGCAGCCCCCCAGCCCCCTGGGCCGAGAGCCTGGGGGTCCGCCTGGCAGCTTCCTAACCTCCCGTCGGCCCCGCTTACCTCTCACGGTGCCCTTTCCACCCACCTGGGCTGAGGACCCTGAGCCAGCCTATGGAGATGGTAAGGGGAGGGGACGGGCTGTGCTGGAGCCCTATCCTTCCCAGGGGCCCAGAGCATTGGAGGGGCGGGGCTGGAGGGGCACCACTCAGCTTTCCTGGAAGCATTTTGAGTCACTTTACAAAGTATGTTGATGACTCTCCTTACAACCAACCTGCTATTTAGGTGTCCTTTCTGTTTCACTCAGGATCTGGGCCAGGTCTCTTTCTGGATCCAGTTTTTCCCTATCTTTCCTGCCAGTGACTTTGACAAATGCTTCCTGAGCTTTTACTGGGAGCCAGACATCGTTCTAAGCACTTTACAAACATGAACTCATTTACATCCTCACAACAATCCTATAAGGCAGGGTTATTATTTCTTCCACTTTACAGATGAGGAAACTGAGGCACAGAGAGTTTCACCTGCTCGAGGTCACACAGCTGGAAAGGGTGAAACAGGGATTTGAAACCCAGGCAGTCGGGCCCCAGATTCTTTGCTGTTAATGACATCTTCTATCTTGAGACGCATTGTTACATAGAACTTGCTGAGATGATGGCTGGGAATGTTCTCTAGATATCTGCACGGTCTTACAGGGACACCATTGGTCATGTATGGCTGTTCAGAAGTTGAAATGAAGCTAGTATCAGGCTACTGGGGATCCTATTGGATAGTGCAGATCTAGAGTCTAGATTTTCTTTTTTTTTTTTTTTTTTTTTTTTTTTGTTTGAGTGGCGCAATCTTGGCTCACTGCAACCTCCGCCTCTGGGGTTCAAGTGATTCTCCTGCCTCAGCCTCCCGAGTAGCTGGGATTACAGATGCCCATCACCATGACCAGATAACTTTTGTATTTTTAGTAGAGACAGGTTTTCACCATGTTGGCCAGGCTGGTCTCAAAACTCCTGCCTTCAAGTGATCCGCCTACCTCAGCCCCTCAAAGTGCCAGGATTACAGGCGTGAGCTAACGTGCCCAGCCTACAGGCCAGATTTTATTTTCTTTTTTTTTTGAGACAAAGTCTCACTCTGCCACCCAGGCTGGAATGCAGTGGTGCAATCTCAGTCACTGCAACCTCCAACTCCCAGGTTCTAGCAGTTCTGCTGCCGAGTAGCTGGGATTACAGGCGTGTACCACCATGCCTGGCTAATTTTTGTAATTTTAGTAGAGATGGGGTTTCACCATGTTGGCCAGGCTGGTCTCGAACTCCTGACCTCAAGTGATCTGCCCTCTTCAGCCTCCCAAAGTGCTGGGATTACAGGCCACTGCACCCAGCCTAGAGTCTAGATTTTCAACCAATGTTTGCTTTATCTGGCAGACGTGATATGTTCCTCCATTATCAAATGCTTGCTATGTACTAAGGTTTTTTAATTTTAATTTTTTATTTTTGAGACGGGGTCTTGCTGTATTGCCCAAGCTGGTCTGGAACTCCTGGGCTCAAGCAGTCCTCCTGCCTCAGCCTCCCAAAGTGCAGGGATTTAGAGGCCTGAGCCACCACATCTGGCCCCTGTACTAAGATTTTAACATGTATTATCTCATTTATGCCTCAGTGTAAGTCTGTGGAACTAAGATTGTTGTGTTTCTGTTTTTATATTTGTTTGTTTGTTTGAGGTGGAGTCTCACTCTGTCACCTATGCTGGAGTGCAGTGGCACGATCTTGGCTCACAGCAACCTCCACCTCCGGGGTTCAAGCTATTCTCCTGCCTCAGCCTCCCAAGTAGCTGGGATTACAGGCACCCACCACCATGCCTAGCTAATTTTTTTTTTTTTTTTTTTTTTTTGTATTTTTAGTAGAGACGGGGTTTCACCATGTTGTCCAGGCTGGTCTCAAACTCCTGACCTCAAGTGATCCACCCCTCTTGGCCTCCCAGAGTGCTGGGATTACAGGTGTAAGCCACCACACCCGGGCCCTTTGATACTATTCCTACTTGCAGCTGCTGGGGTCCTACCTAGACCTGTACTCTGGGCTCAGTCAGACCCATTCACAAGCCCACTTGAAGGGCACTCATGAGCCTGCAAAGGGGAGGGTGGGGCATCAAAGCCCCCTCTCCTTGGAGGTTCAGAGAGGACAGCGGCTGGGTGAGGGGACATCTCAGGGAGGGGCAGAGTGGGGACTTGACCTCAGGCTTCTTGCTTCTGCTAAAGGCTGCCCCCCAGGCGTTCAGCTCACCCACACCTGGCTTGTGGTGTCTCAGGGGTGACTGCGAGACAGAGCTGGCTCTGAGGATGGTTAGGGGTGCAGGAAGCACTGGGGTATAAGGAGTCAGCCTACGGATGAGAGGAGGCAGGTTTGGCACTGCCCTGGCCTTGTCCTTGGGAGGGAGAGCTATGACCAGTCTTTCAGTGAATAACTGCGAGGCAGAGGGGTGGCGGCTAAGGAGTGATTGGGAAGATCCTGGAAGCCTTGCCTTAAGTAAGGATTTGCAACATTAGGGCTACGTCTGGGCACTGGCCCTGCAAGGCTGTCGTTAGAAGCCTGCCCCCTCTCCCTAAGTGGGCAGGAGGGGGCGGGTGCCAGGTTGGGGGCGGGGCAATGGTTGGATTCTAGCCCCACCCAACTGTCAAGGAACAGCTGGGGACAATCGGAGAGAGAAACAGGCGGTGATTGAAATGTGGTGCCGGCCGTGTGGGGTCCCCTAGGTCTGCGGAACAGCACCGTCGGGGGACGGCTGGATACCAGGATGATACTGGAGGGATTCTCGTGGTTGGAGATCAGGTGTTTTCCAGGATCCCCGACTCGGAGGTGGAGACTTTCCGGAAAGGGAATGGGGCAGGATCCTAGGGCAGGTCCTAGCTCCGCCCGTCAAGGCTTTTAAGAGTTTGGACGTTGTTTAAGGGGGTTTCAGTGAGGCCGGAAGATTCCCATCCTAGGGGTAAAGATGTCCAGGGACTGGGCTGGGGCGGCGGTTAGAGGCCGCTGGGCGCCCAATATGGGTGTATCCGCTAGCCAGGGCGCGCGGGCAGCTTCCAGCAGCTGCAGCCGTCCGCCCGCAGGGCCCAGACGAACCGTTTTGCTCGTGGCGCTCGGCACTCGGCAGGCCACCCTGGGCGCGCCCTGAGGGGCGGGGCAGAGAGGATTCGGCGGCGGCGGCGGCACTCGGCACTCGGCGCTCGGCTGCTCCCGCCTGGGGCGGCCGCCCCGCGTGCGCCGGAGCCAAGATGGCCGCCCCACCCGTGCCGAGTGACAAAAGTGAGAGGCGGTGGTGAGGGTCAGTGCTGGGGGCGCCTGAGCGCACTGCGGGGCGCCCCCCCCCGCCCAGCCCCCTGAGCCCGGCCCGCGGCACCCCTGCGCCGCAAGCCGCTGCTGCCCCCACTCCCCGCCGTGCCGCCGCCGCCGCCGCCACTACCCGCCACCGCTGCTGCGGGACGGCCTCCAGGCCGAGCGCCGGGAGCTGGGGCCTGGCCTGCGACCGCTCCCGCGCCGGGTAAGAGCCCGCGCTTGGGAGGGTGCGGGAAGGGGAAGGTCGGAATCCCGCCTGCCGGTGCCGCCGCCCCCGACGCCTTCCGTCCAGTCTCCTCCCTCCCCAGGCCCTTTAGCCGGGGCCCAGGGGCCTCTGTCGTCGCCCAGTCCCCAGGGCTTCAGTGAAAACACTCCTCCGCTGCTCCTTGAGACCTTTGCCCCGTCTGACAGATGTTCGTTGCCCCCTTTGGAGCCCCGGGAGCGTCCCTTGCCACGGTTCCGGTCCGTCCGGTGCGGAAACTCACTTCAGCCCTGCCCCATCTGACAGATGCGCCCACCCGACCCGGAGACTTTGACAAAGTCCTCGGTGCCCCAGTCCTCAGCGCTTACTCTTTGCTTCTGTGAGACTCAAACTGAGCATGGAACCTACATGGCCCCCTGCCCCCGTTATATCCCACTGAACGCCTCTAAGGCCCTATCTGGCACACAGTTCCTTCATCCTCTGAGCCTTTACCATTCTCTGAACTCTAAATTTGGAGTTCAACTGGCCTCCCCGGCCCCTTTGAAAAACTAGACGTGAAAATTCACCCTTGGGGTTTCCTCTGCCACACACTCCTCACCCAGGGATGCTTCGGACCTGATAGATGTCTCAGAAACTTAACACAAAGTTCTGTGATTCCAACTCTTTCTGTCCGCAGTCGGATCGCTGTACATGCAGACACCAGGTTCTCACCTTACCCCACTTAGGGCTCAGCTTGTGATGAGTAGGCCACCCCTGGTTCCCCCATTGTCTCTGCAGCCCCAGCTGTTTTGTCTGGTGGAGATTCCTGATGAGGGTTGTGAAGCCACTTCCCTGTCCCTGGCTCCCTGGCTCCCTGCCTCTGCGTGGCCTCTTCAGCCTCCTGACCCTGGTGTTTTGTTGAATTCCCTTTCTGAGTGCCTCCCACCCTCACCCTCAAGACAGGCAGATGTTGCCCCTCACAAGTTCTGCCCAGAGAGGTCTTTTCTTTGAGATCCCCCCGGGATGGGAGTTTGGGCTCACATTTGCATTACACCCCAGACCTGCCCATGCTGTAGTGTGTGGAAGCAGCTGCTGGTGTCTGCTGTCAGTGGCAGCCTTAGTGTCCCTGCATTGGACAGGTTCTGGGGGTTATGGGTGGAACCTCAGCTTTCCTGGGGTGAGTCGCCTGGCAGAGTGACAGCAGACATCAAGGATAAGGAAGAAGGTCATCTTCTTAGTTCTGGGGATAGACAGCCTGAAACTTGCCTGGGCTGAGCCTGTCTTCCCAACCCACAGGCCTGGGTTCTGAGGAAAACGCAATGGTGGCCATGGACTTGGGCTCTCCCTCGCTCCCTAAGAAGAGCCTGCCTGTCCCTGGGGCCCTGGAGCAGGTGGCCAGTCGGCTGAGCAGCAAAGTGGCTGCAGAGGTTCCTCATGGCAGCAAACAGGAGCTGCAGGACCTCAAGGGTGAGTGGCCCAGGTGGCATGGCAGGGGATGCTGGCCAGGCTGGTTACACTCACAGGGGCACTCTTGTGCCTTGGGGTTAATGTGGGGCTCCAGGTTGCCCGCAGTTTTCCCTCTGGCACCTTGAGGCACCAAGGTTGGCACTCAGCTGTCTTCTCCCTTGAACTTCTGTCCTGGGCATGCATGGCCCTGAGCTGCACCCTCATGGGGTGAGGGACAGCATCCAGAGAAGCAGTGGGCGTGGTGGTCCAGAGCTCATACTCAGACCCAGCTCATTTGCTGAATCTGGCCTTTGCTAGCTGTGTGATCTCTCGCATGACACCATTTCTTCGTCTATTGATCCTAAGGTTGTTAATGACTAGTGACGGGCCCTGGGGTGGACAGGGAGGTGAGATGAGCAAAGTGAATTTGGCCGTTGCTCTTGAGGGCCATTCAAGTTGGGGAACAGGGAGACAGAGAAGCAGATAGACACGAATAAAGGCTCTGTAGAAGAGGGTGCAGGAGACTGCAAGGACCAGTGTTTCGGGCAGGAGTTGAGCCACAGAGGGTGGTTAGAACTTAGTTCAGTGAAGCATGTGGCTGGCAGGTCAGCGTTTGTGTGAACCTGTTGCCAGGGCACCCAGTAGGCCTGAAAGGTTCTGAAAGGTGTCCCACTGGCTGGATGACAGAAGGGCTCTACCTCCTGCTGTGTGCCCTTGGGCACAACTTTCCCCTCTCTGAGCCTCAGTTTCTAACCCTCACTGGCAAAGCAGCCAAGCTATTCTCCGCCTTGTTAGGGTCATTGTGAGGTTCAGGGGGCCTGACGGAGGCAAAACACTTCCATGGAGCCTGGGTGAGTGGGACTCTCGGGGGAGGAGAAGCGGGAGAGCTGGGCCGCAGGCCTCACAACCTGCTCTCCCGGCCTCTGTGTTGCCCTTCAGCCCAGAGCCTGACCACCTGCGAGGTCTGCGGCGCCTGCTTTGAGACCCGAAAGGGCCTGTCCAGCCACGCGCGCTCCCACCTGCGGCAGCTGGGAGTGGCGGAGTCGGAGAGCAGCGGCGCACCCATCGACCTCCTCTACGAGCTTGTGAAGCAGAAGGGCCTGCCTGACGCCCACCTTGGGCTGCCCCCGGGCCTGGCTAAGAAGTCCAGCTCGCTGAAGGAGGTGGTCGCCGGGGCACCCCGGCCCGGCTTGCTCACCCTGGCCAAGCCCTTGGATGCCCCTGCTGTCAACAAAGCCATCAAGTCGCCTCCCGGCTTCTCGGCCAAGGGCCTGGGCCACCCTCCCAGCTCTCCGCTCCTCAAAAAGACACCACTGGCCCTGGCGGGCTCCCCTACCCCTAAGAATCCTGAGGACAAGAGCCCCCAGCTGTCCCTGAGCCCCCGGCCGGCCTCCCCAAAGGCACAGTGGCCTCAGTCTGAGGATGAGGGGCCCTTGAACCTCAGTGAGTGTGGGTCCCGAGAGCCGAGGGAGGTTCTGGCGCTGGGAGGGACGGGACCTAAGGTTGGGCTAGAGGGCCCAGGGTGGGTGGGGGCGGTGGGGACTACAGCTCCCATGTCCTGGGTCAGCCGGGCCAGAATATCGGTCGAGCCTCTGCATCTCCTTTTGGGCCGCCTTGGATGTGGATCGTGTCTCCCACTTTACTTTGCTGATCTTCCCCTGAAGGCCTCACTGCAGCTGCTGAGCCTGCCAGGGTCATGCTCGCCACTGAGGGGCAGCTCTTGGCTTTCTCTGGGCCTGTGGGTAGGGGCAGTGAAGGTAACCAGGGTTCCTGTGGCCTAGCTTTCTCAGTGGTAGTTGGAAGCATCTTGGGTAGATGGGGATCACCTAATGGGAGGTGCCCACAGTTGATCCTGTCATCAAGTCTCCCTGGTTGTCCATGCAGAGGCAGCTCTCTCTGCCTGCCAGTGAAGCCCCACCTCCTGGGCTGCCTGTGGGCACAGCAGGTAGGGTTTGGGAAGAAACCCTCCAGGTGCAGTGAGCAGGTTTAACAAGGATGTCCGTTATAACATCAGTCTTTCCCATATCTTTGTGGACATTAGAGTCTGGGGGTGACCCCAGGGTCTCACCCCCTGCCCAACGGAGTCCCCCATTTGGCACCTTATGTTCCCTTGAAATTGCTTCCACTGAGTCTGCCGTGCTTTCAGGGGCACACCTGCCCTTGGCTGCATGAGTCCAGCAGCCACCATCGCCCCCACACAGCTCCCATAGCAGGGATCCTAGGGGAGAGGGTCTGGGAGTATCCGATTATCTGGAATTTGGTCACTGCCTGTCTACCCAACGTCCTTAAGCTCTCTACACTCCCCTTGATGCCAACGGGCTAGGCAGGAAATAGGATGTCCTGCTTCCCAAACTTCAAAAGAAATCTGCAGCCTGAGTCTTGGACCCCCGAACTGCCTGAGCAGCCAAAAATCACACCAGACCCTCCTGCCTCAGGCCCCCAAGGCCAGCCAAGGTGGCGGCCGTGAACCCCCCCTGTGTTTTGTCTCCGCAGCTTTAGATAGTGACGGGGGCAGAGAGCTGGACTGCCAGCTGTGCGGTGCCTGGTTTGAGACCCGCAAGGGCCTGTCCAGCCACGCCCGTGCCCACCTGCGCCACCTGGGCGTCAGCGATCCGGACGCCAAGGGATCCCCCATAGACGTGCTCCACGGGCTCATCAGGAGGGACGGCGTCCAGATCCGCCTCCCACCCAGGCGCAGCGCCCTGGCCCACCCGGGGCGGCCGCCTCCCACCTCCGCGGCCCTCTCCTTGCTCCCCCCCCCACCGCCGGCCAAGAAGGCCAAGCTGAAGGCCGCGGGTATGGCCAGCCCCTGGGGGAAGCAGGACCTCTCGGCCGCCGCAGCCGCCGGCATTTTCTGGGCCTCTGATGTGGAGCCGTCTCCTCTCAACCTCTGTAGGTTCTCGCTTCAGCCGCCCCCTCCTCACTGCGGGCCCTGGAGCCCCTCCCGGGGGGGGGGGTCACAGCCCCCTCCCTGCTGGGGCAGGGAGTAGACAGGGGCCCTTGGCAGTGGGCCGGTTCTGCCCAGAGATCTTGTTGGCAGTGGGCTGCTAGGCTCTCTCTCTTGGCCTTTGACCTCCGTGACCCTTCCTGAGAATGAAGGCCAAGGTGGGGAGATCCTGCCTTTTAGTGTGCAAAGCACCCACATCTGCCCCTGTCTGGATGGCACATAGCACCTAGGCTGCCCTCCCTGCCTCACCCTATCCTTGTTGGGACCCACAGAGCAATGGAATTTTGATTCCATCCTCCTCCGCCAGGACCGAGGGCCCATGTGCTCTCTGGAGCCTCCCCTCACTCCTGCCGGGTATCTGGCCCCCAGCCCCGCTCTTCCACTCCCTTACCTGCACCTGCCCTCACCACCCTAACCTGTGGGCGTGTTGCTGCCGCCCACGCCCAGCCGACCAGGACACTCCTGCAGGTGACCATGCTGGCAGTTCTATGATGCTAACTGCCCCCTTCTCCTCCTGCTGCAGCCTCAGGCCCAGAGCCAGCACGAGACATCCGCTGTGAGTTCTGCGGCGAGTTCTTCGAGAACCGTAAGGGCCTCTCGAGCCACGCGCGCTCCCACCTGCGGCAAATGGGCGTGACCGAGTGGTACGTCAATGGCTCACCCATCGACACGCTGCGGGAGATCCTGAAGAGACGGACCCAGTCTCGGCCTGGCGGACCTCCCAACCCACCAGGGCCAAGCCCAAAAACCCTGGCCAAGATGATAGGCGGCACAGGTCCTGGCAGCTCACTGGAAGCCCGCAGCCCCTCGGACCTTCACATCTCACCCTTGGCCAAGAAGTTGCCACCGCCACCAGGCAGCCCCCTGGGCCACTCACCAACTGCCTCTCCTCCTCCTACGGCCCGGAAGATGTTCCCAGGCCTGGCTGCACCCTCCTTGCCCAAGAAGCTGAAGCCTGAACAAATACGGGTGGAGATCAAGCGGGAGATGCTGCCGGGGGCCCTTCATGGGGAACTGCACCCATCTGAGGGTCCCTGGGGGGCGCCACGGGAAGACATGACACCCCTGAACCTGTGTAAGTGTGACCTCGCAGTAGGGCAGGGAGAACAGTTGGAGGGGTCTCCTCCCTGCCTCCCCTTGGGGGTATCCAGAGTGCCTAGGGTTGAATTGGAAGGGAGGACATGCAGGTAGAGAGGACACGGGGTTAGCTGTATGTACTTGCTATGCAGACCCCTGCAACTGAGCTGCTGCTCAGTTGTCCTTTATTCACTTGAGAAGCAGGATTGTGTCATTCAGTGACAGCGGAAACATTCCATCTCTTGTGCCATTTCCGTCGATTGGTAGTGGCTGCCAGCCAGACTCCTAGGGAGAATGACTGCGGGGATCCATTAGTGATGTCTGCTACAGCAGGAGTGTAGGGACTGGCAGTGAACGTCTGAACTGTGTCTTTCTGACTTTTTTGGTAATTAAGTGCTTGACATTTGGAGTCAAGTGTGAGTTAAGATCTCTGTTCCTCCCCAGTCTAGCTCTGTGTGACCGTGGGCAAATTTCCTCATTTGGAAGATGGAGATCAGCATAGTCCCAACTCTGTCTTTTTTTCTTAAGGATTAAGTGGGATAAAGTACTTAGCACACACCTGGTTACAGAAAACTCTGTATGTCGTCCTTATAATTTCTCTTGCTCGCTTGCCTGTGATACCAGCACTGTGTTCATTCTGCTCAGATTGATTGGATGCCCACTCTGTGCTGAGCAGGTGAGGGCAGCCCAGGCTGTGTTTTAGCACTCACGTGCGTTGTGTACCAGCTCTGTGCCCCATGCTCAGAGCTGTTCCCATTTTAGACCCTCCCATAGTGACACTGGGAAGTAGGGGTTTTCATCTCCATTTTTTTTTTTTTTTTTTTTTTTGGGGAGGGGGTTCCCCTTTTTTCCCCAGGCTGGGGGGCAGGGGCGCGATCCCGGCTCACTGCAAGCTCCGCCCCCCGGGTTCACGCCATTCTCCCGCCTCAGCCTCCCAAGTAGCTGGGACTACAGGCGCCCGCTACCACGCCCGGCTAGTTTTTTGTATTTTTAGTAGAGACGGGGTTTCACCATGTTAGCCAGGATAGTCTCGATCTCCTGACCTCGTGATCCACCCGCCTCGGCCTCCCAAAGTGCTGGGATTACAGGCTTGAGCCACCGCGCCCGGCCTTTCATCTCCATTTTGCAGCAGAGGAAACTGAGGCTCAGAGAGGGAAAGTGACTTGCCCAGGATCATACAGGGAGATATCTTGAAGCCAGCTAGAATTTGAGATGACAGAACAAGCAGAAGAGCCAGATGTACACAAGGGCCTCTGGAGGCCCAGATGAGGGAGCAGGTTGTTGCGGTCTGGTGGGTGGCATAGACAGGGGTAGCTAGGCAACTGGCACTGATATGGGGGCTTTGAGCTTGGAGGCTTCCTGCCCGCAGCCGCCGCCTCCTTCTCCTCCTCCTCCTCCCCCCTACCCTGGATCCCCTGCAGCGTCCCGGGCAGAGCCGGTGCGCGACATCCGCTGTGAGTTCTGCGGTGAGTTCTTCGAGAACCGCAAGGGCCTGTCGAGTCATGCGCGCTCACACCTGCGGCAGATGGGTGTGACCGAGTGGTCGGTCAATGGTTCGCCCATTGACACACTGCGAGAGATCCTCAAGAAGAAGTCCAAGCCGTGCCTCATCAAGAAGGAGCCACCGGCTGGAGACCTGGCCCCTGCCTTGGCTGAGGATGGGCCTCCCACCATGGCCCCTGGGCCCGTGCAGTCCCCACTGCCGTTGTCGCCCCTGGCTGGCCGGCCAGGCAAACCAGGTGCAGGTCCGGCGCAGGTTCCTCGAGAGCTCAGCCTGACGCCCATCACTGGGGCCAAGCCCTCAGCCACTGGCTACCTGGGCTCAGTGGCAGCCAAGCGGCCCCTGCAGGAGGACCGCCTCCTCCCAGCAGAGGTCAAGGCCAAGACCTACATCCAGACTGAACTGCCCTTCAAGGCAAAGACCCTTCACGAGAAGACCTCCCACTCCTGTAAGCAGCGGGCGGCAGGGTCCTGGGAGGGCGACCGCCAGGGCCTGCCAGGCCAGGCCAGGCAATGCCACAAGCGTGGACTGACCCCAAGTGGGGCCCCCATGGCTGGGTCTCTGTGGGAGGCGGGATTGGCACCTGGCCTGTGCAGGGCCGTCTGGGTGCACCTGCCCCCTTCGGGCTGTGGCTCAGCAGCACCCCCTCCGCCCCGCAGCCACCGAGGCCTGCTGCGAGCTGTGTGGCCTTTACTTTGAAAACCGCAAGGCCCTGGCCAGCCACGCAAGGGCACACCTGCGGCAGTTCGGCGTGACCGAGTGGTGCGTCAATGGCTCGCCCATCGAGACACTGAGCGAGTGGATCAAGCACCGGCCCCAGAAGGTGGGCGCCTACCGCAGCTACATCCAGGGCGGCCGCCCCTTCACCAAGAAGTTCCGCAGTGCCGGCCATGGCCGTGACAGTGACAAGCGGCCGTCCCTGGGGCTGGCACCCGGGGGCCTGGCCGTGGTCGGCCGCAGTGCCGGGGGGGAGCCAGGGCCTGAGGCTGGCCGGGCAGCCGACAGTGGTGAGCGGCCTCTGGCAGCCAGCCCGCCAGGCACCGTGAAGGCTGAGGAGCACCAGCGGCAGAACATCAACAGTGAGTGCTGGTGGAGGAGGGTCGGGAGTGCAGCGGGCACCTGCCAGGCCCATCCAGCCACTCCCCAGGTGCTCTGCTGTGGCCCTTTAGTCCTTTCTCCAGTTGCTCACCCATTCACCCGTCCATCCCCCATCCCGCCCATCCAGGTAGCATCAGTCCTCAGCTCTTGTGTATTCCAAGTCTCTGCAGCATCCACCCCTCCCACTCATCTCTGGTCCCTCTCTCCACCTTAGAATTCGAACGCCGACAAGCCCGCCCTCCAGATGCCTCCGCAGCCCGGGGAGGCGAGGACACCAATGACCTACAGCAGAAGCTGGAGGAGGTGCGGCAACCCCCACCCCGAGTCCGGCCGGTCCCCTCCCTGGTGCCCCGGCCCCCCCAGACATCACTTGTCAAGTTCGTGGGCAACATCTACACCCTGAAATGCAGGTAGGCTGCCCCTGGGGGAGGGAGGGAGACCACCTGAGTGGGCCTTGGTCACCCAGAGCCTTGGACAGGATAGGGTCGGGTGGGAGCTGGGAGGTGTCGCCTCAGTGGCTGCCCTTGGGTGTGGCGGGGCTCAGGCTAAAGGCTGACACCCTGAGCTTTGTAGCCTGCGAGAGCTGGGTTCAGATCCCAACTCTGCCACTTACCAGCTTAGTGACCTCAGGGAAGGACTTAACTGTTCCTTACCTCAATTTCCTCACTCATAAAAGCGGGTTGATAACAAACCTACCTTACAGATTTGTTACGAGGAATAAGTGAATTTAATATTTATAAAGCACTCAGAACTGCCTGGCACATGGTAAGTAAGCACTCAACTAGTGTCTGGCTCAAGAAAAAAGCAGGTCTTAGTTAATTCTTACCAAACTCCACAAGTACATCGAAGAGCAGGGAACTGGGACTCTGAGACATGAGGTGACTTGCCTGAGGCCATACAGGCCAAGTCAGAAGTCAGAGTCAAAGCCAAGTGTTGAGCCGTGGAGCTGGGGCTCCAGGCCTCTGTGCTGTGAGGCCTCTTTAGGTGCCAGGAAGACAGGAGGAGGAGGAGGGGGCCTGGCTCATTGGGTAGGATTTGCTTCTCTGTGCCCTCTACCGTCTCAGAGTCTATGTATCTGCCAGATGGCAGGGACACTTGGAAGCCAGTAGCCCTTAGCTGGTCCCAGTGACTTCTGAGCATAGAGGCAGGGGCTCACATGACCCCATGGTGAGTGGAGGTGGCTGTCCATGGGAAATGCCTGACTTCTGGGCCCCTCTTCCCCCGCCTCCTGGGCTTGCTCTGTCCACACTAAGTAGCAGCAGGTGTGCCCAGGGACGTGGGCAAGGCTACGCTTCTGCCTCTCCTCACAGCACTGGCCACTCCCTCTCTCTGTTCACCCACACAGGTTCTGTGAGGTGGAATTCCAGGGCCCCCTCTCCATCCAGGAAGAGTGGGTGCGGCACTTACAGCGGCACATCCTGGAGATGAACTTCTCCAAAGCGGACCCCCCGCCTGAGGAGTCCCAGGCCCCGCAGGCACAGACAGCGGCGGCAGAGGCTCCCTAACACAAAAGCATTCCAGATCCCCTCTCGTGCCACCTCTGTCTCCTCTTCTTCTTCCTCTGTGTCCTCGTCCCTCTTCCTCTTTCTTTCCGTTTCCAAAGGAGCAAGCCAAAACCTCAAACCGGCGCCCCTTGGGGGCCGGGCACACTACAGCCAGGGCGCCGGGAGCCAGCTAGCTGCCCTTCCCCCAGCCTGAGGACTCTGGGGCCACAGGGTGTCTTCCTTCAGCCCATGCCCACCTGGTCCAGCAGGGGCAGCAGCCAGGTCTCTGGTGGCAGCCGATCTGGTCACAGGGGAGGACAGCACTCCCCCATCTAGCAGCCAGGCAGGGCAATGTCTGCCATCCGTGGCCATTTGCAAAGACCCCAAAGACCCCTGTTCTGGTTCCCTCTCGCCCCCATGAATATCCTCTCACACGCATGTACATGCGAACACACACACACGCACCTCGTGAGACCCGGGACCTGCCCCGGACCCCCAGTTCCCGGGTTGAACGACCACATCATGCCACGGTGCTTGCTCAGGGGAAGCCACGCTCCCTCTGTGGGGCCTGCTGGGGCCTGGGAGCCCCCCACTGAGCCCACAATGCCACGGAAATCCTTGTTGGTTGCCCCCCAGAGGGGCCTTCCCAGCTGGGAAGAGCTCAGAGCTGACAGCTGCCTCCTGCCATGTCAAGGCCCCCCAAAGAGCCTCAGGGGCTCTGGGGCCCTGGAGGGTGGGGTTGGGGGGTGGGACTCTCCTCCCCCACTCCTGCTCCCTCTCCCTTTTCACTGTTGCTTTCTATGTATAGCTCCCTAGACCTTTCACTTTTTTAAAAACGCGTTTTGTGTAGAGAATAAGGAACGTGGATCTTTTTATTTTGCAATCCTGGGCCAGCTAGAAGCCGGGAGCTGATTGACCTTTTAACTTTTTTCAGTGGCCACATTTTGGTTATCGATGTACCTAGAAGTATGTAAATTAGATTAAATTTCTCTTCTGGAAACGCCCTGGGGCAGGCAGCCAGCGTGTGTTTTTCTGTCGAGTGGACAGGCTGGCATTGGCTGGCAGCCGGGGCTGGGATCGGGGCCTCCTCTGTCCAGAGCCATGGAGGCCCTGGGTTTTCCCGTTGGCCGCCAAGCAAACCAGACGCAGCTGGGGATGAGCCCAAGTTCCCAGCTGTTGGCGCTTTATGCCATGGTTGGTGGGGGGGCTCTGGCTGGCTGGCAAAGCGGCTCCAGTGAGCAGACGAACCAGGGTTCTGGGCAGCCCGTCTGGGAAGGGAGCCAGGATCAAGAAGCAGTTGAGGCTAGGGGAGCTTATCAAGGGCAGGAGCTACCAGCGAAGGTGTCAGGGACCCGCTGGGGGCATTTGGTGGGGGCAGTGGGGGTGTAGAGAGCTGGAACTCACCTGCTTTTAATACACGTGACTTCTAGTTAGACACATGCACCCCTAACCCAAGGAACATGGGAAAAGAGGAGCCGCTGGCTCCTTTGCAATGTTATTTATTTTCTTGCTCTGCAAATGTTTATTGAACATTTCTGAGATTTTAAGAGATTTTGTTGGCTGCTCCTTCTTGTTTATTGCATGTGGTTTTTCAGCTCATCCTTTTCACTAAACGGCCAAGTGCTGGAAAGTGGGAATGACCTCATGGCGTGTGGACAGAAGGGGCCACCTCTACTCCCAGCCCTGCTTTCTGGGCCCTCCCATCATACCCCTTCCTGGGAAGGAGGGGTTAACAGGCTGCAATAACACGCCCACAAGGGTGGTCTTGGCCCGCACATCTGCTCCTGTGGGGTCAGGACGCACATCTTGCCTGGTAGCAGAAGGCTGCAACCACTTCTGTCCATCCTGTGCTGTGGGTGGGTGGATGTATCCAAGACTTAGGAAGCAGGAAGAGCATGTTGTGAGCTGACTCAAAGGTGTTTATTCCTCTTTCAACTTTTCATAAGTCAGTTTTTATTTTTTTATTTTTTGAGATGGTCTCATTCTGTTGCCCAAGCTGGAATGCAGTGGTAGGACCTTGCTGCCTCCTGGGTTCAAGTGATTCTCCTGCCTCAGCCATCCAGGTAGCCGGGATCACAGGTGTGCACCACCACCCCTGGCTTATTTCTGTAATTTTTGTAGAGACGGGGGTTTCACCATGTTGCCCGGGCTGGTCTTGAACTCCTGAGCTCAAGCAATCATCCTCCCAAAATGCTGGGATTATAGGCATGAGCCACTATGCCTGGCCCATAAGTCAGTTTTTGAAATATAAAAGTGGTATAGGCTAGATGTAACAAAAAACAATCAAATGATACAAGAGCTTATAAAGTCACATGGCAAGTTCCTCCCCACCAATCATGCAGTGAAGTGAGGGTCACGTGTGTCCTTGGAAGAGTCGCCTCCAGTTCTTGCAGGGGGATGTTTTTTTCTGAGCATTGCTCTTCTCTGCTCAAGCCATTTTAATGCACCTCAGGCAGCAAAGTCTCAGCCTTTGAGCTGTGCTCTCTGTGAGGGTGTTGGATATAAACGAAATCAAATCAGGGTAAAATGATGGCTGTGGCAAGTGCCATGAAGGAACGAACCTGCAGGGCCCTGCCTTGGTTTGAAAGACAGGCAGGCATCCCTGAGGCTGACAGGGAGATGAACCCCAAAGCCAGAGTGCTTATCCGTCAGATCTCTGCTTCATGTGTGGAGTTGCTCACTTAACACATCATAAGTGGCTTTGTTCCATATGACAGCAAGTTCTGCAGAAGCCTCATCTGGGTGGGGGAGTTTTATTAAAACAGTTTATCATGGAGAATTCCAACTATACAAAAGTACAGCAAACAGTAAAATGGACCCTCATCTACCCATCACTTACCAACCCATGACCAATGTCTTCAGCTGTAAGAGGTTTATCTTATAGCTCCTTGCTTCCTCCTTCGCTCTCTACCTGTCTGAATTGTGTGAAGCACATCCTGGCCATAAGATCAGTTAACGTCTTAGTATTTCAGTATGTTTCTCTGAATGTTTTAAATGCCACTATTACACCTAAAGAAATAAATATCAAAAAGCAGCAGCATACCTTAAAAAAAGTATTAAAACATACGAAATGTAGAAGTTGTAATTGCGCAGCTTGATGAGTTTTCACAAACACATGTTAAGTACTTTTTTGGGGTAGCTCTGTCATCTCTAGCAATTATGAGTTGTCCCTGGCAGGGGTTTCCGTATGCCCAGGAAACAGACTGAGGACATGACTGGTGCCCGGCTGCACTATTGCAGGATCTCTGGAGTCCAGAGTGAATCAAGATGGTTTTAGAAGCAAAGTTCCCATTTTAACACGTAACTGTCAAGGACCTTGAGCAAATCATGAGTTCCAGGCTTCAGTTTTAAGTGGGGATTAAAAGCTTCTTGCAGGTTTGAAGGAGCATTTGAATGGCACACGATACAAACGGAATTATTACACATATAAACATATGCCCTATAAATATATTTGTTACCGTTTTGTGACGATTAATCACGTTTATTCAGTGCACTGGCCCCGGAATGATTCCTTTACACACGTTTTGTCATGTAATGTTGAAACGTGTGTCCAGCATCTTGTTTGGTGCCGAGTTTTAATTTTCTCATTCCAACATGGCTTTGCTATGCTTATTTTGGAGCCGAAGGCCAGAGAAGTTGAGACACGTAGCTAGGTTTACCCAGCACCTCAGCGGAGCTGGCATCCCAGCCGTGCCCTGAGCCGTAGACCCGGCTCCCTCTGGCGGGTCTCCAGGGCACTGGCGCTCCTCCAGCCCGACCGCGCTTGGGCCTTGGGCCTTTCCGTAGTGCACAGCTCCGCCCCCTCGAATGCTATAGGACTCCGCCTCTCTGCCGGCTTCTCTAGGCCAATCACTGAGGCCTTAGACTAACAGAAGGCGGGGACAAGGCGGGGCTCTCACGAGATTGCCAGCCGCTTCCAGCCACTGATAGGAGGAGGCGTAGAGATAGACAGCGGTATCATCCAATAGCCGTGAAGCCAAGGCCGGTATGAGCCAATGCGGTCGGGAGGCGGGGCTCGGGTGTGTGTCGAGGAGACCCTGTGGTTAGCAGCCGCTATCGCAGCGTCGGATGTGCAGAGCAGCAGCCGCCGGCGTCCTCGGATGTTGTGTTACCCGCCATCATGAGCTACACAGGTGGGCCTGGCAGGGTGGGGTCGGGCTCTGCGTTGGGGATGGGACAGGGACGTGCGGATGCCGCACCAGGCTTGCCCGCACCTCCCCTGGGGCCCCTTCACTGCCCTCCCTGCGGTCACAAAATGGCGCCGCTGGCCCGTCGCCTCAGGGTCGCTTCTCTCACGCCTCGTTGCCTCAGCTCTCTGTGCCTGCAGCCGGCGTCCCGGCTCCCAGCCGCCTGAGGTCTTGGCTTCTGTCGCCTGTGTCCGTGGGCCCGGGCCTCAGCGCGCGAGGTCTCCGCCCCCACCACCTCAGTCCCTGGCCTGCGCTCGTGGACCTCAACGCCTTAGGTTTCCCTTTCTCAGGCCTTGGTCCTTACGAGCAGTCAGCAGGCTCGGCTGCCGTCGCCATTGTCGCGTCCTCCCCCGCGCAGTTTCTCTGCAAAAACGCCGCAGCTCTACACCCCCATCCCGATCCCACCCACCACCCCCTTTTGTCTATTTCAGAACTGGGAGAGGCGCCAGGCCCTAGGGGGATAAGTAAATATTGGAAAGGTTTGGGCTGAGCGGGGAGTCTTGGGCCCCTAGGGGGCTGAACTGCAAGGAATGACAAGGTTCCACGTTAATTCTCTCTACGTCTGTCAAATGAACCGTGTCTGGTGCAGATTGGGCACCGGGAATACAGACAAGACTTCATCAAGCAGCTTAGAGGCGAGGACTGATCTTAATAGTCAAATAAGCGAGTGTAGGATATATTTTAGGGTGGTCAGTACCGTGCGGGGTTCGCTCCACTACATGGAGTGGTTGGAGCCCTCCGTAAAGAGGTGACATTTGAGCAGAGACCTAAATGGAGTGAGAGAATAAAGATATCTGGCCCAGGGAGCTTTTGCTGTAAAAGGCTTACGGGCAGGAACTGCCTGGCTTGTTAGATCAGCCGAAGAGGCCAGTGGGAGGCCAATGAGATTTGAAAGGGAGAGTGGGTGATAAGATCCCAGAGCCCCTCTCCGCCCCCGCAATATGCTTGGGCGACTGTAAATCATCACTGGGTGAATTGCCAAGGCCTCCTGGGTTTCCCTTGGCAGTGACTGATGAGGATTCTCAGCCAGGAGACTTAGACTAGGCCTCCCCATTTGGTGAGGGTATTACAGGCTTGAGCGTGTGTGGTTGCCAGGTAACCTGCATTCTACTTGGAATGCTGAGAACTGAGAATGAAACATGAATCTCTGGAGCTCCTTTGTAGACCACTTTATGTTTGCATAGGCAAGAAGGTAGTGCCAGTCCCCTCTACCCTGGCTCCCAGGTCAGGAGCTTTCCAAGAACCCCAGTTTTTCTAGCAACCATCCGCCAGCCCAATGGCTTCTCAGCCAAGGGTGATTCTGCCCCCAGAGGACATCTGGCAATGTCTGGAGACATTTTTGGTTGTCACATATGGGAGAGGGAGTGCTGCTGGTATCTAGTGGATGGAGGCTTGGGATGCTGCCCTGCTACGGTATACACAATGACACCTACTGCAAAGAAGTATCTGGCCTCAAACATCAGTAGTGTCCAGGTTGGGCAGCTCTGCCAGAGCCTTTCTGTAACTTTCCTAGTTCAGGAGGACAGACTATAGAGTTGTTACTGACATCTCTGGGATTGGAATATAATTCTCACCAAGTCTTACCGAGAACTGGAAGACAGTTTCATGGGTTTTAAAAACAGGACTGCTGAAGAAACCAGAAGATGAATGGTTGGGTGCTGTGGGGTAGCTGAGTAATGGAGCTCTTTTTCTTTAATAGATGAGGAAACTGAGTTACAAGGTCACTAATGACCCAACCTGAATTCCAGCTCTAGATCTTGTAGGCTGTAGTTCTGGGTTTGAGTGGGCACTGAGATAGCCAAGCTAATAAAGTAATGATTTGTTTTTCCTTTATCTTGATAAACTGAAAACCACAGTAATTTATAATGTGAGTCTTCCCCTTTTAAGAAGTAGGGCACTAAAGTCAAAGGCATTTTAAGTCACATTTCAGACAACTACTAGCTTTAAGAGTAAGTCCTAGAGGCCTCGAAGCAAATGTTAACCATTATTAAACATAAAAGGTGACTAATAAATCTTTTTATTAACTCGCCCTGCTTTTGAACCCAGTTACTTTATTTATACGTGGGAAAGGAAGCCGCATCTCTAGCACTGAGAGGGGAAGAGGAGAGCAGTGGAAAACAGGACAGAAATATCCAGAATCAGGCCCTCAAACAAAGGTCTGACATGCTACCGCACTTGTCACAGAAACATTTATTGTCTCACACAGTTTCCTTATGTTTGGAGTGGACAGGTGATTTCGCTGGGTGGTTCTGGCTTGGAATATCATGAGGTTACATTTAGGATCTCTATCTGGACTAGAGTCATCTGAAAGCCTGACTGAGGCTGGAGGTCCCACCTCCAAGGTGATTTAAACTCCCATGCCTGGCGGGCTGATGCTGGCCGTTAATTCTTGGCCCCATGGATCTCTCCCTACGGCTGGCTGCTAGAGAGTCCTCACAACATGGTGGCTGGTTTTCCCCAGACTGAATGATCCCAGAAAGAGCAAGGCAGAAATCCCAGAAGTCACACTCAGTCATTTTCATAAATCTTATTGGTTGCACCGGCTACCTCTATTAGGTGGGAGGGATCTACATAACATTAAGAGGCAAGAATGATTGGAGACTATCTTGGAGGATGGTTGTCAGCCTACTCTTGGCTCAGATAATAAAGGTTGGAGGCAACCTAACCTAATTCCAGTTATCCTTTAATTTTTGGCACTCTCTGTTACTCCTTCAAATAAGACTCTTTTTTTTAGATCAGGCATGGTGGCTCACACCTGTAATCTCAACACTTTGGGAGGCCAAGGCAGGAAGATTGCTTGAGGCCGGGAGTTTGAAAAGAGCCTGGGCAACACAGCAAGACCCTTTCTCTATAAAAATTAAAAATAAAAAGTTAACTATGCGAGATTGAGGCTGCAGTGAGCCATGATTGCGCCACTGCGCTCCAGCCTGGATGACAGTGAGACTCGGGGAGGTTTGCTGGAGCCCGGGAGTTCAACATTGCTGAGCTATGATCATGCCACTGCACTCCAGCCTGGGCAACAGAGCAATATCCTGTCTCAAGAAAATATATACTCTCTTTTTTTAAAAAGGAAAAAGAAGGAAAAGTATAAAACTGAGAAACTTTTGTTTTGTTTTGTTGAGACAGGGTCTCACTATGTTGCCCAGGCTGAAATGCAGTGGTGCCATCATAGCTCACTGCAGCCTTGCCCTCCTGTGCTCAGGTGATCCTCCCACCTCACCTCAGCCTCCCAAGTAGCTGTGACTGCATGTGCATGACACCATGCCCGGCTAATTTTTTATTTCTGAGATGAGGTCTCACTATGTTGCCAGGCAGGTCTTGAACTCCTGGGCTCAAGCGATCCTCCCAACTCAGCCTCCCAGAGTATTGGTGTTACAGACATGAGCCCCAGCATTTGGCCTGCTTTTGTATTTTTGAGCAAAAAAAAGTTGACAAGAGAGATTGGTTAAAAGCAAGGAGTGTTGCTGCAGAACTAGAAATCCATGGTCTCACAGTGAGAGGATTGCTTAAGCCCAGGAATTCAAGACCAGCATGGGTAACATAGTGAGACCCTGTCTCCCAAAAAAAAAAAAAAAAGAAAAAAAAAAGAAAAGAAAAAAGAAAACAAAAATTAGCTGGGCCTGGTGGTGTGTGACTATAGTCCCACCTACACAGGAGACTGAAGTAGGAGGATCGCTTGAGCCCCAGAGTCTGAGGACATAGTGAGCAGTGATTGTGCCACTGCACTCCAGCCTAGATGACAGTGAGACCTCCTGTCTCTAATGAAAATAGAAAGAAATCCATGATCTGACACTTAGCTTTATAGGGCCATATAGGGCATATTTTATTTTTTCATCCAGAGCTAATCAGGCTGGTAAATTGTACCAAGAGAACACTTTATAAACCAGCTAAGAATTTAGGTTGGGCACAGTGGCTTACGCCTGTAATCCCAGCACTTTGGGAGACCCAGGCGGGCGGATCCCCTGAGGTTGGGAGTTTGAGACCAGCCTGACCAACATGGAGAAACCCCATCTCTACTAAAATACAAAATTAGCTGGACGTGGTGGCGCATGCCTGTAGTCCCCACTACTCGGGAGGCTCAGGCAGGAGAATCGCTTGAACCCCGGAGGCAGAGGTTGCGGTGCGCCGAGATCGCACCACTGCACTCCAGCCTGGGCGACAAGAGCCAAACTCCATCTCAAAAAAAAAAAAAAGAAAAAAAGTCCGGGCGCGGTGGCTCATGCCTGTAATCCCAGCACTTTGGGAGGCCGAGACGGGTGGGTCACGAGGTCAGGAGATCGAGACCATCCTGGTGAACACGGTGAAACCCCGTCTCTACTAAAAAAATACGAAAAACTAGCCGGGCGAGGTGGCGGGCGCCTGTAGTCCCAGCTACTCGGGAGGCTGAGGCAGGAGAATCGCTTGAACCCGGGAGGCGGAGGTTGCAGTGAGCCGAGATCGCGCCACTGCACTCCAGCCTGGGAGACAGAGGGAGACTCCGTCTCAAGAAAAAAAAAAAGAATTTATTCATAATAGGAGCCAAAACTGGCTCTAGAAGGGCCTGCCCTGCGATCTTTGCAGACAGTATTGTGGAGCAGAATGTCCATGTGGTGCAGGGGACAGAGTTAGAGCAGAGATTGCCGTTGATTTGGAGGGTTTGATGGATCGTCTTTCCTTCCTAGGGAAGAACCAGGGCCCCTCTCGCCTGAACAGACACAGATGTTTTGCTCAGCAGCTTACTGACTGTGTTCTTGTGAGGGTGTGGTAGGCTGTCATTTGCCGTTGCAGTACTCACAGACCACATTACCTGAAGTCTGAGGCCATCTTACTGCTGACCCAATTGCTGAAAGAGCAAATTTCCAGAAGCTAGTCGAGCAAACAGTGGAGACCACAGGGGCTGGGTCCTTCTTACATTATAAGGCTTTCCCCTGGGTGAACTCTTCAAAGCTGCTGTCAGTATTTCTTCTGGATAGCTATTAACCAACAATGCCTGGATTTTAGGCATCTCAGGAAGGTCCAGATCCCTGGAAGGAATCCATTTCAATGGATTCCTACCCTCTTTACTTAGAGAAGGTAGAAGACTGGATCTGTGTGTCCTCGGTTTTTTTTTTTTTTTTTGAGACGGAGTCTCACTCTGTCGCCCAGGCGGGAGTGCAGTGGCCGGATCTCAGCTCACTGCAAGCTCCGCCTCCCGGGTTTACGCCATTCTCCTGCCTCAGCCTCCCGAGTAGCTGGGACTACAAGCGCCCGCCACCTCGTCCGGCTAGTTTTTTGTATTTTTTATTAGAGATGGGGTTTCACCGTGTTCGCCAGGATGGTCTCGATCTCCTGACCTCGTGATCCACCCGTCTCGGCCTCCGAAAGTGCTGGGATTACAGGCTTGAGCCACCGCGCCCGGCCTGTGTCCTCGGTTTTATCCTTCCTCAGGGCCCAGTCCCTACTCTGGAAAGTGAAGATGAAGCTGGGTTCACAGCTCCTTCTTTGGAACCCTTGGAGCTAGATGTATTTTGGAATTCTAGCTTAAGAGAAGTCACGTGGGGTCCGGGGAAGCACCCTGTATTTAAATACATTAATTCTGCACTAAGTAGGACAAAGAAAGATTATAAATGTCCTCACAGGTGAAAACAGCTGCAGCGTGAGTTTTGGCACCACACTGGTAGAAAACACTTGGTCTTCAGACTGTTTTGTACCTGGGGGAATTGCAGAGTAAGGGATCTTGCCCACCTGCCCTTCTTACCTGTGGTGAGGATGAAATGAGATCATTGCAGATAAATGTTCTTGGCATCCTGCAGGGAAAGCACTTGTTCAGTGTTGGCTGCTGCTGCTGTGGTCTTAAGAGATAAAATAGACTGTCAACGAATAAGAGAACGCCTACCCACAGAAGAGAAGGCACTTCTGTAGGTTTTTGATATAAACAAGCTGTTAGAGGCAAAGGCTTTAATTTTCAGGTCATGAGTTGGCTCTGATGGGAAAGGCAAATCCTGCCTCTTATGGTATCTGTCAAAATTTCAGTGCTGAGAGAAAATTATTCAAAAATATGTATTTCTGGCTGGGCGCAGTGGCTCACGCCTGTAATCCCAGCACTGTGGGAGGCCGAGGTGGGTGGATCACAAGTTTAGGAGATTGAGACCGTCCTGGCTAACACGGTGAAACCCCATCTCTACGAAAAATACAAAAAAAGTAGCCGGACACGGTGGCACGCGCCTGTAGTCCCAGCTACTCAGAAGGCGGAGGCAGGAGAATCGCTTGAATATGGGAGGCGGAGGTTGCAATGAGCCGAGATTGTGCCACTGCACTCCAGCCTAGTGCGAGACTCCGTCTCAAAATAAATATATATGTATGTATTTCTAACTGCAGAGGTTTTTTTTTTTAAATGTAGTTTTAAAGCAAGTGGCAGGATTAGGATTAATAATAGTCTGTAGGAGCAGTGGTTTCTGATAGAGGTAGAAGTTTTCCTTACTTGACACTAACTCATTTTATTTTATTTCATTTATTTATTTATTTTGAGATGGAGTCTTGATCTGTTACCCAGGCTTAAGTGCAGTGGCACGATCTCCACTCACTGCAACCTCCGCCTCCTGGGTTTAAGCAGTTCTTCTCCCTCACCCTCCCAAAAACCTGGAATTACAGGCAGGCGCCACCATGCCCAACTAATTTTGGGATTTTGTTTGTTTGTTTGTTTTGAGACAGAGTCTTCCTCTGTTGCCCAGGCTGGAATGCAGTGGCATGATCTTGGCTCACTGCAACCTCCACCTCTTGGGTTCAAGCGATTCTTCTGCCTCAGCCTCCTGTGCAGCTGGGACTACAGGCACACACCACCACACCCAGCTAATTTTTATATTTTTAGTAGAGAAAATAGGGCTTCACCATATTGGCCAGAACTCCTGACCTCATGATCCACCCGCCTCAGCCACTCAGTGCTGAAATTACAGTGCTGGGATTATGAGCCACCGCACCCGGCCTAATTTTTGTATTTTTGGTAGAGATGGGGTTTCACCATGTTGGCCAGGCTGGTCTTGAACTCCTGGCCTCAACCAATCGACGACCCCCGTTGGCCTCCCAAAGTACTGAGTACAGGCATGAGCCAGTACTCAGCCCTAATTCATTTTATGTTGAGAAACAGTTTGAGAGTTGAGAAGATAGGAAATTTTATGTGTACATAATAATACTTATTTCCATATGAACATGCCAACCCCAAATAATTACTTTTAAGAAATAATTGTTTTGGCCGGGCGCGGTGGCTCAAGCCTGTAATCCTAGCACTTTGGGAGGCCGAGACGGGCGGATCACGAGGTCAGGAGATCGAGACCATCTTGGCTAACACAGTGAAACCCCGTCTCTACTAAAAAATACAAAAAACTAGCCGGGCGAGGTGGCGGGCACCTGTAGTCCCAGCTACTCGGGAGGCTGAGGCAGGAGAATGGCGTAAACCCGGGAGGCGGAGCTTGCAGTGAGCTGAGATCTGGCCACTGCACTCCAGTCTGGACGACAGAGCAAGACTCCGTCTCAAAAAAAAAAAAAAAAAAAAAGAAATAATTGTTTTTTGTTTTTTGTTGAGACAGGGTCTTGCTCTGTCACCCAGGCTGGAATGCAGTGGCGCAATCATAGCTCACTGCAGCCTTGATCTTCTGGGCTCAAGTGACACTCCCACCTCAGCTTCCCAAGTAGCTAGGACTACAAGCGTATGCGGCCACAGCTGACTTTTTTTTTTTTTTTTTTGTAGAGACAAGGTTTCGCCCTGCTGCCCAGGCTAGTCACCTTGGCCTCCCAAAGTGTTGGAATTACAAGCATATTTGCCTGTAATCCCAACCTGGCAGGGATTCACCTGACAGGGTTTCACCATGTTAGCCAGGATGGGCTCGATCTCCTGACCTCGCGATCTGCCCGCCTTGGCCTCCCAAAGTACTGCCCAAAAGAGGCAATATTTGCCTTTCCCATCAGAGCCAACTCATGACCTGAAAATTACAAATAGCCACCCGGCCCAGAAATAATGGTTATACACACTTTTTAATGGAAAACCAAAATATAAAGCAGTTTGTGTTTCAGATTTAGGACGGGGAGAGAGGGGGTATTATTTGCTTTAACATGGTTTGGAAGCTAACCTCCATCCTTATTTGAATTCCAAGTGGCTCACCTTTCAGGAATTTGAATAGTTTCCTCATTTAACAGAATGATAACTTGGGTGTTCCTTTATCAGAATAGGCTACTGACCTAAATGTTTAAAAATTTTTATTTGGGGCCAGGCTCTGTGGCTCATGCCTGTAATTCCAACACTTTGGGAGGTTCAGGAGGGTGGATTGCTTGAGTCTAGGAATTAAAGACCAGCCTGGGCAACATGATGGAACCCCATCTCTACAAAAAATATAAAAATTAGCTGGACATGATGGCATGAACCTATAGTCTCAGCTACTTGGGAGGCTGAGGCAGGAGGATCGTTTGAGCCTGGAAAGTCGAGGTTGCACTGAGCAGTGATCAGGCCACTGCATTCCAGCCCAGACAGAGTGAGACCCTGTTTTTAAAAAGTAAATAAATATTTTTTTAATTTTTTAATCTAGTCCTCCTGGTATAGCAAGTTAAACATAACCTGCCTTTCCATTGGTTAATATTTTCTGACAGTTTAATTAAACTGTGGAATCTAGAGGTTTTGATGGCTTTTCATTGAGAGAAGGGCCTGCTGGCAATTCCATACCAAAGGTTAGGTAGTCTCAGGTCATTTCCCTGTGACTTGCTTGGGGAAATTAACCCCACTGTCTTTATGTTTAGGCTTTGTCCAGGGATCTGAAACCACTTTGCAATCGACGTACTCGGATACCAGCGCTCAGCCTACCTGTGATTATGGTAAGTGTGGGCCTCTGGTGGGAACCAAAGTGTTTTGCAGAGCAGTTCCTTGTCTTCTTAGTTGCCTTTGGCTTTGCTGTCATCCTGTCATGCTTTTTTAAACCTAAACTTGTGTGAAATGGTGTGGCCATTTGAATAGCTAGTGCTTCCCTTTCAGACAGTTATGGGAAAAGTAGCTGTGTTCCTGAGCAAGTTAGGCTCTTTGATAAAAGGCCTGGCTTCACATCCCCATGGGAGAGGTACTGGGAGTCAGAGTGACCAATTAAAGTCCAAAGGAGGGCACAGTGGCTCACGCCTGTAATCCCAGCACTTTGGGAGGCCGAGGCGGGTGGATCACCTGACGTCAGGAGATCGAGACCATCCTGGCCAACATGGTGAAACGCCATCTCTTCTAAATACAAAACATTAGCTGGTCATGGTGGCACCCACCTATAGTCCCAGCTACTCAGGAGGCTGAGGCAGGGGAATCGCTTGAACCCTGGAGGCAGAGGTTACAGTGAGCCGAGATCACGCCATTGCACTCCAGCCTGGCAACAGAGCAAGACTCCATATCAAAAAAAAAAAAAAAGTCCAAAGGATTGGTCCAGGAGAGAGCAAGCTGTTAACTTAGTCCCAGCGTAGTGCGTGTCCTTGCTGTGGGAGAGAGGCTGAGTATGTGAATCTAGCAGCTTTCGGAGACTCAGCCAGGCCACCTCAAGCCAGCGGGCTCCACACACACAGAGTTGAGTGAAGATCTCTGATTGAGTTTTCCAGTGTGGACAGAAACACTTAATTAGCTAATTCAGAAGTAGCCACCAGTAGGATTCACAGATGCTGTTTTGTCTGTTTTGTTTGTGTGCTGTGGCAGCCCGGAACTGCTGATAAAGGGGTGTCTGTCGAGAAGGAGCCCTCTTTGGAATTAACAAGGATAATGTCTTAGTTACTGAGATGGGTAATTTCTTTTACTACCAAGATCTGGGGAAAGACTGATCCTACACAGCTAACATGCCCTCAGGGATCACTGCATAAAGGGACTTAAGTAAGCTTCCCAAGTAGCAGCAGCTAGTCCCAGAAAAAGGGAAGACTTAAAATATTTTGAAATTGGGTGAGAAGGTATCAGGTGTTTCATAAATGAGGAGAAACTTGGTTTGCTTGGCTTCCCTGTCCTGCCCTCCCTGCCTCTTCCTTTCATCAAATATAGTCCCTAATTGCACATCCTTTTGAATTCTTTTCCCTCTGGGTTACGTATTCTGAGTACAAGCCATTTCTCGGATGTGCCGTTTACAAATGTTTTCTCCCAGACTGTGGCTTGTCTATTCTCTTGTCAGTATCTTTGAAAGAATACAAGTTGTTAATTTTGAAGCCGAATTCAATCTTTTCTTTAATAGATGATGACTTTGCTTTTTTATCTAAGAAATCTATAAGATTTTTCTTTTGAATTTTCTTTTAGGTGTTTTAGTTTAAGGTTTTACATTTAGTCTGTGATCCATATTGAGTTAATTTTTCCACAAAGTGTGCAGTATCGGCTAAGGTTTCTTCTTCTTGTATTGCATGTAGACATACAATTGTTCCAGCACCATTTGTTTAAAAAGAAAAAAAAAAACAACTCTTTTTTCTTTCTTTCTTTTTTTTTTTTTTTGAGACAGAGTCTCACTCTGTCCCCCAGGCTGAAGTGCAGTGGCGCGATCTCAGCTCACTGCAAGCTCCACCTCCCGAGTTCACACCATTCTCCCTCCTCAGCCTCCTGAGCAGCTGGGACTACAGGCGCCCATCACCACGCCAGGCTAATTTTTTTGTATTTTTAGTAGAGACAGGGTTTCACCGTGTTAGCCAGGATAGTCTCAATCTCCTGACCTCGTGATCTGCCCGCCTTGGCCTCCCAAACTGCTGGGATTACAGGCGTGAGCCACTGCTCCCGGCCTCTTTCTTTCTTTCTTTCTTTTTTAAGACAGAGTTTCGCTCTTGTTGCCCAGGATGGAGTGCAATGGTGCGATCTCGGCTCACCACAACCCCCACCTCCCGGATTCAAGCGATTCTCGTGCCTTGGCCTCCCAAATAGCTGGAATTACAGGCATGTACCACTACGCCCGGCTAATTTTTGTAGTATTAGTAGAGACAGGATTTCACCATGTTGACCAGGCTGGTCTTGAACTCCCAATCTCAGGTGATCCGCCTGCCTCGGCCTCCCAAAGTGCTAGGATTACAGGTGTGAGCCACCGCGCCAGGACTATTTTTTCTCTATTGAAATGCCTTTGTGCCTTTACTGAAAATCAGTTGGCCATCTACTGTGGCTCTATTTCTGGACTCTTGGACTCTCATTCTGTTCCATTGGTCTATACATCTAAACTTCATTCAGCAGCACAGTCTTTTTGTATTTTTAGTAGAGACTGGTTTCACCATGTTGGCTAGGCTGGTCTCAAACTCCTGACCTCATGTGATCCACCTGCCTCAGCCTCTCAAAGCGTTGGAATTACAGGCCTTAGCCACCGCGCCTGGCCCAGCAATGCAGTCTTGATTACTGGATAGTAGCAATCTTGAAATATTAGTCCTCCAGGTTTGTTCTTTTTTCCAGAATTGTTAGTTTCTTTGCTTTTGCATATAAATTTTAGAATCAGTCTATCAAGTTTTTTAAAAATTCGTGCTGAGATTTTGAGCGAGAGAGCCTTGGGTCTATAGATCTATCAAATCTGTAGAATCTATAGGTTAGTTTGAGATTAGTTTGAGAAAATTGACATCTTAACAATATCAAGTCTTCTGACTCATGAACGCAGTATGTCACTTCACTGATGTAGGTCTTTGATTTATTAGTGTTTTGTAGTTTTCAACACAGATCCTACACATATTTTGTTAGATTTACACTTAAGGCCGGGCGCGGTGGCTCAAGCCTGTAATCCCAGCACTTTGGGAGGCCGAGGCGGGTGGATCACAAGGTCAGGAGATCGAGACTATCCTGGCTAACATGGTGAAACCCCGTCTCTACTAAAAATACAAAAAAAAAACTAGCCGGGCGCGGTAGCGGGCGCCTGTAGTCCCAGCTACTTGGGAGGCTGAGGCGGGAGAATGGCGTGAACCCGGGGGGCGGAGCTTGCAGTGAGCCGAGATCGCGCCACTGCACTCCAGCCTGGGCAACACAGTGAGACTCCGTCTCAAAAAAAAAAAAAAAAAAAAAAGATTTACACTTAAGTTTTTCATGTTTTTAGTAAATGATACTTTTAAAAACTTTCAATTCATTGCTGATATGTAGAAATTTGATTGCTATTTGATTTGTAGGTTTACCTTGTAATATTTGAAATTTGACTTATAGATTGACCTTGTAATAAACCTTGCTAAGCTCACTTATTCTAGTAGCTCTTTTGTAGATCTTTTTGAGATTTTTTTTACATACGAAATTGTGAAAGAATAGAGATGGATTTATTTTTCCTTCTGGCTTGAATTGCAAGAACAATATAACATTTAAATAACATTTTGAAAAACAGCCAAGATCCTACCATATTAATATTTAATTTTTGTCAGCTTACTAATTTTATGTAGTTTAATACTTTATATGTGGATAGAATTGTGGATCCTGCTTTATTTTATTTTATTTTTTTAAGATATGGTCTCACTCTGTCACTTAGGCTGGAGTGCAGTGGAACAATTTCAGCTCACTGCAACTTCCACCTCCTGGGCACAGGTGGCCCTCCTACCTTAGCCTCCCGCATAATTGGGACTACAGGCATGCCCTACCACGCCCAGCTAATTTTGGTATTTTTTGTAGAGATGGTGTTTTGCTGTGTTGCCCAGACTGGTCTCAAACTCCTGGGCTCAAGCGATCTGTCTGCCCCGCTTCCCAAAATGGTAGGATTACAGGTGTGAGCCACTGCACCTGACTGGTCCTGCTTTATTTTATGTTGGAAGCATTTCCTTGTGCCACATAAGGCACAGTAAATTCTTTTTTTATGCTTACATGATATGTCACTGAGTAGGTAGGCTGTAATCTGATTAACTATTACCTTAAAGTTGAGTGTTAAATTGTTTTCTATTTTTGGTCCATAAATATTACATACTGTGACCATGTCCTTTTTTCTTTTAAAAATTGTGTCCTTGGCCAGGTGCAGTGGCTCATGCCTATAATCCCAGCACTCTGAGAGGCTGAGATGGGAGGATCGCTTGAGCCCCCAGGAGTTTGAGACCAGCCTGGGCAACATAGTACAACCCTATCTCTACAAAATATATAAGAAATTAGCCAGGCATAGTGGCACATGCCTGTAGTCCCAGCCACTCTGGAGGCTGAGGCAGAAGGGTCACTTGAACCCGGGAAGTCGAGGCTGCAGTAAGCTGTGATCACACCATTACACTTCAGCCTAGGGGACAGAGCAAGACTGTGTCTCAAAAATGTATATGTACATATATTTTATATTTTTATATATATATAATATATATATCTTTAAAGATAGAGATATATATATATATTTATACCTTTAACATTTCCTTTGTCAGCCATGATCTCATTCCTTCTGGGGATGGAAATGAGTTGGGGTATTCTTTCAGAAAGGGCAGGTCTTGGGGAGTCCCTAAACGCCAGTCTAGATGAAGGCTTCCTCCTGAAGGCACCCAGCTGGGATGTCCATTAAGGAGTCTGGGTTGCTCCAGGCATAGCAAGTGGCATATAGTGAGTGTTTACCTGGAGGGACTCCTGAGAGTTGCCCATCGTGGGAGGCCCTGCCTGTCCTTAAAACGTAAAGTGGTGTTCACGGAGTTGATGCCTGCTTCCTTTCCTTGTGCCTCCTCACTGTGTTCTGGCAGATCCTCAGCAGGTGAAGCTTGCAGTGACCACATTGTAGCCTCACAAGCAGAGCCCTGATGGATCTGCTTTTGCCTCCGTATCCTATTTTCTTTTTCTTTCTTTTTTCTTTTTCTTTTCTTTTCTTTTTTTTTTTTTTGAGAGAGAGTCTTGCTCAGTCAGTCGCCCAGCCTGGAGTGCAATGGTGTGATCTCGGCTCACTGCAACCTCCACCTCCCAGGTTCAAGTGATTCTCCTGCCTCAGCCTCCCAAGCAGCTGAGACCATAGGCGCACACCACCATACCTGGCTAATTTTTGTATTTTTAGTAGAGATGGGGTGTCACCATTTTGGCCAGGCTGGTCTCGAACTCCTGACCTCATGATCCACCCGCCTTGGCCTCCCAAAGTGCTGGGATTACAGGCGTGAGCCACCACGCCCGACTTCTATTTTCTTTAGAATAGCTAATGCCCACTGTCCCTGGTACAAACAGACAAACAGTCACTTGGCCAGGTATACAGTAGCTGCCTGGGCTACCTGTGTGTTGTTCTATTTTTTTTTTTTTTTTCTTTTTTGAGACGGAGTCTCACTCTGTCACCCAGGCTGGAGTGCAGTGGCCGGATCTCAGCTCACTGCAAGCTCCGCCTCCCGGGTTCACGCCATTCTCCGGCCTCAGCCTCCCGAGTAGCTGGGACTACAGGCGCCTGCCACCTCGCCCGGCTAGTTTTTTGTATTTCTTAATAGAGACGGGGTTTCACCGTGTTAGCCAGGATGGTCTCGATCTCCTGACCTCGTGATCCGCCCGTCTCGGCCTCCCAAAGTGCTGGGATTACAGGCTTGAGCCACCGCGCCCGGCCTCTATTTTTTTTTTTTTTAATGGAGTTTCACTGTGTCACCCAGGCTGGAGTGCAGTGGTGCTATCTCACCTCACTGCAATCTCTGCTGCCTGGGTTCAAGCAATTCGTGTGCCTCAGCCTCCTGAGTAGCTGGGACTAAAGGTGTGTGCCACCTCACCTGGCTAATTTTTGTATTTTTGGTAGAGTCAGGGTTTCACCATGTTGGTCAGTCTGGTTTCAAACTCCTGACCTCAGGTGATCCGCCCACCTCGACCTCCCAAAGTGCTGGGATTACAGGCATGAGCTACCACACCCAGCCATGTGCATTGTTCTTTATGTGGCTCCGACAGCCTCTCTTGCCTGTTAGAATGGCTCCTTAGCCACTCTTTCCTCAGCCACCACTCCTGACTTACCCTTGCTGCGCTCTGGCTGTTAGCGTCTCCCTTACCGATAAGCAGATCTCCATACCTGAGCGGTGCCTGGGACTGCAAGCATCTGTTCCCTGTGCTCAAGGTGTGCATAAACAAATGGATGAGAAGCCTCTGTTTTGGTTTCTCCAGCCCAAGAGTTTTTGTTTTGTGAGCTCTCTTGTTAAACATAGTGGTCATCAGCAGTTCCTCAGCTTCTCTCTGATTTCTCCTATTCTTTTTGTGCACCAGGTTGTGGAGGAACCCGAGTGCAGGACAACAGCCTGCCTATTCTGTCTGGCTCATCTTTTCAGTTGACTTATACTCTTCCTGCTGTGGTCTGGCTTCTGCCACTTAACTGCCCTGCTGTCTGTCTCACTGAGCTTCGGTCCCCTGCCCTGGATTGAGCGTGTCCTCTGTCTGCGGGGCAGAGATGACATGGAATGGGAAACAACTGTTGGGTCTCACCAGAGACCAAGGGAAAGGGGTCACCTGCTCTGTGCCCTCCTTTGGGGAGGAACTGTGTGTTTGAGTTCCCAGGGGACTTTACACTTTGTCACTTCTCAGTGGCTTTATGTTCCTGAAGGAATGAGGTTTTATCATGTATTGTGATTGAATCCAGAGCATATTAAGTTGATAATCCAGATGGTTCTCTCCACAGCTTTTCTCAAGTAAGGGGTTGCTTCTTGGGCTTCTCTCACTGATGTGTTCCAGCACAGCACAGTCAACAATTCAAGGGCTTGTTGGCCCTCCCTTTTAAGGCAGTCTCTTGGGAGACTGGGGTTGGGTTTTCTCCTATAAACTGATTAGCGTTTAGCCTGGGGTGTGGAGGTCACCTTCTAATTCTGGCTCTTAAGGGAAGGAGTGTAGGAGCCAAGTTCCTTAGTTGAGAGTATTGGGAACAGGAGGATCCTTAAATAACAGATGCTCAGAGCCACAGGCAGCCAGGCACCAGGGCAGCAAGTGGCCTGGATCATTTGCACAGTGCTCACAAGCTCAAGGCATCTCGGTTAGAGGAGGTGCAGCCTGCTCTGACCAGTCAGGTCCTGGGAATAATTGTCTTTGCACCTGAATTACGGCCTTGTATTGTACGCAAGTATAGATGTAACTGCCCTTTTACTTTTTGTAGGATATGGAACTTGGAACTCTGGGACAAATAGAGGCAAGTGTCATTCCTGCGATCACTGTCCTGTCCCTTGGGGTTGTTCTGGCTATGTTTCTCAGCTGCTGCCCCGCTTGACCAAGGTTGGGAGTGGGGAGGGGGCGTGTTTCTGGGGTTACCTACTCCTTAACAGGAGGCGCTCATCAGAATGGCCAGGGCCTCTCCAGCCTCAGTGGCTAGGGTCTTCTCTCTCTGTGACAGAAGATACCCTTGTATCTGTGTTTGTCTCTGTCTCTGCCTGCCTGCCCCCACCATCTGTCTGTCTCTGTCTCCCTCACTGCAGGCTACGAGGGCTATGGCTATGGCTATGGCTATGGCCAGGATAACACCACCAACTATGGGTATGGTATGGCCACTTCACACTCTTGGGAAATGCCTAGCTCTGACACAAATGCAAACACTAGTGCCTCGGGTAGCGCCAGTGCCGATTCCGTTTTATCCAGAATTAACCAGCGCTTAGATATGGTGCCGCATTTGGAGACAGACATGATGCAAGGAGGCGTGTACAGCTCAGGTGGAGAAAGGTGAGTGGACACCTGCCTAGGGGCTGAGGCTCTGCAGGGGTGGCTCCTGCCTGCTGCCCACTGCGTCTTCCTTTCTGAATGCGCCTCTGTGTCTGCTTCCTCCCCGCTGCTTGGTGCTGCTGTGGCTCCCAGCGGGGTCCGTTGCACTTCCCGTCTCTGACTTGTGTCTCCTCTCACCCACCCTCAACCCCTGCCGCACTACCTAGTGGTCAGCCTTTCCCCGGCTTGGAGTGGGAGGAACAAGCCCAGATTGGGCTGCCTTCAATGTGCCCTCAAAAACAGAGTGTTCGGTTGCCCCTCCCTCCAAGGACAGCCATTTGGAAGGAATTCTTTCGAGACTTTGCGTCCTGCTTGGTGTCAGGGCAGGACAGATGGAGTTTGGTGTGAAGGGTGGGACGAGCGTTTGGGGCTGATCACTGTGAGCTGGGCCACCCCCACGTAAGGGTCGGGGCAGGTGTGGGCATTTCCTGGTTACTCTCCTGTGCCTTACAAACATGTACCTGTTGGAAGCACTCTTGTGAGGAGCTGCTGCTGTCCTCATTTTGCAGGTGGGGATACAGAAGTGCAGGCAGGTCATACCCCGAAGGCACGCAGCAAGTACGTGGTGGGGCTGGGCCTTGCCTACCAGATCTGCCCTACTCCAGAGCATCATGCTGTGGGCGTTTGTCATTAACTGAACTGGACTTGGCCCAGGAGTGCTTGTGCCCAGTGCGAGGCTTCGGTGAGGAGGGCGGGTGTATCTTTAGCACAGGATAGAGTGGAGTTCCAGCTAACAGATGAGTGAGAGCCAAGAGTAAGGAGTCGCCTGGCTGAGCACTGGTAGGGCCAAGTGAGGCCCCAGAGCTGTGGTGGCAGGGTGTGGGACAGGCACAAGGGGACTTGATGCCATGGGCTCTGTAACTCCTGGCCCAACAGCTGCAGCACTCAGAGCTGAGGGCTTGGCACATGAGGCTTGGGCTTGCATTGCTGCTGTGCACCTTCTTACCACAGCCTGGAGCCTGGGATGGGGGTAAGCAGAGCAGTGGCAGCACCAACTGCTGCTCTTAGAGCTGCCAGTGCCTGTTGGTGGCCCAGGTTTAGGGAAGAGTGTGCAAGGGGAGCCCTTGTGCCTGTGAGGTGTGTGGGGTCCAGGCCTGTGGGGGCGTAGGCTTCGGGCTGCAGTCATGGTTAAAAGAGCTCTCTGCGGTGCCCTCTGTGTCCTGGGAGGAGGTCTGGCCTGCCTTCCCAGTTGCAATATAGGGTATGTAGAGTTTGGTGTCTGGCTCTAGGCTCCAGATCATGTAATACAGCTTTTTCTTGTCCCTGGGCAAGCTCTCAGTGTCTTTCCTGGGAAATACTCCCCCTTTTGTCTCAGTTGTTTTGGTAATGAGGGACTTTGCAGAGTTTGAAGGTTCCCCAGCCATGAGGGACAAGAACGGTGTTTCCCATGGGTGTCATCAACCTCACTGGCTGCGCATTCGTTGTGCTGGACCTGCCTACAGCCTGCAGGGTGCTGGGGTGCTCAGCCTTGCCCCATGAGGAGCAGCCTTGGGCGTTGCGACTCCCACAGATGGTGCACATGTTCCCGAAGGGCTGTGGAGCAGCTCTGCCCCTCGTTGAGACTCACTGGACTAGAGCGTCCACCCCAGTTGTCGGTCCTCCTTAGGGTCCCCAAGCCAGTGTGTGGCTACATTCAAGTTTGGGGCAGTGGTGCCCCTACATCAGCTGAGAGGCTGGAACTTTTTAATTGGCATTTCTGAACATTGAGCCTCCCCACCAGGGCAGGGTGGGTGCTGGACTGGGAGATTGTGGGGAGGGCAGGAGCAGTCGCCTGGAGGTGAGCGATCCTGAGGGACTGCACCTGATACTCACTCCATGCCTCTGCAGGTATGACTCCTATGAGTCCTGTGACTCAAGGGCCGTCCTGAGTGAGCGCGACCTGTACCGGTCAGGCTATGACTACAGCGAGCTTGACCCTGAGATGGAAATGGCCTATGAGGGCCAATACGATGCCTACCGCGACCAGTTCCGCATGCGTGGCAACGACACCTTCGGTCCCAGGGCGCAGGGCTGGGCCCGGGATGCCCGGAGCGGCCGGCCGATGGCCTCAGGCTATGGGCGCATGTGGGAAGACCCCATGGGGGCCCGGGGCCAGTGCATGTCTGGTGCCTCTCGGCTGCCCTCCCTCTTCTCCCAGAACATCATCCCCGAGTATGGCATGTTCCAGGGCATGCGAGGCGGGGGCGCCTTCCCAGGCGGCTCCCGCTTTGGCTTCGGGTTTGGCAATGGCATGAAGCAGATGAGGCGGACCTGGAAGACTTGGACCACAGCTGACTTCCGGGTGAGTGGAGGTGGCCTTCCTCTCTGGGAAGCTTAGTTCCCACTGGGGCAGAGCTAAAGGCCGGGAGCCACGCACCCTGACACAGCTTCCCCCGCTTATGACCCAGACCAAGAAGAAGAAGAGAAAACAGGGCGGCAGTCCTGATGAGCCAGATAGCAAAGCCACCCGCACGGACTGCTCGGACAACAGTGACTCAGACAATGGTGAGCTAGCTGGGTGGTACTGGGTGGCTACCCTCTGCCTCCGGGGGCTCCTGGGCTGAGCTTTACCTTCTTTTCTCTTTCAGATGAGGGCACCGAGGGGGAAGCCACAGAGGGCCTTGAAGGCACCGAGGCTGTGGAGAAGGGCTCCAGAGTGGTAAGTGGCTCTGGCTGGGCATTTTCTGTCTGCAGGAGGGGCAAGCTGGCCTGAAGAGTGGTGCTGTCCCTGGGGGCCAGAGGCAGTGCTGTGTCAGCTCTGTGTGCATGGTGACCAGCATGGGGAGGCAATGTAGTCTGGCAGAAAGCACAGGCTGCCTAGCTGGAGGCACAGTTTCTTTGTTGGAAAATGGGACCAGCCCCCTGTGCACCAGGTAGTGAGAGGATGTGAGGTTTCTGGCACGTAGCCGGGCCTTGTCATTTAAAGCCATTGTAAATAACTGGGCTACTCTGGGCCACCCTGCTTATGGGATAGCCCTTCTCTGTCTATGGAGCAAGCAGCTGTTTTACTATATACCGTTGCTCTAATAAACTTTGGTTGCTTTAAAAAAAAAAAAACACCTGTTTTAAAGTTGGAATTTGAAATTGTTAGGACGGAGAGGACGAGGAGGGAAAAGAGGATGGGAGAGAAGAAGGCAAAGAGGATTCAGAGAAGGGTGAGTTTTCCTGGGGTGCCTGGTGCCAGGGCGGCTCTTCCAGGGGCTCACAGTGGGAGGGACCCAGCTGAGGGCAGGGTTGTGGAAGACATGCAGCCAGTTGGGGACCTCCCTTGTGGGCCCGGGTGTACGCTGGCAGGGGGCTTTCTTTTGCCACCTCCACCCCCTTCCCACTCTTCCTCCTCCTTCCCAGGCGGAGGCTGTGGATGGTGGTGACCCCTGCCTAGCACATTGGTTTTGCCTTCAGATGGGGGCAGCGAGTAAAAGTGTGGGGAACCCCAGGCACACCCCCTGCCCTCGGTCCCTCAGTAACGCGCAGTTCCGAGTCCTCAGTGGCTGGTGTCCGATCTGGGACCCTCGGTGCAGTTTTTACGGCTCTGGTGTGCGTGTCCTCTCCCTTAGCGCCTCTCCAGCCCCTGTTTGGGATTCCGTGTCCCCCCACCTGAGTGATGAGCGCCAGCAGGTACCTAACAGCAAATCCAGCGTCAGCCCACTGTTGCCGCGGTGCCCGGTTGGGGGTGGGCAGGGCCATGTGAGCAGCCTCCCTGCATCCCACCACCTATGAACATACGCCAGTGTCCCCACCAAGATACCCCCTCTTTGCTTTCCAGCCTCCTCCTGGCCCACTGCACAAAGAGCATGGGTATCCTGGAGAGTGGACGGGTCAGCACCTGGCCGCCACTCCTTGGGGCCTAGACCAAACCCACTCCCTGCACAACCCAGGATACCCAGCCCTGCTCATGGCCAGAGGCCTTGCTTGGACAGCTATTCTCGATGGATCCGCTGGAGTGGACAGCGGGTGATTCAACCAGAGGCCACAGGGCCTGCCCTGTCCTGGCAGAGCCAAATTGGTGACAATGCCTATCTGCTCCCACAGGGGCCCTGACCACTCAGGATGAGAATGGCCAGACCAAGCGCAAGTTACAGGCAGGCAAGAAGAGTCAGGACAAGCAGAAAAAGCGGCAGCGAGACCGCATGGTGGAAAGGTAACCGGCTTCCCTCCACCCCTCTGCCTCTGCCTCGCTGTGGGGCTGCCGCCAGGAGAGCAGGGCCATAGCTCTGCCAGCTCGCCGCCCTCTGGCCTCCCCTGGGAGCCGCCACCTGCTCGGCCGTGCATGGACCCTGCTTCCCGCCAGGCCCAGCTCCCAAGGCCTGACTCATCCCCTGCCCCTCTGCGGCCGCCTGGCGACCGCTGGCGTCTGTGGGCCGAGACCTGACACCGCTCGGCACCGTTGCTCAGAAGCTCCGGCGCTAGGTCACTCGGCGCACGAACCCCAAGGTGCACTGGGGGCCTGATGCCCCTGAGGGAGGGGGCCAGCTCATCAGAGACTCAAGGTCCAAGGCGCCTGTGCCGCCCCAGCTAGCTGCCAAGAGGCCACCGCCGTGCCCAGGAGAGATGGCAGCACCTGTGGGCTGTGGCAGCCTCGGGCCTGCCCTCTGCCCTGCCCACCGGCCCTGTCAGGCCGGGCCTGTCTGCGGCTGAGCCCTTCACGCCCCTTGGTCGGGTCTGTCTGCCCTCAGGGCTCCCGCACTGGCGCTTGCCTCCTCCGCCTCAGACTCTTGCTCTTGCTGGACCTTCCTCAGCCTCGCCGGCGCCCGGCCCCTGGGCTCTCCAGACAAAGCTGACCCCGTGGCCCAGATAAGGACGTCCGGCAGAGGTAGGGACCCGCCCTGAGGTCTCGGTGGCGGCTGGCCTCCTCCGCCCCTTGCCACGGCGGCCTGCTCCGGCCCAGGCCCCAGACCCCGGGCTTCTACTGTGGACACCAGGCCCAGACAGAGCACCTCGCCCAGGTGACTCCAGGCTGCCCTCTGGCAGGCCGGGCGGGCGCCCTCCTTCCAGCTCAGACTGGTCTCTTCTTGGAAGAGGAAGATGAGGCAGCAGGTGCCCAGGCCTGCTGCCTCCCATCCCTCCCGACACCACCCCCAAGCATTCTGAGCAGAGGATGGGCTGGGCCTTTGAGTTCCCCAGATCCCAGAAGGAAGATGCAGCACCTTTTCGGGCCCTGCCTCGGGACTGCGTACTCCACTCTGCACCTCAGGGCCACCTGGCTCACGCCAGGGCATCCTTCCTTCCGGTCCCCACCTGGGCCAAGTGCACACGCTCCTGCCCAGCCTTGGTAGCGAGGCCCTCCAGCAACTTTCCAGCGACTCGTTGCCTGTTGCAGCAGCTGCTGTCTCAGGCTTCAGCCTCCTGCCTGTGGGAAGGAAGAGCTCCTCCCCTGTCCCCTACGTTGCAGTAACTGCAGCCTGCAGACTTTCTGGCCCTTTCTACTCCCGACCCCACTGGTCCCAGCCTGTCCCTCTGCTGGGACCGTACTTCAGAGGCCCATGAGCAAGGCCTGTTTCAGGGCTTGTGTCTGGGTTGGGTGACGCGGCAGCACTATCCCCTGGGACACTTGCAGCCTCAGCCCCTCGTTTCCTTCCTGTGGCAGGATCCAGTTTGTGTGTTCTCTCTGCAAATACCGGACCTTCTATGAGGATGAGATGGCCAGCCATCTTGACAGCAAGTTCCACAAGGAACACTTCAAGTACGTAGGCACCAAGCTCCCTAAGCAGACGGCTGACTTTCTGCAGGTGAGCCTTGGAGTAACACAGCCGCTCTTAGTTTCTTGGACCCCTGAGAACATAAAGCGGCCCACACGAACTTTCATATTCCTTGCAGGAGTACGTCACCAACAAGACCAAGAAGACAGAGGAGCTCCGAAAAACTGTGGAGGACCTTGATGGCCTCATCCAGCAAATCTACAGAGACCAGGATCTGACCCAAGGTGAGGAGATTTCCAGCCCGCTCCCACCAGGCGAGGCCTCAGCCTGCCCTCCTGATTCTCAGTGCAGGGTCAGGACACTCTTCTGTTCTCCCAGGGAAGGTCAGGAGAACAGCCTCGGCTCAGGCCCAGGTGGAAGTGGCAGGGCAAGTTGAGGAGGAGCTGGTGTGGTTTTTTTCCTCAAACACCTGGGTCTGTCTTAGGCACCTGGGCCCAGTGATGACTCCCTCCTCCCCACTACAGAAATTGCCATGGAGCATTTTGTGAAGAAGGTAGAGGCAGCCCATTGTGCAGCCTGCGACCTCTTCATTCCCATGCAGTTTGGGATCATCCAGAAGCACCTGAAGACCATGGATCACAACCGGAACCGCAGGGTGAGTGGCCACAGTGCTCTCCCTCTGTCCTGTGGGTAGATTGAGGCCTCTGGGGAGGTTGTGCAGTTAGAACCTCTGTCTACCCGTGAGGGACTGCAGTGGAGGCAGGAGGAAGTGAATGACGTTTCCAGCCCAGTGCAGGCAGCACGGCTACAGAGAGAGGGTGGGAGACGGGGACTCTGCCTGGGAGAAGGTGACGTATTCTGTGGGATATGGGGGCCTCTATGTTCATAAGGCCAGCGCCAGATGAGGTTCAGAAACCAGATGGAGATGATGCAGTGCAAGTGTTGCTGGAGGAGGGGGTTGGGCTCGAGGCTCAGGAGACCTGTGCTGAGAGGCCTGGGCTTGTTCCTGTAGGCAGTCAAGTTTTAAGTATGGGATTAACAGGATTAGAGTTGGTGTTGAACTAGAGACTTCAGGCCTGCACCTAGGTGGGGCGGTGGGGGCCAAGGAGGAGCTGCTGCAGTCTCCAGACGAGAGGGGACCCCACCTTGGGAGTGAAGGGGAGAAGAGCAGTTGAAGGAAGGGAGCCGGAGGCTGGCATGTGGGAGTGAGCAGGAGCCTGGGGTGACTCTGGTTTCTGACTTGGGGAACTGGGAGGACAGTGGTGCTGCTGAGATTGTCAGGGAGCAGGGAGCTGTGGGGAAGTGTGTTGTGGGGCATGGAGAACATAAGGCAAGAGAATGAGCAAATTCTGTCTAATTTTCCAGCGTAGCTCCAGTGCCTAGCACAGAGGCCAAAGTAGGTCTATTTTGATTGAATGGATGACGTGCTGGGTTGGAGGTGGGGGTGAAGGGGCTGTGTATCGGCGGACAGCAAAGAGGCCCAGGACCAGGTCTGGGCCAAAGAGGTGCTTGGCTGTCTTCACCCTGGAGGAGGGTGGTGGGGTTTATGAACAGATGTTAGCATCCAGCGTGAGCATGGGAAGCAGCATTTCTCCACCTTTTCCCATGCTCATCACAATGCCCCTCTGGTCTTTTTCGATAGGATGATTCTGAATGGTGGACAGTGTCAGGGGTCTCTCTGGCTTGGGTGGTTGCAGAGACTCAGGATTGGGAAATGCCACCAAGAGTTCTGGGAAGAAAAGGAAAATGTGAATTGGCTTTGGCAACAGAAGCTTTAGGGAACTTGCCAAAAACAGATTCTTGTGCTAGGAACTCGTAGGGGTTAGAAGACTGCATAGTCTGGAAACTACATGTCATTAATAAAAGTTGGAAAATCCGGCTGGGCGTGGTGGCTCACGCATGTAATCCCAGCACTTTGGGAGGCCAAGGTGGACAGATCACGAGGTCAAGAGATGGAGACCTTCCTAGCCAACATGGTGAAACCCCATCTGTACTAAAAATACAAAAATTAGCTGGGCGTCATGGCGGGCAACTGTAATCCTGGCTACTTAGGAGGCTGACGCAGAAGAATCACTTGAACCCAGGAGGCAGAGGTTGCAGTGAGCCAAGATTGTGCCAGTGCACTCTAGCCTGGTGACAGAGCGAGACTCATCACAAAAAAAAAAAAAAACGCTGGACGCAGTAGCTTCTACCTGTAATCCCAGGGCTTGGGAGGCCGAGGCGGGCAGATCTCGAGGTCAGGAGATTGAGACCATCCTGGCTAACACAGTGAAACCCCATCTCTACTAAAAATAGAAAAAAATTAGCTGGGTGTGGTGGCGCCTGTAGTCCCAGCTACTCGGGATGCTGAGGTGGGAGAATGGTGTGAACCCAGGAGACAGAGCTTGCAGTAAGCCGAGATCGCGCCACTGCACTTCAGCCTGGGAGACAGAGCGAGACTCTGTCTCAAAAAAACAAGTTGGAAAATACAGGGCAGGTGATAGCAAAATATAAGCTCAAAATTGATCCTAGGGCCGGGCGCAGTGGCTCGTGCTTGTAATCCCAGCACTGTGGGAGACCGAGGCAGGTGGATCTTGAGGTCAGGAGATCCAGACCATCTTGGCTAACACAGTGAAACCCCATCTCTACTAAAAATACAAAAAATTAGCTGGGCATGGTGGCGGCGCCTGTAGTCCCAGCTACTCGGGAGGCTGAGGCAGGAGAATGGCGTGAACCCGAGAGGCGGAGCTTCCTGTGAGCTGAGATCGCACCACTGCACTCCAGCCTGGGCGACAGAGCGAGGCTCTGTCTCAAAAAATAAATAAATAAAAATAAAAACATAAAATAATATTAGTTCTAATAGTTTTTAGTGGATTTCTTTTTTTGTTTGTTTTTGTTTTTTTGAGACAGAGTCTCCCTCTGTTGCCCAGGCTGGAGTGCGCGATCTCGGCTCACTGCAAGCTGCGCCTCCTGGGTCCACGCCATTCTCCTGCCTCAGCCTCCCGAGTAGCTGGGTCTACAGGCGCCCGCCACCACACCCGGCTAGTTGTTTTGTATTTTTAGTAGAGACCGGGTTTCACCATGTTAGCTAGGATGGTCTCAATCTCCTGCTGGTGATCCGCCCGCCTCGGCCTCCCAAAGTGCTGGGATTACAGGTGTGAGCCACCGTGCCCAACCTAGTTTTTAGTGGATTTCTTAGGGGTTTCTTTGTACAACATCAGTCATCTGCAAATAGAGTTCATTTTACTTGTCCTTTCCAATCTAGATTCATTTTATTTCTTTTTCTTACCTAATTGCCCTGGTTAGAACCTCCAATACAGTATTGAAAAGAAGTGGTGAGAATGGATGTCCTCGTCTTCTTTCTGATCTTACAGGGAAAGCACTAGTCTTTACCATTAAGTGTGATGTCAGCTGTGGGTTTTTCATAGGTGCCCTTGACTGAGTTGAGGAAGTTCCATTCTAGTCCTGTTTTATTAAGTGTTTTATCTTAAAATGGTATTGGATTTTGTCAGATGCTTTTTCTGCCTCTGTTGAGGTGATCATGTGACTTTTGTCTCTGATTCTGTTGTTACAGTATGTTACATTCTTTTATTTGGATATAAAACTTCCTTGCATCTCTGGGATATATCCTGCTTGGTCATAGTGTGTAATTATGTTTATATATTAGATTGGTTTTGCGGGCATTTTGTTGAGAATTTTTGCATCTATATTCATGAAAGATAATAGTCTGTAGTGTTTTAGTGACATGGTTTGAGTATCAGGTTAATTAATACTGGCCTCATACAGTTAGTTGTCATTTTTCTTCCTGTTTTGGTTTCTTGGAAGAGTTTGTGAAGAACTAGTATACTAGTATTAATTCTTCAAGTGCTTGGGAGAATTTGCCTGTGAAGCCATCTAGGCCTGGCTTTTCTTTAACTACCTTTTTTTTTTTTTCTTTTTTGAGACAGGGTCTCACTCTGTCGCCTAGGCTGGAGTGCAGTGGTATGATCTAGGCTCACTGCAACCTCCACCTCTCAGGCTCAGGCAACCCTCTCACCTCAGCATCCCAAGTAGCTAGGACTAAAAGCATGTGCGTCATCATGCCCGGCTAGTTTTGGTAGTTTTTTGTAGAGATGTGATTTTGTCATGTTACCCAGGCTGGTATCAAATTCCTGGACTCAAGCGATCTGCCTGCCTTGGCCTCCCAAAGTGCTGGGACTATAGGCGTGAGCCACTGTGCCCAGCCTGTTTTTTTATATATTTTTAATATTATTAGTTTTTTTATATTATTAATATAGCTTTTTTATATTATTAATAATTCCGTTTCCACTTGTTATAGGGTATATTCGGATATTCTGGGGTTTTTTTTTTTTTTGAGACGGAGTCTTGTTCTGTCCCCCAGGCTGGAGTGCAGTGGCTCGATCTTGGCTCACTGCAAGCTCCGCCTCCCGGGTTCACGCCATTCTCCTGCCTCAGCCTCCGGAGTAGCTGGGACTACAGGCGCCCGCCACCGTGCCCGGCTAACTTTTTGTATTTTTAGTAGAGACGGTTTCACCGTGGTCTCGATCTCCTGATCTTGTGATCCGCCTGCCTCGGCCTCCCAAAGTGTTGGAGTGCTGGGATTACAGGCGTGAGCCACCGTGCCCGGACTGGGGTTTTTTTAATAGTCATTTTTAGTAATTTGTGTCTGTCTAGAAAGTTCCCTTTTTTTATTTGAAAAAAAAAAATAGAGACAGGGTCTCGCCACTACAGGCATGAGTCACCACACCCCGCTGAGAAGTCAGCTTTTAACCTAATATTGGGGTTTCCTCATGATGATTTGTCTTGCTGCTTTCAAGATTTTTCCCTTGTCTTTGACTCTTGGCACCTTTATTATGTCTTTGTGCATCTCTCTGTGTTTATTCTACTTGGAGTTTGTTGGACTGCTTTTTTTCTTCTTTTTTTTTTTTTCTTTTTTTTAAGACAGAGTCTTCCTCTGTCGCCAGGCTGGAGTGCAATGGCACAATCTCGGCTCACTGCAACCTCCGCCTCCCAGGTTCAAGTGATTCCCCTGCCTCTGCCTCCTAAGTAGCTGGGATTACAGGCGCACACCACCATGTCCGGCTAATTTTTTGTATTTTAGTACAGATGGGGTTTCACCATCTTGGCCAGGATGGTGTCAATCTCCTGACCTTGTGATCTGCCCACCTCAGCCTCCCAAAGTGCTGGGATTACAGGCGTGAGCCAGCACCCCTGGCCTAAGCTGCTTTGATGTATAGATTACAGTTTTCATCAGCCTTCCGAAGCTTTCAGCCATTGTTTCTTCAAGTATTTTGCTTTCCTACTCCTTTCTCTTTTTCCTCTTCTGATGCTCATTACCCGTATGTTGGATCACTTAATAGTGTGCCATGGTTGTCTGAGACTCTGTTCATTTTTCCTCACCTTTTTCTCTCTGTTCTGCAGATTGTATAATCTCTTTCAATCCATAAGTTCACTAATTCTTTTTCTTTTTGATCCACCCGCCTCGGCCTCACAAAGTGCTGGGATTACAGGTGTGAACCACCACGCCGCCAAGTCTACTAATTTTTTTTTTGAGACGGAGTTTTGCTCTTGCAGCCCGGCTGGAGGCAGTGGCCGGATCTCAGCTCACTGCAAGCCTCACCACTTCAGCCTCCCTGGTAGCTGGGACTACAGGCACCCACCACCTCGGCCTCGCTAAGTTTTTTGTATTTTTAGTAGAGATCGGAGCCACTGTGTTAGCCAGGATGGTCTCTGATCTCCCACCTCGATCCACCTGTCTCGCCTCCCAAAGTGCTGGGATTACAGGTTTGAGCCACCGCCTCGCCCAAGTTCACTAATTTTTTTTTTTTTTTTAATTAAAAAAATTTTTGGCCGGGCTGGGTGAAGCTCAAGCCTGTAATCCCAGCACTGGGAGGCCGAGACGGGCGGATCACGAGGTCGAGATTGACCATCTCTGGCTAACACGGTGAAACCCCGCTCTACTAAAAAAAAATACAAAAACTAGAAGCCGGCGCAGGTATGGCTTCGTAGTCCCAGCTACCGGGAGGCTGAGGCAGGAGAATAGCGTGAACCCAGGAGGCGGAGCTTGCAGTGACCTGAGATCCCGCCACTGCAGTTCAGCCTGGCTGACAGAGCAAGACTCCGCCTCAAAAAAAGAAAAGAAAAAAAAAAAAAAAATTTTTTGAGACGGAGTCTAGCTCTGTCGCCCAGGCTGGAGTGCAGTGGCATCTCGCTCACTCACTGCAAAGCCCTCTGCCTCCTGGGTTCATTTTCCTGCCTCAGCCCTCCCGAAAGCTGGGACCAGGCTCACCACCACACCCGCTAATTTTTTTTATTTTAGTAGGCTGTGGTTTCACCGGTGCCAGTTTGTGATGTATCTTGATCACCTGACTACCACCTCAGCCTCCCAAAGTGCTGGGATTACAGGTGGGAGCCACCGCACCCGGCCGAAGTTCACTAATCCTTAAATTCAAAACTGTTGAGTCCTTCAAATGGATTTTTGGTGTCTGTTATTGTACTTTTCAGCTCTAAGATTTAATATGTTATTATTATAATTTCTCTGTCTGTGTTTGAATTGTTTCATGAGACAGTGTCATCATACCTTCTACTTGAGTTTTCTTTAAACATATTGATTATTGCTACTTTGAAGTCTTTGTTGAAGTTGACATCTGGTCACTGTTATAGGAAGTTTCTATTGTCTGCTTTTTTATCTGTGCCTGGGTCAGAGTTTCCTTTGGATGTCTCATAATTTTTCACTAATTCTTTTTTTTTTGAGATGGAGTCTTGCTCTGTTGCCCAGGCTGGAGTGCAGTAGTGCGACCTTGGCTTACTGCAACCTCCACCTCTCAGGTTCAAGCAATTCTCCTGCCTTAGCCTCCCAAACAGCTGGGATTATAGGCATGTGCTACCACGCCCGGCTAATTTTTGTATTCTTAGTAGAGACGGGGTTTCACCATGTTGGTCAGGCTGGTCTCGAACTCTTGACCTTGTGAGCCACCCACCTCAGCCTCCCAAAGTGCTAGGATTACTGGTGTCAGCCACTACGCCAGGCCCAACAGGGATGGTTTTTGAGGTTGTTGTTTTGAGATTTATTCTGAACCCAGGGAGTCTGTTCTTAGCTATTTTACTAGTCCTGGTCCTCTCCGGTAACCTAGTTGGCCTATGGGTTAGCTAATATCACTATCAAATCTAGCAGTCTTTCTTTTTTATGGCTGTGTAGTTGGGGCGGGGGGAGAACAAAGCTATCAGTGTTTAACCCCAATAAATACTCAGAAAGGAAAAAAAAAGTCCTTTTAACTTTTTTTCTCCCTAGTTTCCTTTGTTTTTGAGAGAGTCCCTAGTCTTGCACTTTCCAACACTCTTGCCAATGAAGTCAGTTCCTTTGAGATTGGGAGTTTACTGATTTAAGGCCCTGTTCTTACTCTGGGCAGAATCTCTGAGCTGAAGTTCTGTGGATGGAGACAATGGAGTACCTCTCTCTGAGTGACTCTGCCACTTTAGGAGAGACATGGGAGGAGGTACAGTGGGCTGTAGGCCTCCGGTCTTGGTTTGCCTTTCCTGGCATAGAACCTCCGCTTTATGAACAAACCATGGGTATGTGAGCCCTCATATTCTTAGTGTGCCATGCCCAGGGTCAAGCCTCCATTCGTGTGTGTGGCTGGGTAGAAGATAGGAACCGTTCCCTCTCAGCTATACTTGTCCAGAACTTCATCTCAGCAATAGGTAGCTGAGGGCGAGATGAGCGATACTGACATCCGGCTGGGTATAGTGGCTCACGCCTGTAATCCCAGCACTTTGGGAGGCCAAAGTGGGCAGATCACCTGAGGTCAGGAGTTCAAGATCAGCCTGGACAACATTGTGAAACCCTATCTCTACTAAAAATACAAAAATTAGCTGGGCTTGGTGGCCGGCACTTGTAATTCCAGCTACTCGGAAGGCTGAGGCAGGAGAATTGCTTGAACCTGGAAAGTAGAGGTTGCAGTGAGCTGAGATCACACCATTGCACTCCAGCTTGGGCAACCAAGAGTGCAACTCCATCTCAAAAAAAACAAAAAACCAAAAAACCTATGCTGACATTCTGTTCCTCCTGGGAAGATATCATACCCCTCAACTGAGATGAGCCGGGTAGATGCGGGAGACCTGTCTTCTTGGCTGTACCGTCTGGAGTGGAGTTTCCATCACATTAAACTGGGGGAGGCAGGAATGCAATAGGTCGTGTTTCAGACATCACAACTCTTCATTCTTCTTACTGAGTTTTAGTAGCTTTTCCTTGTTAAATCTTTCTCATTTGCTGTATGTCCTTAGGAACATTTTCAGAGACTTTAAATCGTTGTTTTTTAATACTTTCCATTAGTTTCACTAGGTAGTAGTTCCAGGGAACTCCTCAGACTGCTATGCTAGAAGTCTGTCCTCTCAAATTAATATTTAGGAAGCTTCTTAAACCTTAATTCCAAAACACTGATAAAGATGATACCAAAATGAAACTGTAGATTAGTTTACTATTATTAAAGATATGAAAGTAGGCTGGATATAGTGACTTACAGCTGTAATCCCAGCACTTTGGGAGACTGAGGTGGAGGATCATTTGAGCCCAGGAGTTCAAGACCAGCCTGGGCAATATAGTGAGACCCTGGGTCTATAAAAGTAAAAATAAAAAAATTAGCCAGGTACTGGGGCATGTGGTCCCAGCTACTTGGGAGGCTGAGATGGGAGGATTGCCTGAGCCCAGGAGGTTGAGGCTGCAATGAGCTGTGCATGCCACTGCATTCCAGCCGGGGCAACAGAGCAAGACTCTGACTCAAAAAAATAAATAAAGTGCTAAGTAAAATATTAGTAATTATCAATCTAGTAGTGATCCCTATGTAAGACACATTATAAGTAAGGTTTGTTTGGAGAGATGGTTCCATAAGAAATCTAGCAACACTTACTGTGTGCGGTGGCTCATGCCTGTAATCCCAGCACTTTGGGAGGCCGAGGCGGGCAGATCATGAGGTCAGGAGATTGAGACCATCCTGGCTAACACACTGAAACCCCGTCTCTACTAAAAATACAAAAAATTAGCCAGGCGTAGTGGTGGGCACCTGTAGTCCCAGCTACTCGGGAGGCTGAGGCAGGAGAATGGCGTGAACCCGGGAGGGAGAGCTTGCAGTGAGCCGAGATCGCGCCACTGCACTCCAGCCTGGGTGACAGAGCGAGACTCTGTGTCAAAAAGAAAAAGAAATCTAGCAACATTATTGGTATAATGCAAACTCTTTTCTCTTCATGTGCAAATAGTGAGATTATGCTCTTAGAAAAGCTGAATGATCCCACCAAAATGTTCTTAGAATTTATAGAATTTGGTAAGGGGATGGGATTCAAAACCACCAAAATGTTCTTAGAATTTATAGAATTTGGTAAGGGGATAGGATTCAAAATAGCATACAAAAAGTAATAGTGTTTCTCTATTCTAGTACTAACCAGTTAGAAATTTAAATGGAAAAAAAAAAAAAACTACTTAAAATAACCACACAATGTATGAAATAGCTAAGAATAGAGATTTAAGAAGAAAGACTTGAGGGCCAGGCACGGTGGCTCACGCCTGTAATTCCAGCACTTTGGGAAGCTGAGATGGGTGGATTGCCTGAGGTCAGGAGTTTGAGACCAGCCTGGCCAACGTAGTAAAACCCGTCTCTACTAAAAATACAAAAAATTAGCTGGGCGTGGTGGTGGGTGCCTATAATCCCAGCTACTCAGGAGGCTGAGGCAGGGGAATCACTTGAACCGGGGAGGTGGAGGTCGCAGTGAGCCGAGATTACACCATTGCACTCCAGCCTGGGCAACAAGAGCAAAACTCTGTCTCAAAGAAAAAAAAAGAAGAAGAAAGGCTTGAGATCTTTAAGAACTACAAATACTCCAAGGATATGAAATAAGACCTTAATGAATAGAGGAATGTTCTGTGTTCTTAAATGAGCGATTTTATAGTGAAACAAAACGAAAACCAGTTCTCTCCAAATTAATATAGACAGCACAATTCTAGTCAAAAATCTCAGTTGGGGAGTAGGACTGAATGAAATGAAATTATTTTAAAGTTTTACATTGTAGAATTCAGTCTAACAATAGTTGAGAGATTGATTTCAAAAATATTAAAACTACAAAGCTTCTGCAATTAAAAAACCAAAAAAGTGATATTAACACAGTAATGAAACAGTGGAACCATAATAGAGAGTCTAGCAAAAGATCCCGGTATGTTTCAGACTTAGTAATTTGTTGAAGTTAGCACAGATATCTTATCTGAAACCTTAGGGCCAGATGCCTCAGAATTCATTTTTGGGCTTCAGAAAGCCAATATGCAAGGCTGGACACAGTGGCTCACACCTGCAATCCCAGCACTTTGGGAAGCTGAGGTGGGAGAATTGCTTGAGCCCTGGAGCTCCTGACAATAGTGAGACCTTGTCTCTACAAAAAATAAAAAATTAGCCAAGCATGGTGGTGAGTGAGTACCTATAGTCCCAGCTACTCAAGAGGCTAGAGTGGGAAGATCACCTGAGCCCAGGAGTTTGAGGCTGCAGTTAGCCGTGATCACACAATGGCAGTGCAGGCTGGGCAACAGAGTGAGACCCCTATCTCTAAAATCAGAAGAAAGACAATATGGTATTAGCACTAACCTCTCCAAAAGGATCTGGGGAAAGTGCCTTGTAGATGAGTCATGAATAATTCTTCACATGACATATATATAAATGGAATAAATAAAAATGTAATGTCAGTTCATATTTAGCCACCAAAGGAATTTTGGGGGAAAACTTGTTTTCTAGAGCCTTTTGGATTTCCAGTTTATAGATAAGGGATTATAGAACTATATCCCAATTTGGTAGGGAAATAATGGTTTGTTTTGTACCTTTCTGGAAAAGAAAATTTTGGACCCTCTACCTCATAACACATATAGATTGAGTTCATCCTTCATCTGAAAATCTGAAACACTCTGAAATCCAAAACTTTTTTTTTTTTAAGAGATTGAGTCTTGCCATGTTGTGCAGGATGGAGTGCAGTGGCTGGCCACAAGTGAAATCATTGCACACTATAGCCTTGAACTCCTGAACTCAAGCAATCCTCCTGCATCAGCCTCATGAGAGTAGCTGAGACTACAGGCACAAGCCACTGTGCCCAGTAAAATCTGACTTTTTCAGCACAGACATGACAAAGTAAATGCTCATTGAAGCATTTCAGATTTTGGGTTTTTTGGAGTAGGGATGCTCACCTGGTAAGTATAATGCAAATATTCCAAAATCTGAAAGACTTCTGGTCATAAGCACTTTGGATAAGGGATACTCAATCTGTATCAAATTCTAGAAAATTTGGCCAGGCGTGGTGGCTCATGCCTGTAATCCTAACACTTTGGGAAGCTGAGATGGGCGGAGGTCCTGAGCTCAGGAGCTCAAGACCAGCTTGAGCAACATAGGAAAACACTGTATCTACTAAAAATACAAAAAATTAGCTGGGTGTGGTGGTGCGTGCCTGTAGTCCCAGCTACTCAGGAGGCTGAGGCATGTGAATTGCCTAAACCCAGGAGGCGGAGGTTGCAGTGAGCTGAGAGCCCCTGCACTCCAGCTTGGGTGACAGAGCGAGACTGTCTAAAAAAAAAAAAAGAAAGAAAATTTAAATGTGAAAAAGAAAACCAAGATGAGAAAATTGTTAGAAAACTACAGACTCTGGGCGGGTGGTTCAGTGTGCTTACCAGAGCACTCAGTTGCCGGTGGACAGGGAAATGCCGTGGGAAGCAGCAGCACAGATTCTTCTGTCTTTCATCCACAGCAGAAATACCCCACAGTGACAACATCCAGTGCTGATGGGCAGGCAGGAGGACCAGGTCACTGTTTTAACACAGGTGGAAGCAGCATGACTTGGAAATGTTCTGCAGTTAATTGGGCACTATCACTTTGAAACCAAACCTGGTTAGAATTAAAAGCACCAGCATGGAAGTGTACAGGTTTATTCTGGTGTTGCTGGGTTACTGTGGAGAAAATGTGGAAGCAATATAAATGTGCCTCAGTTGGGAGAATTTATGGTGTGGTCATCTGGGCATCCAGAGCCAGGAGGATAAAGTGTTGGCAAGTGAGAAAGAGTCACTGAGGAACGGTCTATAGTAGTATCCTAATTGTGTATCTTTAGTTTGTTATGAGCATGTATGATGTCTGTTAATATTTTCCTCCAGTAGTAGAGAAAACGTGCTAAGGAAAAAAAAAATGAAGATGGAGAGAGTAGAAGCAGCAAGTGAGAAGGCTTTCTGAAACATGTAAATGGAGTGGGCGGGACTCAGTGGGCTCTCCCACCCCGCCAAAAATATCCTCCTTTTAGCTTACGGTTTTTATAATGATCAAAGTGAGATTTGCCTGTACTCCCACCATGAGGAAATGGCCCCGCATACTGACGGAAATCCTTCCAGACAAAATGGCTCTGGCATGCTTTGCAGACAGTACTGTATTATACACCTTTCTTATGCCATTGGAGAGATGAGCCCGATTTGAAGGGCTGCATGACGTTCGTTTGAATGTACAATTTATTTAACCTTTTCTGCACTGAGGAACGTTTAGGTGTTTTCCCATTTTTCACCACTACAATCAGTGTGCACGTATGTTTCCAATTCTTAAATTTAGGATAGGTTCTGGGAAGGGATTAATGAAACAGATTTTTACTTTTCATACATTCTGTCAAACTGCTTTCCAAAAAATATGGAAACAGTTGATCCTCCCACCAGCATAGAAGTGTCTCTTCAACCTTGCATGACTGGGAATAATTCTTCATTCTTGGAATTCTGTGGGTTAAAAAGACATGTTTGATTAAATATCTGTTCCTGCTTTTATACCCTCCCCGTTGGTCCCAAAGTGCTCCTTGCCTATTAGCCTAGTTGGCACCTTGTTATGGGTTGCACCTTTGGCTCTTAGTTTCTTAATTTGTTCACTGCTTATAGCTTTTTTGTAAGCAAATCAGATTTCTGTAATACAGCCGTAAAGATATATAGAGATCTATAGATCTGTATTTTTAATTACCTACAGTAAGTGTGGTGTGGAAGGAGAAGGAATTTGAACAAAGATCAGATAGGTTGTGGTTCCATGCTTGTAGAGTGGCCCTCCGTTGGTGGGGCTGCGCTCCGGGTGGAAGCGTGGGTGGAGGGGCAGGGGGGCGTCCCTCTAAACTGGCAGGGTCGGGGCGGGAACTTGTAGGGCACTCAGAGTAGCCTCTCCAGCCCCTTCTGCCCTGCCCGCAGCTCATGATGGAGCAGTCCAAGAAGTCCTCGCTCATGGTGGCCCGCAGTATTCTCAACAACAAGCTCATCAGCAAGAAGCTGGAGCGCTACCTGAAGGTGAGGCGCTGGTCCTGGCCTGGGCTTGTCCCCACCTCAGTCCCTGCCTGTGCTCCCTCCCTTCAGTGTCCGCGTCCCTCCCCACAGGGCGAGAACCCTTTCACCGACAGCCCCGAGGAGGAGAAGGAGCAGGAGGAGGCTGAGGGCGGTGCCCTGGACGAGGGGGCACAGGGCGAAGCGGCAGGGGTCTCGGAGGGTGCAGAGAGCGCGCCGGCGCAGCCTCCCGTGCCCCCAGAGCCAGCCCCCGGGGCCGTGTCGCCGCCACCGCCGCCGCCCCCAGAGGAGGAGGAGGAGGGCGCCGTGCCCTTGCTGGGAGGGGCGCTGCAACGCCAGATCCGCGGCATCCCGGGCCTCGACGTGGAGGACGACGAGGAGGGCGGCGGGGGCGTCCCGTGACCCGAGCTCGGGGCGGGCGGGGCCCGCGTGGCCGAAGCTGGAAGCCAAACCTAATAAAGTTTTCCCATCCCACCTCCCGGTTTCTCTGTTACGGTGCCGCGCGGACCGGGCGGGGCGCGGGCCGAGAGGCGGGGAGCGCATGCGCGCGGGCCGGGCCCTCGGGCACCGCTGCGGGACCACAACTCCCGACAGGCTGCGGAGGTGGAGCTTCGCAGCCCGAAAGGCTAGCTGGGACGGCGAGGGCGGACCCTCGTGAAGGCCAGCCAATGGGCGCGCGCGGAAGTAGTGACGTGTGCGCCCAGTCTTCCAGTAGTCGACGGCGGAGGTGCGTTGAACGCATGCGTGCTGTGGTCTCCTAGTAAAAGGGGCTGCTGGTGGGCCGCGTTGAAGACATGGACCAGGGCTACGGAGGTTTGTGTAGGCTGCTGGGTGCAGAGTAGGGAGCGAAGGCTGAGTGCGAGCCACGCAGCCGCTGCGCAGACGGCCGCGGGCCGGGCCTTCGTCCGGAGTGTGGTTGCCGCAGCCGGGCCCTGCAGAGAGGCGGCCAGGGCGCGCGCGCGCGCGCCGCTCATTGGGCTTTGGCGCCGTCGCTCCCTGGGCGCTGCGTGCGGATTGGCCGCCAGGGCCCGAAGAGGCGGGCGGGACTCGGGGTTGGGGCAGACGCCGCGGTGGGCTTCATGGGGGGCGCCTGGGGCTGTGCGGGCCGTTTCTGTCCCTCACCTTCGGCGGGGCCCTTCCGGCCCCCGGCGACCCCGGGGTTTGCACTCCCGGCTTCCTCTTCCGAAGACGCCACAAAATGGCGGCGCTAGGGGGCGGAGCTACAGCGTGGGGTCCTGAGGTCGGGCTCCGGGCGCTGGGTCTGGGGCCACGGGGGGACCGCTGGGGCCGCCTCTCCTGACCTGCCCTAGGCCTTCGGGGCCGGGTGGGGCCTCTGCTGGGCTCCCAAGGCCCAGGGCGCCTGTCCCGGAAGCCGTCGGGCTGCGCGGGGTCGGGCCTTTAATCCCTGGTGGCTGCGTAGTGGGGCCGAGTGCGGCCGGCGCGGGAGTCAGCCTCGCCGGGCTCCAGCTCTGTACCCGGCGCGTGCTGGCGTGGGACAGGATGGTGAGGGGCAGATGCTGAGTGTTTGTACAAAGCTGGAAACCTGATGTGCCCTGGGGCTGGTGACAGATTGGCCATTCTCATGTAGGCAGTGCGTTGCGGTGGCTTGGAGGGGCCAAGGGGTTGTGCAAGAGGGAACGTGTCCTTTCCCCGCTTGGCTTTAGCGCTTGGCCTGCAGTAGGGCCGATTTTCTCGAGCTTCCTGCTCCCCGCCTCTGGAATCAGAGCCTTCTGGGAGCCAAGTTTGCCCACAGGGGATAGTTGGGACACGCTGGGTGGAGCTCGACTGGGTGTAGAGAAGCTAGTGGTCTGATCCTGGCTGCAGGAGCTCAAGAAGTTGTCGATCTTGAGAAGTGGCAGGGCAAAATTATCCCATCACCAGAAATTGCAGAGACAGGAGAGGGGTCGGTCCTGAGGCGGCAGCGTGCGCGGTGTGCTTTGGTGTCTTCCGGGTCCTAGCGAAGAAGCTCTGCCTGGCTCTCCTGGTCTTCCACAGCCTGTGTAGATTTTACCATTCTCTCCTTTCCTTCCCATCAGATCTTTTCTGCCGGTATTGTCTTTTTCAGTCTTAGTTTGGAGAGGTTTTTTTAATCCCCTTTTCCTACCTCCCGAAAACCTTTCAGACACAGTGGAGATAGTTCAGCTTCCCCGATTTCTTGTGTTTCGGGGAGCGTTTTAAGGTTAATAGTGCGTGCTGCTTACACTAGAGCTTCACAGGGAAGCGGCCTCTCAAGGTTGGTTACTTGCTGTTAGAATCTGCAGTCTGCTTTTCTGTTGCACGGATGCAAATTTAGAAGGCTTTGCGGTATGACGGAGGAGAAGGCATAGCATAGCAGAGGGCAAAACTCAGCGGTTATGACTGGGTCAAGTCTCGTAACCCGTGAGCCTAGCTCCCTTGTCTCTGAATGGCCTTCGGGACAACAGGTTTTGCTGGGTGCTTGCAGTGTATCGGCACACACTAGGCACTTAGCGGCGGGGCTAGTTCTGGTGAGGGAGACATGGGTATGTTCCTGCCTCATCAAAGTGAAGTCATTTAACAGGCATGGTGGCCACCCGCGCGCAGCTGAGTGCTGGGCCCCAGGGACACAGAAATGAAGAGAACACAGTTCCCATCCTCCTTCCTGGAGGGACCAGACAGATCCCATAGTGGGTGGGGGGTGTTGGAGGGTGGAAGAGTGCAGTCTGATGCCTTCGGGCCAGGCCAAGGCCCTGGGACTTAAAGGTCCAGGGGATCCGTGGAGGGCTTAAAAGTGATAGGAAGTGCGGCTTAGAGAGATGCAGTTTATGTCACCAAATTCCCATGCTTGTTCTCAGTTACGGGGTACTTGTGATAGTAGTCGGAACTGGTTTTCTGGCTGTGTGGTGGGTGGGGGAATGTGTCCTCATGCTGAGTGGATTGTCTTGTGTTAGCCTCAGTTGTGGATGGACTCTTGGAGGGGCGAGGTACTTGGCCAAGGTCCCTCTGCAGGCGGAGCTGACCTCCAAGCCCACTTCCCACCCTTCTTTTTCTGCTTTGATCTCAGCCAAGTGGAATGCGATGATGCCGTTAGCCAGCTGTGGGGTGGCTTTTTTGTGTGTTGGGGGGGGTATTCCTTCTTGTAAGGCTGACACTGAACTGTAAGGAGATCCATTTAGGAGTACCCCTAAAAGGACCCGTTCTCTGGTGTGACAAATAGAATCTTAACTCACGGGGTCTTCTTGCAGGCTATGGGGCATGGAGTGCTGGACCTGCCAACACCCAGGGTAAGTGGGCTCTGCTTTGCGGGTGAGGCGTGGGCTTCCCTTATATTCAAGGCCGTAGCATGGCAGAGCTGAACCTGATGGTCACCAGGGTCAAGGGAGGTGGTAGCCCAGGGGTCAGCAAACTTTGTGTAAAGGATCAGATGGTGAATATCTTTGTGGCTTTATGAGCTCCACAGTCTCTGTAGCAGGAAAGCAGTCATAAATGTGTGAAAGAGTGGATGGGACAATGCCAGTAGTTACTTATAGACAATATAATTCAAAGATCATAATTTTTGTGTGTTATTAAATCCTCTATTTTGGCAAAATATTTTTATTCTGAGTAAATAGCTGAGGGTATATCCAAGGTGTTTTTTCTCTATCATTAACAGATTTTTAGCACAGCTTTAGATTTAGTAGTAGAGTTTCATAGGCCCACACATCTCCACTCAGGTGTACTGTCTCTCATTAGTACGATTTTTTTTTTTCTTTTGAGACGGAGTCTTGCTCTGTTGCCCAGGCTAGAGTGCAGGGGTGTGATCTCGGCTCACTGCAGCCGCAGCCTCCTGAGTAGCTGGGATTACAGGCACCCACCACCGCGCCCAGCTAATTTTTGTATTTTTAGTAGAGACAGGGTTTCACAATGTTGACCAAGCTGGTCTCGAACTCCTGACCTCGTGATCAGCCCTCCTTGGCCTCCCAAAGTGCTGGGATTACAGGTGTCAGCCACCACACCCAGCCTCATTAGTAAGATCTTTCATTAGCTGGGTGAGGCAGCTCATGTCTGTAATCCCAGCAGTTTGGGAGGCTGAGGCAAGAGGCTCACTTGAGCCTGGGAGTTCGAGACCCGAGCTCAGGTGATCCTTTTATCCTAGTAATAAAAAATTAGTAGGGCGTGGCAGTGCGTGCCTGTAATCCCAGCCGCTCAGAAGGCTGAGGTAGAAAGATTGCTTGAGCCCAGGAGGTCAAGGCTGCGGTGAGCTGTGAGCCACTGCACTCCAGCCTGGGTGACAGAGCAAGACCCTGTCTCCAAAAAAAAAAAAAAGCTTGCATTAGTGTGATGCATTTGTTACAATTAATTAGCCAGTGTTCCAGTGTTTATGTGATATTATTCACTATAGCTCATAGTTTTTCTTAATTTGCATAGTCTCTGAGTTTTGACCCAATGTGTAAGTGATATATTTCATGTCAAAATTTGTCATTGAATATACCTTAGAAGCTTTACCCCAACCATTTAAAAACGTAAAATTCACCCTTCGCTGAGGGCAGAGCCTGAGAACACAGGGCTACAGGCAGTGTGCTGGTACTTACTTATGAGCACTGAAATTCGAACATCACAAGGGCTGTGCCAAGGTGGGCAGTGGGCTCCGTGTGGCCTGACTTTTTGCAGACCCCCACTCTAGAGTCAGGGTCACGACGCTAGGCTTGTTTGGGGGGCCATTGTGTGCTCTCTGCTGGCAAGGTTTTCTGCTTTCTGCCAGCCCGTGTTCGAGGGCGCGAGGGCTTCCTTTGTGTTCTGAGTCTGAGATCTGTCTCTAGCAATATGGGGAGTGGGGCTGCTTTTCGAGCCACCACCCGGTGTTTCAGGAGGAGGCCTTCGAAGTCGCTCGAGGCACATAACGTCCTCTTGCTCGCTTGAGTTGAGGACGTGACGTTGCACCAGTGCCTAGCTGTGCAGTTGGCAGCGCCTGCACTCTGGCTTCTGGTGGGAACTGGCCCTTTACGAGGACTCTGCCTGGGGCCTGACCCGGCTAACCTCTTGGCCAGCAGCCCACAGTAGACGAGCTTCCTGGGGAGCGTGCAGCATCCCTTCCCTTGCCCTGACGGGAAGTTGGCCTTGCACGGGAGAGAGGGCTGGCTTGTGCTTAGCCTAGTGCTCTGTAGGAGTTGAGTGAGCTAAGAACACCCAAGGCTGCCTCCCTGAGCGCTGCAGAGGGAAGCCCTGGCCCTGGGACTGTGGAGGGTGGAGCGGGGTGACAGCTGGGGTGTCAGTGCCTTCGTTCTGCAAACAGGGCTCTTGTGTGTTTTTGTTTCCCCTAAGGTGCATATGGAACTGGTGTGGCCAGCTGGCAAGGTAAGCCCTTCTGTGGCGGGGGGGGTCTGTGGGTGGGCGAGTGGGCCTCTGATCTGAAGGCCAGGCAGGTTCAGCCCATCAGGGAGGTTTGACATGGACTTCCTGGCTCTGTTCCTGAGGACGCAGTCAGCCAGGGCTGCTGTTGTGAATACGGCGCGGTTGGTGGGGTGGGGCGGCTGCAGACGGCTGTGGTGGGCAGCTTCAGAGAAGCATGATGGGGAGGACTGTGACTGTGCTCTGGGGGCAGCGGTCCTTTGTGGGGCCTGTCAGCAGCCGGAACTGCTGTTCCCAGACTCAGTCACCCGGCTTAGAATGGGGAACAGGTCCTAGAGTCTGGCACGGAAAACCCACTGCTAGGCCCTGAGGCTACCCCTTTCTTTGGCCACCTCCTGCTGCCTCTTGGCAGGTCACAGTGCAGTGTGAAATGATGCCAGCAGCACTGGGTCCCACACCCCTTTTCCTTCTCGGTGGCAGTGGGTGCCCCTCCCTGGTTGTGTCCACCATGGACAGGTCTCCTGGGTGCTGAGGTCTGACTTGGCTCCTCCCCCCATGACAGGTTATGAAAACTACAATTACTACGGCGCCCAGAACACCAGTGTCACCGCAGGCGCAACCTACAGCTACGGCCCAGCCTCGTGGGAGGCCACCAAGGCCAACGATGGCGGCCTGGCGGCGGGGGGCCCTGCCGTGCACATGGCCTCTTATGGCCCAGAGCCATGCACCGACAATTCTGACTCCCTCATTGCCAAGATCAACCAGCGTTTGGACATGATGTCCAAGGAAGGAGGCAGGGGCGGGAGCGGCGGCGGTGGGGAGGGCATGCAGGACCGGGAGAGGTGATTATGGACCCAAGCCCTTCCCCTGGGACCCCACACCTCCCCACCTTTGTGCACATGGGAGTGGGCACCCACTCTTGAGGGAGGACCTGTCCTCGCCTCCCTCCTGAGTGTGGCATTGATGAGCTGGGCTCGTGGGGGGCCAGCGGTGTTACAGTAGGACTTCCTTGCTTTTCTTCATGGTGGGGCTTGGGCATGGTTGTTGGCTAACCTCCCCGAGACTCCTTTTTCCTGCATCCTGCTGCTCCTGTGGCCAGGGGCTCTGAGTCCCCCACTCAGCAGTATTCCGGGGGGGTGTTGGTTGGCGTTGGCCATCCGAGCACTCAGGTGGAATGCAGGGTGGTTTGGTTGGCTGTTTTGAATGTAGGGGCATCGAGGTTATACTGAGGGAGTGTGGCAGTGGGTGACTGGGGGGACTGCCCCTGACAGGCTGTGCTTCTGTTGCAGCTCCTTCCGCTTCCAGCCGTTCGAGTCCTATGACTCCAGGCCCTGCCTGCCTGAGCACAACCCCTACCGCCCCAGCTACAGCTATGACTATGACTTTGACCTGGGGTCCGACCGCAATGGCAGCTTTGGGGGGCAGTACAGTGAATGCCGGGACCCGGCCCGGGAGCGGGGCTCCCTTGATGGCTTCATGCGGGGCCGGGGCCAGGGCCGCTTCCAGGAACGGAGCAACCCTGGCGCCTTCATGCGCAGTGACCCCTTTGTGCCCCCCGCTGCGTCCTCTGAGCCCCTGTCCACGCCATGGAACGAGCTGAACTACGTGGGTGGACGGGGCCTGGGAGGGCCCTCCCCCAGCCGGCCGCCTCCGTCCCTCTTCTCCCAGTCCGTGGCTCCCGACTACGGCGTGATGGGCATGCAGGCGGCAGGCGGCTATGATGGCACCATGCCCTACGGATGTGGCCGCTCGCAGCCTCGGATGCGGGATCGGGTAAGCCCTCACAAGGTGCCTTCCAGCTGCCTTTGCTTCTCTTTTTAGCAGCTTTATCGAGGTAAAATTTTCCCATCTCAACATTCACTTAAATGTTTTTAAGTGCGCAGTTCGACTTTTAGTTAATTTACAGGATTGTGCAACCACCCCCACCACCACAGTCTAATCTTAGCATTTCTGTCAACTGGAAGAGAAACCTCTGCTCCTTAGTCACCCCGTCTCCCCCCCCCAGCCTCCAGCGAGCGCCACTGGCCTCTGGATTTGCATGTTCTAGACGTTTTGCACAAATGGAGTCACGAAACGTGCGGCCTTTTGTTCCTGGGTTCTTTCACTCAGCGTGATTTTCTTTTTAGTTTCAAATACGTTGTCTCTGCTTTTTAAAAGACCTTTTGTGCCTGTGTTGTCTGATCTTATAACCTTGCTCTTTTCTGTGGGGCATCTTCACGGCCCCGGTAAGTAGCTCACGGGGTGTGCTTGTTGTCTGTAGCCCAAGAGGAGAGGGTTTGACCGCTTCGGACCAGATGGCACGGGCAGGAAACGGAAGCAGTTCCAACTTTACGAGGAGCCAGACACCAAACTGGCCCGGCTTGACAGTGAAGGAGATTTCTCCGAAAATGGTATGTCCTGGGGGCCAGGGGGGCCAGGCGGATGTAGGATGGGTCAGCTGCCTGCTGGGGTCTGCCTGCCCCGTCTGTGTCGTGGACACTCGCGGGTGGCATGTTTCACCGCCACTGTGGTCAGGGCACACTCACCCTGGACGGCGAGCTCGGGAGGGTGGAAACCAGATGGGACCACTCTCCGGGGACTGACTTTTCCTCTCTTTGTGTCTGGCAGATGACGCAGCTGGTGACTTCCGCTCGGGAGATGAAGAATTCAAGGGTGTAAGTCCACCAGGCAGCCCTTTCGCCTCTAGCGTGGGATTTCTTCTTTCTTTAATCGCCCTTCCTCACAAAGGGGCAGGAGCGGCTGCCGTGGTGGATTTGACTACCTCTGAGTGGATTTAGGACCCTGACTTTTAGCTAGGTTTCTAAAAGTTTTCCACCTTAGCCGGGCGCAGTGGCTCACACCTGTAATCCTAGCACTTAGGGAGGCCCAGGTGGGTGGATCACTTGAGGTCAGGAGTTCAAGACCAGCCTGGCCAACATGGTGAAACCCCATCTCAATTAAAAATACAAAAGTTAGCCAGGAGTGGTGGCATGTGCCTGTAGTCCCTGCTACTTGGGAGGCTGAGGGAGGAGGATCACTTGAACCTGGGAGGTGGAGGTTTGGAGGTTGCAGTGAGGTGAGATTGCACCACTGCACTCCAGCCTGGGCAACAGAGGGAGACTGTCTCAAAAAAAATGTTTTCAACTTACAGCAAACATTCCCTTTCTGAAAAAAGCTCCCAGTTCCTCTCCCTCGTCTCCAGGCCAGTAAGTGCAGGGACTGTAGGCTGAAGCTTCCAAGCACAGGCTGGAGGCTGATTTGCCGCCAGCTCCATACCAGGTGCCGCTGACCGGTGTCCTCATCCTTCCGTCCTCACAACAAGGCACAGGCGGGTAGCATGTGGGGCCAGTTCGTAGCCGGGACCACCCCAAGCTCCTGGGGAGGTGCCTCAGCCACCCCAGTGAAGATTCTGATCCAAGTTGGAGGTGTAGGGCCTGGATGTCCAGCGTGGGAAAGAGGGCCTTCCCAAGTCCTTACAGTCACATAGGCAGGAGACGGTGGCTTTTCAGGTTTTCAGAGTCTCACTTGATTCCTATTGTGCTGGTGTTGAGACTAGGAATCTCTGCAAACCTACTGATTCTTAATTTAACCGTATGTTCACTGCCTAAGGAGTCAGCTCTGTTTAGATTCTCAGTTGAATTGTTTTTATGTATACATGATTTGGTATCAAGACATTGGGTAAATATAGGCCAGGTGCGGTGGCTCATGCCTGTAATCCCAGTATTTTGGGAGGCCGAGGTGGGTGGATCACTAGGTCACAAAATTGAGACCATCCCGGCCAATATGGTGAAACCCCGTCTCTACTGAAAATACAAAAATTAGCCGGACGTGGCGGCGTGCACCTGTAGTCCCAGATACTCCGGAGGCTGAGGCAGGAGAATAGCTTCAACCCAGGAGGCAGAGGTTGCAGTGAGCTGAGATCACGTCATTGCACTCCAGCCTGGGAGACAGAGTGAGACTGTCTCAAAAAAAAAAAAAGATAAGATATTGGATAAATATAAACAAAAGCTTGGGAAACGTGGTGGAACCCATTTTCTGTCAAGAATGCCGGAACTGGCATCCCCCAAGTGAGACTCCATCTCCCTACAGTTGGTGAACAGGCTCTGTTCATAGAATTGTACGGGTGGGCCTTTGTCACGGGGTAGGCAGTTCTGCAGCTTAGGAGGAGCCGAGAGCGGGTGGGTGAGTGGCTTTCTAGAAAGGTGGTCGTCACAGAATCTCTGAAGGCAACTGGGAATAATAACAGGACACACAGGCCCTGTCCTGAGCCCCAGAGGGTGGTCCTGACACTGTGGCTCATTCTTGGTGGCATCATAACCTAGGTCTGGGGTGAGACCACCCACCAGGCAGTGGCCAGGGACTGGGCTGGTTGTGGAGAGCTGTGGACACACCAGCTCACTGCCGGACTTCGTGTATTCTCTTTTCCAGGAGGATGACTTCTGCGACTCTGGGAAGCAGAGAGGTAGGCGTCACCGTGTCCCTTGCAGCTTTCCTGTGTCTTCCTGGCTGCCCCGCACTTACTGCCCAGCTTCTGAGCAAGCCGGGGCCTGGATGGAGGGGCCCGTGGCTGTGGGGGAAGAGGGGCTGCAGCCACCAGATGGGCCTTGACCGTGGCGATCGGCCGACACTTTGCTTCAAAGTGTCTGGGGCAGCATTTACCGGAAACGGGTCTGTCTGCCTGACCCGATGCAGGCTGCAGTGGGGATGGGGGGCAGCCTTGGGTGTCCACCACAGTTGAAGTTTGTAGGGAAGGAGACACATGAAAGAAGAGGCTCCCAGCCCATCTTCTGTGCCCTGCTGGGCCAGTGCATGTCCCTGAACTGTTTTCTCCAGGGCTTCCTTTTGTCCGGTTCTTTCAGTCACCTGCCCTGGGCCATGCTGTGGACCTCTGTGGTGGGGATACTGGCAGCTGCAGTGCACATTGCTTTGTGCCTGTAAGTGTGTGACAGCAGACAGCTGCGGGGTCGGGAGCACCAGGCCCACTGGGTCTTTGAGAGGCAGGTGCCCTTCAGCAGGTCTCTTCATGTCCAGTGCAGGAGATGAAAGGGTCCGCAGCAACAGCAGACCAGGCTTAAAGCCCCACGGCAGGGCGGCCTGAGGTGCCGCGGCCTGGAGCTCACCCTGAAGCCACTTGTTTCTTTACCTGTTCTGTGGGTCTTTCCGTAGCTGGTTACCCCAAGGATCACAGGCTGGCTCCTCAGTGGCCCTGCTCCCATGCATTCTGAAGGCCCTTGGCTTAGATGCTCCTCCTGTTCAGGCTTAGCCAGCCCTCTGCGGTCCTCCCCCGTGCGACCCGCAGCAGTCCTGTCCGTAGCACGGGGCGCCCCAAGCGCTTAGCGGCACAATGCTAAAGCAAAGGTGACATGTCTGTTGCGCGCAGGTCCTGCTACCTACCCGGGATGACTTTGCTATTAAACAGCAGTCATAGTTTCAGGCAGTGACCTCTTGCCAAAAATCCCACACGCCCTTTTGAGAGGCTTCTGAGCAGCGCACGCCGGTCGCCATCTTCGTGGGACAGTCTCGGGACTGGCATCAGGGGTAGGGGTTACAGTTCAGATGCTTCTCCAACCTTTTTTCAGCGTCCGTCCCTGGCCTCACGCTGGGACGGTGGCCGCGTGGCTCTCCGAGGAGCTCCTGTGCTGGCCCCGGGGGACGGACGGGAGGACCAATCGGTCTCTTCCCAGATTTTTTTTCTAGGATTGCTTCCCATGCAGCCCTGGGAAAGCCCTAGACTGACGGTTTTTGTGAGTGGAAGATAGAGGTCGGGCCAGCAAGGACTGTCAGACCTGCTGAGGCCCTAGTTCAGACGGGGCCGCCAGGACACTCGTCACAGTCCGCCTAGAGGTGGGATAGAGGACGGCGGAGCAGCTGCTTCACTTCTTGAGGCCTTCAGCTGCCGCCTCTTCATCCGGGGAGAATTGGCTTCTCCTGTGATATTGGGAGAAGACCCCATTGCAGGGCATGAGATTGGACAAGCAGGATGGGGAGGACAGAGACAGCAGGGGGCTGTGGTGCACATGGGGTGGGCAGGCTGTGTCCCTGGCCCATCCTGGCTGCCTCAGGCCATGTGGGGAGTGAGGTGACTACTCTGGCCTCGCCACAGGCCCGTGTCCACCAGGAGTCTCTGACGGTGCCTTGGGGCATCCTGGACTCTGCCTCGTGGTGCAGGCAGTGGCAGGGCACAGGGTGTAGTGGCCAAGCCGCAGCCCCCCGACCAGGCCCTGGAGCTCAGCTCCTTTGCAGGCCCCTCAGAGCGTCTCGAAGGGACTTGTCTGTTACAGGAGAGAAGGATGACGAGGACGAGGATGTGAAAAAGAGAAGGGAAAAGCAAAGGAGAAGAGACAGGACGCGGGACCGTGCAGCCGACAGGTGAGGCACGGGCGCGCACCCCCACAGGAAGAGGTGGACCTGGTGCAGTGGAGGCGCTCCCGAGCTCACCTGTCCTCCCTCCACAATGCTGGGGGCCTGGTAGCCTGACTCCTCTGGCCAAACCAGTGGGAGGCAAAACAGGAAACCGTTGAGAGTGCAGAAAAGGCCATCGCTTGTGCTCCCAGCACACAAGCTACCTGTCTTCTAGGACGGCTGGGATGTTGCTTTGGTGAAGTTAGGTTTCTGTTCTTGCTTAGAGAACTGGTGTTTGACTCGTGTCTCTTTTTCTCTGGAGTCCCAGCCTTACTAGTGGGTCTGTGTGGTCCGTAACTGCCCAGCAGGGGGCTCTGTTACTCTCCTGCAGGCCTGAGGGGCAGCCCTGTCCCTGGCCTGGTGTCTGGCATCTCAGTCAGTGTCCTGCGTACACCTTATCTAAATCCAGACCACCCCTGGAGTTTGACATAGCTAGGAGACAGGTAGAGACATGGTCCTACCATCAAGATTTTGTCCCAGACTAGAAAATGATTGCAAAATGTTGAGCCCAAAGGATGTCAGCGTGAGCATACCATGTGCCTGTCCCTCTCTGCCAGGAGTTAAGTGCTTCCAACTAGAAACTGAAATTACCAGTGATCATGTGATGCTGAGGAATCCTTGACCTTAAGGTTCACATGGGAGAGTGTTTTTTTTTTCTTTTTTTTGTTCTTGAGATGGAGTCTTGATCTGTTGGCCAGGGTGGAGTGCAATGGCGCAATCTCGGCTCACTGCAACCTCTGCCTCCTGGGTTCAAGCAATTCCGCCTCAGCCTCCTGAGTAGCTGGGATTACAGGCACCTGCCACCATGCCTGGCTAATTTTTGTATTTTTCGTAGAGGCGAGGATTCACTGTGTTGGCAAGGCTGGTCTCAAACTCCTGATCTCAGTGATCTGCCCACCTTGGCCTTCCAAAGTGCTGGGATTACAAGCGTGAGCCGCTGTGCCCAGCCTGGACAGTGATTGTTTTGTTCAAAGAAATGCTTAGTAAAAGGGGTGAGATGCAGTGGCTCACGCCTGTAATTCCAGCACTTTGGAAGACTGAGCCGGCGGCTCGCTTCAGGCCAGGAGTTCAAGACCAGCCTGGTCAGTATGGTGAAATCTGTCTACTAAAACCACAAAAATTAGCCAGGCATGGTGGCAGGTGCCTGTTATTTCAGCTACTACTGTAATCTCAGCTACAAGAATGAAACTCCATCTCAAAAGAAAGAGAAGTGCTTAGCAAAATGAAGCCAGGAACCAAACACGGAACTGTTTCTTCTTAAGCGGTACGGGAACATTGAAACCCTTGTTATTTTAAACAGGTAAATGATGGATAGAGTAGATGACTTTTCGTGTCACATGGAAACTGAGATGACTTTTTTTTTTAGCTTTAATAATATAATAAAGAGACAGGGGTCTTTCTTTGTTGCTTGGGCTATTGAACTAGCCTCAAGAGATCTTCCTGCCTTGACCTCACAGAGTACTGGGAGAAGGGCATAGAGGTGACATTTTTTTACTTCCTTTTTGCTTTTTTTTAAATCTTGTATGTTCTTCCAATGAAGAGGTGACTTATTTTTATTTATTTATTTTTTGAGACAGAGCCTCGCTCTGTCGCCCAGGCTGGAGTGCAGTGGCGCGATCTCCACTCACTGCAAGCTCTGCCTCCTGGGTTCGCGCCACTCCATAGGGGGTGGGGACGTGTCTTCGTGGTGCTTGTCAGAGGTCAGAAGCGAGGCTTGTGGAGTTGGCAGAGGGGAAGTCCTGAGTGCCACAGGGCCTGTACCCCTACACCAGAAGGGCAGGAGCCTCCAGGACAGAGCCAGGGAGGAAGCACCCCAGTGTGGTGGCCTGGGGGTCTGCAGGCTGCTTTCCCTTGCCGTGCAGTGTGGTTACTTTTGGGGAGGCTTCGAAAGCCCGTGACAGAGAAGCCTCCCTTCTCATCTGTAGAATTGGTTGTGACGTGTCTCTACGTGGAGTCTCATGGGAGAGCTGGTCTTGGGTTTTGTGTTTTGAATTGTGCGAGGTGTTTTGTCTGCACGTAAAATGAGGTTGCCTTGTGTCATCCCAGTGGCTGCAGAGAGAAACTCATCTGAGAAGCTGTGGAGCTAGATGCTGGGCCCCAAGAGCCGCCAGCCAGAGCCTAGGGCGTCCCCAGTTCTGAGCAGTTGCAGCTTTCCGGTGTTTTCTCAGGGGCTTTGGGGCCAGACAGGGCTGCAGGGTCAGCAGATTACTATGTGAATCATTTGCCTGAGATACTTGCCAGTCCGTGTTCCCATTCTTCAGCTGGGGAAGTTTGGGTAACTGCCGTTCTTTTGCTCCTTGGGAAGTCAGAACTCTTGGTTCCACAGCGACTTTCCCTAGCTGAGTGCAGTGGCATGCACCTCTAATCCCAGCTACTTGGGAGGCTGAGGGGGGTGGATCACCTGAGGTCAGGAGTTCGAGACCAGCCTGGCCAACATGGTAAAACCCTGTCTCTACTAAAAATACAAAAAAAAAAAAAAAAAAAATAGGCTGGGTACGGTGGCTCACACCTGTAATCCCAGCACTTTGGGAGGCGGGGGCGGGTGGATCACAGGTCAGGAGTTTGAGACCAGCCTAGCCAACATGGTGAAACCCCATCTCTATAAAAAATACAAAAATTAACTTGATGTGGTGGCGGGCGTCTGTAACCCCAGCTACTCGGGAGGCTGACACAGGAGAATCACTTGAACCCGGGAGGCGGAGGTTGTAGTGAGCTGAGATCGCATCACTGCACTCCAGTCTGGGCGACAGCGAGACTCCATCTCAAAAAATAAAATAAAATAAAAATACAAAAACAATGGCCGGGCGCAGTGGCTCACGTCTGTAATCCCAGCACTTTGGGAGGCAGAGGCGGGCGGATCACCAGGTCAGGAGATCGAGACCATCTTGGCTAACATGGTGAAACCCCGTCTCTACTAAAAATACAAAAAATTAGCTGGGCGTGGTGGCAGGCGCCTGTAGTCCCAGCTGCTCAGCAGGAGAATGGCGTGAACCTGGGAGGTGGAGCTTGCAGTGAGCTGAGATCATGCCACTGTACTCCAGCCTGGGCGACAGAGCGAGACTCCATCTCAAAAAAAAAAAAAAAAAAAAAAGCCAGGCTTGGTGGTGGGGGCCTGTAATCCCAGCTACTCAACTCAGGAGGCTGAAGCAGGAGAATTGCTTGAACCCGGGAGTTAGAGGTTACAGTGAGCTGAGATTACGCTGTTGCACTCCAGCCTGGGCAACAAGAGTGAAACTCAGTCTCAAAAAAAAAGAAAAAGATTCCTGAAAATCCTGATTCTATTTCAGCTCTCCCCAGAGGTAAGCTGATGCTCCCCGCTTCACTCCCCTCCTTGTTTTCCTTCCCCAGAATTCAGTTTGCCTGTTCTGTGTGCAAGTTCCGTAGCTTTGACGATGAAGAGATCCAGAAGCATCTGCAAAGCAAATTCCACAAAGAGACACTGCGGTTCATAAGCACCAAGCTGCCTGACAAGACAGTGGAGTTCCTGCAGGTAAAGGACAGCTGGGTCCCGTCACCTCATCGTCCATCGATCCGGCAGGTGCCGGATCCCTTGAAGGACAAAGGGAAATCAGACGCCATACTTGGCCAAGGTTTCCTTTCCCAGATAGAGCAGCTGTGTAAGTCCCCGAGTCACAGGGACAACCGAGAGCTCCGGCCATAGTGCTGTGCTGCCCATGGAACTGCTCTGACAGCTGCCTGCCTAGCCCTGGCAGCTGAGAAATGTCCACACATGCCAGCCTCTCATTTTACTTTATGCCATCTCCAACCCCACCTAGGAATACATTGTAAACAGAAATAAGAAAATTGAGAAGCGGCGTCAGGAATTGATGGAGAAAGAAACTGCGAAACCAAAACCAGATCCTTTCAAAGGTGAGTTGTGATCCCAGGATGCGTGCTGTCCTGGATGGTAGTAAGGCATGTGACGGGACCCGTAAAACATGGTGCGAGGCTGGGCGTGGCGGATCACGAGGTCAGGAGATCCAGACCATCCTGGCTAACATGGTGAAACCCCATCTCTACTAAAAGATAGAAAAAAGTAGCTGGGTGTGGTGGCAGGCGCCTGTAGTCCCAGCTACTTGGGAGGCTGAGGCAGGAGAATGGCGTGAACCCCGGAGGCGGAGCTTGCAGTGAGCCAAGATCGCACCACTGCACTCCAGTCTGGGCGACAGAGTGAGACTCCATCTCAAAAAATAAAATAAAATAAAAATACAAAAACAATGGCTGGGCGCGGTGGCTCATGCCTGTAATCCCAGCACTTTGGGAGGCCGAGGCAGGTGGCTTACAAGGTCAGGAGGTCGAGACCATCCTAGCTAACACGGTGAAACCGTGTCTACTAAAAAACATACAAAAAATTAGCCGGGTGTGGTGGCAGGTGCCTGTAGTCCCAGCTACTCGGGAGGCTGAGAGGCAGGAGAATGGCGTGAACCCGGGAGGCGGAGCTTGCAGTGAGCTGAGATCGCGCCACTGCACTCCAGCCTGGGCAACAGAGTGAGACTCCGTCTCAAAAACAAAAAAAAGCAATGTGGCTCAAAGCCAGCTCAAGGTGGCTGAGAAGGTGATGGTGAGACCTGTGGGAAGAGCGCTCAGCAGCAGTGGAAAGAAAGAAACCTTCGGATGTGGCCTTGCATAGATCGTAGCTTATATCCTGACATTAAGCACGTCCGTGTCTTTTCCTCCTTGGTTTGAAAAGAAAGGACCAGGAGGAACAGAAAAGCTGAAGTGTGCAGAATTCTCAGCTATAGAGGCCGATGTGCTAGCCCATACTCCCCATAGAAAGGCAGGCTATGCCCTTCTGACTCCTTAGAGTTGCAGGGAGAAAACGTGGGCCCTGTTGGGGAGTGGGAGGAAAGAATCACTTGCTGTCCCAGATCCTAAAAGACATGCGTTTCCTCGCAGGGATTGGCCAGGAGCACTTCTTCAAGAAGATCGAGGCTGCTCACTGCCTGGCCTGCGACATGCTAATTCCTGCACAGCCACAGCTCCTCCAGCGGCACCTGCACTCCGTGGACCACAATCACAACCGCAGGGTGAGTCTTCCTCCCACACTGCCTGCGGTGCGCATTGCAGGGCTGCGGCTCAGAGCCTCCTGTGTCTTATGGGGAATAACAACATCTTTAGCGGCTCTTGCTGTGTTTCAAGTCTGTCACTTCCATCGATGGGTCGTAGGATTCGTCTCAATTTTTATAAAAATATGAGAAAATGTGTTGCTTAGACTCAATTAAATGTAGTAGCTACGATTCTCCTGATAGTGTCTCCACATAGGTCAGTTTCCCAGTAGCTGAAGGCCTGGGGGCTTCTGTAAGCTGAGACCCAAGGGCCATTGAGAGCCGAGTGGCCCAGGGGACTTGGACTAAAGGACTGGTTCTGTCCTTACCTACCTGATGGGGCTTCAGGCTAAATGTTGAGCCCAGGGGTCACATGTTGAAGATTCTGGAAAAATACCTTCTTTTGTGAGGAGTCAAATCATAAGGATTTTTAGCATTGCGGACCATAGAGGCCCTATCCAGTGACACAGCTGTACCTGCTGTCAGTGCAGAAAAGCAGACAGTGAAGAGTGCCTGTGGCTGCGTTTGCTCTGCAGCCTGTCACTTTCTGGCCCTGGGTTAGCAGCTCTCTCCTTAGTTTACTCAGCTATTTTTTTTTTTCTTTTTTTTTTTTGAGACGGAGTCTCGCTCTGTCGCCCAGGCTGGAGTGCGGTGACCGGATCTCAGCTCACTGCAAGCTCCGCCTCCCGGGTTCACGCCATTCTCCTGCCTCAGCCTCCCGACTAGCTGGGACTACAGGCGCCTGCCACCTCGCCCGGCTAGTTTTTTGTATTTTTTAGTAGAGACGGGGTTTCACCGTGTTAGCCAGGATGGTCTCGATCTCCTGACCTTGTGATCCACCCGTGTCGGCCTCCCAAAGTGCTGGGATTACAGGCTTGAGCCACCGTGTCCGGCTACTCAGCTATTAAATGGGGAGGTCAAAAGCTGCCCACCCATCTCACAGTACTGTGTTTTGGTTTTGATTATGGTTTTTTGGTTTTTGTTTGTTTGTTTGTTTGATGGAGTTTCACTCTTGTTGCCCAGGTTGGCGTGCAGTGGTGCGATCTCAGGTCACTGCAACTTCCGCCTCCCAGGTTCAAGCAATTCTCCAGCCTCAGCCTCCTAAGTAGCTGGGATTACAGGTGCCCACCACAACGTCCGGCTAATTTTTTGTATTTTTAGTAGAGATGGGGTTTCACCATGTTGGCCAGGCTCGTCTTGAACTCCTGACCTCAGGTCATTCACCCGCCTCAGCCTCCCAAAGTGCTGGGATTACAGGCGTGAGCCACTGCGCCCAGCCCCAGTACTATTAAAGATAAGCTGAAAAGCAGTATACAAACAAGGGACCATTGTGCTGAAGGCGTGAGCTGCCACACCCAGCATAGTCATACTTTTGTTGAACTTACGAAGTCAGTGTAACCCCAAAAACTGAAAAGAAAGAGCTTGCCCTTTTCCTCCACTGAGCCCACACCGCCTTTCATTTGTGAACGCTCTTGTTTCACCCCCGATTCTGCATGTGCTACTTGGGTATCAGTGGCGCATCTTTGCGTTTATCTCTTAAGATTGTCCAGCTTTTCCAGTTTGTTAGTCTTGGTTGCACAGTCTCTCTGGAGCCTTCTTTCGATTCGTGGAGCCTGGTGTTTTGAGATTTGCCTCTCTGCATAGGGCTGATCTCAGGATGGTGCGGCGGAGCCTGACTGGTTTGTTCTCTTGCTTATCCTTGCCATTTTTAAAAGATCACATTTGGTGCCCTTTGCAGTTGGCTGCTGAACAGTTCAAGAAAACCAGTCTCCACGTGGCGAAGAGTGTTTTGAACAACAGACACATAGTGAAGATGCTGGAGAAATACCTCAAGGTTCGTGCTTGCAAGTACCACAGACAGGAAAAGCTTTTGAAAGGGAAGACGAACCCCACGAGCAGGGAGTTGAATCCAGAGTGCAGTGTTCAGCATTTCTGAGTCTTTTGACCAGTTGAGGGACACTGGAGTACGTCAGGCTCCGGAACGTGACAACTGGGATTTCCAGTCAGTCACTGCTTGCCTGGGGACTCTGGGGATGTGGTGCAGCTTGAAAATCCTGATTGTTTAGCCTTAAAATTCTGAGCAAATGATTTTTAGGTGCTTTAGAAAAACCCAAGGTTAGCCCTACTCGGGAAGCTGGGATGGGAGGATTGCTTGAGCCCAGGAATTTGAGGCTACAGTGAGTGATGGTGGTACCACTGCACTTCAGCCTGGGTAACATAGCAAGACCTGGTCTTTAAAATAAAGGAAAGCAGAGAACTGGGAGTTATGGCTCATGCCTGTAATCCCAGTAGCTTGGGAGGCTGAGGCAGGAGGATCCCTGAGCCCAGGAGTTAGAGGAGTTACGATTGTGCCACTGCACTCCAGCCCAGGTGACAGAGCGAGACCCCATCTCAAAAAAAATATCCAAGGTAGATGATAATTTTCCAGAAGAGAAGCTAAAAAGAGGTTTCACTGATAGAGCCAGTGGACAGTGAGGTTGAAGGTGAATGAGGTTGAAGGTGAGGGGTAGTGAGGAACCAGAGCCTTCATGCTGGGAGCAGCATATAAAAGTCCCAAAGTGGGTGCTCATGGAGAGAAGGCTGGTTGGAAGAGCTCCCAGTTCTTTCTTGTGAAACCCATTTTGCTCAGTGTTCATCCCAGTACTTTGGCATTTGGGGCAGGCAGCTAAGTCCCAGCCCACAACCTGACTTCAGGGCCTGTTTGCCCTCCTCTCAGTTACTAAACACTTCCATATTGGACAGTTCCATCCATTAAAGGCACAGAATCTAAATAACCAATTTAAGAAACATGACTGGGCTGGGCGTGGTGGCTCACACCTGTAATCCCAGTACTTTGGGAGGCTGAGGTGGGCAGATCACTTTGAGCTCAGGAGTTCGAGATCAGCCTGGACAACATGGTGAAACCCTGTCTGTACAAAAAATACATAAATTAGTCAGGCATGGTGGCCCACGCCTGTGGTCCCCGCTACTCAGGAAGCAGAGGTTGCAGTGAGCCAAGATCGTGCCACTACACTCCACCCTGGATGACAGAGTAAGACCCTGTCTCAAAAAAAAAAAAAGAGGGAAGAAACATAACTCACGATTTTACCTTTGTAGCTGAAGCAAGGTAAAAGTTTCTAGAGTCAAGTGTGGGCTCAGGCTTCTAAGCGTGTCTTTTTTTTTTTTTTTTTGAGTCAGGGTCTTGTTCTCTTACCAGGCTGGAGCGTAGTGGTGTGACGATAGCTCACTGCAGCCTCGCATTCCTGAGCTCAAGAGATCTTCCCCACTCAGTCTCCCAGGTAGCTGGGACTGCAGTAGTACACCACCACACCTGGCCAATTTTTTTTTTTTTTTTGAGATGGAGTCTTGCTCTACCGCCCAGGCTGGAGTGCAGTGGTGCAACCTCTACCACCTGGGTTCACGCCATTCTCCTGCCTCAGCCTCCTAAGTAGCTGGGACTACAGGCGCCCACCACCACTCCTGGCTAATTTTTTGTAGTTTTGATCGAGATGGGATTTCACCATGTTAGGATGGTCTCGATCTCCTGACCTCGTGATCCACCCGCCTCGGCCTCCCAAAGTGCTGGGATTACAGGCGTGAGCCGCTGCGCCCGGCCTCACACCGGCTAATTTTTAAGACACTCTTGCACTGTTGCCCATGCTGGTCTGGCCTCAAGTGATCCTCCCGCCTTGACCTCCCAAATTGCTGGGGATACAGGCATGAGTGCCTTGCCCTAACCATCATATTTTAAAACATGTTTCCTAATCTGGTAATGATAACTTTTAGTTCGCTTGTTTTAGACTATAGATAGTTTTTTAGCATATAGTTAGGAGAATTTTGACTTCTGAGGGAGTCAGACTTGATTTGAATCTTCATTCTGATGTGTAGTAGTTTTGTTACCTCTGGCAAGTTACTGATCTTTGAAGCTAAGTTCCTTTTCTGGAAAATGGGGATTTATCTCAAGGCTATGGGCACAAATGACACTTAAAAAAAATTTTTTTTTGGCCAGGCGCGGTGGCTCACGCCTGTAATCCCAGCACTTTGGGAGGCCGAGATGGGCGGATCACGAGGTCAGGAGATCGAGACCATCCTGACTAACACGGTGAAACCCCGTCTCTACTAAGAAATACAAAAAACTAGCCGGGCGAGGTGGCAGGCGCCTATAGTCCCAGCTACTCGGGAGGCTGAGGCCGGAGAATGGCGTGAACCCGGGAGGCGGAGCTTGCAGTGAGTGGAGATCGCGCCACCGCACTCCAGCCTGGGAGACAGAGTGAGACTCCATCTCAAAAAAAAAAAAAAAAAAAAATTTTTTTTTTGTTCTGTTCTGCAACCTCTGCCTCCTGGGTTCAAGCGATTCTCATGCCTCTGCCTCCTGAGTAGCTAGGATTACAGGCATGTGCCACCATGCACGGCTAATTTTTGTATATTTTGTACAGCCAGGGTTTCGCCATGTTGCCCAGGCTGGTCTCGAACTCCTGAGCTCAAGCAGTCCTCCGGCCCCAGCCTCCCAAAGTGCTAGGATTACAGATTACAGACGTGAGCCACTGCACCTTAATGACACTAAAAAATTACGTAGTGTTAACTTCTGTTACATGCCGTTTTTTTAAAAACATCAAGTTAAGACTGGGTGCGGTGGCTCACGCCTGTAATTTCAGCACTTTGGAAGGCCGAGGTGGGCAGATCATGAAGTCAGGAGGTCAAGACCATCCTGGCTAACACGGGAAACCCTGTCTCTACTAAAAATACAAAAAATTAAGCGGGCGTGGTGGCAGGCGCCTTGAGCTACTCAGGAGGCTGAGGCAGGAGAATGGCGTGAACCCGGGAGCTGAGATCGCGCCACTGCACTCCAGCCTGGGCGACAGAGGGAGACTCCCATCTCAAAAAAAAAAAAAAAAACAAAAAAAAAAAAAACAAAAGCATCAAGTTAAGAAATCCTAGGTCTTGTGAACTTTTCCTCACTGTTACATGCTTGATTAAAAACTGCAGGCCGGGCACGGTGGCTCACACCTGTAATCCCAGCACTTTGGGAGGCTGAGGCGGGCAGATCACCTGAGGTTGGAGTTCCAGACCAGCCTGACCAACATAGAGAAACACCATCTCCACTAAAAATACAAAATTAGCCGGGCGTGGTGGTGCATGCCTGTAATCCCAGCTACTTGGGAGGCTGAGGCCAGAGAATCACTGGAGGCGGAGGCTGTGGTGAACCAAGATCACACCACGGCAGTCCAGCCTGGGTGACAATGAGACTCCGTCTCAAAAAAACAAATTGCAGAATATCTGGGGACACTTTTCTGAATCTGTAGGCTCTGAGAACATGTAGGATTCACTCCTGTGGTGTAACTTACAGAAGTGTTTCATTGTGGACTCTGCTGGTTCTGGAAAGCTGACATCCCAGCAATCATGGGCCTCCTGAGCCCTGCTTAGACCACACTGACCTGTGTTTCCTCTTTGGCCAGGGTGAGGACCCTTTCACCAGTGAAACCGTTGATCCAGAAATGGAAGGAGATGACAATTTAGGAGGTGAGGATAAGAAAGAGACGCCTGAGGAGGTGGCCGCGGACGTCTTAGCCGAGGTGATTACAGCAGCAGTGAGGGCTGTAGATGGGGAAGGAGCGCCTGCTCCAGAGAGCAACGGGGAGCCAGCTGAGGGCGAAGGCGCCATGGACACAGCGGAGGCCAGTAGTGATCCTCAAGCTGAACAGCTGCTGGAAGAGCAGGTGCCCTGCAGAACGGCACCTGAGAAGGGCGTCCACGAGGCCAGAAGTGAGGCTGCAGAGGCTGGAAATGGCACCGAGACAATGGGAGCAGAGGCAGAAAGTGCCCAAACCAGAGCTGCTCCTGCTCCAGCTGCCACAGATGCCGAAGTGGAAAAGACTGATGCAGAGTCCAAAGGTGCTAGTCCCACAGAATGATGCTCATTTCCCTGTGCCAGGGAAGGCATTGGGATGATGGAGGTGTTGCTCCTTCTCCCTTGGTTTATAAGCAGTACAAGGGCGTGTGCTCCTGGAATATGCTGTAAACTAATTTTGGTGAAGAGACCCAGCCATTTCCTCCTGAGCAGTGCCTCTCACGGCTTGTCTTGTGCAGTCGTGTGGCTTCTTGCCCAGGTTTGAAAGAAGTACATTGTCCTTAGCAGCTGTAACATATCTCTTGACACTGCACTTGGAAATAATAAAGGTTGGGTGATTATATCTTGATGATACATTACTTGTTCAATATAGCCACTGATGGAATGCCTCTTTTTTTGTTTTATTTTTTTCCTTATTTTATCTTTTTTGGTTGGGAACAGCTCAACACTAGGAATATATCTTTTTTTTTTTTTTTTTTTTTTTTTTTTTGAGGCGGAGTCTCGCTTTGTCGCCCAGGCTGGAGTGCAGTGGCGCGATCTCGGCTCACTGCAAGCTCCGCCTCCCGGGTTCCCGCCATTCTCCTGCCTCAGCCTCCCGAGTAGCTGGGACTACAGGCGCCGCCACCACGCCCGGCTAGTTTTTTGTATTTTTAGTAGAGACGGGGTTTCACTGTGTTAGCCAGGATGGTCTCGATCTCCTGACCTCGTGATCCGCCCGTCTCGGCCTCCCAAAGTGCTGGGATTACAGGCTTGAGCCACCGCGCCCGGCCGGAATATATCTTGCTCTATAGAGGATTTTTGTTTGTTTCAAGCTTCAGCCTTTAATCTATACCTCTGTAGTGCACCGTATGGTGTGTGACTTTCACAGGACTCGGCAGCACCTGGTTCACATGTGGCACCACGTCACATCCACGCGCTCTCAAAGGCCGGAAGAATCTGACCGACCTACGCCACTGGAAACACACCCACCTCAGCCTCAAGAACCAGACTGTGCAGAGGGCATTGCGCCCCAATCTTTAGTCCTTGCTGAATCATTTCTCTAATATTTTACCTCATTTGTGTTCCACCTCTAGATTACTTCAGTTTTTTTTTTTCCTTTAAAATTAGTTACTGCCACTCAAATGTATTTACAGAGAAAATTTGGCCAGACTCAGTGGTGCATGCCAACAATCCCAGCACTTTGGGAGCTGAGGCGGGAGGATAGCTTAAGCCCAGGAATTCAAGACCAACCTGGACAACATAGCAAGACCCCATCTCTTAAAAAAAAAAAAAAAAGGAAACTTGATGTGATTCCCATAGATGGAATAATCCAGCATAAGTTGCCATAGATAGAAGCTATCGGTAAAAAAAAATAATATAATGAAGTACATGTTTCATTTTAGAGAAATAACTATTACTTTAGACCTTTCCGAATCTGAGAAAGGGAGGCTAGCATGTGTTCAAGGTTAGCACACACAGTTAGAATTTCCTCAAATCAGAAGAATTGGAAGATACCCCCCCTTTTGAAATGGCCCTGCTGTGTCGGTTTCCCTGTGGCCTTGTGAACTGTATACATCTCACATGTTGGGAAACGCCACTGGGAAGTCACTAGGAGGCAGTAAAATTTTTGCTGAGCCTCTGCTGTATACCAGGGGCTAACTCACCATGCACATTCTAGGAACTGGGCCCTGCTCATGAGGAGCCTTAGTGGAGATTCCGGTGAATATTTATTAAAAAGTCAACAATAGAACTGAAAATGGAAATAAACTGCTTGATAAGACGACGGTGCCTCTGGGTCATTTCTGCTCAGCATCCGTTCATGTTGCGTAGATGCGTCTTAATCACAGGTTGAGCCTGCTCTTTAAGCTTGTTAAGGCAAAAATGTTGGTAGCATTGAACATCAGTAGTGGAAAAAAACATCACTAGTGGAACTGCTTTATTTCCTTAATTTTCTTTTTTTCCTTTTTTTTTAAATTTGAGACAGAGTCTCACTCTGTTGCCCAGGCTGGAGTGCAGTGGCGTGATCTTGGCTCACTGCAACCTCCGCCTCCTAGATTACAGGCTTGAGCTACTGCACCTGGCCCCCCGCCCCTTTTTTTTCTTCTTCTAAAACTCCAAGACCCGGCCAGGCATGGTAGCTCACAACTGTATTCCCGGTACTTTAGGAGGCCGACACGGGTGGATCACTTGAAGTCGGGAGTTCGAGACCAGCCTGGCCAACATGGCAAAAATACAAAAATTAGCTGGGTGTGGTGGCACACGCTTGTAATCCCAGCCACTGGGGAAGCTGAGGCAGAAAAATTGCTTTAACCAGGGAGGCAGAGGCTGCAGTGAGTCGAGGTTACACTACTGCACTCCAGCCTGGGCAACAGAGCAAGACTTTGTCTCAAAAAAAAAATTAGATCAGGTGCGGTGGCTGACGCCCGTAATCCAAGGACTCTGGGAGGCCAAGGTGGGAAGATCACAAGGTCAGGAGCTCGAGAACATCTTGGCCAACATGGTGAAACCCCATCTCTACTAAAAATATAAAAATTAGCTGGGCATGGTCCTGTGCGCCTGTAGTCCCAGCTACTCTGGAGGCTGAGGCAGGAGAATCACTTGAACCCTGGAGGCAGAGGTTGCAGTGACCCAAGATCATGCCACTGCACTCCAGCCTGGCAACAAGAGCAAAACTTCGTGTCTCTCTCTCTCTCTCTCTATATATATATATATGTATATATGAATCCAAGACCTGTCATTAAATTGGTCTGAATGTCAGTGTGGCTCTTCCACCTTCCACCTCTTGGTGAAACTACATAATTTTTTTGTTGTTTTGTTTCATTTTACAGGCAGGATCTCACTCTCTTGTCCAGGCTGGAGTGCAGTGGCACCACAGTAGCTCACTGCAGCCTCCAAATCTTGGTTTGAAGTGATCCTCCCACTTCAGCCTCCTGATTAGCTGGGACTACAGGAGTGCACCACTCTGCCCAGCTAATTTTTAAAAGTCTTGTAGCCAGGCGCGGTGGCTCATGCCTGTAGTCCCAGCACTTTGGGAGGCCGAAGCAGATGGCCTGAGGTCAGGAGTTCAAGACCAGCCTGGCCAGCATGGTGAAACCCCATCTCTACTAAAAGTATAAAAATTGGCCGGGCGCGGTGGCTCAAGCCTGTAATCCCAGCACTTTGGGAGGCCGAGACGGGCGGATCACAAGGTCAGGAGATCAAGACCATCCTGGCTAACACGGTGAAACCCCGTCTCTACTAAAAATACAAGAAAATTAGCCGGGCGAGATGGCGGGCGCCTGTAGTCCCAGCTACTCGGGAGGCTGAGGCAGGAGAATGGCGTGAACCCGGGGGGGCGGAGCTTGCAGTGAGCCGAGATCGCGCCACTGCACTCCAGCCTGGGGCACAGAGCAAGACTCCGTCTCAAAAAAAAAAAAAAAAAAAAAAGTATAAAAATTATACTATGTTTTTGCCTCCCAAAGTGCTCCTGTGTTTGCCTCCCAAAGTGCTGGGATTACAGGTGTGAGCCACCACACCTAGCCTCACTTCATTCCTTTTTATGACTAAATAATATTCCATTGTATGGATACAGCACATTTTACATCTTGTTTATACGTTCACCTGATTAATATGAGTTTACTATTGTAAACAGTGCTGCAAGGAACAGTCATGGTCAAGGGTTTATTTGAGTTCCTGTTTTCTGTTTTATTTATTTATTTTTGAGACGGAGTGTCGCTCTGTGGCCCAAGCTGAAGTGCAGTGGTGCGATCTTGGCTCACTGCAACCTCCGCTTCCTGGGTTCAAGTGATTCTTCTGCCTCAGCCTCCCGAGCAGCTGGGATTACAGGTGTCCGCCACAACACCTGGCTAATTTTTGTATTTTTAGTAGAGACAGGGTTTCACTGTGCTGGCCAGGCTGGTCTCGAACTCCTGACCTTGTGATCCGCCTGCCTTGGCCTCCCAGAGTGCTGGGATTACAGGCATGAGCCACCATGCCTGGCTTCACTGTGGTTTTGATTGACATTTGCCTAATGATTCATGATGTTAGGCATCTGTTTATGTGCTTCTTGGCCATTTGCATATCTTTGCATATCTACACAAGTTCTTTGCTATTTCATTTTATATATTTTGAGAGAGGGTCTTGCTCTGTCGTCCAGGCTGCAGTGCAGTGGTATGAATACAACTCACCATAACCTCAACTTCCTGGGTTCAAGCAATTCTCACCTCAGCCTCCCAAGTAGCTGGGACCAGCGTGTGCCACCACGCCCAGGTAATTTTTTGATTTTTTTTTTTTTGTAGAGAGAGGTTCTTCCTTTGTTATCCAGATTGGTCTTGAACTTCTGGGTGCAAGCCATCCTCCTGCCTCAGCCTCCCAAAGTGCTGGGATTACAAGTGTGAGCCACCACAACTCACCTTTGCCCATTTTAAAATCAAATTGTCTTTCTGCTGATAGCAGGAATTTTTTGTGTATATTGAATACTAGACACTTGGCAGATATATGATGTGCAAATATTTTCTCCTGTTCTGTGGGTTATCTTTTCATTCCCTTCATAGTGCTCTTTAATGCACAAAATTTTTAATTTTGAGGCTTGGCGAGGTGGCTCATGCCTGTAATCCCAGCACTTTGGGAGGCCGAGTTGGGTGGATCACAAAGTCAGGAATTCGAGACCAGCCTGGCCAGCATGGTGAAACCCCATCTCTACTAAAAATACAAAAAATCAGCCAGGCATGGTGGCACCCGCCTGTACTCCCAGCTACTTGGGAGGCTGAGGCAGGAGAATTACTTGAACCCAGAAAGCAGGCGTTGCAGTGAGCAGAGATCACGCCACTGCACTCCAGCCTGGGCGACAAGAGTAGTACTCCATCTCAATAAAATAAAGGAAAAATTAAATTAAATTAAATTAAATTAAAGTGAGTTTCTGGGAAAAAAAAATTTAATTTTGATGAAGCCTAATTTGTCTATTTTTTATTTTATAAATTGTGCTTTTGATGACAAATCAATAAAACTGTTGCGATTCAGTCCAACAGGCTGTGAAAATAGAAAAAAGAAAAAGAAAAAACCATTGTCATATCCAAGGTCATGAAGATTTCACTCTTCCAGCACTTCGGGAGGCCAAGGTGGGAGATTACTTGAGCCTAGGAATTTGAGACCAGCCTGGGTAACATAGACCCCATCTCTACAAAAAAAAATTTTTTTTGGCTGGGCACAGGGGCTCACGCCTGTAATTCCAACACTTTGGGAGGCCGAGATGGGTGGATCACCTGAGGTCAGGAGTTTGAGACCAGCCTGGTCAACGTGGTGAAACCCCATCTCTACTAAAAATACAAAAATTAGCCAGGCATGGTGGTGTGCGACTGTAGTCCCAGTTACTTGGGAGGCTGAGGCAGGAGAGTTGCTTGAACCTGGGAGACAGAGGTTGCAGTGAGCTGAGATCGTACCACTGCACTCCAGCCTGGGCAACAGAGCAAGACTGCCTCTCAAAAAAAAAGAAACAAAACAAAAAATTAGTCTGGCATGGTGGCATGCACCTGTAATCCCAGCTACTCAGAAGGCTGAGGCAGGAGAATTGCTTGAACTCAGGAGGGAGGCAGAGGTTGCAGTGAGCTGAGATTGCATCGCTGCACTCTAGCCTGGGTAACAGAAGGAGACTTGGTCTCTTAAAAAAAAAAAAAAAAAAAAAAAAAAAGGCTGGGCGTGGTGACTCAAGCCTGTAATCCCAGCACTTTGGGAGGCCAAGGCGGGCTGATCACCTGAGGTCAGGGGTTCGAGAACAGCCTGACCAACATGGCAAAACCCCATCTCTACTAAAAATACAAAAATATAAAAATTAGCCAGGCGTGGTGGCACGTGTCTGTACAGCTACTTGGGAGGCTGAGGGAGAAGAATCGCTTGAGCCCCGGAAGTGGAGGTTGCAGTCAGTCGGGATCGCGCCACTGCACTGTAGACTGGGTGACAAGAACGTGACTCTGTCTCAAAAAAAAAAAAAAAAAAATATTCTTCATGTCTATCCTTATGTCATTGTGCTTTGAAGTAAGATTTAAAACCAGGCAGTGGCTCATGCCTGTAATCCCAACAGTTTGGGAGGCTGAGTTGGGCAGATCATGTAAGACCAGGAGTTGGAGAGACCAGCCTGGCCAACATAGTGTGAAACTCCATCTCTAGCCAAAAACATAAAATTAGTTGGACAGGGTTAGGAGGCTCACGCCTTTGTTATCCCATCACTTGAGACAGGGTGACTCCACCGAGGTCGGAGTTCAAGACCAGCCTAGCCAACATGGTGAAAGCTGTGGCTATGAAAAATACAAAAAATTAGCTGGGCATGGTGGTGTGTGCCTGTAATCCCAGCTACTCTGGAAGCTGAGGCAGGAGAATCGCTTGGACTCAGGAGGGAGGCAGAGATTGCAGTGAGCCGAGATTGCGCCATTACACTCCAGCCTGGGCAACAAGAGTAAAACTCTGTCTCCAAAAATTAGCTGGACATGTGGTGATGCATTATTCGTAATCCCAGCTATTTGGCCGGAGATGAGGATCGTTTGAGCCCAGGAGGCAGAGATTGCAGTGAGCTGAGATCATGCCACCTGCAATCCATCCAGCCTGGGCAACAAAGTGACGACACTCTGCCTCAAAAATTAAAATAAAATAATAAATAACCTGAAGTCTGCCATGCACAGTGGCTCATGCCAGTAATCCCAGCACTTTGGGAGACCGAGGCAGGTGGATCGCCTGAGCTTAGGGTTGTGACCAGCCTGGGCAACATGGCAGGAACCTCCCACCAAAAATACCAAAATTAGCTGGCATGGTGGTTGGCATGCCTGAAGTTCCACTTAGTGCAGACACTGAAATTAGAGTGGATCACCCAAATGGGAGGTGAGGCCGCAGTGAACTGAGTATCATGCCACGTACCTGTGGGCTGACATGAGACTGTGCTCTTACAAAAAATAAATAGGCTGGGCATGGTGGCCTGCCATGCCTGTAACAAAGCACTGGGAGGCCAAAATGGGTGGATCATGAGATCAGGAGTTCAAGACTCCGCCTGGCCAAGATGCAGGAAACCCCATCAAAATATTAAAAAGAATTAGCTACGGGTGGCAGGTGCCCGTAATCCCAGCTATTCAGGAGGCCGGTGGCAGAGAATTGCTTGAACCTTGGAGGCAGAGGTTCCAGTGAGCTGAGATCATGCCACTGCACTTTAGCCTTGGCGAGAGAGCCAGACTCCATCTCAAAATAAAATAAAATAAATAGATGAATAAATGCAAGTTTGAAGGCAGTGGCTCACACCTGTAATCTCAACACTTTGGGAAGCTGAGGTAGGTAGATCCCCTGAGGTCAGGAGTTCGAGACCAGCCTGGCCAACATCCAACATGTGATGCAACTCCTATCTCTACTAAAATACAAAAATTGGGGCCAGTGTGGCTAGCTGTAATCCCGCTGCCACTCGTGAGTGGGCTGAGGCAGAACAATCACTTGAACTGGGGAGGCAGAGGTTGCAGTGAGCCGAGATCCCGCCACTGCATTCCAGCCTGGGCGACAGAGTGAGACTCCATCTCAATAACAATAATAATAAAATAAAACCATGAATACATAAATAAGGAAGTGTGACTCCTCCGAGTTTGTTCCTCTTTTTCAAGATTGTTTTATTGTATTGGTTATTCTGTATACCCCCCCCTTTTTTTTTTTTTTCGGTAGCTCAACTTGTTGCCCAAGCTGAGGCAGCGGCATGATGTTGGCTAACTGGTAAGCTTCTCGGGCTTCCGGTTCACGCCATTCTCCTTCATCAGCTCTCTGAGCAGCTGGGACCTATACCGCCACCACACCCAGCTAATTTTGCATTTTAGAGAGAATTTCACCGTGTTAGTCGCCAGATGGTCTCTATCTCCTGGCCTCAAGGATCCACCCACCTGGGCCTCCTCCCCAAAGTGCTGGGATTACAGGCGTGAGCCACTGCTCCCGGCCTTTTTTTTTTTTTTTTGAGACAGTTTTTTGCTCTGTCAACAGTGTGGAGTGGGGTGGCGCGATCTCAGCTCACTGCAACCTCCACCTCCCAGGTTCAAGCGATTCCCCTGCCTCAGCTCCCCCAAGTAGCTGCGATTACAGGCAGGTGCCACCACACCCAGCTAATTTTTGTTATTTTCAGTAGAGATGGGGTTTCGCCATGTTGGCCAGGCTGGTCTCAAACTCCTGACCTCAGGTGATCCGCCCACCGCGGCCTCCCAAAGTGCTGGGAAGGCATGAGCCACCACACCCGGCCCCAGCCCTTGAGTTTTTATATGAATTTTAGGGTCAGCTTGTCAAACCCAGCTGGTATTCTGACAGAGATATCAGACAGGAAATCTACAGATTAACTGAGGTAATTTTTTTTTTTTTTTTGAGACGGAATCACGCTCTGTCACCAGGCTGGAGTGCAGTGGGACAATCTCGGCTCGCCGCAACCTCGGCTTCCCGGGTTCAAGCAATTCTCCTGCCTCAGCCTCCTGAGTAGCTGGGACTACAGGCGTGTGCCACTGTGCCCAGCTAATTTTTGTATTTTTAATAGAGACGGTGTTTCACCATGTTGGCCAGGATGGTCTCGATCTCTTGACCCTGTGATCCACCCGCCTCAGCCTCCCAAAATCCTAGGACTACAGGTGTGAGCCACCGTGCCCAGCCTTGGACCTCTTTTGTTCCTTTTTTTTTTTTTTTTTTTTTGAGACGGAGTCTCGCTCTTTCGCCCAGGCTGTAGTGCAGCAGCCAGATCTCAGCTCACTGCAAGCTCTGCCTCCCGGGTGTACGCCATTCTCTTGCCTCAGCCTCCAGAGTAGCTGGGACTAAAGGTGCCTGCCACCTTGCCCGGCTAGTTTTTTATTTTTTAGTACAGACGGGGTTTCACCGTGTTAGCCAGGATGGTCTTGATCTCCTGACCTCATGATCCGCCCGTCTCGGCCTCCCAAAGTGCTGGGATTACAGGCTTGAGCCACTGCGCCCGGCCTGTTACTAAGTATTTTTTGTTTGATGCTATTGTAAAATGAAGTTTTAACATTTATTTACTTTTTGTTTGTTTGAGACAGAATCTTGCTCTGTTACCAGGCTGGAGTGCAATGGTGCAATCTCGGCTCACTGCAACCTCCACCTCCTGGGTTCAAACCATACTCCTGCTTCAGCCTCCCAAGTAGCTGGGAATACAGGCGTGCACTACCACGCCCAGCTAATTTTTGTATTTTTAGTAGAGACAGGGTTTCACCATGTTGGCCAGATGGTCTCGATCTCTTCACCTCGTGATCCGCCCACCTCAGCCTCCCAAAGTGCTGGGATTACTGGGGTAAGCCACCGCGCCCAGACTAAAACTTTTTTTTTCTTTTTTTCAGACGGAGTCTTGCTCCGCAGCCCAGGATGGAGTGCAATGCCGGCCTAATCTTGGCTCAGGGCAAACCATGCCTCCTGGGTCCTGGTTAAGCAATTCTTCTGCCTTAGCCTCCCGAATAGCTGGGATTACAGGCACACACCACCATGCCCAGCTAATTTTTGTATTTTTAGTAGAGACGAGGTTTCACCATGTTGGCTGGGCTGGTCTTGAACTCTTGACCTCGTGATCCACCCACCTTGGCCTCCCAAAATGGTAGGATTACAGGTGTGAACCACCATAAAATTTTTTTTTGAGATGCAGCCTTGTTCTGTTGCCCAGGCTAGAGTGCAGTGGTGTGATCTTGGCTCACTGTAACCTCCGCCTCCTGGGTTCAAGTGATTCTCCTGCCTGGCGCACGCTCCCACACCCAGCTAATTTTTGTATTTTTTGTAGCCACAGGGTTTCACCTTGTTGGCCAGGCTGGTCTTGAACTGCTGATCCCAAGTGATCCGTCTGCCTCCGCTTCCCAAAGTGCTGGGATTACAGGTGTGAGCCACTGCGCCCAGCCTATTTAAAAAATGTTTAATTAAAAATTTTTTTTGTACTCGGGAGTCTGCCTGATAATTTTTTTTCATTGTTGTTGAGACAAAGTCTAGCTCTTGTCGCCCAGGCTGAAGTGCAATGGCAGGATCTTGGCTCACTGCAACCTCTGCTTCCTGGGTACAAGTGATTCTCCTGCCTCAGCCTCCTGAGTAGCTGGGATTACAGGCGCCTGCCACCACGCCCAGCTAATTTTTGTATTTTCAGTAGAGACAGAGTTTTACCATGTTGGTCAGGCTGGTCTCGAACTCCTGACCGCAGGCAATCTGTTTGCCTCAGCCTCCCAAAATGCCGGGATTACACTGAGCCACTGCATCTGATCAAGAATGTTTTTAATTTCATTTCTGGGTTGTTCGTTGCCAGTGTACAGAAATATAAGTAAAAGGTTTTTGTGTGTTGATCATGGACCCTAATTTTGTGGAATATATTAGCTCTAATAAGTTTGTTCCTCTGTGTGTGTGTGTGTGTGTGTGTGTGTGTTCCTCAGGATTTCCTATCTATAAAATCACATCATCTGTGAATATAGTTTTACTTCTTTGATTACTGTCTTCCAGTACAATGCTGGCATTGTTGTAACACTTTTCTTTTCTTCTTCTTTTATTTTTTTTGAAACAGGGTCTTGCTCTGTTGCCCAGACTGGAGAGCAGTGGCACAGCCATAGCTCACTGCAGTGTCAATCTCCTAGGCTGAAGTGATCCTCCCATCTTGGCCTCCTGAGTAGCTGGGACTACAGGCATGCACCATCGCGCCCTGCTAATTTTTCTGTATTTTGTAGAGACAGGGTTTCTCCATGTTGTCCAGGCTGGTCTCAAACTCCTGGGCTTAAGAGAAACTCTTCCCAAGGTGACGGGATTACAGGTGTGAGCCATGGCACCCAGCCTCTTTTTTTTTTTTTTGAGATGGAGTCCTGCTATGTCTCCCAGGCTGGAGTGCAGTGGCACGATCTCGGCTCACTGCAACCTCCACCTCCTGGGTTCAAGCGATTCTCCTGCCTCAGCCTCCCGAGTAGCTGGGATTGCAGGCACACACCACCACAGCGGGCTAATTTTTTGGTACTTTTAGTAAAGATGTGGTTTCGCCATGTTGGCCAGGCTGGTCTCAAACTCCTGACCTCAAGTAATCTACCTGCCTCGGCCTCCGGAAGTGCTGGAATTACAGGTGTGAGCCACCGCGCCAGGTCCCAGCCTCTTTTTAAAGCATATTTACATCCCCAGTAATCTTCCTCTCGACTGAATTCCATTATGTTGATGTGGAAGACCATTTATTCCTGTAAATACTATATTTCCAGCCAACTCATTCAAGCTGGATTATTTCAATAAAGAACAGAGTGGCCGGGTGCGGTGGCTCAAGCCTGTAATCCCAGCACTTTGGGAGGCCGAGACGGGCGGATCACGAGGTCAGGAGATCGAGACCATCCTAGCTAACCCAGTGAAACCCCGTCTCTACTAAAAAAATACAAAAAACTAGCCGGGCGCGGTGGCGAGCGCCTGTAGTCCCAGCTACTCAGGAGGCTGAGGCAGGAGAATGGCGTAAACCCGGGAGGCGGAGCTTGCAGTGAGCTGAGATCCGGCCACTGCACTCCAGCCTGGGCGATAGAGCGAGACTCCGTCTCAAAAAAAAAAAAAAAAAAAAAAAAAGAACAGAGTGTACATAACATCTCCTTTTGGGGTCTAGGTCTATGAGTCACAGGTCAACGAGTTGGGTATTTGTGTCTGCAAGGCCTAGGCATTGTGGGTGCACAGATCACCATGTTTTCACTTAATAGCCCACCCACAGTTCAACGCTACCCACTCAAGATGACAACTGAACCTGCCCTGTGGGAAATGCCTGGGGATTTCAGCTTCTCAGATACCTACAAAGACCTGGGAACATTTCTCTAAATAGGTGTGAAGAGGCAGAGTTCAAAAAATGCATGCAAGTTTCCCATATTTGCTGGCAGAAAATTATCTCTGAAATAACTGCTAAATACTTCTTGTCCTCTTTAGAGATTACCCACAGGGGCCAGTGACTAACTTTGGAGAAATGAAATGTGGGAATGTGAGAATTTTCTACTACAATGGTCCCCAAAAGGAAAACTGTAGCCTCCTTAGAGAGACATAAGTTCCTAATTCCTCCTCACAGGACAATGAGAATGACAATACTGATTACCCCAAATGAATTAAGACCACAATAATTCTCCGCAGGGTTTGAAATACACTGTCGGCTGGGCGCGGTGGCTTACGCCTGTAATCCCAGCACTTTAGCAGGCTGAGGTGGGCGGATTACCTGAGGCCGGGAGTTCGAGACCAGCCTGACTAACATGGAGAAACCCTGTCTCTACTAAAAACACAAAATTAGCCAGGTGTGGTGGTACACGCCTGTAATCCCAGTTATTCGGGAGGCTGAAGCAGGAGAATCACTTGAACCCGGGAGGCAGAGGTTGCGGTGAGCCAAGTTTGCGCCACTGTACTCCAGCCTGGGCAACAACAGTGAAACTCCCTCTCAAAGGAAAAAAATAAATAAACAAACAAAATAAACTTTGTCAGCTGGATGGGCATAGTGACTCACGCCTTTAATTCCAGCACTTTGGGAGGCCAAGGTAGGAGGATCACATGAGCCCAGGGGTTTGAGACCAGTATGGGCAACATGACGAAAACCTGTCTCTAAAAAAAATGCAGGTCGGGTGCGGTGGCTCATGCCTGTAATCCCGGTATCCTGGGAGGCCAAGGTGGGTGGATCACTTGAGGTCAGGAATTTGAGACCAGCCTGGTCAACATGGTGAAATCCCAATTCTACTAAAAATATAAAAATTAACTGGGCGTGGTAGTGCACACCTGTAATTACAGCTACTCAGTAATCCCAGCTACTCGGGCGACTGAGGCAGGAGAATCGCTTGAACCTGGGAGGCGGAGGTTGCAGTGAGCCGAGATCAAGCTATTGCACTTCAGCCTCGGCAACAAGAGCAAAACTCCGTCTCAAAAAACCAAAACCAAAAACAAAACAAAAAAAGAGCAACAACAACAAAAAACAATGGCAAGCAAGTCCGAGGCATGGTAGCTCACGCCTGTAATCTTAGCACTTTGGGAGGCTTTGGTGAGGATCACTTGAGTCCAGGAGTTTGAGACCAGACTAGGCAACACAGGGAGACCTCATCTCTACTAAACAAACAAACAAAAAATTGCCAGGCATGGTGGCACACACCTATAATCCCAGCTACTTAAGAGGCTGAGGCAGGAGGATCGCTTGAGCCCAGCAGGTTGAGGCTGCGGTGAGCTGTGACCATGCCACTGCAGTCCAGCCTGGGCAACAGAGCAAGACCTTGTCTCAAAACAAAACAAATAAACAAGGCTGGGCGCGGTGGCTCACGCCTGTAATCCCAGCACTTTGGGAGGCCAAGGCAGGTGGATCACCTGAGGTCGGGAGTTCAAGACCAGCCTGACCAACATGGAGAAACCCCGTCTCTACTAAAAATACAAAATTAGCCAGGCATGGTGGCGCATGCCTGTAATCTCAGCTACTCGGGAGGCTGAGGCAGGAGAATCACTCTGGAACCCAGGAGGCATGGAGGCTGCGGAGTCAGATCACACATTGCACTCCAGCCTGGGCAAAAGAGCTAAATTCCATCTCAAAAAAAACAAAAAACAAAAAACAAAAAAAAACTGGCAAGCATAATAGTATATACATGTCTTTATTTTAATTTTTTGAGATAGGGTCTCACTTTATTGCCCAGGCTGGAATGCAGCGGTGTGATCTTGGCTCACTGTAGCCTGGACCTCTCAGGTTCAGGTGATCCTCCCACCTCAGCCTTCCAAGTAGCTGGGACTACAGGCATGCGCCACCATAGCTGGCTAATTTTTTGTATTTTTGCAGAGATGAGGTTTCACCATGTTGCCCATGATAGTCTCGACCTCCTGGGCTCTAGTGATCCCCCTCCTCAGCCTCCTAAAGAGTTAAGATTACAGGCATGAGCCACCATGTCTGGCCTACATGTGTGTTTATACATTTGTCAAAACCCATAGAATACACAACACAGAGTGAACCCTAATGTAAAGTACAGGCATTAGTTAATAATGTATTGATATTGGATGGATACTGGCTCATCAGCTGTAACAAATGTAGCACACTAATGTTAATGTTGATATTGGGGAAAATAGGGCGGAGGGTAGTACTAAGGGCATATATGGAAACTGTACTTTCCACTCAATTTTTTTTTTTTTTTTTTTTTGAGATGGAGTTTCACTCTTGTTGCCCAGGCTGGAGTGCAATGGCGTGATCTTGGCTCACTGCAACCTCCGCCTCCTAGGTTCAAGCGATTCTCCTGCTTCAGCCTTCTGAGTAGCTGGGAGTGCAGGCGTGTGCCACCATGCCTGGCTAATTTTTTGTATTTTTAGTAGAGACGGGGTTTCACCATGTTGGGTAGGCTGGTCTCGATCTCCTGACTTCAGGTGATCCACTCACCTCAGCCTCCCAAAGTGCTGGGATTACAGGCATGAGCCACCGTGCCTGGCTTCAATTTTTTTTTTTTTTGAGATGGAGTCTCGCTCTGTTGCCCAGGCTGGAGTACAGTGGCGCAATCTCGGCTCACTGCAACCTCCTCCTCCTCCCGAGTTCAAGTGATTCTCCTGCCTCAGCCTCCCAAGTAGCTGGGATTACAGGTGCACGCTGCCACACCCAGTTAACTTTTTGTATTTTTAGTAGAGACAGCGTTTTGCCATGTTGCCCAGGGTGGTCTCAAATTCCTGACCTCAGGTGATCCACCTGGCTCAGCTTCCCAAAGTGCTGGGATGACAGGCGTGAGCCACTGCACCTGGTCTCAATTTTTACGTAAACCTAAAACTGCTAACAAAATAGTCTATCAATTTTTAAAAAATTATAGCAGAGTAGCTTCTGCATCATTACAGAAACGACACGTGTAGGCTGGGTACAGTGGCTCATGGCTGCTATCTCAGCATTTTGGGAAGTTGAGGCGGGAGGATCTCTTGAGCCCAGGAGTTCAAGACCAGCCTGGACAATATGGTGAAACCCCGTCACAACAAAAAATGCAAAAGTTAGCCCAGTGTGGTGGCATGCACCTACGTATGGTTCCAGTTACACAGGAGGCTGAGGCAGGAGGATTGCTTGAGTCCAGGAGGTCAAGGCTGCAGTGATAGTGCCATTGCACTCCAGCCTAGGTGACAGAGAGACCCTGTCTTAAACAAACAAATAAAAAAGATGCATGTAAAGAAATTTCTGCTTCTCTAGGCCAGGCGCGGTGGCTCAAGCCTGTAATCCCAGCACTTTGGGAGGCTGAGACGGGCGGATCACGAGGTCAGGAGATCGAGACCATCCTGGCTAACACGGTGAAACCCCGTCTCTACTAAAAATACAAGAAAAATTAGCCGGGCGAGGTGGCGGCTTCTGGTCCCAGCTACTCAGGAGGCTGAGGCAGGAGAATGGCGTGAACCCGGGGCTGGACTTGCAGTGAGCTGAAATTGCTTCACTGCACTCCAGCCTGGGGCACAGAGCAAGACTCCGTCTCAAAAAAAAAAAATAAATAAATAAAATAAAAAGAAATTTCTGCTTCTCTAGGCTTGAGAGTCTAGAACTAGGACCACCATGGCCGTATTAAGATAAATCTCAGCCACTGTTTTTTTGTTTTTTTTTGAGACGGAGTTCGTTTTGTCGCCTCGCTGGGAGTGCAGTGGCCGGATCTCAGCTCACTGCAAGCTCCGCCTCCCAGGTTTATGCCATTCTCCTGCCTCAGCCTCCCGTGTAGCCGGGACTACATGCCTCACACCGCGCCCTGGCCTCAGCCACTGTTTTTGAACAGCCTTCCAGTGAGGAATGGTTTTTATATTTTTTAAAAGGTTGACAAAAGTCAAAATAATGATATTTTGTGACTCATGAAATTTATATGAAATTCTTGGCCGGGCACGGTAGCTCAAGCCTGTAATCCCAGCACTTTGGGAGGCCGAGACGGGCGGATCACGAGGTCAGGAGATCGAGACCATCCTGGCTAACACGGTGAAACCCCATCTCTACTAAAAAATACAAAAAACTAGTCAGGCGGGGAGGCGGAGCTTGCAATGAGCTGAGATCCGGCCACTGCACTCCAGTCTGGGTGACGGAGCAAGACTCCGTCTCAAAAAAAAAAGAAATTCTTATTTTAGTATCCATGACGTCTTATTGCTCCTCATGCCGTACGTTTACATATTATCTATGGTTGTTTTTGTGCCACAATGGTAGAGTTACAAAAAGTAACGGTGTAACTGGAGTTCGAGACCACACTGGGCAACTTAATGAGAACCTCATCTCTACTAAAAACAATGAAAGAAAAAAAAAACCAGCAGGGCACGGTGGATCGCGTCTGTAATTCCAGCACTTTGGGAGTCCGAGGCAGGCGGATCACGAGGTCAGGAGTTCAAGACCAGCCTGGCCAACATAGTGAAACCCTGTCTCTACTAAAAATATAAAAATTAGCTGGGTGTGGTTGGCGCACACCTATAGTCCCAACTACTCTGGAGCCTGAGGCAGGAGAATCATCTAAACCCAGGAGGCAGAGGTTGAAGTGAGCCAAAACCTATGCCACTGCACTCCAGCCTGGGTGAGAGTGAAACTCTATCTCAAAACGAAAACAAACAAACAAACAGAAAAAGCCCAGCATGGTAGCATGTGCCTACAGTCCCAGCAACTTGGGAGGCTGAGGCAAGAGGATGGCTTGAGCCGAGGAGGTTGAGCCTGCAGTAAGCCCTGATGGTACCACTGCAACTGCAGCCTGGGCGAGAGAATGAGACCCTGACTAAAAGAAAAAAAAAAAAAGGCCAGGCACTGTGGGGCTCATATCTGTAATCCCAGCACTTTGGGAACCAGAGGTGGGCAGATCACCTGAGGTCAGGAGTTTAAGAGCAGCCTGGGCAACATGGCAAAACCCCGTTTCTAATAAAAATACAAAAATTAGCTGGGTGTGGTGGTACATGACTGTAATCCCAGCTTCTTCGGAGACCAGGGCATGAAAAGTACTTGAACCTGGGAGGCGGAGGTTGCGGTGAGCGGAGATCACACCACTGCACTCCAGCCTGGGCAATGCAGCAAGACTCAGTCTCAAAAAAAAAAAAAAATTGGCCATGTTATAGAGATTATATGTCCTCCTAAGCCTAAAATGTTGAGTTTTTGGCTCTTTCCAGAAAAAGTTTGTCAACCCCTGGGCTAGGGGAAAAAATGAAAGCAATCTTGACAGAGTCAGGATATCTAGGTTCTCAACTCTGTGTAAATGTGTGACCCTGGATGAGTCACTTACCTTCTCTAGGTCTAACTATAAATTCTAGAATGTACCTTTGTGGGCAAGTTCCTACTGGAAAGTAGGCATTGATTCAAGACACAAATCCTCCAGCCCTTTTTTTTTTTTTTTTTTTTTTTTTGGAGACGGAATCTTGCTCTGTCTCCCAGGCTGCAGTGCAGTGGTGCAATCTCTGCTCACTGCAACCTCCACCTCCTGGGTTCAAGCGATTCTTCTGCTTCAGCTTCCCACGTAGCTGGGATTACAGGCATGCACCACCATACCTGGCTAATTTTTGTATTTTTAGTAGAGATGGGGTTTCACCATGTTGGCAAGACTGGTCTCGAACTTCTGACCTCAGGCGATCCACTCACCTTGGCCTCCCAAAGTGCTGCAATTACAGGTGTGAGCCACAGAGCCGAGTCTCTCTCTCTCTTTTTTTTTTTTTTTTGAGATGGGGTCTCACTCCATTACCCAGACTGGAGTCCAGAGGGTCAATTGTGGCTCACTGCAACCTCTGCCTCCCAGGCTCTGATGATCCTCCCGCCTCAGCTTCCTAAGTAGCTGGGATGACAGGTGTGCGCCACCATACCCAGCTAATTTCTTTTGTATTTTCCATAGAGGTGGCATTTCGCCATGCTGGCCAGACTAGTCTTAAAGGATTCAAGTGATCCACCCTCCTCAGCCTTCCAAAGTGCTGGTTTTACAGGTGTGAGCCACCACACCCGACCTTTCTGATGTTTTCTTTTTTTTTTTTTTTTTTTGAGATGCAGTCTCGCTCTGTCACCCAGGCTGGAGTGCAGTGGCCGGATCTCAGCTCACTGCAAGCTCCGTCTGCTGGGTTTACACGATTCTCCTGCCTCAGCCTCCCGAGTAGCTGGGACTACAGACGCCCGCCACCTCGCCCAGCTAGTTTTTTGTATTTTTTAGTAGAGACGGGGTTTCACCATGTTAGCCAGGATGATCTCGATCTCCTGACCTCGTGATCCGCCCGTCTCGGCCTCCCAAAGTGCTGGGATTACAGGCTTGAGCCACCGCGCCCGGCCTCTGATGTTTTCAAAGCTGACCATGCTATATAAATTTATCCTTGTTTTGTTTTTTTTTTAAGTCTATTGATCTTTTATTTTTTTATTTTTATTTTTTGAGATGGTATCTCATTCTGTTGCCCAGGCTGGAGTACAGTGGCGTGATCTTGGCTCACTACAACTTTTGCCTCCCAGGTTCAAGTGATTCTCCTGCCTCAGCCTCCTGAGTAGCTGGGATTACATGTGTCTACCACCATGTCCACCTAATTTTTGTATCTTTAGTAGAGACGAGGTTTCACTGTGTTGGCCAGGCTGGTTTTGAACTCCTGACCTCAACTGATCTGCCCGCCTCGGCCTCCCAAAGTGCTGGGATTACCGGCGTGAGCCACCGCGCCCAGCCTATTTTTGTTTTTTCACATCTATTAGGCCATGAATTAGCAGGGAATAGGTTTGAGCAGCTCAGGTTCATTTCCATTGGTTGTCACAAAGCATGCATCTCTGGGTGGTGCAGGCTAATGCTTCCAAAGAACCTGGGCACCTTTCTCTTTGGCTTCCTTCGTTTTCTGATCATTTTCCTTCAGGCCTTTCAGGAAGCTATCTCAGCTCTTAGAGTGATTAATGTGCTCAATACATACATAAATTCTCTTGGCAAGAATTTGGCCGTTAACTTGTTCGTTTAGAAGAATCCCAACAGCATGCTGGGGAACACTGTAGACTCTTCCGGTTTTGCCATGATAACACTTGTGGGGCATTCCTTTGTGAACAGTACCCATTCCCTTGATGTCTACAACATGACTTTTCTTACAGATTTGCATGTATGTGGCCAAAGGAACAACTCCATGTTTTCTTTTTCCTTTGTTTTTTTAGTTTAGTTTTTGTTTTTTTTTTTTTGAGACAGAGTCTTGCTCTGTCTCCCAGGCTGGAGTGCAGTGGCTCAATCTCGGCTTACTTAACCTCCACCTCCCCGGTTCAAGCGATTCTTGTGCCTCAGCCTCCCAAGTAGCTGCGACAAGTGTGCACCACCACGCTTGGCTAATTTTTTTTTTTTTTTGTGGGGACGGGGTTTCAGCATGTTGGCCAGGCTAGTCTCGAAATTCCTGACCTCAAATGATCCACCTGCCTCAACCTCCCAAAGTGCTGGGATTACAGGCATGAGCCACCATGTTATCTGAGATAGACGTATCTATCTTAGATAAGATAACATACTGTATGTGATCTTGACCTCATCTCCAATAAGGCAGATCTCAAAGTATTCACATGAAATGACTTCCAGCCAGACACAGTGGCATGCACCTGTAGTCCCAGCTATTCGGTATGCTGAGGTGGACTGGGAGGATTGCTTGAGTCTAGGAGTTCTGGGCTATATGTATTAAATTTTTTTTTTTTTTTTTTGAGACGGAGTCTTGCTCTGTCACCCAGGCTGGAGTGCAGTGGCCGGATCTCAGCTCACTGCAAGCTCCGCCTCCCGGGTTCACGCCATTCTCCTGCCTCAGCCTCCCGAGTAGCTGGGACTACAGGCGCCCGCCACCTCGCCCGGCTAGTTTTTTGTATTTCTTAGTAGAGACGGGGTTTCACCGTGTTAGCCAGGATGGTCTCGATCTCCTGACCTCGTGATCCGCCCGTCTCGGCCTCCCAAAGTGCTGGGATTACAGGCTTGAGCCACCGCGCCCGGCCTGTATTAAATTTAAAAAGCTGGCTGGGTGCAGTAGTTCATGCCTGTAATGCTAACACTTTGGGAGGCCGAGGTGGGCAGATCATTAGAGGCCAGGATTTTGAGACCAGTCTGGCCAACATGGCGAAACCCTGTCTCTAGTAAAAATATAAAAATTAGATAGCCGTGGTGGCGCATGTCTGTAGTCCCAGATACTTGGGAGGCTGGGGCACAAGAATCGCTCGAAGCTGGAAGGCAGAGGTTGCAGTGAGCCGAGATTGCACCACTGCACTCCAGCCTGGGTGACAGAGCAAGACCCTGTCTAAAAAAAAGAAAACAGCAAAAAGCAACAGATATAGGATGATCCCTTTTGTTTAAATAACACAACTATTTATTTATTTATTTATTTTTATTATTATACTTTAAGTTCTAGGGTACATGTGCATAACGTGCAGGTTTGTTACATATGTATACTTGTGCCATGTTGGCGTGCTGCACCCATCAACGCAACTATTTCTATACATTGATATATATTGATGCATGAATAAAAATCTAAGCTGGGCAGGCAGCTATAGTTCCAGCAACTCAGGAGGCTGAGGTAGGAGGATTGCTTGGGCCCAGGAGTTCAAGGCTGTAGTCAGATATGATTGTGTCTGTGAATAGCCACTGCATTCTAGCTTGGGCAACATAGTGAAACCTTATTGCTACAAAAAACAAACAAACAAACAAAAATTAAAAAAAAAAAAAGCCAAGTGTGGTGGGGCATGGGTGTAGTCCTACGTACTCTGGAGGCTGAGGCAGGAGAATCGCTTGAGTAGAGGAGGACGAGGCTACAGTAACCTATGATCATGCCACTGCACTCCAGCATGGGTGACAGGGTGAGATCTTGTCTTTATAACTTAATAAATAAATAAATAGCCGGGCACCGTGGCTCAAGCCTGTAATCCCAGCACTTTGGGAGGCCGAGGTGGGCAGATCACTTGAGGCTAGGAGTTCGAGACCAGCCTGGCCAACACTGCGAAACCCCGTCTCTACTAAAAATACAAAACAATTAGTCGGGTGTGGTGGCACATGCCAGTAATTCCTGCTACTCAGGAGGCTGAGGCACGAGAATCTCTTGAACCCGGGAGGTGGAGGTTGCAGTGAGCCGAGATCACGCCATTGCGCTCCAGTCCAGGCGACAGAGTGAGACTGTTTCATAAATAAATAAACAACACGTGAACCATGAAGTAACAAGACTATTTTTATTAAAGTGACTCAACCAGATAAACATTTTCTGAGTTTGAGCTATCTTCGAGGAGTTAGGCAAAGCACCACAGAAAACAAAAAGAATGAGACATTGTTGTCCCAAACGATTTTTGGAGACAGCTTTTGGAACTGCCTTTACAGCCTGAATATTTTCTCCAGGTTGGATTTAATTTGTAGCAATGGCCAAAAGCCATCTAGTTAGATCTAGTTATCAACCTGGATATATGGTTTTGTCTAAAGTTAAGTGTGACTCTACAGTAAAGTGACGGGTTTTATTATGTGATTTGCAAACCAGCAGTTCCAAATTACTTCCAAAAACATTTATTGTCAACAACAAGGATAATTTTTTTTTTTTTTTGAGACGGAGCCTCGCTCTGTCACCCACGCTGGAGTGCAGTGGCTCGATCTTGGCTCTCTGCAACCTCCGCCTCCCGGGTTCTTGCCGTTCTCCTGCCTCAGCCTCCTGAGTAGCTGGGACTACAGGCGCCCGCCACCACGCCCGGCTAATTTTTTGTATTTTTAGTAGAGACGGGGTTTCACCGTGTTAGCCAGGATAGTCTCGATCTCCTGACCTTGTGATCTGCCTGCCTTGGCCTCCCAAAGTGCTGGGATTACAGGCGTGAGCCACCGTGCCCAGCCTGCTTTCCATTTTTAAAGATGGGAATATAAAATGCTAAGAGAGTGGGCTGGGTGCGGTGGCTCACACCTATAGTTCCGGCACTTTGGGAGGTTGAGAAGATGGATCGCTTGAACCCAGGAATTCAAGACCAGCCTGGGCAACATGGTGAGACCTCCTCTTTACAAAAATACCAAAAGTAGCTGGGCATGCTAGCGCACACCTGTGGACCCAGACACTAAAGAGGCTGAGGTAGGAGGATCACTTGAGACTGAGAGTTTGAGGTAACAGTGAGCTATGATCCAGCCACTGCACTCCAGCCTGGGTGACAGAGCAAGATCTTGTCTTAAAAAATAAATAAATAGGCCAGGCACGGTGGCTCACGCCTGTAATCCCGGCACTTTGGGAGGCCGAGGCGGGTGGATCACGAGGTCAGGAGATCGAGACCATCCTGGCTAACATGGTGAAACCCCGTCTCTACTAAAAAATACAAAAAATTAGCCGGGCTTGGCGGCGGGTGCCTGTAGTCCCAGCTTCTTGGGAGGCTGAGGCAGGAGAATGGTGTGAACCCGGGAATCAGAGCTTGCAGTGAGCTGAGACTGTGCCACAGCACTCCAGCCTGTGCGACAGAGCAAGACTCCGTATCAAAAAAAAAAAAAAAAAAAAAAAATATATATATATATATGTAAAAGTATAAAAGGAAGGAGAACTGGTTATGTTTCCAGGTTTGAAAATTTCACAGTATTATTTTAAGCTGCAAGAGACATATGCCTAACTTCCTCCTTTTAGGAATCTCAAAACTACCGCATGTTTACTAAGCTCTTCCGTGGCCAGGTGGGGTGCTTTGGAAGCCCCCGAAAAGGTCATGTGATGTTTTTTCCTCTCGGACTCACACATTTAGAGTAGGCACATACGTCCTGGAGCTGACTTGGGGTTGAGTCTTTTTCTTTTTTCGAGATAGAGTCTTGCTCTGTCACCCAGGCTAGAGTGCAGTGGCACAATTTCCGCTCACTGCAACCTCCGCCTCTCAGGTTGATGTGATTCTCCTGCTTTAGTCTCCCAAGTAGCTGGGATTACAGGCATGCGCCACCACACCGGGCTTTTTTTTTTTTTTTGAGACGGAGCCTCGCTGGAGTGCAGGGGCCTGATCTCGGCTCACTGCAAGCTCCGCCTCCCAGGTTTACGCCATTCTCCTGCCTCAGCCTCCCAAGAAGCTGGGACTACAGGCGCCCACCACCACGCCCGGCTAATTTTTTGTATTTTTAGTAGAGACGGGGTTTCACCGTGTTAGCCAGGATGGTCTGGATCTCCTGACCTCATGATCTGCCTGCCTCAGCCTCCCAAAGTGCTGGGATTATAGGAGTGACCCATCACGCCCGGCCCACATGGGGCTAATTTTTGTATTTTTAGTAGAGGCGAGGTTTCACTGTGTTGGCTAGGATTATCTCGAACTCCTGGCCTCAAGCCAGCCGCCTGCCTCTGCCTCAAAAAGTGCTGGGATTACAGGCGTGAGCCACCGCGCTGGGTCTGACTTGGGGTTGAGTCTTAAGGATGGGTAGGAGCTGGGCGCAGTGGCTCACGCCTGTAATACTAGCACTTTGGGAGGCCGAGGCAGGAGGATCACTTCAGTCCAGGAGACAGAGACCAGCCTGGCCAACATTGTGAGATCCCATCTCTACAAAAAAAATAGTTAACTGGGTGTGGTGGTGCACACCTGTAGTCCCAGCTACCTGGGAGGCTGAAGCAGGAGGATCGCTTGAGGCCAGCAGTGAGCTATGATTGCACCACTGCACTCCAGCCTGGGGGACAGAGCAAGACTATGTCTTTTTTTTTTTTTTTTTTATTAAAGGTGCGTTGGAAGAAGGTCAGCAGGGGGATGTAAGAGGAGAAATTTAAAAAAAAAAAAAAAAAAAAAAAAAGGTGGGTTGGAGGAAGGTCAGCAGGGGGACATAAGAGGAGAAAGGTGCTACCTCCCTGGCCAGGGGCAGCCAAGGAGGATCCGCCTCGGCCTTGCTCGCAGCCTCCTCACCTCCTTTCCTCCACTTCACCCCAGCCCCAGCGCCCCCACTGCAGCTCTCTCGCCTCAGCCTCCTCACCTGGGGTCCTCCCTTAGGGCTCTCTCCTCGTCTCCTCCATCAGTCTTTTCAGGGTCCCTCCTCACTATCCTCCTTCCCTGTGAGGGTCTGTCTTCAGACCTTTCTTAGTATTTTGGATGTCTCTCTCAGCCTTCAGATCTTTCCCCGCAGGCCCAGCCTGCAGTCCGCGCGTTTCCCCCAGCCCGCTCCGTCGCTCTGTAGGGTCTCCTCCCTCAGTCCGCGGCGTCCCCCACTCACCTTGCAGCCACTGTCTCTCCAGAGCCTCCAGCCCGTGCCGGCAGGCACATCGGGCGGCGGCGGTAATGCGCAGCGTGCGCGGTGACGTCAGTGCGCTGGCGGCGGCGGCGGCGGCGGCGGCGGCGGCGGGGCTGGCTGGTTTGTTCCGGCTCTCCCGCAGCCGAGGAGCCGAAGCAGTGGCGGCGGCAGCGGCGGCGGCGGCTGCCGGCGGTGCCCGCGGCGAGCGCGGCTCAGACCTCGGCGGAGCTGGCGGCGGCCCTGGCGCCGCGCAGGCAGCCATCGGGGAGGGGCGGCGGCAGCGGGCGGACGGCCGGCGGGGGCGGCGGTGGCCTAGCGTCTCAGGAGGACCGGTGCCCTTCGGAGTGGCGGATTTGCGGGCAAGGCTGGCGGCCGCGGCGCGGCCCGCGTAACCCGTATCATGTATCGGGTTGTTATGCGCCGCCACCTACGCCATCTGCGGCGGCGGGGGCGGGAGGCCGGGGCTACGCGGGCTCGGGCCCGCGGGCCTTCCGCGCTGCCCGCGCCAGGCCGGGCTGGGCTGCGCCGTTGGTGTCGGGGCGGCGGGGTCGCCTGCGGCTGCCCTGCCGTTGGTGCCGTCGGATCCGGGCTCGGGCTGGCCGGCGGGGCGCGGGCGGGGCGCGGGCGCCGCGGCGGGGCGGGCGGCCGGGGGCGGGCGGGGGGGGCCGAGGCGCCCGGCACTTCCTGCCGCCGCGATTTTGTCAAGTGAGGAGGAGGAGGAGGAGGAGGAGGAGGAAGCGGCCGCCGCGGGGTCCGCGGCGCGCCCGGCCCGGGTAAGTCCGGGCCTGGCGCGGGGACCGCGAGCTCCGCCGTCCCGGTCTGCGGTCCTCTGGGCGGGCTCGGCCCCGGCGCTCACGTGGGCCTGGCCCGGCGCGCTCTTCCTCTGGCACCCAGGTCCTTCTGCCTGGGTCGGGGCAGCGCGCCCCCGCCCCCATCTCCTCACCGTCCTGGCGATACCCGGAGCCCTGCGGAGAAAGGGGCAAGTCCCCTCCGGAGGGAGGTGGCTGCCGCTGCACACAGGTCTGAGGACAGGCCTCCGAGGGCGGTAGCGGTGCCTTGGGGGCGAGCTTGGCCCGCTTGACGCACCCACTCCCAGCCTGGCAGCCCCTTGCTGGGCGCTTTGTTTTCGCCGGCGTCCTTACAACGGCCTATTTTATTTGCAGTGTTGTGTGTGTGTGGTGGTGGTGGTGGTGGTGGTGGTTGTGGTGGTTTGGGGTGGGGACGTGGGGGAGTTGTGATTCAGCGAAATAGAATGATCCCCCTCTTCCCAAACGGAAATAGCATGGCTTCACCCGGCTGAGATGCCCCCAAGGCTTGGCCTTCCTTGAAGATGGGAAACCCCACGCTGGTGTAGTGGACGGTGTAAATACTTTGGTTCAGGCCGGTGCATGAGTCATGTGCTTCTGCTGGGTGGCTGACCTCTCTTTTACTCGAGACTACGCTTTGGTTTTTAAGATTTTTATTTGCTTGTTTACTTGTTTACGTTTTGTGCAGTCTGGTGGGGTGTCTGGTCTTGGTCATTGGGCTCATTTCTCTGCGTATGTGTTGGATGCTAGTGACCCCTTGGAATGTATGCTTTACGAGAATTGGAATGTCTGCTTACCTTCGACAGGGCTCTACCAGTCTGTGGTCCCAAAAACCAAGTCGCAGTTTACCTCTAAAGCAGTGGCTCTTTGGGGCTGTAACAATGGTCGGGAGTTTTTTATGAATGGAGCTGTCAAGTTCCCTACAAATTCCTTGAAATTTGTAGTCGTTTGGAAGTTGTAAAGAAAGCGATACTCAAAAGGATTTATGAATGTGTTTTTAATTTCAAGAAAGATTTTGATGGCACAATCTGTTTTATGACCTTGCCTATATATATATATATATATATATGTATGTATTTTTTTTTGAGATGAGTCTCGTTCTGTCGCCCAGGCTGTAGTCCAGTGGCGCGATTTCGGCTCACTGCAACTTCCCCTCCGGGGTTCAAGCGATTCTCCTGTCTCAGCCTCCCGAGTAGCTGGGACTAGAGGGCCCGCCACCACGCCCAGCTAATTTTTGTATTTTTAGTAGAGATGGCAGTTTCACCATGTTGGCCAGGCTGGTCTCAAACTCCTGACCTCAGGTATTCCGTCCTCCTCGGCTTCCCAAAGTGTTGGGATTACAGGCGTGAGCCACCGTTTCCGGCCGTCAGTAGTTTTATAAAACATTTATTTCGGTTTAATTTGGGTGGGGATTATCTTTTCACTTGTAGATAACCAACCGCTTCCCCCCAAAAACTTCAACCAGGGAAAGATAAACCACTCAGGGTCTCAATTGATCAAATGGAGAAGGCAAAGCCTAACCTGAAAAAAATGTATTGCTGCTCTGTTATCCACCATACTTCCTACTTTGGTAGGAAACACAGTATCTTAAAGGCTCAGACTGGAGTAAGCTGGTCTCAGAATGGCTTTAGTTGGTCTTAACTGAAAGGAGTCGAGCCCACCTCAGTGTATCTTGCTAGCAGTCAGCTCAGTGGAATTGCTGAAGATAAGGAACTTTGTGCCTACAGATGAAAGATAAGAAGGTAGCTGCTGCGTTTTAAGGATTGTTTGGCTGTTCTAGGGTGCTATATGCGTAGATTCACTAGTCTGGAGGACAGCGAGGGAACATTTTTAGCTAAGAATAACAAGAGAATCATTGGCCACTTAGTAAAATTTCCACTAAATTATTGAATTGTTTAAAGGAATTTAGACTTTGTTTCCAGAAGTTGCATTTTTGAGCCAGTTGTGATCTTTGTACTAAATTGCACTTTTGCTTTAGGAGGTGGGGGTAACAATATTTTCTTGTTTCACAATTCAGGTTATTGAATGACTTGAGATTTACAGATTTGAGATGTTGGATTTTGTTTTGTTTTTAATTAATTTTTTTGAGACAGTCTAGCTGTCTGTCGCCAGGCTAGAGTGCAGTGGCGTGATCTCGGCTCACTGCAACCTCCACCTCCCGGGTTCAAGCAACTCTCCTGCCTCAGCCTCCTAAGTAACTGGGATTACAGGCACGCGCCGCCACACCCAGCTAATTTTTGTATTTTTAGTAGAGACGGGATTTCACCATGTTGGCCAGTATGGTCTCCATCTCCTCACCTCTCGATCCACCCGCCTCGGCCTCCCAAAGTACTGGGATTACAGGCCGGAGCCACCGCTCCCTGCCTGTTTTGTTTTTAAAGCAAAAAACCATTTGGCACCTCAGTGATTTGAAGACCCTGGGCTGTTAAATCTGATTCTGAAAACTTACCGTGTAGTCCGTCGTATTTTGTGAATGTAAAATGTTTTGGTTTCTGATTTTGAATAAACTGGTAGGGTAGACCATGTTTGTCTTTATGTTCCTGGAGAATCTGTAAAAAGGAAAGATAAGCTTGTCATTGAAGACGGCTCTAATGTTTCATAAATCTTTGTGATTTTTGGTGTCTAGAAAAGAGTGTATATTTGCAAGGTGAGAATTGTGAGGAATTCCTTGCTGGTGCTGACATTTAATACGTAAGAGATTAGTTTGGAAAGATAAAATTTCTTTGTTAACTTAAAAAAAAAAAAAAAAAAAAGCAGAACGGGCCGGGCATGCCGGCTCACGCCTGCAATCCCAGCACTTTGCGAGGCCGAGGTGGGCGGATCACCTGAGGTTGAGAGTTCAAGACCAGCCTGATGAACATGGAGAAACCTCGTCTCTATTAAAAATACAAAATTAGCCGGGCGTGGTGGCGCATGCCTGTAATCCCAGCTACTTGGGAGGCTGAGGCAGGAGCATCGCTTGAACTCGGGAGGCGTAGGTTGCGGTGAGCCAAGATGACGCCATTGCACTCCAGCCTGGTCAACAAGAGCGGAACACCATCTCAAAACAAACGAAAGACAAAACCAGAATGTAAGTTGAATGAGGGCAGGGTTTTGTTTGCTTGACTTTGCCTATTTTATTATGTTGTATCTTGTGGCTAGAAGAGCTCCTTAAATAGTCTCAATGAATAAACTGGAGAAATAATTGAGCAAGAATCTTGCATGCTATAATGCCAAATGCAAATAATCCTGCTTTAAAAATGTTGTTAGCCGTGGACATAATTGTTCAGTAGTGACTTACAAGGAATGTGAGTTTTAACTCAGATAACGCCAAGGTCCCTCGGAGTTGCAGTCTTATTATTAGTCCGAGCAGCCTGGCGTGCAGTGTGTTTCCATGCACTACTGGACATTTCCCACTTAACAGTTTGAAGTGCGGTGAGTGGCTTTGCGCTGTGGTTCAACCCTGACCTGCAAAAAGTATTTTTAAGAGGCAGGAGTAGTGGGTAATAAACACACATGGGTAGCATTTCTTAATGTGAATCTCATGTTGTCAGTGAAAACCTGATCACTTTTTTTTTAAACATTGAACATATTTTTAAATATTTTGATTTTTGTGTGTGCATGATTGACCAGTCCGTCTCTACAATTGGTCCCTGAGCCCTTACTATGTACAAGGAAAGACTGAAAGATGTTTGTATAATGACTTTAATATGCATAGTCTTTATTATTAGCGTGTTCATCCTCCACGTTTATTGAACATCAATTATGTATAATTTGAGCATAATACTATTATTGTAAAATCCTACCAAACATGTTTTTTAAAAAAATAATAGTTTTGAGATAAATGTTGTTATACATGATACAATCATGGGTTTTTAAATGTATTTACGGAGATTTGCAGCCATCACTGCAACGAATTTTAGGACATTTCCATTCCCCCAAAAGAAATCCATTACCTATCATTCTCCATCCTCCTGCCCACCCCCCACCACTTTTGCCCCTGGAAACCACTCATCTACTCTCTGCCTCTACAGATCTGCCTGTTCTGGATATTTCAGGAATCCTACAATATGTAACCTTTTGTGCCTGGCATCTTTCACTCACTGTACTGTTTTTTAAAGGTTCTTGCTGTGTAGCGTGAGTCAGTACTTCATTCCTTTTTATAACTGAATGATATTCCGTTATATGGCTATGCTACATTTTGTTTACCCGTTCATTAGTGGTTAACATTTGGGTTGTTTTCACTTTTTGACCATTGTGAATAGTGCTGTTAAAATATGTTTGTGTACAATTTTTTTTTTTTTTTTTTTTTTTTGAGACGGGGTCTTGCTGTGTCGCCCGGGCTGGAGTGCAGTGGTATGATCTCAGCTCACTGCAGCCTCCGCCTCTGGGTTTTGGGTTCAAGCAATTCCCCTGCCTCATTCTCCTGAGTAGTTGGGATTACAGGCACCTGCCACCACGCTCGGCTAATTTTTGTATTTTTATTAGAGACTGTGTTTCACCATGTTGGCCAGACTGGTCTTGAACTCTGGAGTTCAAGTGTGATCCACCCACCTGGCTTTCCAAAGTGCTGGGATTACGGGCGTGAGCCACCGTGCCTGGCCTTTTGTGTACAGATTTTAGTTTCTCTGCAACAGATATCTGGGAGTGGAATTGCTGGGTCATATATCTATGTTCAAGTTTTTGAGGATGCACAGCAGCTTTTTAATGGCATTGATTTTTCTAGTACTTAGGTAGAAGGGTTAAAAGCTTAATGGGATACTGAGTAACTATTTAAATGAATGAGGAAATGCAACCGCAAGGGTATCATATGTTGACATGTTGTAATACTGCCTTCATGGTTTGGTCACCGTTTGGTTTTTTTACATTGTGCTTGGTTACAGAACAGTTTGAAATGCTACTCCATAGAGAAGATGCGCCCCAAACTTGCACTTCCATTATTGTAAAGGGTGATGTTGTAAAGCAGTTTGTTTTCAGTCTAAACAAGCTACCAACCTCAATTAAACCATGTCCACATGTCTTAGTGTAATTCATGGGATGTAGTCCACTCTGAAGAAGTAGAGGAAGAGAGTTCTGAGTCAGGGTGAGGGCAGAGCAGCCGTCTGTACTGGTGTTGTCCTCGTCCTGAAGAGGAACAACATTGGTTGGTCCACATCATTTGAAAACGAGATTGTAAGCCTTTTTTTTCTTTAAACAAAATAGCGCGTGGTCATTTTAAGGAATTTGGAAAATACAGGATGTTAAAATGATGGTTGAAAATGATCTCTTAATCCCGTTTTCTTTCCTTCCACTTATTTGTCTGTATCTGAGTAACACAACTGGGTTGTAGTGAAGTTCTTTGTTTTTAATTTTTATTTATTTATTTAGAGACAGCCTTTTGCTCTGTCATCCATGCTGGAGTCTTCACTCTATCACCCGTGCAGAGATTGGCTCACTGCAACCTCTGCCTCCCCGGTTCAAGCCATTCTCATGCCTCAGCCTCCCAAGTAGCTGGGACTGCAGGCTCCCCATTCCACCACACCTGGATAATTTCTTTTAGTTTTAGTAGAGACGGGGTTTTGCTGTGTTGGCCACACTGGTCTCGAACTCCTGGCCTCAAGTGATCTGCCTATCTGGGCCTCCCAAAGTGCTGGGATTAGGATAACAGGCATGAGCCACAGCGCCCAGCCTTTTTTTTTTTTTTTTTTTTTTAAAGATGGAGTGTTGCTTTGTTGCCCAGGCTGGAGTGCAGTGGGGTGATCTCGGCTCACTGCAAGCTCTGCCTCCCAGGTTCATGCCATTCTCCTGCCTCAGCCTCCCAAATAGCTGGACTACAGGCACCCACCACCACGCCTGGCTTATTTTCTGTATTTTTAGTAGAGACGGGGTTACACCATGTTAGCCAGGATGGTCTGGATCTCCTGACCTCGTGATCCGCCCACCTCAGCCTCCCAAAGTGTTGACATTACAGGCGTGAGCCACGGCGCCCGGCTTTTTTTTTTTTTTTTTAAATACTACATTGTGAACATTTCCAAAATGTTCCATTTTAACTGGGTGCTTAGCTATCATATGAATAGCATAATTTAATTCTGCTATTTTGGGACATTTGGATATGATTTCCAAGTTTTCTTTTTTTTTTTTTTTGAGACTAGGTCTTGCTCTGTTGCCCAGGCTGGGGTGCAGTGGCGCGATCTCGGCTTACTGCAGCCTCCGCCTCCCGTGTTCAAGTAATTCTCCTACCTCAGCCTCCCTAGTAGCTAGGATTATAGACATGCACCTGCACGCCCAGCTGATTTTGTATTTTTAGTAGAGACAGGGTTTCTCCGTGTTGGTCAGGCTGGTCCGGAACTCCCGACCTCAGGTGATCCACCCGCCTCAGCCTCCCAAAGTGCTGGGATTGCCGCCGCGTCTGGTTTTTTTCTCTGTTTTATCTTTGAATTGGGGAGTGTATATTTTTGAAAACTTGATTTAACTTATTTTCTGGAACGGTTGCATGTATTTCCATTTCTCCAATCAGAGCTTGACAGTGTCTTGTTTATAGGGGTGAGATTTTAAACATTGTTTTTTCCCATAAATTATGATGTATGAAAACAAAATGTGTCTTTTTTAATGTGGTGAGAAGTGGTGTCTCTAAACTCTTGCTCTTTGACTTTTCTACCCTCTCCTGCCCAGAGTTGGACTTTGTTTCCTGAAATCAAGTCTCCTGACCCAGCAGTATGAGCCCAGTCCAGTCTTACTGGAATGCTCTAGGGAGGGTGACCTTGGAGGCTTGATTAGCCTCTTGGCTTCCAGTCCTATCTCATTTTTGCTGCCTTGTTCCAAAAACTGATAACACCAGTATGGCACATTCAGGCCTCGGTTAGACACTTGGCCCTGTTACCTGCTGTGTGACATTCAGTGTGTCACTCAGCCTTCCCAGAGCTTCACTGGCCCATCTTTCAGATGAGAGTAAAGTGAGACAGTGCCTCAGAGGGCATACAGCACAGGTCTTGGCAGCAGTGCTGTGCCCTCTCAAGGTTAGCTACTGCTGTCCTTGCCCAAGGTGAAGAATAGAAGTGGGAAGAGGAAGCCAGGGGTCAGAGTAGAGCTGCTGACAGCCAGGAGGTGCACCAGCTGATCCAGGGCATGGTACTGGGTGATACTACGGCCTGCCAGGTGCCTTCTAGAGGTGCCACCTCTTCCAAGTGAGCTCTGAGTGGAGACCAGTGGAAGAGGTGCTTGAAAGCGGGATTGTGTTTGTTTTTATCTTTTAATGAGATTAAGAACAGTGATAATGGGATTAGTGGAGGTGCAGCAGCTTTGGGGGCATCCACCCTGGGATGTTTGCTGCAGAGTTTGGGGAAATGATCCAGCAGGGGAAGCTGGCTCAGTGTATCCTCAAGCCTAAAACGTAACTTACCCATCTTATGAAAACCTGGTTATCTGAACACAAAGACATGGTCAGAGAGAGCCAGAAGGCACTGGGGGGGCCAAAGTTTTTCCAGAACACAGGAACATTTTTATCTTTCTGGCCTCCATTGGTCCTGATTCTAATTATATTGGCATGTGGGCTTGGGGAAAGAATTCTGGTCCCCAGGAAGATGTGAGGTCTCCCTGGAAAAGTTTGGTAGAGTAATCCTGGCAGCTGGATGTGTGGAGGTCCTGACTGGGAGCCTGGCTACTGCTCGTTGACTTTGGGCCTTTTGGCCAGAAGAAGTTAATTCCAGTTACTTACTAGGAGTCATTGGGATCCAGTTCCACAAAAGTTGTTGCCTTTTGTTTGTGTAAAATGCAATTGAAAGATTTCTTTAGAAGTTGGTCACATAATCTAAGCATTAACTCCAAATTAAGAGAATGTGAATAAATTTGACATTTGTTCTATTTTTCATTTATCCTAGGTGTAGACTGTTGTGTGATTCCTTCCCGCCCTCCCTCCTCCGCCTCCCCACCCCCGCTGCCCCAGGCATGTGTTAGCCTGTTCTGCCCAACTGGAAGTTTCTGGGACCTTGGGCTGTGGCAGACGGCGTTGATTGGGTTTGGGTGGAGCTGTGTACCAGAGCGGGAAAGGAGAGAGAACACCATGGAGTTCACTGTCGGGTGCAGTCCCAGCCCCGCCCCCTTCTGGCCTTGACCTCAGGGGAGTTAACATCATCTCCATGTAAGCCACAGTTTTCTCTTCTGTAAAATGGGATCAGTGTGCCTGCACAATGACAAAAGTGGGACCATGTGGGTTCTGACCTGGGCCTCATGTCTAATTGTATAAAGATGCCTGGGACTCTCGAGAAAGATGGAGGCTAAGGAGTGCTGGTTTTGCTCTCTGCCTGAAAAAGTGTGAGAAATGCTGTCCAGGCCCTTCCTACTTAGTGTGTGTGGTCACTTTCCTTTCCTTGTCTTGGTCCCCATTCAAGGCTGAAACTCTTTATTTGTTCCTAGCTGCTCTTATGTCAAGAGACACTGGTACACTGTCAACCAGCACCAGGGGAGTGGTGTTGGGCTTGGTATTACACAATTTTCAGAAACGTGAATTAGTAATTCTCATGTCCTTGTGTGTTGCTAATGTCACCAGTTGTTCTTTCTCAGGCAGTAACATATACACGTCTATGGGTGGATTAGCCTTTGAGGTTTTGTTTTGTGTAAAGAAAAGGGAAGAGGGTGAGAAAAATTTGGGGACTTCATACTTGAAAATTTTACGTGCTGTTCGAGGAAACATACATTTTGTGGGAGCAGATCATTATCATGAGAGTTGAAACAAAAAAACTACATGGAGGTGGAACCTGCCAGCCCAGTGGTGGGTGCCAGTCTGGGCTATACTGGGCTGCTGGGGCAGTCAGCAGGGAACATCTGTCTGTGTCCTTGGACCCGTTGCCTATCCACTCTCGCCTCAGTTTTTTGTATATAAAGTAGGGCAGATAGGTTTGGGTTCCAGAGAAAATTGACCAGAATCTGGATTTTAAGAGAAAGCGGTTCTTTTTTTTTTTTTTTTTTTTAAAGAGATGGGGTCTTGCTGTGTTGCTCAGGCTGGACTTGAACTTCTGGGTTGAAGTGATCCTCCTGCCTTAGCCTCCCAATTAATTGGAAGAAAATAATTCTTTGTGTGTATGTTTGTTTGTTTTTGAGACCACTCCATTGCCCAGGCTGGAGTGCAGTGGTGCGATTTCAGCTCACTGCGAGCTCTGCCTCCAGGGTCCACGCCATTCTCCTGCTTCAGCCTCCCAAGTAGCGGAGACTACAGGCACCCACCACCACGCCTGGCTAATTTTTGTTGTTGTTGTTGTTGTTTTGTTTTGTTTTTGAGATGGAGTCTCACTCTGTTGCCCAGGCTGGAGTACAGTGGCGCGATCTCCGCTCACTGCAAGCTCCGCCTCCCGGGTTCACGCCATTCTCCTACCTCAGCCTCCCGAGTAGCTGGGACTACAGGCGCCTGCCACCATGCCCAGCTAATTTTTTTATTTTTAGTAGAGATGGGGTTTCACCGTGTTAGCCAAGATGGTCTCGATCTCCTGACCTCATGATCCACCCACCTCAGCCTCCCAAAGTGCCGGGATTACAGGCGTGAGCCACCCTGCCTGGCCTTTGTTTTGTATTTTTTAGTAGAGACGGGGTTTCGCTGTGTTAGCCAGGATAGTCTCAATCTCCTGACCTTGTGATCTGCCCGCCTTGGCCTCCCAAAGTGCTGGGATTACAGGCGTGAGCCACCTCGCCCAGCCTTCGTTGTGTGTTTTTAAACCCATGGGTCATGAAACAAATCTAATGGGTTGCAGTTGGTGTATAGGGGAGAAAAGGGAAATGTCAGAGGGTGTCCCAATTTTCAAAGATATTTCATAAAACCTTTGCTTTGATCTTAGGTGTTATGTACATGATAAAATGTGTTTCTTTTGGGGGGGTCATGTCAGAGGAGTGTGAATTACATTGGTTTCCATGCTACTTGATGGCAATTGTGAGTACCTTGATTTTTGTGTGTGTGTGTGTGTGCCATTTTGCGATCAGTTTCTTCATTTGCCCAATGATGACTGTTCTGGATACGCTTTCTAGTAGCAGGTGAAATGCGTGGATCTGTAGTTTCTTTTCTTCCCTGTACCCACTGTATTTTAGGAACTTTATAGGGGGTGGTGTGAGGGAAGTTGAAGAAGCATGGAGTGGTGAAGGTCTAGTAGTTTGCCACAGGTGAAACAAGAAGTATGTAGAGTGTCATTTGTGTGCATGTGTGGTAAGCTACTTGTCGATTATTCTCAGATGTTGTTCTCGTAACTTTATTCAGTTGACTGTTAGGAAATGGTTGTATTAGTTAGGTCTCTCTCTGGTATAAATAACAAAGTTCCTGAAGCAAAAGGGGATTTGTTGCCTGATGCAACAGGAGGCTTAGAAGCAGTTGAATCTAGGGGCTTCACAATGACTTCAGAACTTGTTCTCTATCACTAATGTTTTGACCTCAAGGTCAAGAGTGAGTCTTCCCCAGTAGTGCTGTCTGATGGCAGTGGATTCTAGGTTGGGTCATTGACCATCTCTGACCATGTGCAGAATGGGAATGCTTAACTGGCTTGCCTCAAGCATGGCGCCTGTAGCTGGTGTCTGCCCTCCACTCTGTTAACCCAAGTAGTTGCTCCAGCAGCATCTTGCTTGTTGATATGAGGCATGCTAGATGGGATGCTATGGGACAGAGTCTATCTTTTCTGCCTTCCTCCCCCTCCCCTCCCCTCCCCTCTCCCTTCCTCCACCTCCTGGGTCAAGCGATTCTCCTGTCTCAGCCTCCCGAGTAGCTGGGATTACAAGCATGTGCCACCATGCCCGGCTAGTTTTTGTATTTTTAGTAGAGGCAGGGTTTCACCCCGTTGGCCAGGCTGGTCTCAAACTCCTGACCTCAGGTGATCCATCCGCCTTGGCCTCCCAAAGTGTTGAGATTACAGGCATGAGCCACCATGCCTGGTCCACAGTCCTATTCTGAAAGTAAAATGTACTCCCGAACTTGAAGCAAGAAATTTTGGTTGGCATACTAGTTTGTAAACCAGAATTAGTGGAAAATAGTTCAGAACTGAGTTACTCACAAAGGGTAGACTGAAGATAGTTAAGGATGTATGTATCCCAAATATTTTCATAGAAGATGAAATACACTGTTTATCTTACCTGTGTCAGGCATAGAAGGAGCTCTGGGAGAAGTCATGCCAAGTCTCAGGAGTCACTTGGGTAGGCTGAAGGATGCAGTTTGGCGGGAAAACAGCCCTGAAGGGAGCACAGGAGTGAGACCAGCTTAGACAGTTGAGGAAGTGTTCAGGAAAATCTTGGATAAGAGACCAGGTAGATATAAAGTTTCAATAAATGCTTACAAGATTGAAATTGTGTTTGCATATTAGGTCTCTCTCCCATATAAATAACAAGTTAAATAACTTGTTATTTATATGGTAACTTACATAATTTATATGGTATATTTTTATGAGTAACTTGTTACTTCAGGAGACTGGAGTCATCTATCTTCCATGCCTGCAAAAGCTACGGTTGTAATTTTGCTATTTACTAAGCTGTTTCCGCACTCAGGTTCTTGTAGTCTGCTGCTTGGCATTCCTTAAGCATTACAAAAAGCCTTCTCAGATTTCCATAATCAAAAACAAGTGTTAAGTTCTACTGTAATAATTGTTTTCCTACAGTTCTTACTGTTGGAAATATTCGGTCCTTTAGGAGGCTCAAAATAATTGAGTCTAGTGGCTGAGAATGGGACTGGCCCTGCTTCTCTCTAGATCATCACTCCTTAAGAGGAGGCTGGAGGTCTCCTTGAGTATGCTACGAATGCTTTGGATCCTCTCTCCACAAAAATGCACATAGGCATAAACATTGAACTCTAAAGACCAGGTACCAGAATTAATTTCCTGATTTTACTCTGAGGAAGAAAAATTTATTATAATGTTGGTTAAAAGGCTATTGATGGCTTTTTTGGGTTTTTTTGTTTGTTTGTTTTGGAGATAGTCTCACTTTGTTGCCCAGGCTGGAGTGGAGTGGCATGATCACGGCTAACTAGTCTCAGCCTCCCCATACTCAGGTAATCCTCCCACCTCAGCCTCCTGAGTAGCTGGAGCTACAGGCGTGGGCCACCACACCCAGCTAATTTTGGTATTTTTTTGTAGAGACAGGGTTTTGCCATGTTGCTCAGGCAGGCTGGTCTGGAATCCTGGGCTTAAGCAGTTCATCTGCCTCGGCCTCCCAAAGTGCTGGGATTACAGGCATGAGCCACCTCACCCTGCCTCTTGATGGTTTTGAATACTTTTCAGTTTTATTTTTTAAGACAGGGTCTTGCTCTGTTGCCCAGGCTGGAGTGCAGTGGCTTGATCTTGGCTCACTGCAGCTTTGACCTCCCAGGCTTAAGTGATCCTCCCACCTCAGCCTCCTGAGTAGCTGTGACTACAGATGTGTGTCACCATGCCTAGCTTAGTTTTACTTTTTGAGACAAGGTGTCACTCTGTCATCCACGCTGGAGTGCAGTTGCTCACTGCAGCATCAGCCTTCCAGGTAGCTGGGACTACAGGTATGAGCCACCATGCCCAGCTAATTTTTTGTATTTTTGTGGAGATGGGATTTCGCCATGTTGCCCAGGCTCCAACTCCAGGGCTCAAGTGATCTGCCCGCTTTGGCCTCCCAGAGTGCTGAGATTACGGGCGTGAGGCACCGCTCCCAGCCTTTTTTTTTTTTTGTAGAGACAAGGTCACCCTATGTTGCCCAGGCTGGTCTTGAATTCCTGGACTTGAGCAAGCCTCCTGCCTTCTTTGCTTCCCAGAGTGCTGGGATTACACGGGTGAGCCACTGTGCCAGGCTGGTTTTCACATTATCTTTCTTTTGTAGAGATTTACAACTTGGAAACAGGGTGGATCACCCATTTTAGTTTGTCCTTGTAAAAATCCTCCAGAGGTTTCACAGAGTTGTCAGGTAACATGTCAACAGTGGTGTGAACCTTCCCAGGGCTCCTGTGCCCCCAACTTTGTCAGCTTGTGCTCTTTCCTGGGGATAAGGAATTTGAGAATGTACCAGAATTGGGTCTGTTGCAGAGGCCACAGATGAGGGTCTTGGTACTAGGGCTCTTCACTGAAGCTGCTGCTGTTTATAAACTGTCTCCATGATTTGCTGCTGTTATGGAGCCTTTGCTGCAGAAGGTAACTGAATGGTTTCTAGCCAGCCTGATTATCTATGTGGTGGTGTTGGATGTGGGTAGGCTTATGAGATTTATGCTGTGGTCCCTTACGTGGCTTAATGTGTGCCCTCTGCTGTGGGACATTTGCTTATGTATGCACTTGAACCTGCAGATTGAGGCAGAAAGCCTGTGGGAAAGTACCATTCTTCACCATGACATGCTTATGTTTAGGGATATCAGCATGCTACAGCAAGCAGTGTACACAGTGCCTCTCTCTTTTTCCTCACATCCCTGTCTGGTGGAAGGAATAGGAAATACAATACCATAAACTTGAATAATTCATACTTCTGTAATTGGGGCAGAGTTGAGTCAGAGGATGGAAAAGAACTCTTATTACTTCTAAGAATAGCACCTATTACAGACTCTTTCACCCCTCCCTAAATAATTTCTGTAGTTTGAAGATTAAACTTGTATGTGCCAATGGATGTTTTCTCTCATTCATTTACCATTGGTCTTGGCTTTTATTAATCCCATTTCTCTGCTCAGTTGGATTGCAGTCTTACTGTACAGGCCTGATTTTTGTAACTTAAGCAATTTTCTCTTTCTATTCTGTAATTAAGAGAAATAAGATCATGTATGTGAAAGAGTTCTGTGAAAGGTGGTGCTATCTCTGTGTAGGTTGTTTTCATTTGTAATCTTCATTAAAAATTACTTGGCTCTGAAGCACTTTTCAGTTATAAAAAGCTGCCAAGTATTAGAGTTGTGTGTATATGAGACTCTTCATTTGTTTTCCTTTTGACAGTAGGAAACCATTGAGCTGACAGATTAGCTGCCTGGAAATAATACCACCTTCATGTTCATCTATTTCAAAATAATAGCTCACCTATCTGTAATCCCAGGAATGCAGTTTTAAATTTCCAGTGTTGGAGCAGTCTCTCTATTGGGCCCTTTTGAGTTTCATAGCATGCTGCCTGCAGCTTGCCTGTCTTCAGTCTTTGGGCCTGTCTGCTCTGGTAACTGATGTCGTTTGCACTCGTGAGAGCTGGTTACCCTTTCTGGCCTGTGTCTCTTACCCCTGACCTTCTGAACACCACCACCACCACCCCCTGCCGCCCCCCCCCTCCCATTGTTCACCTTTTTTTTTTTTTTTTTTGAGACGGAGTCTCGCTCTGTCGCCCAGGCTGGAGTGCAGCGGCCGGATCTCAGCTCACTGCAAGCTCCGCCTCCCGGGTTCACGCCATTCTCCTGCCTCAGCCTCCCGAGTAGTTGGAACTACAGGCGCCCGCCACCGCGCCCGGCTAGTTTTTTGTATTTTTTAGTGGAGACGGGGTTTCACCGTGTTAGCTAGGATGGTTTCGATCTCCTGACCTCGTGATCCGCCCGTCTCGGCCTCCCAAAGTGCTGGAATTACAGGCTTGAGCCACCGCGCCCGGCCCATTGTTCACCTTAAAGCAGTCCTTATCTTTGTTGACTCTGAAAAGTTCAGGGTTTGTAGCAAATAGCTGTCTATGAATAGGCTTCCCTGTATAAAAAACTACATTTTCTGACTGAATGCTTGACATTTTCCTTAATTTTTTTCTGTTACTTACTGCATGCCTATTCTGAAGTGGTGGAGCCAAACATCCATCAGTCCAGTTTCTGTGTCAACCATGGTGATGTAGGGAGCTGCAGACCTGGTCACTTCACTGCCACATTGCTCTCCCCAGACCCTGAGCTTGAGGTCACTGGTGCTGATTGTTCTGTCTTAGTGAATATTTCTAAGACTCTATGCATTCCTTAAGTCCTCAGAAAACAACCATATACACTGGGCACTAGTATCATCCCGTTTTGCAGATGAGGAAGCTGATGCTTGGAGAGCTGTCACTTGGGCAGGGTTGCAGGGTCACAGAGCTGGTAAGTAGTTGGGAGCACTTGTCTCCAGAGCCTGCTAGCTCCTGACTGCTGTGGCACAAGCTGTGGGAATCCACCATATTCAGCTTTGTTCTCAATGAACTCAGATGGTTTGGATGATGTGCAGTGAGCACAGGGTACAGCTCAGAAGTGCTCTCCAAGACGTCCAGGCAAGGCAGCATGAGAGGGAAGAGACCTTCCAACTGGGAGCATAGGAAGGGGGCTAGCGTTCAGTCTGGTTCTTCAGTGAGGACAGCAGAGGTTTAGACAGAGACCTGAACGGGTCTGAAAGCAACTACCTGTCCCTTGGAGATGCTCACCAGGGTGAGGGGATGGTCAGAAGAGGGATGCAGAACGCTGACTGAACAGGTCTCCTTATCACCCAGACATCCGGTCAGTAAAAACAGTGCTCCCCTCCTGAGGAGTTTCTCATGAAGACATTCACAAGAGTGGAATTTAACTTCATCTTGAAAAAGTTTCCGCTAGAGGACCAAGTTGCCTTGATTTAGTTTCACTTCCATTTTTTCTTTTTCCTCTCTTTTTGTTTCGAGATGGAGTTTGGTTCTTATTGCCCAGGCTGGAATGGAATGGTGTCGTCTCAGCTCACTGCAACCTCCATCTCCTAGGTTCAAGTGATTCTCCTGCCTCGGCCTCCTGAGTTGCTGGGATTAAAGGCATGCACCACCACGCCTGGCTGATTTTTCTCTATTTTTTATTAGAGACAGGGTTTTACTATGTTAGCCAGGCTGGTCTCTTAACTCCTGACCTCTGGTGATCCACCTGCCTCGGCCTCCCGAAGTGCTGGGATTACAGGTGTAAGCCACCACGCCCGGCCTTCACTTCCATTTTTTCTTTTGCTACTCAGCGCAAGTCTGTGAGTACGGAAGTGGCAGGATTGGGGAGAAGTCAGTAAAATGGAGGGTGTCTTTAGTCCAGGTGCCCCAGGCTCGTTAAAATTGTGGTGTGAACTGGATGATCTTTCAGGATTATGGTGAGCTGCTCAGTCTTGAGATGCTTTTTTTTGAGACAGAGTCACCCAGGCTAGAGTGCAGTGGTGTGATTTCAGCTGACTGCAGCCTCCCGGGTTCAAGTGATTCTCATGCCTCAGCCTCCCAAGTAGCTGGGACTACAGGCGCCTGCTACCACGCCCAGCTGGGGTTTTTTTTGGGGGGGGGGTATTTTTAGTAGAGATGAGGCTTCACCATGTTTTCAGGCTGGTCTTTAACTTCTGATCTCAACTGATTCACATGCCTGGTCCTCCCAACATGCTGGGATTACAGGCTGAGTCACCATGCCTGGCCCTTGAAGTGCTGCTTACTGTAGGGTAGAATTGAGTTTTAGCTCATGGGTGCTTCCCCACCCCCCCATCCCCTTAAGGATTCTGTTTCCAAGGGAATTTCCTGCCTGCCTCAGACACACCAAATGGGACTCAGTCAACATCCATGTCCCATGTATGTGCTGGATGTACTCGGTAATCAGACACTATTCTGCGTTCTGCATGTGCATTTGATGGTGAACGGAGGAGTTTCCCATGTGTGTGCTGTATATACTGCAGACATGACAGTGAGTGAGGCAGGGGTTTCAGGGATCCTGATGTCTCCAGTGGTGGAGATTGTTGCACAAAGATCCTAATACCCCTGTGCTAGAAAGGTGGTGATTGATTTAACAGGTGTGCCCTGAAGGATTTTACTTTTACATCTTTTCTTTGACTTTGTAAAATGACACATGATCTCATTCAGTAGGAAATTGGCTCTGAATACCTGTGAGGGGGGAAAAAAAACCCAGTCCAGAGAAAATGGTAGAAGTGATTAAACTCCATGCACAGTGCTACTAGTAAGCCAGTTGAAAAGTACACGATCAAAATAGAATAGATGACTGCAACATGATTATGCTACCCTGAAACTGCATTGCGTATAGGATAAGACCTACACTCCTGTTGTGTGGCACCCTGAGCTCCTGGGTTCTGTGACTCACTGTTGCCTCATTCAGTTCATTTGATTCTTCTTCCAGACATCCCCCAAACCCCATTCCCTCCATCTTCCGAGGTCTGGTTTGGACCTTATTTATTTTACAGTGTACTACTACCCAATTTCCAAAGCAGTGCCGTCCAGGAGGACTTTCTGCAGTGTTGGGAATGTTCTGCAGCTTGGTTATCCAGCCTGGTAGCCACTGTCCCCTGTGGTAAGTTGGGCATTTGATGGGGCTTGGAACACTCAGTAGTGCTGTTGTCAACCTGTTTTGACAGGTTTTAGAGAAAATGGGGTCTCTTTAGCTCCTTGACCATGTGGAGCTTGTGGGATATCCTCATGGATGCTGTCATTGAAGCAGTTGGATGTGCATACCTGGAATGCAAGGGTGGATCTAGACCAGATTTGGGGGTGTTGGGTATCGCCAGGAGGATGGGTGTGAGGTCTCCTCCCAATAGGATGTCGGAAATGGAGTCCCAGCAGGGTCCCAGACTTGAGAAAGCCAGGCCCATGTGTAGTAAGAACACAGATTAGTGAATTTGCTTTAATCTCGGGAATGGTGAAGGGCATTTCTTTCCAAAACAATGTATCCTAGAGTGAACTCCAGTGACCTAGGTAAGTATCATGTTTTCTAGTTTTGCCCTCTGTTCTTGGAGCCTAGAAAATTCCCCACTTCTCTTTGGAATTTGCTTTATCTGACATCTTTCATTTCATTCATTCTATGCCTCCACACCCCCATGTCCCCCATGTTGTGAGCAGGGTTTTAGGAGAAGGACTGGCACATTTTGGCACATTATGTTTGTGTGTGGAAAATGGGAAGTGCTGAGCTGTGGTACTAGAAGGTGCCAGTGGTGGGTCCACCTGGAGTGAGTAAACCAGTGGTTGAGATGACTTGAAAATATCCCCTATCGATGTTTCAGGCAGGATGGCCCCTGAGTTCCTGAGGCAGAGGTTCTTAAATTTGGCATGTGTACTCCTCCCTCTCACTCATCATGGGGTTTTTCTGGTAAGCACTTGATGTTTCTGGTTATTGAGCAGTTACTTGTGTTGAGTGCTAGGGACTGGAGGTCCCTAGTCTAGGTGCTGGAGGTCAGCGGTAAGCAAGGTGGATGACACCCATCCTCCTGCCTGCTGAGTTCATGTGCTAGGAGACTGTGGGACAAATGATGCAGCCTGCTTGGCTTTTAGTCTATGATTACAGATTATTAAATATAAATATTAATATATTAAATAGTTATTACTAATTCATGACATTCACACTTTTTATTTTTTTTTGAGACAGAGTCTCGCTCTGTCACCCAGGCTGGAGTGCAGTGGCATGATCTCGGTTCACTGCAAGCTCCGCCTCCCAGGTTCACGCCATTCTCCCACCTCAGCCTCCCGAGTAGCTGGGAGTACAGGCGCCCGCCACCACACCCAGCTAATTTTTTGTATTTTTAGTAGAGATGGCGTTTCACCGTGTTAGCTAGGGTGGTCTCCATCTCCTGACCTCGTGATCTGCCCGCCTCGGCCTCCCAAAGTGCTGGGATTACAGTCGTGAGCTACTGTGTCTGACTTTTTTTTTTTTGGGAGGTGGAGTCTCGCTCTGTTGCCCAGGCTGGAATGCAGTGGTGCGATCTTGGCTCACTGCAAGCACCGCCTCCCGGGTTCACGCCATTCTCCTGCGTCAGCCTCCCGAGTGCTGGGACTACAGGTGCCTGCCACCATGCCCGGCTAATTTTTTGTATTTTGAGTAGAGAAGTCGGGCTTTTACCGTGTTAGTCAGGATGGTCTCGAGCTCCTGACCTCGTGATCTGCCTGCCTCGGCCTCCCAGAGTGCTGAGATTACAGGCGTGAGCCACCGTGCCCAGCCACCATTCACAATTTTTTTTTGGAGACAGGGTCTCTGTCATCTAGGCTGGAGTGCATAGTGGCACAGTCTTGGCTCACTGCAGCCTGCATCCTCTGAGCTCAAGCTATCCTCTCACCTCAGTCTCCTGAGTAGCTACGCCCTACATTTTTGTTTTGTTTTGTGAGTCTCACTCTGTCACCCAGGCTGGAGTGCAATGGTGTGATCTCGGCTCACTGCAACTTGGGCCTCCCGGGTTCTAAGCGATTCTCTTGCCTCAGCCTCCGGAGTAGCTAGAATTGCAGGCATGCGCCCCCACACCCGGCTGATTTTGTATTTTTTGGAGAGACGGGGGTTTCCTCATGTTGGCCAGGCTGGTCTAGAACTCCTGACCTCAGGTGATCCACCCGCCTTAGCCTCCTAAATTTGTAGGATTACAGGTGTGAGCCACTGTGCACAGCCTTTTGTTTGTTTGTTTGGGTTTTGTTGTTTCTGACGGATTTTCACTTTCGTTGCCCAGGCTGGAGCGCAATGGCATGATCTCGGCTCACTGCAACCTCCGCCTCCCGGGTTCAAGCGATTCTCCTGCCTCAGCCTTCTGAGTAGCTGGCATTATAGGCGTGCACCACCACGCCCAGCTAATTTTTTGTATTTTTAGTAGAGGTGGGTTTTCACCATGGCCAGGCTGGTCTTGAATTCCTGATATCAGGTGATCCGCCTGCCTCGGCCTCCCAGAGTGCTGGGATTACAGGTATGAGCCACCGCCCCTGGCCCCTTTTTTGTATTTTTAGTAGAGATGGGGTCTCACCATGTTGTCTAGGCTGGTCTCGAACTCCTGAGTTCAAGCAATGTGCCTGTCTTGGCCTCTCAAACTGCAGGGATTACAAATGGGAGCGACCAGCTACCGTGCCTGGCCAACGTTTGTTTTTATTAGTAGTGGGTGTTTATTAACACTTGCTTTGTGTAGCATTTCATTTGACCCAGCCCTGTGAGGGCATTCTCCCACGTTGGTATTGAGGAATATGGGCGGAACCCATTTGCCTCTGCATGCAGATACCTGTGTGTTCAAAACATAAAATGCAACATCCTAACCATTTTACAGTGTAAACTATATGCATATTGTTGTGCAGATCACTAGAAAGTTTTCATCTTGCAAAGCTGACACTGTATCCTTCAAATAACTTCCCTTTCCTTCCTCCACCCAGCCTGTGACAGCCAGTCTTCTGCTTTCTGTTTCTGTGAGTTTGACTACCATAGTCACTTCATATAAGCAGAATCAGACAGTATTTGTTTTTTGTTTTGTTTTGGTTTTTTTTTGAGATGGAATTTCGTTCTTGTTGCCCAGCCTGGAGTGCAATGGCATGATCTTGGCTTACTGCAATATCTGCCTCCCGGGTTCAAGTGATTCTCCTGCCTCAGCCTCTCAGGTAGCTGGGATTACAGCACCCGCCACCATGCCTGGCTAATTTTTTTTTTTTTTTTAATGTATTTTTAGTAGAGATGGAGTTTTACCACGTTGGCCAGGCTGGTCTTGAACCCCTGATCTCAGGTGATCCACCCACCTCTGCTTCCCAAAAGTACTAGGATTACAGGCATGAGCCACCGCGCGTGGCCAAATCAGACAGTATTTAGAATTTGTCTTTCGTGATTTGCTTATTTCACTAAGCATAATGTTCTCCAGCAACAAATGCTGTGTTGTAGCATGTCAGAATTCCACTCTTTTGTTGATGGACAGTTGGGTTGCTTCCACCTCTTGGCTGTTGTGAAGAATGCAGCAGTGAACATGAGTGTGCAAATATCCACCTGCCTACTTTTTTTTTTTTTGACAGGGAGTTTCACTCTGTTGCCCAGGCTGTAGTGCAGTGGCACGATCTCGACTCCCTGCAACCTCCACCTCCTGTGCTCAAGCTATTCTTGTGCCTCAGCCTCTCAAGTAGCTGGGACTACAGGCCCCTTGCCACCATGCCTGGCTAATTTTTGTATTTTTAATACAAACAGGGTTTCACTATGTTAGCCAGGCTGGTCTCAAACTCCTGGCCTCAAGGGATCCATCTGCCTGGGCCTCCATAGTGCTGGGATTACAGGCATGAGCCCCTGCTCCCGGCTGTCTTGCTTACTTGTTGAACACATATTAGAACTAAGAACGTGGATGTGGAAGCCTGCTGGGGGGCTTTAAATTCCCCGTATCCTGCCTCCACACGGAAACTGATTTTGGGGATGGATATTGGGCATCTGTGAAGAATAGACACAAAGGTATGAGAGATGGGAGATGGTTCAAACAGTGGCGCAGCCAGGTGTCTTTCAGGACAGCCTAAAGGACTATTTAAGGTGGGGCGCAGTGGCTCATGCCTGTAATCCTAGCACTTTGGGAGGCCGAGGCAGGTGGATCACCTGAGGTCAGGAGTTCGAGACCATCCTGGCCAGTATGGTGAAATCCTGTCTCTAAGAAAAAATATAAAAAACGGCCTAGTGGGGTGGCTCACGCCTTTAATCCCAGCACTTTGGGAGGCTGAGGTGGGTGGATCACGAGGTCAGGAGATCGAGACCATCCTGGCTAACATGGTGAAACCCCGTCTCGACTCAGAAGAAATTAGCCAAGCATGGTGGCGGGCACCTGTAGTCCCAGCTGCTGAGGTGGCTGAGGCAGGAGAATGGCCTGAACCCAGGAGGCAGAGGTTGCAGTGAGCCGAGATGGTGCCAGTGCACTCCAGCCTCGGCAACAGAGTGAGACTCTATCTCAAAAAAAAAAAAAAAAAAAAATCTAGAAATCAGCCGGACATGGAGGCATGCGCCTGTAGTTCCAGCTACCCAGGAGGCGGAGGTTGCAGTGAGCTGAGATCACGCCATTGCAGTTCAACCTGGGCAACAGAGTGAGACGCTCTTTCCAAAAAAAAAAAAGAAAAGAAAGAAGAGATGGTTTAAAACTGGATTGGATCTCACCCTTTCATCAGTTCCCAGGGACTCATCCTATCAGTGGGCTTCTCACTCCAACCCATTTTGTACAATAATTTCCACAGCAAGTAGTTTCTGTCTTGATGTCACCTTGAAAAGGCTCACAGAATCAACATTTCTTAACATTTCTCTGTGCATTGCTTCAGAATGTAAACAGAAAAGCTTAGGTTTTGGAATGTTATGTGTGTGAGGGTGCTTACCAACTCTTGAGGAGACAGAGAAGTGAGAGGAACCTCTGGTGAAGCCAGATTGGCAAGCTCTGCCTCTCTCCGCACTCAGTGTTCTGTGACTTGTGCCTGGATGACTTGATTGCTTTGTCCTTCACTCTGGCACAGTGATTCTTGGGTACGGTCCCTTAGTCCTTGGAAGGGCAGCATGGAGCCTCAGAATTGATTGCCACACTACACAGTTAGCTCCTCCAGAAGGAAGCATGTTTGATTCCCCTCCCCTGCCCCCAATTTCAGAAAATCTGGTTGTATCCTTAGAAATGACACTATCCGTTCATCAGTTCATGGATATTTTGGTTTCTAGTTTTTGGCTCTTATGAATAATACCTCTGTGAGTGCCCACACACACTTTTTATGTAGAAATGTTTTCCTTTCTCTTGGCATATGCGTAGGGGAGGAATTTCTGGGACATTCATTACCTATGTTTAACCTTTTGAGGAACTGCCAGACTGTTTTACAAAGTGGCTGCCCCATTTTACGTTGCTGGACATATGCTGGACATCGTTTCTCCGCATCCTTGCCAACAATTGTTGTTTGTCTTTCACATGATAGCACAGATCCCTTTTAAACCTACCAGAGATTTAAAGTTTTTTGGGTTTTTTTTTGAGGTGGAGTCTTGCTCTGTCACCCAGGCTGGAATGCAGTGGCACAATCTCTGCTCACTGCAGGCTCCGCCTCCCAGGTTCGTGCCGTTCTCCTGCCTCAGTCTCCTGAGTAGCTGGGATTACAGGTGCTCACCACCACGCCTGGCTAATTTTTTGTATTTTTAGTAGAGATGGAGTTTACCGTGTTAGCCAGGATGGTCTCGATCTCCTGACCTCTTGATCCACCCACCTCGGCCTCCCACAGTGCTGGAATTACAGGTGTGAGCCACTGTGCTCGGCCCTAAAGTTTTTTATTTTATTTTATTATTATTTTTGAGGTGGAGTCTCACTCTGTCTCCCAGGCTGGAGTGCAGTGGTGCAGTCTTGGCTCACTGCAACCTTCACCTGCCAGGTTGAAGCAATTCTCTTGCCTCAGGCTCCCAAGTAGCTGGGACAACGGGCGTGCGCCACCACACCCGGCTAATTTTTTGTATTTTTATTAGAGACGGGATTTCACCATGCTGGGCAAGGCTGGTCTCAAACTCCTGACCTTGTGATCCGTCTGCCTCGGCCTCCCAAAGTGCTGGGATTACAGGCGTGAGCCACCGCACCTGGCTCAGAGGTTTAAAGTTTAAGGAGTTTCAGCTAATGCTTTTTGCCCCCTTTTAAAAATTTTCTATCATCATTTTCTTTTTTCTCATAAATTTTTATTTTCTTTCTCCAGTGTCACAGCTTATACTTCTTCTGTTTTTTTTTTGAGATGGAATCTCGCTCTGTTGCCCAGTCTGGAGTGCAGTGGCGTGATCTCGGCTCACTGCAAGCTCTGCCTTGCGGGTTCACACCATTCTCCTGCCTCAGCCTTCCCAGTAGCTAGGACTACAGGCACCCGCAACCACACCCGGCTACTTTTTGTATTCTTTTTTTTTTTTTTTTTTGAGACGGAGTCTCGCGCTGTGTCACCCAGGCTGGAGTGCAGTGGCGCGATCTCGGGTCACTGCAAGCTCCGCCTCCCACGTTCACGCCATTCTCCTGCCTCAGCCTCCGAGTAGCTGGGACTACAGGCGCCCGCCACCACGCCCGGCTAGTTTTTTGTATTTTTAGTAGAGACGGGGTTTCACCATGTTAGCCAGGATGGTCTCGATCTCCTGACCTCGTGATCCACCCGCCTTGGTCTCCCAAAGTGCTGGGATTACAGGCTTGAGCCACCGCGCCCGGCCTACTCTTTGTATTTTTAGTAGAGACGGACGAGGTTTCACCGTGTTAGCCAGGATGGTCTCAATCCCCTAACCTCGTGATCCACCCGCCTCAGCCTCCCAGATTTATTTTTTTATTTTTTTTTTTTTTGAGGTAGAATCTCGCTCTGTCGTCCAGGTCGGAGTGCAGTGGCGCAATCTTGGCTCACTGCAACCTCCGCCTCCTGGGTTCAAGCGATTCTTCTGCCTCATCCTCCTGAGTAGCTGGGACTACAGGCGCACGCCATCGTGCCCAGCTAATTTCTGTATTTTTAGTAGAGACAGGGTTTCACCACATTGGCCAGTCTGGTCTCGAACTCCTGACATTGTGATCTGCCCACCTTGGCCTCCCAAAGTGCTGGGATTACAGGCGTGAGCTACTGCATCCAGCCACACCCAGCTAATTTTTGTAGGGACGGGGATGCACTGTGTTTCCCAGGCTGGTCTCAAAGGGCTCAAGCAGTCCGCCCACCTCGGCCTCCCAAAGTGTTGTCAGTATAGACGTGAGCCACTATGTCGGGCCTAACCTCAGTGGCACAATCTCGGCTCATTGTAACCTCCGCCTCCCGGGTTCATACCATTCTCTTGCCTCAGCCTCCCAAGTAGCTGGGACTACAGGCGCCCACCACCACGCCAAGCTAATTTTTTGTATTTTTAGTAGAGACGGGGTTTCACCATGTTAGCCAGGATGGTCTTGATCTCCTGACCTCGTGATCCGCCCGTCTCGACCTCTCAAAGTACTGGGACTACAGGCATGAGCCACCGCGTCCAGCTTTTTTTTTTTTTTTGAGATGGAGTTTAGCTCTGTTGCCAGGCTGGAGTGCAGTGGCGTGATCTCGGCTCACTGCAGCCCCCGCCTCCTGGATTCAAGCAATTCTCCTGCCTCAGCCTCCCGAGTAGCTGGGATTACAGGCATGCGCCACCACTCCCAGCAATTTTTGTATTTTTAGTCAAGGTGGGGTCTCACCATGTTGACCAAGATGGTCTCCTGACCTTGTGATCTGTCCACCTCAGCCTCCCAAAGTGTTGGGATTATAGGCGTGAGCCACTGCGCCCAGCCAACCTGCCCTTTTAAGAGACAAGGTCTCCACTGTGTTGCCCAGGCTGGAGTACAGTGGCGATTCACATGCATGACCCCACTACTGATAGGCGTGGGAGTTTTGACCTGCCCACTTTCTTTTTTTTTCTTCACCGCCCAACCCTCGCCCCCTTTTTTTTTTTTTTTTTTTTTTTTTGAGACAGAGTCTCACTCTCTTGCCCAGGCTGGAGTGCAGTGGCACAGTCTTGGCTCACTGCAACCTCTCTGTCTCCCGGGTTCAAGCAGTTCTCGTGCCTCAGCCTCCTGAGTAGCTGGGATTACAGACGCCTGCCACTATGCCCAGTTAATGCTTATAGTTTAAGAGAGATGGGGTTTTGCCTTGTTGGTCAGGCTCGTCTCGAACTCCTGGCCTCAAGCGATCTGCCCGCCAGGGCTTCCCAAAATGCTGGGATTACAGGTGTGTGCCACCGCATCTGGCTGACCTGGGCTGGTTCACCCCTTCTTAGGCAATCTGGTAGTCCCCACTCCCGCGAGGTCACCACACTGATGCCAGACTTAATGCAGCCACCTGATTGGCACCATGCAATGTAGCCCAGAACTCCTGGGCTCAGGCGATCCTCCCTCCTCAGCCTCTCAAGTAGTTGGGACTACAAGTGCTCACTTCCGCGCCCAGACTCGTTTCCATTTTTGGCATTGTCTTGTCCTGGAAAGGGCATGAGATAGACTCAGTGTTGCATTTTGTGCTTAAAGATCTCTGTACCTCTGGTGTGTTTTATATGGACAATTAGAACTTGCTGAAAATGGAATATACTACCTAAGCAGGCGCACAGATTAGTACCATTGTGACTAGTGGTACTGTAGCTCAAAATGGACATTCACCCACTGGAATTTGGAGACATTGGCAGTGATCTGGAACAGGTTGCTTAATCTTTGAGCCTGTTTCCCTGTCAGTGAGATTGGGTAGCAGAAGCACTCCATCCACCTGTCAGGGTTAGCTCTGCTTGTTACTGATGAGGGTCAAGCACAGCAGAGGGAATTGCTCCTACTCACCCTGCAGTGCGCTTACTTCACTGAACATGCTGTAGGTGATGGGCGGTGCAGTGGTTTGGTTAACCCTTCAATTTTGAGTGATTCTGATTTGTGATTTGTGTCACTCAGCTTGAGGAGACTTGGCCTGATCAGTTCAGTTGCCTCTGCTTCCTGTGTGTGTTCCTTTCCCTACTTCATTTCCTTGCCCATCCTGAATTTTGAGTTTACTAGTTTTGTCTTTGTTGCATGTATAGGTATACCTCGTTTTATTGTGCTTTGCAGATAATTGCAGGTTTTTTTATTTACAAATTGAGGGTTTGTGGTAACCCTGCATTGAACAAGTCTTTATCAGTGCCATTTTTCCAACAGCGTGTGCTCACTTCATGTCTGTGTCACATTTTGGTAATGTGACCAGTGTGTCAGACCGTTATATCTGTTATGATTTGTGATCAATGATTTTGGGTGTCATTATCGTAGCTTTGGGGAACCACAAACCATATCCATATAAGAAGGTGAACTTAATCTATAAATGTTTGTGTTCTGATTGCCCCAGCTACCGGCTATTTCGTATCTCTTTTCCTCTCCTCAGAACTCTCTATTCCTTGAGACACAGCTGTCTTGAAGTTAGGCCAATTAATATCCCTATAATAGCCTTTAAAGTGTTCACATGAAAGGAAGAGTCTCACGTCTCTCACACCAAGTCAGAAGCTAAAAATGGCCAGGTATGGGGTTCATGCCTGTAATCCTAGCATTTTGGCAGGCTTATTTGGGAGGATCGCTTGAGGACAGGAGTTTGAGACCAGCCTGGGCAACATAGTGAGGCCCCGTCTTTACAAAAAAGTGGAAAAAGTAGCCACGTATGGTGGCACACGCCTGTGGTCCCAGCTACTTGGGAGGCTAAGATGGGAGGATTGCTTGAGCCTAGGAGGTTGAGGCTGCAGTGAGCTGTGATCATGCCACTTGCACTGCAGCCTGGATGACAGAGCAATACCCTTTCTTTAACAGTGATAAAAGGCCAATAACATATTTTGAAAGCTGAAATAGGCCAAAAGCTAGGCTGCTTAAGCCAGATAGCCAGATTGTGAATGCAAAGGAGTTCTTGAAGGAAATTAAAAGTGCAACTCCAGTGAATGCCCGAGTGATAAGAAAGTGAAACAGCCTTATTGCTGATATGGAGAAAGTTGTAGTGGTCTGGATAGATCAAGCCAGCTGCAATATTCCCTTAAGCCAAAGTCTAATCTAGTAAGGCCGTAATAACTCTATTCAGTTATTTGGAGGCTGAGAGAGGTCAGAAAGCTGCAGAAGAAAAGTTTGAAACCAGCAGAGGTTAGTTCATGAGGTTTAAGGAACGAAGCCATCTCCAAAACATAAAAGTGCAAGGTGAAGCAGCAAGTGCTGATGGAAAAACTGTAGCAATTTATCCAGATCTAGCTAAGATAATTGATAAAGGTGGCTACAGTAAACATTTTAGTGTGGACTATCAAAATAGTCTATTGGAAGAAAATGCCATCTAGGCTTTTATAGCTAGAGAAAAATCAATACTTGGTTTCAAGGGACAGGCTGCCTCTCGTTAGGGGCTACTGCAGCTGATGACTTTAAGTTGAAGCTACTACTCGTTCGCCATTCTGAATATCCAAGGACCTTAAAAATTATGCTGAATCTAAATTATGCTAAATCTACTCTGCCTGTGCTCTGTAAAGGGAAAAACAAAGTCTGGGTGACAGCACATCTGTTTACAGCATCATTTACAGAATATTTTAAGCCCACTATTGAGAGCTACTGCTTAGTAGAAGATATTTTTCAAAATATTGTAGCTCATTGATAATGCACCTTGTCACCCAAGACCTCTGACAGAGATGTACAAGGAGATGAATGTTTTCATGCATGCTAAAACATCCATTCTGCAGCCCGTGAATGAGTTTCACCTTTCAAGCCTTATTAAGAAGTAACATTTCAGGCTGGGTGCTGTGGCTCATGCTTATAATCCCAGCACTTTGGGTGGCCAAGGCAGGTGGATCACCTGAGATCAGGAGGTGAGACCAGCCTGACCAACATGGAGAAACCCTGTCCCTACTAAAAATACAAAATTAGCCGGGCGTGGTGGCTCCTGCCCGTAATCCCAGCAACCCAGGAGGCTGAGGCGGGAGAGTCGGTTGAACCCAGGAGGGGAGGTTGCGGTGAACCAAGATGGCGCTATTGCACTCCAGCCTGGGCAACAAGAGCGAAACTCTGTCTCAAAAAAAAAAAAAAGGTCTTAATTTTAATGTAGGTGAATTTATGAATCTTTGTTTTACGGTTGGTGAGAAGAACACTATCCTGAAGTGAAATATATTCTGTATTTTCTTCTGAAAGTTGTACGATTTTGCCTTTCCAATTTATGCCCTTGATCCATCAGGAAATGATTTTGGGGAGGTATAAGGTGAGGAGTCAGGTGTGACCTTAGATGAATTACTGATTTTTTTCTAGCATCAGCTTCCTTGGCTGCAAAACTGAGACACTAATCCCTGCCATGTGCAAGGTTTTTGTGAGGTCGGAATACAGCATACAGACACGTTGAGCCCCATGTCTCAGTAAGCATTCAGTAATTGCTTGTTGGTTTAAGTCCAACCTTGTTCCCTAAGCATGTGGACACTCAGGGAAAGTTGGCACTTAACTGAGAAAGTTGCTGCTCGTACATTGCCTGCCAAATTACTACAGGCATCATGGCCAGGCTGGGTTTGGCTGCTCAGCACATCCCCTGGCAGGGCACTGGCAGCCTGGAAAATGTATAGCGGGCAGGTGCTCAGTCAGTCCTAGAGCTGTTTTCATGTGATATGTGATGCATTTATTATAGAAACGAAAGCATAAGAATGTGTTTTAACTGTTTCCTTCCCCCCGCCCCCCCACCCCCACACAGTCACAAAGCTGATTCCAGGTACAGTTTAGTTAGGCCAGCACTTGTAACCATGGTGGGGAGCCTCGAGGCACTGAGTGAGCTCAGCCTCCTTGGGCAGAAAAGCTTGTTTAGTTATTGCCAGGCACACAATGTGTGTTCCTGTGGGCAAACAAACAGACGGCTGGAGATCGGGGGGACCTGGTGGTCGTCAGCATTTGTGTAACCACCGTATGCCTTCTGTGAATGACTTGGGAAAGAATAGAGTGGGTCGGGATTATGTGGTAAGTGTAAAAAAGTCAGCGATCAGAGGGACTTTGGGTTTACCTCTGGAGAGGAGGTAGTGATGACGGATATCCACTCGGATATTTCTTTGTACCCTGAGCTCTTTCATCCTACCTTGGTGGTCATATGTGAGAGCAAGTGCTTTGGGTCTCAGAGGGCATCACTCCAAGCATTCTGCCTGGAGTCTGTTGTGGTGAATGTTCTTGCTGGCATCTTGATCAGGGACTTTGTAATAATTAACTGTCAAATGTTTGCTGGTCCTTCTCAACCCTGTAATGTTGATGCTTGAAAAACTGGAAACATCCTGACAGAAACAGTTGGGAAGTGGTTTTGTGAGCTCTGGTTATCGCGTCACAGTTAAGGGTGGCGGGTAGGTTCTGTATACAGTGCCCCATCAAAAACAGAACATAGAGTGTATAAGGGGAATGTTGTTTGTAAGGAACTTTGTGGGCTAATTGTGCAAATAGGTGCTAGAATGCTGGGCAGCCTTTTTCCTTCGTGGCTTTGTTGTGTTTTATTGTATTGTTGTATTGCGTTTTATTGTAATGACAGTTACTCATTTTAATAAGATGATCTCAATAGATGGGCTGAATTGCCCTGTTTAAGGCTACTTTTCCCCTCTGAATCTGAAAGTGTTTACTGTCAGAGCTAGAAGGAAGTTTTGAATCTGGCACTGTGTCGCCTAGGCGTCTTCTCCCCCTCCCCATCCATGCATAGACAAATAGTTTTACTAGTTTGACATTTAATCAAAATTTAAACATGGGGCCAAGGAAGGTCCTCCAGGAAATATTAGTATGAAAAATATTTTAAACAGTAGCTTTGTACTAGCCACACAATTTAGATTTCTCAAGATTAACTGTCTGTACATTAAACACCCTTGAAGGCCGGGCGCGGTGGCACAAGCCTGTAATCCCAGCACTTTGGGAGGCCGAGACGGGCGGATCACGAGGTCAGGAGATCGAGACCATCCTGGCTAACATGGTGAAACCCCGTCTCTACTAAAAAATACAAAAAACTAGCCAGGCGTGGTGGCGGGGGCCTGTAGTCCCAGCTACTCGGGAGGCTGAGGCAGGAGAATCGCGTGAACCCGGGAGGCAGAGCTTACAGTGAGCTGAGATCTGGCCACTGCACTCCAGCCCAGGCAAGAGAGCGAGACTCCGTCTCAAAAAAAAAAAAAAAAAAAAACCACCCTTGAATAGCTGTGTATTAACTTTCCCCTACTCTGAGCTGGGAACAGCTTCTTTTCTCCAGTAGATGTGAATGCAGGGGTAGTGTACCCCACGTGGACTCTGTATTACTCCTTTAAGATTGTTGGTCTTGCTGCTTTGTTCTCTTAAGTGTAAAGCACAAGTCACAGAACCCATAGTTTACCTTAACTAGAGCCCTCCTTTCAGAAAAGCACTTTTTAATCCTGTTTTTTTTTCTTCTGAGGCGGAGTCTTGCTCGGTTGTCCAGGCTGGAGTGCAGTGGCACGATCCCAGCTCAGTGCAACCTCCGCCTCCTGGGCTCAAGCAGTTCTCCTGCCTCAGCCTCCTAAGTAGCTGGGATTACAGGTGTGTGCCATGATGCCTGGCTAATTTTTCATTTTTAGTAGAGACAGGGTTTTGCCATGTTGGCCAGTCTGGTCTCGATCTCTTGACCTGGTGAGCTACCGTGCCTGGGTGAGCTGCTCGGTTTTACAGACAGGAAACAGAAGACTGACAGCGTCTGTTACTTGGAGTCCCCCAGGTTAGCATGGAAGCTTGGAGTTCAGACCGGGCTATCCTTGCCTGGTGCACTTGCAGGTCTGTCTGCCTTCCCTGCAAAGCAACATCTCCCAGTCCTGGGGGTCTCTGTACCAGGTCTGAAGGGGGTCAGGGGTGGGGTGGGGTGCTGCATATGGTTTGTTTATTCTCTTAAGTTTGTATGCAATAAAATTCCCTTTTTTTTTTTTTTTTGGAGATCAAGTCCCACTCTGTCTCCCAGACTAGAGGACAGTGGCTCAATTTTGGCTCACTGCAACCTCTGCCTGCTGGGTTCAAGCGATTCTCAAGTCTCAACCTCTCAAGTAGCTGGAATTACAGGCCTGCGCCACCATGCCCGGCTAATTTTTTATTTTTAGTGGGGATGGCGTTTTACCATGTTGGCCAGGCTGTTCTCAAACTCCTGACCTCAAATGATCCTGCCGCAGCCTCCTGATGTGCTGGAACCATAGGCGTGAGACTCAGAAACTTTTTTTTTTTTTTTTTTTGAGACGGAGTGTCTCTTCTGTCGCCCAGGCTGGAGTGCAGTGGCACGGTCTTGGCTCATTGCAACCTCTGCCTCCCGGGTTCATGCCATTCTCCTGCCTCAGCCTCCCGAGTAGCTGGGACTGCAGGCGCCCGCCACTATGCCCGGCCAATTTTTTTGTATTTTTAGTAGAGACGGGGTTTCACCGTGTTAGCCAGGATGTTCTGGATCTCCTCACCTCATGATCCACCCGCCTCGACCTTCCAAAGTGCTGGGATTACAGGCTTGAGCCACCGCACCCGGCCCATCACATAGTCTTGTAGTGGTATCAGTGTGGCTGTAATTTGTATTTCCTCATGACTAGTGACAGGGAACATCTTCCCAGGTGCGTTTTCTTTCTTCTTTTTGGTATATGTGTATCTTTTTATTTTGTCTTACGGGTGATTAAATCACCGCCCTACCCCACACATGGTTTTGTTTGATTGTTTTTGTTTTTATTAAGATGGAGTCTCCCACTATTACCCAGGCTGGAGTGCAGTGGCGCGATCTCGGCTCACTGCAACCTCTGCCTCCCAGGTTCGAACAATTCTCCCACCTCAGCCTCCGAGTAGCTGGGATTACAGGCACCTACCACCACACCTGGCTTTTTGTATTTTTTTAGTGGAGACGGGGTTCCGCCATGTTGGCCAGGCAGGTCTTGAACTCCTGACCTCAAATGGTTGGCCTCCTAAAGTGCTGGGATTACAGGCATGAGCCACCACACCTGGCCCACACATGAGTTTTTATTTGTTTTTATTTATTTGTTGGGTCAGGGTCTTGCCCTGTTGCCCAGACAGCAGTTGGCAGTGGCTGTCATGTCTCACTGCAGCCTCTGCCTCCCAGGTTCAAGCGGTCCTCCCTCCTCAGCCCCCAGAGTAGCTGGAACTACAGGCACACACCACCACACTCAGCTAATTTTAAAGTTTTTTAGTAGAGGTGGGGTTTCACTATGGTGTCCAGCTGGTCTCCAGCTCCTGGGCTCAAGTGATCCTCTCACCTCAGCCTCCCAAGTGCTGGGATTGCAGGCGTGAATTACTGTGCCTGGCCAGGTGCAAACTCCAAGGGATTCTCTTTGTAGATGGAGAGGCAGCTTTTCATACGCTCTCTGTAGAACAGCAATTCTGTAGAGAGGCAATTAAGTCATGTGTTTTGCTTATGAACCTTAACAGGCCTGGGTGGGTGAGGTGCAGAAGCAGGTGGCCACTTGCCGTAAGGACACATAGCACTGGAATGTTGGGCTCCGCTCCCCTGAGTGAAGCCAGCTGGTTAATGCAGCCTTGCCCTAGGGAAAAGGAAACAGAACATCATACCAAGGAGTCCACTTACTCTGGCCCACTGAAGGAACCATGGAAACATGTCCCTATAAATGTGTCCCGGTTCTCTGTGTCTCTCTGCATGTGTCCATATTGAGAGTTCTGCTTGAAGCTGAGGATCACAAAATAAACCGAAAATTGTGCCGACCAACTTCTTAGCTGGGCTTGGCCATGGTGGGGATGTCCCAGGCCCTACATATTTGCCTCTTCTTCATTCATCCCCCACCCACCACCACCACCAAGGGACTCTTGAGTTGATTGCTTTGCTGTGGGCATAGCATAGCAGTCTATGTGCGGAATGTGTGGAAGTGTGTCAGGCTTTGATGGGTAAAAAACTTTGATGGGTATGTGAGTGCATATATCATGAGGAAAGAATTGCGTGACTTTCTTTGAATGTTACAGAACTCTCCAGCAACCATTAGTCTTGGGGAATTCTTTTTAAAATGTCAAGGGTCATTCTGTCCATTCTCTGTGTGATGGTCACTTCTCATGGAGTGATGGAGCCTTCTCCCTTAAGACAGACACACTGATCAGGAATAGACAGGAGTGACAGTGCCTCTCTTCTGTCCCAGATGGAAGACACTGCCTGTTTCTACAAAGTGGGAGATACCTAGCCACCCCAATGGGCAGTCATGATAGCTGAGCATATTTGCTCCTCATGTGTCCACTTCTGCAAGTGTTTGTGGTGCCACCATGACTGGGGAAGGGCTCTGTGCCAGCAGAAGAGGGTTGTTGCTACACCCGAGGTATGACCTGTAAAGGTGACACGATGTGCCAGCAGTTACCCAAATGTCAGAATCCTAGGAAATTATCCTGGACTGCTTGGGGATCTCTCAGTGTGAGACCTGTTTTCTTTCTTTGGGTCTTAGGCGGAGTCGGATTGATTATTTGAAGGCTTGGGCATTCTTTCTCTTAAGCTGATTTTCTGATTGTGGGAAGTAGATTATTATAATTTTGGCTTAGTTCAAAGTGTTAGGGAAGCTGTACAGAATTTCTTTCATCTCTTTTTCAGGGTGGGGTGAGGAGAGAAGGGATGTGACAACAGGCTTTTTTTTTTTTTTTTTTTTTTTGAGGTGGAGTCTCGCCCCGTCGCCCAGGCTGGGGTGCATTGGTGCAGCCTCTGCTCACTGCAACTGCTGTCCCCCAGGTTCAGGTGATTCTTCTGCTTCAGCTTCCTGAGTAGCTGGGACTATAGGCGCCCACCACCATGTCCGGCTAATTTTTGTAGAGACAGGGTCTCACCATATTGGGCAGGCTGGTCTTGATCTCCTGACCTCGTGATCTGCCCGCCTCAGCCTTCCAAAGTGCTGGGATTACAGGCATGAGCCACCGCGCCTGGCCAGCCGCAAGCTTTTATATTAAGAATGCAAGGAAAACATTTTGCGTTTTTCTTGAAAGCCGTTGAGTTAACCACAGGTCCTGTACAGACTTAGCTAAGATTCAGGCAAAAACAAGCCAAATATTCCAGCAGTGTTTACGTTAAGTGTTTTTGTTTGTGGACATCCACCCATGTTTGTGCCTTTTGCAGAGCCCACCTTAATAAACTGTTGCTTATAATGAAGTCCAAATTTTGCTGTGAGTCACTGGGCCTGCAGAGGCAGGCACAGAGGGATCTTTTCTCAGGAGTATTGGGTGCTGCTGTAACCCGTGTGAGGCAGGCCATCATCTTGTGCCTCATAGTGGCTCTCCCAACTGCAGATTCCACTGGTTTTAATAGAATCTCCTGTAATGCTTCCTTTTCTTTCATCTTGCAGAAAGAGATGGCAGAAATGCTTGAGGTTGTGGATGGGCACACATGTAGGCAGCACCTCTTTCCCCTTGCTGCACCTGGTCCCTTGGGTTTCCTGGGCTTGGTCCTTATATGCTGCCGTTACCCTTTCACCTCCAGTTTTCCAACTGGTTTCTCCCTCTTACATCATCTGCTGTGATGAAGGCTGGCTTCATACAGAGGAAATGAGGACTCCTGGTTAGAGCCCACAGCTATATTCCATTTGCCAGCAGGTGGGGCATCTCCCACTAAAGCTGATCTGTGAGCAAAGACACCTCGAAAAGCAGATGAGATGTCAGCTTGCTCTGAAAGAGGCCCATTAGCTCTGTAAATACAGAGTGTATCTTAGTTCTTTGCATTTGTCCAGTAAACAGTACAAAGGAATGTGTGGAAGTGCGTCAGGCTTTGATGGGTAAAAGACTTGAAAAGCAACCGCAGTACCCTAAGGCGATTTTAAAACTCTTGTGAAGCCAGGGTTGGGGGGGGGGGGGGGGCGGCGGCAGTGGCTTAGTGCTTCTCTGTATTGTGCGTATGTTGTTTCCTCAGGAAGGTAGGGAGCAGCAGTATAGACCATCTGATGTTTACTTAGCAACAGCTCTCAAGTAGATTCAGGACTGCAGAAGGAGCAGCTTGGAAGGCTCTGGAGTCTGTGCAGCCTGGTCAGTGGGAGGGCACAACTGGAGACCATGCCAGGCCTGACTGCTATGCTATATTGTGTCTTTTGTTAAGAATGAGGCTGAGGGCTAATGTAACTGAAGGCTGCTGCTGTATCACATCCTGTGACTTTGTGTGTCAGAAGGGAAGGAACTTTTAAACATCATCTCTCTGTTAGAAGCCATGCTGGCTGCTTTTATGTTTCTTCTGTTTACTCCTCACAAAGATGCAAAGTAGATGTTACAAAATCCACCTAGAAGGTGGACCTGGGGCTGAGGTGCCTGCCCAGGGTCACAGGAGCAGGATCTGAACAAAGATCTTCCTGGCTTTTTAAGTATGTTTGTTTCATGTGGTGGCTGTTGGTGGAGGGGCATCTGCCGTCAGAGCCTACTCTGCATGAGAGGGGAGCAGAAAGGGTTATATGCCTAGAGAACCAGGGAGAAACAGTTGTTCATCAGATTAGAGAAGTCTCTGTCAACACAACTCCTTTGTTAAGGGGATTTTCAGAGGATTTAGAGTAAGTTGATTTGTCTCCCTTTATGCCCCTGGATTTTCCAACTTAAAGCTCTGCCATTGGACGGAGTGGTGCTTCAGAACCTTGGTGTGGCTGGACGGTCAGGAGAGTGCACTTTGGGATGCTACCTCACATCTGAGATCCTTCTGGCTCCCTGCCCACTTTAGCAGCCATGGTTTACTCTCTGCGCCACTGCTGTCTAAAGACACACTGGCTGGTCTGCAGACATCATGCTGTAGTGTCTGCCCCAGGCTTTGGGCTTTGTGTGGCTGACCATCGTGGCTAATCTCTGGCTTTCTTCAAACACACACTGAGGGCTGTCAACCTGCGAAGCACTCACTAGATGCTGTCCATGCTGATATGCAGTTGGAAGAAGGGGAACAAACACAGTCACAGCATTACAGTGTGGTAGATGCTGTGGTTACATGTAATTGTGCATTGCTGGTATATAATATAAGGAAGCAGTTGGCCTGGCGCGGTGGCTCAAGCCTGTAATCCCAGCACTTTGGGAGGCTGAGACGGGCGGATCACGAGGTCAGGAGATCGAGACCATCCTGGCTAACACGGTGAAACCCCGTCTCTACTAAAAAATACAAAAAACTAGTCGGGTGAGGTGGCGGGCGCCTGTAGTCCCAGCTACTCGGGAGGCTGAGGCAGGAGAATGGCGTAAACCCAGGAGGCGGAGCTTGCAGTGAGCTGAGATCTGGCCACTGCACTCCAGCCTGGGCGACAGAGCGAGACTCCGTCTCCAAAAAAAAAAAAAAGGAAGCAATTGATGTTTTTGTATCCTGCAGCCTTTTTTCTTATCCAGGAGTGTTCGGGATTTTTTTTTTTTTTCTTTGAGATGGAGTCTTCCTCTGTCGACAGGCCGGAGGGCAGTGGCACAATCTCGGGCCCCCTGCAGCCTCTCTCTCCCGGGTTCAAGCGATTCTCCTGCCTCAGCCTCCTTAGTAGCTGGGACTACGGGTGTGCGCCACCACGCCCAGCTAATTTTTGTATTTTTAGTAAAGACGGGGTTTCACTGTGTTGGCCAGGATGGTCTTGATCTCCTGGCCTTGTGATGCGCCTGGCCAGAGTCTTTACCTAAACAATCATATCTGTGAACAAAGACAATTTTTTTTGGAGACTTAGTTTGCCCTTGTTGCCCAGGCTGGAGTGCAATGGCACGATCTCAGTTCACTGCAACCTCCAGTTCTCAGGTTCAAGCGATTCTCCTGCCTCAGCCTTCCAAATAGCTGGGATTACAGGCATGTGCCACCATGCCTAGCTAATTTTTGTGTTTTTAGTAGAGACGGAGTTTCCACCGTGTTAGCCAGGCTGGTTTTGAACTCCTGACCTCAGTTGGTCCACCTGCCTTGGCCTCCCAAAACACTGGGATTACAGGCATGAACCACCGTGCGCAGCATCCACAAAGACAGTTCTATTTCTTCCTTCCCAATCTGTGCCCCTCTCATTTCCTTTTCTTGTCTTATTACATTAGTTTGGACTTGAAGTACGATTGAAAAGGAGTGGTAGGAAAGAATATGCTTGCCTTGTTCCAGATGTAGGGGGAAGCATCTAGTTTCTCAGCATTAAGTAGACCCTGTGATTGTGATAAGACAAATTCTGGCCACAGGAACAGTTGAGAAGGCCACCCGAGGCAGGCTTGAAATTGGCAAAAGTGGAGGACACAAGCAAAGCCTTTAAAAGGAAAGGTTTTAGTCAGACGGTGCCTTGGAGGACAAGGTATTCCCGGCAGAGAAAGCCTAGTGTATTGATAGAAGAAATCGAGGGTCAGGAGGGCACATGAGCTAGCAACAGCAAGTGCATTCGTGAGAGAGATGGCGGGACCTGTCTTTAGTCCCTGGGCTCTTGTCAGATATCCAGTGCCCCGAGGTGCTAGGCATACAGTCTGCATAGACACCAGACATAACACCATGGCACCCCCAGGCTGCAGTGGGACATGGCACAGCCTTCTCCAGCAAGCTGGTTTTCTGGGATGGGCAGAGGTTCAACTTCAACAATATGGTTTGTTCTCTGGGCTCTTGTCCCCATTTGGAACCTCTTATTTAATAACAGGCTAGGAAATTGTAAACAGCACAAAGCAGTAGTATGGTATTGAGTGTTTAGACAGGGAAACCATTCATAGCTGAACCGTAGTTTTTATCTTCGTTTTGGAGCTGATCATGTTCTTTGGTCTCTGAATGGCCTTCTGGGCGTGGGGCCTGGGACAGCCTACACACCTTTCAGTATCCTTGACTGCCTGCTACTTCACCGCACAGGACTCCAGATACCCCTCACTGGCTCTTTGTATCCCAGGCACCTTGGATGTCAGCCAGGCCCTAGGGACTCAGGCTCTGAGGAGATCAGTGATTCTGTTCATTTTGAATTAGCCATGGCACCCAGCCATCATTTACAACATTCTTCCCTGGGAACCTGGCAGAGAAGTCCCAGGAATTGGCTCGATGAACATTTGGAGCACGTTCCTTTCCTGAACTGTTGGCTGCCTGTGGTATATTGAGATTTCTGCAAAAATAGTGGGAAAGGGGAACAAAATTAGCCCTGGATTTCTGGGCCAGTTCTTTTAGTGTCATCCTCCCACACCTAACCTTCCAGGTGGCAAGATAACCAAGTTTCGCTTGTGTTCAGTGCTTGCTGCAAAAATCACTTACATCAACATTCCTCTTCTCATCCCCTTTTGGAGTGGAGAGAAAGCAAATGGGTCCAGGAAATCTTCACATGAGGTGTTACCACCTAGCTGGCAGAAAGCGCCGTGAGGGCTGGGTGCCTGTCCTCCAGATGTGTCCAGAGCAGCCACAGTCTCCCTCCTCTGCCGTGAACTGCATGTCCAGACCTTTATCAGTTACAGCTGCAGAAATGTAAGGGAACAAGAACATTTTGCCTTGGCGTTTGTGTTTTACTCAACACAGAAATGTTAAGTTTTAGAGTATGAGCAAATTGTTACATTTGCGAAAAACTCAGACTCAAGGTATGTCCTAGCATGGTACTCCATTTCTTAATTGTTCCCGGTTGTGCTATCCAGGAGCCCCCAGCCCTCAGTCTACTCATTAGCATACAAAAAGACACTTAGCAATTTTGGGGATTCTAAGGACTTGTATGCCAGGAAACAGTGAAGACCAAATATGTATTTCACAATATCACATGCTACAACTTGGATGAATCTTAAGACATTATGCTAAGAGAAAGAAGCCAGACACAAAAGGGCAGATATTGTGATTCAGCTTACATGAGATACTAAAAATAGTCAAATACATAGACAAAAAGTAGTGGTTACCACGAGCAGGAGAATTAAGGAGTTACTGTTTAGTGGGTAGAGTTTCTGTTTGGAATGATGAAAAAGTGCCAGAGGGGAATAGTGATGATGATTGCAGAACAGTGTAAATGTACTTAATGCCACTGAATTATACACCTAAAAATGGTTAAATTGGCAGATTTTACATTCTGTGTATTTTACAATAAACATTTAAAACATAGGTGTGCTTTACCCCTTCTGGGTTGCTAGCTTGGGGACTCCTTACTATCAGTCATATCCACCAGAGACTGTCACAAGTGGTGCCTGCACGGGTTGGCTAAAGCCCTTACACTCTGCCATGGCAGTTAAGTTTTTGGCTGATTTTTCTTTTGGCAAGAGGACATAGCTGTCTGCTTTCCTGCTATCGAGTTACCAGCTGTTGCTTCCTGTCTTGTGCCTTTAATTGCTACTCTCCTTTTAATGGACTGCTTATGATCTGGTGTCCTGGAAACTGAGATAAGCCTGCCTGTTCAGTGGTGTGGGCTTTGTGGTGGCCTTACCCGATGCCACCCTCCTGGGTCTATCTGGTGTCACCGTCCTGGGACTTCTGATTTGGGCTCAGGTAGCCAGGAGCCATTAAAACAACCACTCTAGTGTCTTTAATAAGTGAAACTGTATGGTTTCAGGCTTGTTTTTTAGCTTCAGTTTTTACATTGGCACCTGAGGTTCAGCTAATCTTTTTTTGAGTTAAAGATGAGCTGCTGCTGCTGCTTCTTTTTTTTTCCTCCAGCCTGGATATCACTCCTCTTTTGAGTGGTGCTGCCATTGGCCTCCTTGAACTTTTGGCATTGACAGTAGTCAGCTGTTGTGGGGACGCCCAGGTGTGCACTTGGTGTGATCTGGCAGGAAGCACCGTTTCAGGGGCACTTAACTCCACAAGGAGTTAGTAGGACATTAACTAACAGCAGTGAGCAGAGTTACCCTCCTTGCATTGCTGCAATCCTTTCACATCCGAAATTGTGAAACCCAAAACTAGACTTTTAGTTTGGGGATGTTTCAGGCTTTTCAAAGAAACATCTACAGGTGTGTTCTCTTTTGCTCACGATGCCCTATTAGGCAGGCAGTTTTCCCCCGTAGTCCATTGTGTGGTCCAAATTAGTGCCAAGGGCTTCTGAGTCCAGCATTTCCAGCAGCAGAGACAGACCCTTTGGGGTGTAGATAAGTCATCTGAGTCTGCAGCCATAACTGAGTGTCATGAAGACACTTCCAGATGGCTGTGAAATGAAGCTCTTTTGCCTTTGGCCTGTGAGAGCTGTGTAACTTCTGAGAACTCCAGGATACAGAGAAGACCAGGGTGGGATCATTAAGTATGGTGGCATGTTGTGATAACTAAGGGGTCTCCTTTTGGCTTGGTTTCCCAATTAAAGGTGGAACATACTTGTAAAGTGAAAAATGTGGCTTTGATTAGCTGAGTGGCTGTCATTCAGCACTGCTTTCAGTTTATTTAGGGGATCATTTTGTCACTACCTAGCAAAATAACTGGAAGGAATTGCCATCCTTCTGGCTATAACAGTGTAAACCTAGGAGTTGCTGACATCATAACGTGCCTGAAGGGTAGAGTCAAGGATGACTGAACCTTCGTTTGACTCAGGAAAATACACATAAGCGTATTATAATCAATGTCTAGGCAAAGTAGTACGGCGTGCAAACCACTGAAGTCGTATGGGATTGCTTGATAAGCTGCTCTTTTATATATGTACATTAATTATCAAAGTCATATTCATTCCTTTTTCATTATCTTTAAAGATGATAGTATAAAGATGCTATCACCAAATGGAAGTTGTGGTTTTAAGTAAGCCACAAGCCCCTGTGTTCAAAATAGTTATGTATCAGGGGAACCAGCCTTAGAGCAATTTGCACATAAATGAAATGTTCCAGTGGAGAAAGTGTATTGTTTAGGTGGACTGTTACCCTGTTTTTTTTTTTTTTTTTTTTTGAGACGGAGTCTCGCTCTGTCACCCAGGCTGGAGGGCAGTGGCGCGATCTCCACTCACTGCAAGCTCCGCCTCCCGGGTTCGCGCCATTCTCCTGCCTCAGCCTCCCGAGTAGCCGGGACTACAGGCACCCGCCATCACACCCGGCTAATTTTTGTATTTTTAGTAGAGACGGGGTTTCACCGTGTTAGCCAGGGTGGTCTCGATCTCCCAACCTCGTGATCCGGCTGTCTTGGCCTCCCAAAGTGCTGAAATTACTGATGTGAGCCACCGCGCCTGGCCTGTTACCCTGTTTAATGCATAATATGGAGGCAATGAGAAGAGATTAGGAACCACAGAGCCTCACTTGTGAAAGTCATTAGGAGTAGGAATTTTAAAAGTACCATCCCTTCTGCTGCCTACACTTCTTTTTTCTGTAGGGTTTACCATCTCCTAATTTTAGTTGTTATTTTCATTCTTGATTGTCTATCTGTCCCTGTGAACCCACGAGGGCAGTTGTCTTTGTGTTGAATCTCCTGAGCCCACAGTCTCCCAAGATATGTAGTAGGATGAGTCAGAACTCCCAGTATTTTCACCTAAACCAGGAACACTTCAAATGATGGAGATACTGAGTCATCCCCAGGCACCTGCTGCTTGGCTAGCCTCAACCAGGAACTGATTTGCAGTCTGTTCTTTACCTTAACACCGTCTCCTTATAGGCCCACTCCAGGAGCCAGGCATAGCAAGTCAGGAGCAGGCCCAGTAGACATATTTTAGGAACAGGATGGGGGTGGTGGTGTGCTGGGTGATAAGCAGTGGTCAGGTTACAGTTACCATAACCCGTTGACTTAGGAGTTTTGCAGGGTCTGAAGTGCCATGATACCCACTTCTTTCCATCTGGGACCAGTAAAAAAAAATACCATCTGCCTCTTTAATGTAATAGACTTTTTTTCTTTTTTCATTTATGAAGAACGCTTATTAAACCTCTCAAATGTTTCCTTGGGTTGAAATCAAATTTATGATAGCCTGTGTATCATCCCCTAGAGATAGCAAACCCAACTCATGAGGGAGCCTGTGTTTATGGGGGAAGATGGGGCTACACTTAGGTTTTCATACATATGGGTATGAGAATGGAACACAATGGAAACATGTAAACTGCAGGCTTAGAGTGAGAAATGGGTGTATGTGTTGTGAGCTCTACCGTCTGAGGCGGAGTCCCAGCCTGGCCAGATTAGCTGTTTGCCTAAAGCATCCTTCTGTGGGTTGTTGTTCTGTATGTTGAAATGAATGAAATTGCTTCCCTAGGGCTGGAACACGTCTGTTTGTGTGGTATTCTGGGTGTATACTTGCACCCATTTATTATTAAAGGAGTGATTTGAGTTTGTACTGGATTTGATGACAGTTTTTCTTTTTCAGCATCCATGATGCATTTCTTCACCTGAAAGTATAATGCATTTTGATGCTATTTCTATAGCAACCAGTGAACGCCAAGGGAACAAATTCTATTTCTGTGTTCTAACGTGGTAACAGGATTAGTGGAGGCACATCGAAAATTCCATTATAAGTCAGTGCTGCGTTTTGAAGAGAATTGAAATGGTCTAGTACTAACTTTTTAACATTGACTTTGAATACACTTCTAATAATCCACATCAGTCAGCTTACTCTTGGTGTTAAATGTCATTCGAGCAGGAGGGGGCCTCGATGGGAGCTTCTTTTTAATCCCCAATGAATCCTCAGTAAAGCCCTTAGGAATGTCATTTTCTGGGTTTCAGAAGTACACACACCTCTGTCATTAGGGGTTTGTGTGTCCAGCGTGTTTCCCCGTGCCCCACCCTTAAGCCTAAGGCAGTCTTATGGTTTTTAATGTGTCTGTCCTGCCTTGAAACCAAACCTCTCCAAGAACTAAAACAAAAATGTGAATTACTCCTTGCCCTTCAGGCTGCTTCGTTGGAAAGCCTTCCGTTACCTGAGCCCCTTTCTGAGAGGCCTGTAGCACCCTGTGAAGTGGTCCCGTTTTCCTTCCTGTCTGTACAGGCAGGGACCTGGCTGTGAGTGGTTCTCCATGGGCAGAACCCAGAGGCTGGGCACTCCATTGTCCTTAAAAGCACACTTCTCCCATTGCTTGTGAGCCACACCTTTCCTAGCTTCCATTCTCCTGGTTTCATCAGATCTATTAGGATGGTGCAAAAGTAATTGCGGTTTTGGTCTTAACAGCAACAAAAAACAGCAGTTACTTTTGCACGAACCGCTACCTTGAGGGTGGTTTTGAGTGGGGAAGTAATACCTACTTTCTGATTTATTTTATTATTATTATTTTTTTTAAGACGAAGTTTCACCCTTGTTTCCCAGGCTGGAGTGCGATGGCGTGATCTTGGCTTACCGCAACCTCCGCCTCCAGGGTTCAAGCGATCCTCCTGCCTCAGCCTCCCTAGTAGCTGGGATTACAGGCATGTGCACGCCCGGCCAATTTTGTATTTTTAGTAGAGACAGGATTTCTCCATGTGGTCAGGCTGGTCCCGAACTCCTGACCTCAGGTGATCGACCCGCCTTGGCCTCCCAAAGTGCTGGGATTACAGGCGTGAGCCACCACACCTGGCTATTTTCTGATTTTAAGTAGCTAAGGAGTCTAGCTTTCTACTGGAATCAGTTGGAAAGGTCATGGGAGAAACATCTCAAGCCTGCCTAGGTTGTCTCTTTGGGGCCTGGCCTCTGGCTCGGGGCACTGGTTGTCAGAACCCAGAAAACAAACTGTGGGTCAGGGAGTGGGTCAGGGAGTGGGGTTGCTGAACAAAGGTGTTTTGAGGTAGGAGACGTGAAGCATTTCTAATGTGGTTCTGCAGTTTGCTTTCCCTGGGTTGTTATGGACCAAGAAACTGTAGCTGACTTTGTTTAGCACTCATGTTCAGGGCGGAGGAGGGGGCTTGCCTGTTACAGCCACCTTGACACAGTGGAGGCCTAGTGGCTGTGAAAGGCTGAGGAGTCGGTGCCTGCTCCTCTGAACTTTCCCTCCCCTCAGCAGATGGTACTGTTGCGTGTTCTCTCTGGTGCCAGTGAAAGAGCTCATTCATGCCATTCACAGAGTAGTGTGCTTAGAACTCAGCCCTCCTCCATCTGCTGGGGCAGGCACCCGCCACTGGGCTTAGTGGCCACCTCGGGCGTTGACTTCCTCCCTGTAGCAGCCCTGTGTGTCTGCTGGGCAGCGCACCGGCCTGTGTAGCACCAGCTGCTCAGCTGTTTTGGTAAAAACAAGGGAAGACTGTGAAGCTGTTCTGTGCTCTGCACACCAGCGGGAGAAGCCAGCTGAGGGTGTGGATGGGCTTAGGGCAGCGTCTGTAGTTCGGGCAAATTCTGCTTGTGCCTCGTAAACAGCTTCTGGGAAGGAGCTGATTTTTGGTGGGTGATTGTCCAAGTTTATAACTATATCTTGTGTTTCACTCCTCTCCTCCTTTTTATTTATTTTTATTATTTTTTGAGACTTGGTCTTGCTCTGTCACCCAGTTTGGAGGGCAGATCATAGCTCACTGCAGCCTGAAACTCCTGGCTTCAAGTGATCCTTCCCAGCGCCCCATAAATCCTTTTAAAGTAAGTTGCAGATGTGATATTACCTCTATGTACTTCAGCAAACATCTCTTAAGGGCATTCTCTTTGAAAGCAGGGAGTGGAACATATATTTGTATGCCCATGTTCATAGCAGCCCTGTACACAGTAGCCAAAAGGTGTTATAGAAGCAACCTGTGTCCATTGATGGATGGATAGATAGGCAAAATGTGAAGTATTAATCAGCCTTAAAAAGGAATGAAATTCAGGCAGGGTGTGGTGGTTCATATCTGTAATCCCAGCAGTTTGGGAGGCCGAGGTGGGCGGATCACCTAAGTCGGGAGTTCGAGATCAGCCTGACCAACTTGGTGAAACCCTGTCCCTACTAAAAATACAGAAATTAGCCAGACGTGCTGGCATGTGTCTGTAGTCCCAGCTACTCACGAGACTGAGGCATGAGAATAGCCGAACCCGGGAGGTGGAGGTTGCAGTGAGCCTAGATGGTACCACTGCACTCCAGCCTGGGCGACAAAGGGAGACTGTCTCAAAAAAAAAAAAAAAAAAAGAAATTCAGAGGTGCTACAATATGGATGAACCTAGAAGACGTTATGCCCAGTGAAATATGACAACCACAGAAGGACAAATACTTTGTGATTTCAGTCATGCTAGGTACCTATGGGAGTCACTTTCATAGAGACAAAGTAGAGTGGTGGTTGCCGGAGGAAGGGATTGGGAATTAGTGTTTAATGGATATGTGGAGTACAGAGTTTGTTTTGCAAGGTGAAAGAATTCTGAAACGCCCAGTTGTGGTGGCTCATCTATAGTCCCAGCACTTTGGAAGGCTGAGGCAGGAAGATTGCTTGAGCCCAGGAGTTTGAGACCAGCCTGAGCAACGTAGCAAGACCCCATTTAAAAAAAAAATAAATACATAAATTAAAAAGTTCTGTAGCTGGATAATGGTTGCATAGTAGCATAAATGTACTGAATGTCACCAAACTGTGCAGTAAAAAAATGGTTAAAATGGTAAATTTTATGTTACATATATTTTACCGTAATAAAAATAAGATGATTAAAGTTTTTACTGTGTCTTTAAAAAAAGAATAAAGGCATTGTCCTCTAAAACCACATAAACATTTTTTGCATACAGGGACCTCAACAATGATTGTATCCCGTGTTGAGATTTCCCATATGTTTCCCCCATTCACACAGGTTCACGCATCACAGGTGATGTGTTAATACTAATGCCATGTTAATGTTTTCTTTTAAACAGATATATTTTAGTTGAGCAGGTTGATTTAAAGCTCAGGTGGATCTGTGGGTGATAAAAGTGGTAGGTGTGGAAACTGGGGTCTAACCAGCCTGAATGTGTGGTATTCGCCATCCCTGTGGCCCCAGAGCGGAGTTCCTAAAATGCCTGCCCTTGGCCTCCTAGCCAGTGAAACCTTTTAGATTTTCACAGTGAGGTCAGCACTAACCCCATGTGGCTCTTGAGCATCAAAAAATGTGGCTAGTGCTACCAAGAAAATGAATTTTTGCTTTAATCAAATCCTAATTAATTTTCAAAGCTGATGCTCAGTTTAGTTAATGAAAAACATCCAGATATGTTGGGGACACCTTGGGTATGTGAATCTACTTTTTCAGCTGCAAGTTTCATGGATTCTAAATACAGATCATATATTTTGGGTGAAAATTTAGCACCTGAATTGTGCTATGACTGTGGGGCATGTACGCTTAGATTTCACAGGTTTAGTAAGGAAAAAAAGGTCACACGTTTACACGTTGAAATGGTATTTTGGATATTTTGGGTAAGCATACCTGCTTTCTCTGCTATGGCTCCTAGGAAATTTAAAATGGCATGAGTAGCCACATTAGTTTTCTGTTGGACATGCGCAGATGTGCAGGTATGGAGTTTCACTTCCTCCATGCAGTGGCCACCTTCCTCTCCCATGCCCTCCACCTGATGTCCCTGTTACTTCCCTGTCTCTGCTGCTGAAGTCTCTTTCTCATCTTCTGTGCTATTAGGCCTTCAGCCTGTGAGTACCACGGTGCCTGATTATGGTCTGGCTGCAGCGCTGTGTTGGCTCCTCTGTGTTAGGCTAGCTCAGGGGAGGTGCTCTGCTGCTTTTCTTACCTGCACGGGGTGGAGGCGACTGGACTGATGTGTGTTACTGGATACCTGAAGATACCTTTGTCTCCATCTGTCTGGCTTTTGGCCTTAGGTCCATAGGACAGAGGCATGGGAAGAATTGGTGGGAGGGGATTGGGACTTAGGAGAGGGTAATGGGGCACCTCCTTGATGTGGCTCCCTCCCTGGATGAGACAAGCCTAGCATGGCATCTGGGAGAACCTGGGAATGACTTAGGGAGCTAGGGAAGGCCCGTGGGCCTCATGCTGCCAGCGTGTTGCTCTCTGGCTCTCCCCACACACGCCTCCTGAAGCAGTTATTAAATTCAGAGTGGGCACCATCCTAACTAAGCCAGGTGTCTCTCCTGCTGTGCTTCGTGCCCCCACCCACCCCGGCCATTTAAGTCCTTTTAAAGTATTTTTCCCCTTAGTTCCTGATTGATAACTCTGTTCATGGTATTTCAGGGAGTTCGAAAAACAAATGTAAAAAATAGTAATAAAAATTAGCCAAAGATGTGTTATCTTGCTATCTCTTTTCTACTCAGGGATGTGTACTTTTTATATTTTTTCATTCTGTATTTGGACCCTAGTCATCTAAAGCTTTGTGTGTAATGCACCTCATTTCTACATCCTTAGATTTTTTTTCCTTTTTTTTTTTGTTTTTTGACGAGGTCTCACTCTGTCACCCAAATTGGAGGGCAGTGGCATGATTCCGGCTCACAGCATCCTCTGCCTCCCAGACTTAAGTGATGCTCCCTCCTCAGCCTCCAGAGTAGCTGGGACTACAGGCATGCACCACCACGCCTGGCTAATCTTTTGTATTTTTGGTAGAGACACGGTTTTGCCGTGTTGCTCAGGCTGGACGTGAACTCCTGAACTTAATCAGATTTTTAGTAGAAAGATGATGAGGCGTTCCTAGGGAGTGCCACAGGTTCCATACGAGTGTGATAGTCGCTGCCCTGGGTTTTGGTTTCTGTTGGTCTGAAAGTTCCTTACCAGTTAAGTGGCTGTTACTCCTCAGTGGACTCAAAGGACAAGCTGGCCACATCTGCAGGGGAGTAAACTTAGATTGTATGGTGGACTCTTGAGTCTGCAGGATGCCAGCTTGGCTGCATCTGAGGCTACCTTGGGGCACAGCACCTAGGGCTGCTCTGTGAGTGGCTGCTTCCTGCAAGGGCTGGAGACAGGAGGAAGGGTGCGCGCAGTGAGGAGATGAGGCACGCTGTGTGTCTTTTCTCTCCAGTACCTCCATGCACCTGTCAGTGTGATAGTTGGGCTACTTGACTTCTGTGGGTTATTTACTTTGTGGAAGTTAGGTGGAATTAAGGGCAAACTAATGTGGTTCTCACAAAGTGATAGATGCCTGCCAAGTTTTTTGCTTCCTTAGCTGTTGTCATCTGAAATGGTGTGGGTTTCATTTCATTCTGCACCTTTACATTTTGAAAGTTACTGAGATGAGTGGGTGACAGCTATTTACTTCCAAGCATCCCTCTTCGGCAGATTCAGTTCAATTGTCTGGACAGAAGTAGACACTGAATGTGTATGGAGGGCCTCCTAGCAGTGCGTGGAATGAGTTATCTGGGTGACTTGCTTTTACCTGAGGGAAGAGAAGCCTGAAAGTGAATTTAATGTTGCCTGGAAGGTGGGAACCCCTTGACCTATTTCCCTAGGATGGCATTGACCATCGAAGTCTTCTGTAAAGGTGTAGGAATGGCCTTCTGTGTACCTTTGGGGGTGTGTATCAGATATAAATCCAGCACTTGAGACACTGTCAGCTCTCACTGACTGGTCACAGTCTTCAGTTCCTGCTTTGTCAACCAGGGACTTTGGAAGCTCTGACATTAATTTACCGTCACATTCTGTGTTCCCTTTTCTTCAAGAAAAGTGATGCCGTTCCTCCTCCTAATCCCCATAGATTGGATTCTGTACCTGATGAGTGGTGAGGGCAAGATGAGAAGAAAAGTCATCTTGTCTAAAGCCATTTCTTGAGAGAGTCTGGATACTGACTGGTGTAACGTCTTTTCCAGATCTTTCTCTTAAAATCACGATGAAGTGCCCAGGGTAATATCGTTGAAGAAAAGATCATCCCATTAACGTCAGCTCCTCACCGAGGTACCCAGGGTCCGGTATCTCTGGATCCTGAGTCAGTGTGTGCTGTTGCCTTTCATGCGTGTGTCTGTTCCTGGCTTCATCTCCTTGTGGCCGTCAGAGGTCTAGTTTGGCTTTCCCACCCAGCAAGGGCTCTTGGTAGTCATGGCTAAAATGTTGCTGGGGGTGTTAGGTCATGGTGTCTCTAGAAGCACTTGGGCCAGCCCTGTTCCTTTTTGTATCTGCAGTGAGTGTAGGCAGGTTCCAGGGACACCTTGAGTCAGCCACTGCTCTGCTGCTTTGAGAAGAAACTTAGAGGCATGATATACTCTTGCTTACTCACCCCGACTGCTTCCCAGTGGGTGAAATTAGAGCAGTTGATTGGAATGTCACCTTTCCCACTTGTGGATCTGTTTGAGGAGTTCAGTGTTATTTCCACTTGCACGTAACAGGACTGTGTGTTAAGCTGGTGTGTTTGGAACATTACGGCCACAGGCAATGTGGTCATGAACCATGCAGATTGTCGTTTGCGTTTCACTCATCTCCCTCTTGACTTCCCAAATTCCCAAAGGGCATGATCTTGACCACTCACATGGAAGTTGGCATAACATGTTTCCCTGGTGTTTGGTATATAGGAAGTTTTTATAGTTTTAAATTTAAATGAGGATTATGAGCTTAGTTTTTATACTTTTGTTTGCAATGGGAAAATTGCAGAAGACCGGTGTGATGTCATCTGGAGAAATTTTCTGATCGACACCAGGGGCCGCCCAAGATTGTATTATCAGCTGAGTTTGACTAAACCTGTTTTTCACTCTTTAACTTTTTTCTCATTTTAATTATTTGTGCCCTCTAAGAAGTGAATTTCCTCTCCCACGCTTGCTGCCTTTGTAGTCTTTCATTCTCCATTGTGTCCCCTGTGTTATATTCCTCCTAGGAAACACTCCTCTTAAGCAGAGCGAAGTGCCCAGCTCACTGCCAGCCCCCACGTTGTGATCTACATTGCTCTCTGGCCATCTTGGAGTCTCTCTCAAAGCAGGGTTTTAATCCATAAATTCAAAGACAGAGTCTTATTCTGTTGCCTAGGTTGGAGTGCAGTGGCATGATCATAGCTTTCTGCTGCAGCCTTGCTGAGCTCAAGCAGTGCTTCCGCCTCAGCCTCCTAAGAGCTTGGGACTCTGTGTGCGAGCACATCCAGCTGTGTTTCATGTTATGGTGCAGATGAATCTCAGTGCCACATACCCCACACCAGCTCTGTTGAAAAAGATGAATAGCTGAAAAGGTGTAAAGTGAAAACAGGTAAAGAAGATGGGATAATGGCTTTAAAAGAGGGAACAAGGAGAAAATGCCACTCTTAGCTGTGAAGGGCACAGCTAAGTCAGTGGGAATGCATAGCGTGAATTAATGACATTTCTGTCATAATCTTTCAGCCTGTAATTTGGCCAGGTGTAGTGCCTGAAGGGCCAGCTCACCAAGTAGAAGTGGACAGACACCAAGAGGCCAGTAGGGGCTTGTGAAAGGGGATAGATTGCATAGAGGCTGAGTAGTTTTTACATGTGTGCCGAGTGGTTGATTGGTTTTCAGTGTAAGTAGGTGTTGTCATCCACACACCTGCCACCACCTCTGGCTTCATTCTGTGGGTCTTTGTGCCACCCACCTGGCATTGTTACCTAATTTCATCTGTAATTTTGCATCCTGCATTTCTAATGTAACATCATATACCCTCACCTTCACAAAGTCTAGAAATCTATGGAATGGGCTGCAAACTGTGGCCTGCAGGCCAGTTTTATTGGCACACTGTGAGGCTCATTTGTTTCAGTATTATTTGTGTCTACTTTCATGTTATGATGATGGCAGAATGGAATATTTTAACAGGCTGTTTGTCCTGCACATCTGGCACTTTATTGGAAAAGTTAGCCTAGCCTGCCCCTGCTAGAATACATTTTATTAACCCAACAGTTTTTGTTTGTTTGGTTGGTTGGTTGGTTGGTTTTGAAGATGGAGTCTCGCTCTGTTGCCCAGGCTGGAGTGCAGTGGCGCGATCTGGGCTCACTGCAACCTCTGCCTCCTGGGTTCAGGCAATTCTCCTGCCTCAGCCTCCTGAGTAGCTGGGACTACAGGTGCATGCCGCCATGCCCGGCTAATATTAGTAGAGATGGGGTTTCACCGTGTTGCCCAGTCTGGTCTCGAACTCCTGAGCTCAGGCAATCCACCCGCATCGGCCTCCCAAAGTGCTGGGATTATAGACGTGAGCCCTCACGCCCGGCCAGCCCAACAGTTTTGATCTTGTCTGTGTCAAAGTTTTGTTTTGTTTTTGCTACATGCTTCTCACAGGAACATTTTACATTCATGAATCTATCCACCCAGATTTACCCATCAGCAACATGATGTAACCCACATGTAACAATGGAACCTTTCACTGTACCTGAGCCACTTGTCCCTTCAGCTGCTGGCACCTTTTGCAGGGAAAAGATGGTGCAGCATTTTCAGTGCTACTAGTTTAATTAACCTGCTGATGAGGTTCAAAAGCAGAGAGACTGGAATTCTGGTTGATGAGATTGTGGCCTGCCCGGTTTCCTGGTCCTCCTGGCTGCAAGATCCTTGTGTGCGGGTGTCCCCTCCAGTGGAGAACAGAGAGCGTGAGTGTGGCTCACACTCTCCCCTAGCAGGAAGGCCAGTATATCTCTGCCTTGGCTTGTCTGATTCAAGGCAAGCTGCAGGGTCTGAGGTACTGCAGAATCAAGAGGTAATGGGGCCCCACCACTCGACTGGTCCAAGGGGTGGGGGGTGGGGTGTATACATGCTGCATGAAGGAGGATTAAGGCTTCTAAGAGCTGCCTCGGCTCATGGCCACTGGCCCGGCTCCAGGTGGCGCAGTCTGGCTGATGACACGAGCGCAGTTCTCACCAGCTGCCTGAGCCAGTCAGATGGAAAAGTAATCCTGTTTGTGCTTCCCCACTGACACAGATTGCACAATTAAACAGGCCGCTGTCATGAATTTGAAGTAGCCGCCACTGTAGCACCTAGGAGGGGAATAGACCTTCTGATACTGATGTTGTGTAACCAGCATTTTAGCAAAGATGTTTCTAGGACAAGATAAGATGTAAATTGCTGTAAATTGAATCATATTGAGAAATTACCAGGTTTTTACCAGTCAGGGTCCCTCGTCCCCTTGTTTTTGTCCCCAGGCAGAATCTAGCATTCCCCGAAAATAATTGTTTATACAAGAGCCTTGGAGCGGTGGAGAGGTGACCTCCTCTACCTAAAGGGTATGTGTGACTGTGAACTTGTGATTTCATGAGGGGCTGTAGTCAGTTGGCGTAGGCTAGCACTCTGTATGGAATAAAACAAATTTAAGCCATGTCCCTTCAGGCATCTTATTGCTTGGGAAGCATAAATAACAACTTGGTGTCCCTTCCCTTTGCCCCCACACCTCATGGCTTCAGTAGGGTGGTATGTTTTAGATTTCACCTATGCCACGGGGTATGTCTCATTGTAAGCAGATGGCCACGTGCTGCAGGGAGAGGTCTTGGCTCTGATTTGTTTAGGAGGATGAAGTTCTTTGGAAATACTACTGCTAGAAGTCTGACTTAAGACCCAGCTTATGGGCCACATGGCACTCAGCTGCTTCTGCAGAGAAGGCAGGCCACGGATGGGTACAGCAAAGTGTGGTGCTGCTGTCCAAGCCAAAGACCCGTGTGGGGTAACTGGGCCTCTGCCCCCTGTGGGTGTTGCCAGTGTGCTTGGTGAGTGGAGGCAGCTGCGGAGCAGAGGACTTTGAAGCACGTGCTGCTCCAAGTGACGTCCAGCCAACCGGGCCATCATACACTCTGCCTCTGTCACCATGGGGATGATGATGAAGGTGATAAAGTCGCAGCCTGCTTTTTAGGGTTGCTGTGTGAATAACTAAGCCAATACAGATGAAGTGCTGGATAAGAGTATCAGCTCAGGAAGTGGCAGGTACCTCCTGTGGAGCTCTTCCAGGCCCCTAGTGCAGGTCGGTGTGATGATGGTTTGCATAAAGCTCTGCTAAGTGTGGTTTTACGGGAGAATCAGAAAGCCTTCTGTTAACCAGCCATCGTCTTGGCGACTGCTACTGCCTTCCCTGGCGTCTTTCTGCCTGTGTGCTCCATCACTTTAGGAGAGGGGTGAGTCTGAACAGATCAGACAGAATGAAGGCAGGATTATTGGGTTTCAGGGGGCCTGCTGGGAGGCCAGGACTTCAGGTAGAACTATAAATACAAAGTATAGCTGGTCCCAACCCATTGGTTTTCTCAGTGACTTGTGATGGACAGAACTGGAACTGAATCTCCAGCAATCAGCAGATTCTGGGCAGTTGTTTATGGTCTTTCTCTTTTCCTCTCTGGCTTGCCTTTAGAGTCCCAGAACTAAGCCTGCCCTACATGTCTGTATCTATCTCTATCTTGCTTTGCTTTCTAATCTCCTTTCGTGGTCTGGGAACAGGTTGCTTGGGGCCAGGCGCTTTGTGATGAGTGGGCTCAAAACAAAGTCCATCTGGAGACTCTGAAAGCCCCTTCAAAGGATAGGAGCTAATTGGGGCAGACGATGAAGAGAACTATGGCTTGATGGAGGATGCCAGTGAAGAGGGCTTGCTGCCATCCACTTTGCAAGTAGGAACTACATCATTGCAGAAAGTGTTCAAACTTTCTGAACTGGTTTTGGATTTTTTGTTTTCTACATCTTTTTTCATTTTTCTACTTCTTTTTTGATTTTTTTTGATTTGTCTGAACTATTTTGATTTGTCTGAACTATTGACTAGATTGTAAATAAGGTTAGTCCAAGGAAACAATTTGTTTCCTGCTCAGAGTTATAAAACATTACAGTTGTGTTCATTACAGTTAAGTATTGTCTATCCGTAAAATTTCCCCAAAATTCACTTAAATATTATGATTGCAGAGAACATCTTTGAAAACAGGCATACTTAGCCGGATGCGGTGGCTCACGCCTGTAATCCCAGCACTTTGGGGAGGCCGAGGCAGGCGGATCACCTGAGGTCGGGAGTTTGAGACCAGCCCGACCAACATGAAGAAACCCCATCTCTACTAAAAATACAAAATTAGCCAGGCGTGGAGGCGCATGCCTGTACTACCAGCTACTCAGGAGGCTGAGGCCTGAGAATTGCTAGAACCCAGGAGGCAGAGGTTACAGTGAGTTGAGATAACGCCACTGCACTCTAGCCTGGGCAACAAGAGCAAAACTCTGTCTTTAAAAAAAAAAAAAAAAAAAAAAAAGGCATGCTGAATCAAAGGTCTATGAATTTAGAGGGAAATTTTACGTTTTTATTCTCATTAACCCAGAGGTTCCCAAATTTTCTTGGTTCACAACATCCTTAAACGTCTCAGTTTTTTTCTGTGATGCTCTCAGGCCAAAGGAAATAGCCAACAATGTTATTAGGTAGTTAAGCACAAGCAGCAGAATAAGTACCAGTGTCTCAACAACTGTGTAGCTGTCTGAAAAAAATAATAATAATATATATTTTATCCTTACATAACCATACTTTGCCTTTTTTTTTCCTTGGCAGAGTCTTGGTCTGTTGCCCAGGCTGGAGTGCAGTGGCACAATCTCGGCTCACTGCAACTTCTGCCTCCTGGGTTCAAGTGATTCTCCTGTCTCAGCCTCTGGAGTAGCTGGGATTACAGGTGCGTGCCACCATACCTGATTTTTTTGTATTTTTAGTAGAGATGGGGTTTCACCAGATGGGCAGGCTGGTCTCACACTCGTGACCTCAGGTGATCCGCCCACCTCATGCTCCCAGAGTGCTGGGATTACAGGTGTGACCCACCATGCCCGGCCCATACTTTCTAATAGGGTGTGTCTGCCTGTTGGGTGCTGCACAAGTTTTCAAACCTTAGAACCAGATTGGATGTCACTACCTGCATTTCCTGTTCATGTTGATTTTTATATGACCTTTGCTTTTTTTTTTTTTCTTTTGGAGATAGAGTCTTGCTCTGTCGCCCAGGCTGGAGTATAGTGGCGCCATCTCTGCTCACTGCAACTTCCACCTCCCAAATTTAAGTAATTCTCCTGCCTCAGCCTCCTGAGTAGCTGGGACCACAGGTGCACACCACCATGCCTGGGTACTTTTTTTTTTTTCCCCGGGAGAGATAGGGTTGCACTATGTTGGCCAGGCTGGTCTGAAATTCCTGACTTCAGGTGATCCACCTCCCGTGGCCTCCCAAAGTGCTGGGATTACAGGCGTGAGCCACTGTGCCTGGGCGATCTTTGGTTTTTATTACAGCAACTTACTGATCAAGTGTTGCAGGCTGTGACATTGTTGAAAGGAATAGAGTGCAATCTGGTGTTTGAAATGATCAACTACCTTGTGCTAATAGTTCCTGCAATGCCATCTGAGTTTACCATGACATCCCCAGGGCACCTGGGCACTCAGTTTGGGAACTACAGCATTGTCTAACCTTGCTTCATCCTTTTCTTCTACACTGGGAACGTGATACAGGATTTCTGTTGGAAGTAGATACAAAAGTAGGACATCCAGTTTGATTATGTAGCCTTCGGCCGGGCGCGGTGGCTCAAGCCTGTAATCCCAGCACTCTGGGAGGCCGAGACGGGCGGATCACGAGGTCAGGAGATCGAGACCATCCTGGTTAATACGGTGAAACCCCGTCTCTACTAAAATATACAAAAAACTAGCCGGGCGAGGTGGCGGGCGCCTGTAGTCCCAGCTCCTCGGGAGGCTGAGGCAGGAGAATGGTGTAAACCCGGGAGTCAGAGCTTGCAGTGAGCTGAGATCCGGCCACTGCACTGCAGCCTGGGCGACAGAGCGAGACTCCATCTCAAAAAAAAAAAAAAGGATTATGTAGCCTTCTTTGGATTGGAAACAATATGCGAAATTTTTTTCCTTTCCGTTGACCTTCAGCTAACTCTTAACATAGTCAATGGTGGCTCCTGCTTTTTGGCCACAGGTCAGTATGACAGTGGAGAGGGAGCAGCATTTTTTAATATTTTCAACGGAAAACTTTGAAGGTGTTCTCTCCTGTTAACTATGCCAGGCGTGCCTTCTCTTGCCGATGCCTGCCTCACCCCCACCACAGAAGAGCACACACTCTTCCTCCCCCTCTGGTCTCATTCTATGTCCCTTCTTCAGAGATGCCGCCTGTCCCGTGGGTCAGTGCAAATTCCTCTCCGCATCCGTGGCCAGAGCAAATTCCTGGCCTCGTCCATGGCCAGAGCAGCCCTACCCTTCTCCTCCACGGTATTCACCCCACGTATTGCCTAATCACTTGGGAGAATGCCATGTCAACCACTGAGTGCTAGGGCAGGGCATGTTAGGACCTGTTGCCTGAGTGAGTGACTGTGTCTGGTGGTCTCCACTTACCCATGTGAGAGCATGAACTGTTCCTTTTCCAGAGCTTTGCGATTGATCTGGAAGCCCTAGGATGACAATCTGGGTGCTGGGAAGACAAAAGTGAAATAAAGATGAGCCTGCCTTCAGTTCCCAGGGGTGCCCACTATGGGCTGACCGTGGAACTCACTAGATGGAGATTAGGGAAGCACCAGATGCTGTGGGCCAGAGAGGGAGAGAGAGCACGCACCTGTGAGCCTCTGTCTGCGTCCCTCCATCTGTCTGGCAGTAGGGCTAGCAGATCAAAGGCTGAAGGTGACAGGGGTGGCTGACTTGTTGTTGGAGCCTAGATGCTAGGGGTCTGGGGCAGTGGAGGGTGGGGGGGGAACCGCTGTGGGAAGAATTTGCCCAAGGAGGCTTACCTCATCAAATCTGGGCCTTAGAAAAGTCGTCTGGCTCTCACATAGGAGTTCTCACTGTACCTCTCTTTCTTGCCCTATTTCAGACTAGAAGTGGTTGGTTTTCCTCATGTTTCTTGTCATTGCCGTAAGAGTGGGCTCTTGAAGTTTCCCAAGCGTCTTATTTTCCTGTGGTCATGGGAAAGCTGTGGGCATAGCAGTAGGTCAGTATGGTCCCTTGAAGTGCAGGTGCTGCACAGGCCCAGAGTGGTTGCAGGGGTCTCAGGCATCTTATGGTGATCCCCGTTATGGGGCCATGGGTGTCACTTTCTTTTCTTTCTTTTTCTTTTTTTTGAGACAGAGTTTCACTCTTGTTGCCCAGGCCTGGAGTACAGTGGCACAATCTTGGCTCACTGCAGTTTCCGCCTCCCAGGTTCAAGCAATTGTCCGGCCTCGGCCTCTGGAGTAGTTGGGATTACAGGTGCCCGCCACCATGCCCAGCTAATTTTTTGTATTTTTAGTAGAGATGGGGGTTTCATCATGTTGGCCAGGCTTGTCTCCAACTTCTGACCTCAGGTGATCCACCCTTCTCAGCCTCCCAAAGTGCTGGGATTAAGGTGTGAGCCACCACGCCCGGCCAGATGTCACTTTCATTTGTTATCTTCAGAACCTCCTTAAAGAAACTTTGGGGTACTGGTAGCTCCCAGGTTTGTCTCGTGTCGAACATGTCATAGCTTTACATTCGAACAGAACCTCCAGCAGTTTCTTTCCTCAGGGACCTGGGCGTGTGTTAAGGATGGCGGCCACTGTGTCACGACCGTCTGTGTTTGACACTTCTGGTGTGTGTGTGTGTGCAGCACACTAGTGAGGATTTCCTTAGTTCAGAGGCAAACTTAAACTACCCAGGAATCAGATGCCAGGTTTTGGGCCACTCTATCTGCTTAGACCTGGTCTTCCCACTCCTGGGTCACGTACTTCTCTCTGCCTTGGTGTCCCTATCTGTAAAGTGGGGATGAGGCCAGAAGCAGTGTTACATTTTTGAGGATTTAACTGTTACTGTGCATCACTTGTGAGCTGGCTAAGGAAGGGTGTTTTGGCTTTTGCAATGACTTAAAACACCAAATGAGGCAAGGTTCAAGAGTCAGATTTTCTGTAGAAAACCGTTTTTTCTTGTGAGCAGAAAATTCAGCTTCTGGCTGGGCGTGGTGGTTCACGCCTGCAACCCCAGCAATTTGGGAGGCCGAGGTGGGCGGATCACCTGAGGTCAGGAGTTTGAGACCAGCCTGGCCAACATGGTGAAACCCATCTCTACTAAAAGTACAAATATTAGCCAGCCATGGTGGCACACGCCTGTAATCCCAGCTACTGGGGAGGCTGAGGTGGGAGAATCATTTGACCCCGGAAGGCAGAGGTTGCAGTGAGCCAAGATTGTATCACTGCACTGCCTGGGCAACAGACCCTGTTTCAAAAAAAAAAAAAAAAAGAAAATTCAGCTTTCTTGGGTCAAGGGCCTGTCTAAGCCTGGTGAGAAGGTGAAGAAGAGTGGTCACTGGCCCAGAGCACACATGAGTTTTCATCCCTTGGCTTTGCTGTAAGTCTTTTTGGAAAGAGACAAGCATGGCCCAGCCCAGAAGTTCTAGAAGTCCTTGGCCTCATCTTGCCTCAGGGGCATTGCTTCAAGATTTCCAGAATGTCATTACTTAATGGAAAATTTATGGGGGCTGCTTCCTTTTGGGACAGCTTGGCTCTGCCCCCTGGCGGCCTGTGTCCTTGTGGCTGGGCTGCTCCCGTCCCTCCCTGCCATCACTCACCTAGCGTGTGCTTGGTGTGCAGCATCAGCTGTGTGTTTCTGGAGCTGCTTTCTAGGAGAAATCTAATTGTAGAAACCAAACTGCATGGCATTCCTTGGCCTCACTCTGTGTACCCTCCATCCCAGGATCCAGGCTTCCCCAGTGCCTTTAGGCCTCCCCTCCCCTTGGCGCCATCACACTTGTCCCCTTCAGTCACTTTGGACTTGCTGGTCCTGCTGCATGGAAGCCCTCTCCAGCTGACTCCACATGTGAGTGGGATTTAAACCCCACTGACGTGTTTCCTTGTCTGTGATGCTGTCCTTCTACCAATACTTGTGTCCAGTCACTTGGTGTGTCCTGTAATCTTTCTGTGCCTGGACCAAGACTGGTACACTGGACCCAAGGTTCCCAGCAAGCTGGTATGTGGCTGGTGTCATTTGTCCCTGTGTCTTCTCCTATCTCACTGGCCTCCTATCTCCACAGCCTAGTCCACGGAATTGCTTTGTAGCAAATTGTCTGTTTGGCACTTTTAAAATAGGATTATTTGCCAGAACTGCATTTACAAAAAAAGCTTGTGTAATCGTGGTTTAAATAAATTACACAAAGTAATTCACTGGCAGCTCAGGTGCCTAGTGTGTGCTAGGCATAAAGCTGCTTCTGCACCCACTAAAAGTTCATTCCAGAATGATATCTCCACTGAGTTCTTAAGTTTATTACTAGAGATGCTTGTTAGATGCAGTGAGCCCCGAGCTTTCAAAGTTTTTCTTACTACTGGAAGTGAGTTTAAAAAGCCGACCATATATATATACTTTTTGCCAGTAGAAAAGTGTCGCAAAAAGGATGCAAATGGCCAGTATACATCTGAGCAAGTGCCTTTTCTCGTGAATCATCAGTGTGGAAACTCAGTCACTGCAAGGGGTGGGTTGTGTTTCCAGAGGGCAATTTGGCAGTAAAAACATGCATACTGTTGACCTGCAGCTATCTTGGGGTTTGTCCCACTGGAAAAACTGGACAGGTATTCAGAACCACCCTTGTGAGGAAGCTTGTGGCAGGGTTTGCAAAGTTGGGGTGGCCCTCAGCAGGACTTGCTCAGGTGAGGGGAGGTACCAGAGCAGGTGTTCAGACAGGCACTGACAGCAGGGACCTGTGTTGCCACTGGGGGCGTGCCTTATAGTTAAGAAAAATGGTAGGTCTCGGCTGGGCACGGTGGCTCACACCTGTAATCTCAACACTTTGGGAGCCCGAGGTGGGTGGATCATGAGGTCAGGAGTTCGAGACCAGCCTGGGCCAAGATTGTGAAACCCCGTCTCTACTAAAAATACAAAAATTAGCCGGGCACGGTGGTGACCACTTATAATCCCAGCTACTCGGGAGGCTGAGGCAGGAGAATTGTTTGAACCAGGGAGGCGGAGGTTTCAGTGAGCCAAGATCCCACCACTGCACTCTAGCCTGGGCAAGAAGAGCAAGACTCTGTCTCAAAAAAAAAAAAAAAGAAGAAGAAAATGATAGGTCTAGTATGGATTCATTTTTGTTTTATCAGCAGTAAACATGCAGATTTTTTCCTCAGCAAACCTGTATTATTTAGGTTACCAAGAAAATATTCTTAGTAAGTTTATGGCTTTGCCCTGAGCACTTGGCAGTGGACTGGGTGAACCATCCATGGGTGGGCGGACCTGGCCTTCCTGCTTCTCCTTGCCTGGCCCACCAAATGGAATTACTGACTTAGCTCGATGCTTCATGTGTGACAAGTGCAAACAATTTTAATGTAAATGTCATATGTGGGAGCCTGCAAATCATCCTCTTCCACACACAGGCAGCATCTCCTACAAGCTCACAGATGGGAAAAGGGATGTGCAGGTTTGTGAGACGTGGCTTCATTGTATCTCCTTCCCCATGATCTTCATAGTTCCCAGAGCCCCTGCTGGTTCCTAGTGGGCTCTCACCACCTCACTCTGCCTCCTCTGTTGGTATGTGGTCTCCTCCCTGCTGGAGGGTAAGTCTTTGGGGAGAGGAGATATTGGAACCCTTTCAGTCAAAGCATGGGGTGGCCCCTCTGGCCAACCTGGCCAGCTGCTGCCAGGGGAGCTAAGTCCTTGGAGACCACAGCCAGAAGGACTTGTCATTCTGAGCAGTGCCCATCTGCTAACTGATTTCTCACGAGGACTCTTCTCTTCCTTTGTAGAGTGCCTGGTGAAGAATGTGATGGGATCACTAGCATGTCTGCGGAGAGCGGCCCTGGGACGAGATTGAGAAATCTGCCAGTAATGGGGGATGGACTAGAAACTTCCCAAATGTCTACAACGCAGGCCCAGGCCCAACCTCAGCCAGCCAACGCAGCCAGCACCAACCCCCCGCCCCCGGAGACCTCCAACCCTAACAAGCCCAAGAGGCAGACCAACCAACTGCAATACCTGCTCAGAGTGGTGCTCAAGACACTATGGAAACACCAGTTTGCGTGGCCTTTCCAGCAGCCTGTGGATGCCGTCAAGCTGAACCTCCCTGTGAGTAGTGTGGGCAGGGCCCAGGGGTGCTGTTGTCAAGGTCTCCTCCTGCATGTCTCCTGGTCAGGACAGATCCTGGGGGAGGGTAGGAGATGCATTTGGAGTCGTGGTGAGAGCTTCACGGCCCTTGAGTGAGTGGTTTCAGCAGTTCTAATCAGTTGAAATCGGGGAGAAAGAACAAGTTAATTGGCTTAACAATAACTGGTTTCTTAGATATTGGAATCCTGGGGAAAATTGTGTAGAGGTTGAAGCAGTGGGAGAAAGGAAGGCCTACATATCTACTTGCAGTTCCATGGTGAGTTGAAGTCAGAGCACTTGGCCATCCTGGCCCCTTCCTTTCTCAGGTGTGTACGTAGTTGATCAAGGATAAGTAGACGTAGTTGATCAGACTATGCTAGAGGGGGATTGGCTTGCCGCAATAGCAGTCACCTAGCATCATCGTCACTGTCACCCAGAGCACACAGTGGGGAAAAGTAGTGGATTACCTCCCAGGGAGCGCAAGTACATGGAGGTGACCCCAGCTGGAGAAAGGTGGCTGTGGCTGCAGCTGCACAGGCGGTGTTGCCCTCCCTCCCTCTGACTGCAGCACACTTGCTTTTGTGCCTTTTGTGAGCCCACCCCTCTTCTCTTTCCCTAGAGAGTTTTCCATTTGCCCATATCCCTAGCAAACTGTTCTGCAAGCACAACTTGTATCTCCAACTGAACCTCAGGGAGCAGATGGAAGAAATGCTTTAGTTTTTCTTCTTTTCTTTAAAGCACCAAGGACTAATTGTCTTTAAATTGTCCTTTACTGTTTGCTAAGTCCCGTACACCCCCTGGCAAGTGTATTAGGTGGTTGCAGCCACTGACCCAGGCTGGTGTGTGCACACTAGAGCTAGTCGTGTATAGGAGCGGCCTTAGCCTCTGCCAGGCATCCGGACTCCCAAGTTTAAAGCCATTGTGTCTGTAAGAACTGTCTGGTGCTATTGGTTCACTGAATACGTGTCGTGCACTCGGGGGAAGATAATCAGAAGAGGGCAGTATGTGTCTGGGTCTTGAGCTGGCTCAGGAAAGGTATGGAGGCAAAAGAGGGGCCCCACTCTCTATTGACCAAGATAAGGAGTGGAGGCAGTCAGCTGTGTTGGCCTGCGGGAGGGAGACTGTTGAGGGAGCTCACTGCACCAGTCTCTAGCTGAGCTGGACAGGGTCCATAATAGAGAGTGACATTCTCAGAGCAGATGCACAGAACCAGGAGAGAAGGAGCTGGGGGCTAGAGTGGAACCCAGAGCGCTGTGAGGCCCTTAGGGGTTGGGGGGAAGGCAGAAGGCTTACAGAAGAGAGCATTTCCCCAGATTCCAACATCAGAAGCTACAGGGAGGTCAAAGAGATGAGGATTCCGACCTGACCATCCTATTGACCTTTAGGAGGGCATTGGTGACCTTAGGAAGACGTGATACAGAAGTAGAAACCAGATTTGCGACGGTGTGAATGCGAAGGTGAGGATGTGAAGCCACCATTTCAAGAAGCTTGGCTTTGAAGGGAGACGCATCAGTGCCAGAATAGCAGAGGGGTCAGCTTGTTACAAGAAGACACAGTGGGAACTGAAGCAGGGAGGGCTGAGAAGGTGAAGACAGGAGAAGGAAGGGCTGGGGGACTTGAGATTGCCGGGAAGCAGCAGCATCCCAGGTGAGGCTGAGGGAACAGTGCTGACCAGCGGGACAGACAGGTATGGGTGGTTGGTTAGGCCATGGGGTTTGGGAGTTCAAGGTCAGTCTCTGAAGTGCAGGCCGGAGAGTGGCCAGGACATTCTTGCTCTGGGCAGAGTGTGAAGCTACCTGTCCCTATGACTGTTGACGTTGCCCTCATTAGCTCTGACATAAGAGGAAGGGACTGATCCCTGGTGGCCCTGATCTGATGTCTTCAGAGATGGAAGAGTGAGGAGCAGAGGAGGGAGCTTGCTGGATGAGAGTGGTCTCAGGGCGTTTGGTGGGGGCTGAGCCAAAGGGGATGCTTGATCAGGAGCATCGTCATGCTAAAGCTGTTTTCCGGGGACTTCCTTCTTCAGGAGATGTTAAGGCCACCCCAAAAAGTATTCCTTGTCTGTTTTCTGATGCCTTCTGGGTCTTCACCCGCATTTTGATCTCCTGTCATGCCCCTAAACCTTACTATCCAGGCTGGCAGTTCCTCTTCCCCACCGTTCTCTCTGTCTTCACCCCAGTTCCTCTTCACTGTTCTGTTTGCCCTTGTGCCATGTGACACACTGTGGCCAATTCAGTGGCCTTTGGCCATAGAATAAAATCTAAATGTCCACTGTGATAGATCTATTCAGACTTGGTTCTCTTGGTGAAGGAGGTCAGAGCATAGACAGTGGTGTCGATAGTCTGCTTCCAGTCTCCTCTCTTGACCACTTGCCTAAGGTACCCAGGCGTACACTTGTAGCCCCCACCCCCAGGGCAGTTCCATGACCTGTGCCAAACCCTTACATGTAAGCAGGTCGCCCTTGTCTCTTTCTGGTGGATGTCAGAACATCTCAAAACCCCACACTCATCCCCTGTGCTGGCCTTTCCAACACTGTCCACTACCATTCCCGAGCAGGGCCTCAGTGCTTGCTGTTAGCATACTTGCTCTCTCCTCCCTGCAACAGCCTCTCCATCTGCATCCTGTGCCTCTACCTTGGGACTCCACTTGGATTTGGTTTTGATACGCCACTCAAACTTAATTACGGGAGCACCTCTCCCCAGTCAGGGTGATGGCTCAGAAAGTTTGGCTCTCAGTGGGTCAGGCCAACAGCCTGAGCTGGTCTAGTCATCAGGGGCTTGCTGTCTGGGTGCAGCCCCCTGCCTGGCCCTCTGTGATTCTTGCGCTTGGAAACTCAGGTACTGCTTGATCTGTCCCCACATTCCTTCTGTGGTTGTTTTTAAAAATGAACTTAGTTTTAGAATAGGTTTAGATTTAGAGAAAAAGTTGTGAGAATGATGCAGTTTGATTTCAGGGACTTTAAGACATTTACATCTGTTATCTGGCTCCTTCTGTTTGGCACCTAAAGAGAGTAAGATCTGAAGGTTTGAGGGTTGGGATGGCCAATTTTTTTTTTTTTTTTTTTTTTTAAACTAAGGATCGTAAAGGCTGTCCAGATGTGTCATTTGGCAGTTAACGTGGTCGTTCAACTGTATCTGGATACTAAAGAATCCTTAGTGGTAGACTGTGTGCAAGTGAAAGAAACATAAGTCCGGTGAACTTGACTAAGGGTGGAAGCTTATGCTCCGCAGCTCTTCATGGTGACAAGGAGGCAGGAGTGCCAGGGCCAAGGGTTAAGAGTGGGCTCCAGCATTGGCGCCAGGGAAATTTGCATTTTATGGACATGTAAAATTTCAAATGGTGGGGACAAGTAGGACCTGCCATGGATTCTCTTACTAGGTGAGGATTGCTTTTTAAAAGGCTCCCTGGTTTCCCCTTATTTATTAAAAGTGAAAGAATATTTTAGCATCTATAAAAAGAAAAAATGTGCATTTCAATAAACAACCTGTTCCAAGATAGAGCAGTTGGAAACGTGTATGTTTCCCTCTGAATTACTCTCCAGCATTCAGGAACCCTTCCCCGCTCCACTCCACTTTATTTTGGTGTTCCCCCTCGAGATCACTTGCTGATACCAGTAGGAGCTGTGGTTCCCGTGGATTTACCTGTGGAGCAGCCAAGGGTGAGGTCCTCAGGCCAGCCTGGCGAGCCCAGCATTTGTGCTGCCTGGCTGCCTAGGTGACACTGGACTTCTGCTCTCTGCTTTCCAGGATTACTATAAGATCATTAAAACGCCTATGGATATGGGAACAATAAAGAAGCGCTTGGAAAACAACTATTACTGGAATGCTCAGGAATGTATCCAGGACTTCAACACTATGTTTACAAATTGTTACATCTACAACAAGGTGAGATATGGGGGTGGGTGTCCAGCTGCCCTGGGGAGAGTGGAGGAGAGGCGACGGCAGTGGGCATGTCAGGAGCCCGTGGGCAGGGGTGTTGGGTGTGGCTGGGCTTCGAGTCTGGCAAGAGGAGACCCTTGGAGGTAGAGGTAATGAGACCTGTGGTTGTGCCTGTGGCTGGGTATGGGCTTTTTTGCTGGGAGGAGGGTGCTGGCCATGTTGAACTTGCAAGCCGTCCTTGTTAGCCTGAAGCATGTGCTTCTGGTGCCCTTGGGATTTTGGTTCCTGAGCATGTCTAGTAGAGAAGGCGTGAGGAGAATAGTGGCGACTCATGACAAAGTCCATTTGGGTGATGTAAATTGTTAGGAAAGAGCCTGCTAAAATGTAGTTGTGCAGAGGTGTGCCCAAACAGACCTCCACGTGAGAGAGGGTGTGATGGGGCCGGCGCAGAGCTCAGTTGCTCTGTGGGTGATGGTCTGCTGGAACTGTGGACATGACTGTCGATAACTCTTGGCCATAGATGAAGTGTCCCCCCGATCCTACATGTAGACCTGAAGGTCACTTCCTAACCCCGTAGCCAAACCTTTCGGCTCGGCTGTGCCATGAAGCCAGATCATTTGTTTACAGTTCAGACCACAGATGTGATTAAAATCAACCCTTTCAAATAGAACGACTCTGGAGGGAGACACTATACAGAACTCAGCTTTTGACCTCTGCTGGTGTAGTGGGTAAAAATGCCCAGAAGAGATGGGTAGGTGAGTTTCTTGAAGTTTACTGTGTTTTTTAAAGTCTCAGCTCTCACCACTTAGGTTTGAGCAAAATGTGCAGACCAGGCTCTCAGTTTAGAACTGAGTGGGAACAGCATGTTATAGATGAGGTGACAGAGTGGGACCCCTAAACTAGTGTGAGATGTGCAGTGCCCAGAGTCCTGGTAAGCTGCCATGGGGGTACATTGGGGAGCATTGCTGGGGCCCTGCTAATGTATCATGGCAAGAAATCCTGTGTCATTCAAGTATTTCTGGTGAAACTGAATTGTGTCAAAGGAGGGCCCCTTTCAGTGATTGGCTGAGCTTGGCAGATGCTTAAGGCATTAGGATGGCTTCTCAGACAGGCCAGAGCTTAAAAGATGAGGGAGGTGTAGGTAGACAAGTGTAGGCTCAGCACACCTGTGGGAACACAAGCCTCTGTGATACCTGGTAGTGTAGCCATTGTGGCTCCTTTGGGTGCAGATCGGGGAAGGACCCGGAATACGACGCTTCATGCTTTGGGGGCAGGGGGTGGCATGGGGTGCCCTGTCTACAAAGGTGGGGAGGGGAGGGCCCTCTGACTCTACCCCTGTGTCTCCTTATCCAGCCTGGAGATGACATAGTCTTAATGGCAGAAGCTCTGGAAAAGCTCTTCTTGCAAAAAATAAATGAACTACCCACAGAAGAAACCGAGATCATGATAGTCCAGGCAAAAGGAAGAGGACGTGGGAGGAAAGAAGCAGGTAGAGTACTGAAATAGCAAGTAAATTGGCTTTCTCCCCAACCTTTGTCCCTTTTCCAAGTTCGGTGAGGGGCTGGGAGTGGCAGGAAGATGGTGACATTATATACTGCATGCCGTGTTTGGACATGTGAGATTGGATTTGGTGTTGGATCCATCCCACAGGGTCATGTGGCCCTGTGGCCTCTTCTAAGCAGAAATAATTGGGCCCTGCCTTTTCTGAGGGTAGGTGATGGATTTACGATAAAAAGAAAGTGTAACTTTTCAAAGCACTTTGACATTTTTTGAACACTTGACCCTACCAGTATCTTAGGTGGTTTTTACTTTTCCATTTTAAGGACATTAACATGACCAGAAATCATTTTAACTAACTCTCAGTTCTAAACCTTGAGGTTGGGAATTGGAATTACCTTAATGCACTGGTATCAGAGCTATCCCTGCTTCTGATGCTCAGTCATCTGAAATGAAAGCCCTCCGCATCCATTTCTGCCTGTCACCACCCCCAACTGACACAGGGTTCCAGGGGCCAGCTGGCAGAGCTGCGCACTCCAGGAAATGATTCTGTCTAGGAAACCAGCAGCTACTGTCCACATCTTGTCCTTTGCAACTCCATGCTGCGGAAGGGTGACATTTGCAAGGTGGTCCCTGAGTGTGAGTTGTTTGCTTCTCTGAGCAGCAGCCTTTCACCTGGCTTCCCATGCTGTTCTGAAGTGGTGGCAGAAAGGGGGTTGCTGCATCCCCTGCTGCACCCAAAGGTAAATAAGGAGAACTAGTCTCACATGTCACCCTGTGGCTCTTGTACATATCAGATCACATCCCTGATCCTCATGTAAGTCACATCCCTTATCCTTACATGAGGATATTGGTCCTCACTCCCTGGGACCAGGGGTTTGGGCTGGGCAGACAGACTTGGTGGCACCTCCTGTTCCAGTCTGGAAGAAGTCCAGCAGTTGTGCCGGGGGAATGAGAAATGGGAAACTCAGCGGAATTTCACCCTTGCTCCGTGAGATGCACAGAGAACATGGGTGTTGCTTGAGCTGGTAGTTGAAGGCACTGGGTGTCTCTGTCCGTTTTCATGGCAGCCAGCATGCACACGAAGGATGTGGTGGCCCAGGTTATGCTCCCAGGCATTCGCACCCTGGGCCATCCGCTCTTGTTAGAGCTCTGACCATAATCCCTCACTTTTTGCAGCTGGTTGGGTGAGCCACGTGACCATTGTGTGTTTGGGCTCCCTGCACAGCTGCTGGGAGGCAGCGCCGGAGGCAGTCATGAATGGCAACAGTCCAGCTGCCCCCTGTGGCTTGAGGAGGTGGGGGTCTGCCAGTTTCCAGAAACCTTGGCGAGGGCAGCTACTGCCGGCTCCCTGCCAGAAGCTCTTACTCAGAAGGCAGTGCTTCTGGGAACAAGGGCAGCTGTGCCTGGAAGCTCTGAGTGTTTTCCCGCTCTCTGTCCCCTGTCAGCGTGTGCTTCCTGCTCCTTGAGCCTAGGCCTCCAGGCTTCATGAAGGGGTCTTTGTGCCTGAGTTGGGAGTTGCAGCCAGGACGCCCTAGGAAATGAGAAGTGCGGTTTTCTGCTGTTCTCTGAGCCCCAGTGACAGGTGGACGGGTTTGGCAGAGTGGAGTCTGGGATGTTCATCTCTCAGGCAAATGCAGCACGCAGATGTGCGCTCACTGTGTGTGGTGTGTGTCCCCACAAGGTCAACCAGCATGTGGACGTTAGCATGGCCTGTAACTCCCTGTCTTATGATTCGTAGGGACAGCAAAACCTGGCGTTTCCACGGTACCAAACACAACTCAAGCATCAACTCCTCCGCAGACCCAGACCCCTCAGCCGAATCCTCCTCCTGTGCAGGCCACGCCTCACCCCTTCCCTGCCGTCACCCCAGACCTCATCGTCCAGACCCCTGTCATGACAGTGGTGCCTCCCCAGCCACTGCAGACACCCCCGCCGGTGCCCCCCCAGCCACAACCCCCACCCGCTCCAGCTCCCCAGCCTGTACAGAGCCACCCACCTATCATCGCAGCCACCCCACAGCCTGTGAAGGTGAGTGTCCTGGACTCTGGAGGGCTGCTGTCACCAGGGAGGAGAGTAACCCTGTCCTTGCCCATGCTTTACACAAAGCCTGTCCTGGGTCCTGGGCACTGGTGGGTGTTTCTGGGGAGATCTTGCTGTGTTGAAATTGCAGCCCAGAAGCAGCTGCCCTGCTGACTCAAAAGATCCCATAATTGTGTCACACCTCCTAGTGGGTTCCTGCCCCCCTGCCCCTCTCTAATTTAGACTGTACATATTTGCAGATGTGCCATCTAAATAGTCTCTGAATTGTGCCTCCCCTGGGCACTTGGGAAGAGGCCCTAGTGTTAGGTAGTAAGCAGCCTCCAGAGGTCCCTTGGCTTCCAAGTGAGCACACAGTTTTATGCTTTCTCCTGCCACAGGCAGGTCCTGTCCCAGCTGCAGAGCAGAGTGGTGGGACACCGTCTGCCTGTCCTTGGCCCTTTGCCTGTGCAGTTATCTTTGGGTCCATCCTGTGTGAATGTCGGGCCCCTAGACAGGGCATGGCTTTGGGGGTGACCCTGAGGGCAGCTGTGCTGGCTGCCACTTCTGACTGTGCCTGTTGGCGTCCGTGTTCTTGGCAGACAAAGAAAGGAGTGAAGAGGAAAGCAGACACCACCACCCCCACCACCATCGACCCCATTCACGAGCCACCCTCACTGCCCCCGGAGCCCAAGACCACCAAGCTGGGCCAGCGGCGGGAGAGCAGCCGGCCTGTGAAACCTCCAAAGAAGGACGTGCCCGACTCTCAGCAGCACCCAGCACCAGAGAAGAGCAGCAAGGTCTCAGAGCAGCTCAAGTGCTGCAGCGGCATCCTCAAGGAGATGTTTGCCAAGAAGCACGCCGCCTATGCCTGGCCCTTCTACAAGCCTGTGGACGTGGAGGCGCTGGGCCTGCACGACTACTGTGACATCATCAAGCACCCCATGGACATGAGCACAATCAAGGTGAGCGGGATGTGCCTGAGCGGAGGGACAAGGTGGGCAGGCTGTCCCTCCACATCAGAGCCTTCCTAGCCTTTCCAGTCCAAGAGGAGGCCTAGGCCTGGAACGGTGGCTGCGTGGGCTTTTCCTGTCAACGCGAAGAAACTGAGCGCCCCCTGCTGGCCACTGTGGGACATGCTCTGAGACCCCGTGCTTGGCCATTGTGGCTGCGGATGGCTATGCTACCCCTTCCCCTAGTCTGAGGAAAAGCAAGACAAGCCCTCTGGCCTTGGTTGCCCGGGGCCCCGGGTACCTTGCCCACACAGTAGATGCTCCATGAGAGTTTGGGACTTGGCGGCCTTGCCAGCCTCTTTGTGGTGGGGAAGGCCTTGCTATCTCCTCTGTGTGGGAGGCACGCTGTAAGTGCTGACATTTTCACCATAGTGTTTTGAGACCTTTTTGGTTTTAAAACTTAACTACGTGTGTCTTCTTCTGGGAGTGGAGTCCCAAACATGGGGCAGGCAGAGCAAGGAACAGTGCTGTGTCCGTTTGACGAGCTCCTGTACTGTGTCATCATGATGAGCTGGGCCCAGCCCTCTCCATCAGTTCTCCCCCTCAGTTCTGGCTCAGGCTCCACCTCCTGTGGGTTCTGAGTCTACCTGCCTGTGAGCCAGGCAGATGAGCTGGGATGCTGGCAGGGCCAGTCCCAGCCCTGAGGCTGAGAACTGGGGTGATGGCCTGTCCCCCACTAGAGTCTTGACAAAACTGAGAGCCAAGAAACCAACTTGCTCCTCTAGGCATCTCTTTCGTCTGCTGCCAGTTACTTCTCCATGGTCACTTGGGCAGACACAGCTAACAGGGACCTGTCTTGTTTTCCAGTCTAAACTGGAGGCCCGTGAGTACCGTGATGCTCAGGAGTTTGGTGCTGACGTCCGATTGATGTTCTCCAACTGCTATAAGTACAACCCTCCTGACCACGAGGTGGTGGCCATGGCCCGCAAGCTCCAGGTGAGGCTTGGGAGGGCACAGCCACCCTCAGCAGAGCGAGCTGAGGTCCTCGTGGGATCACACCTCTGTGGGCCTTGGCAGTTTTTTTTCTGTCACTTTCCTTGGGATAATGCCATGTTGCTTTAAAAAAGTGCCTAAACTCAGCCTAGTGTACATATTTTAAGTTGAGATTATTCAGTTAAAGCAGAGTGGGTGTTCCACTGCAGGCCCCCTCCCCCATCGTCCACCAGCACTCATTTGCTTTTGGCTGGAAGAGCAGGTGTGTGTTGTGCATGGCCCAGTCTCTCCTACAAAACACACCTGTCTCAAGTGGTTCGGGGGTGGGGGGCACTCTTGCCAAGTAGGCGCTGTCACAGTTGTGAGCTGAGGACATCTGCACTGTGGACATCTTTCCACCAGAGCCTTAAGAGCCTTCTAGCTGCAGAGTGGTTGTTTTTCCACATGGCCACAATTCTGATGGGGAGTCCGGGGCCACTTCCTTCAAGTTGAGAGCCTGGGTGGTGCACAATGTGAAATACATGTGTGGACGGGGAGGGGAGATGACAGCATAGACGTGTAAACTATTATTTTTTTAAAAAAGGAAAAATATGTAAGTTTAAAAAACGGCTTTCTTTGGTTAATAAGATTGGGTTAAAATTTTTGGAGAATAAAGTCAATATTTAGTACTATCATCTTTTTTTGTGTGTGTGGGTAGGGGGGGCCGTCTTAATTGTTGGAGACAGACAGGGTCTCCTTCTGTCACCCAGGCTGGAGTGTAGTGGCACAATCATAGCTCACGGCAGCCTCTGCCTTCTAGGCTCAAGCGATCCTCGCACCTCAGCCTCCCGAGTAGCTGGGACTACAGACTTGCACCACCGTGCCCAACTAATTTTGCCTCTTTTCTTTTAAAGAGGCGGGGTTTTGCCATGTTGCACAGGCTGTTCTGGAACCCCTGGGCTTAAGTGTTCCACCTGCCTCGGACTCCCAAAGTGCTGGGATTACAGACCCATCTTCTTTTTTAAATTATTTGAAACTGTAGATAAATGACCATAAAAATTCCCAGCCTCTTCTCCCCGAGGCCATGGGTTGCTTCTGTTCTCAGGGTCAGAGCAGGCTGTGGGCGGGACCATCATGAGGTGCTGGTGTGCTCATTGTAGGCCTCAGCAGGCTTCTGCACTCCTGCCTCTCACAGCCATCTGCTTCCAGGGCAGAAGTGAGGACTTGGAAAGTCTTTGGTGACCTGCAGATCTGTGCCAGGCAGAGGTCACCAGAGCCCCACTGCCTGCTTGCCTCCTAGCTGTACTAGGTCCTCGTGTTGTCCCAGACTCCCCACCATAGCACCCCATACCTGCTCCCACTGGACCTAAGGCACTGTGTCTCCTGTTCTCCGTGGATCAGGGGCTGCCTTAGCTTCAGAGGACATGTGCTCAAACTCTTGAGGTAGGATAAACACTTCCCTTGTGAAGTTTGTTGGGCTCTTTCTTACTAGTATGAATGTGTCTCTTGTTATTTAAATGCATGCTCAGGCTTGGGGCTTTTTGTTTCTACTTTTTGTTAGGGTTTGTTTTTTTTTTTGAAACGGGGTCTCATTCTGCTTACTGCAGCGTCAACCTGCTGTGCTCAGTTGAGCCTCCCAAATAGCTAGAACAGTGAGCGTGTGTCACCATGCCTGGCTAATTTTTGTATTTTTTGGTAGACATGGCGTCTCTCACTGTGTTGCCCAGGCTGGTCTCAAACTCCTGGGCTTAGGTGATCCACCCACTTCAGCCTCCCAAACTTCCAGGATTACAGACGTGAGCCATGGCACCTGGCCTGTTCCTTAGTTTTATTTTCTGTGACTTGGGGAGTTGTTGCCCTCTTTTCACTTTGGTAGTGTTTGTGTGCCTTCTTCACAAATAACATTGCCCCTTCATCATTCATGTTTGCATTTCCCATCCTTGAAGGAGTTGAGGCTTTTAAATTTCTTTCCTTTTTTTTTTTTTTTTTTTTGCGATGGAGTCTCTTTCTGTCGCGCAGGCTGGAGTGCAATGACACGATCTCAGCTCACTGCAACCTCCCCCTCCTGGGTTCAAGCAGTTCTCCTGCCTCAGCCTCCTGAGTAGCTGGGATTACAGGCGCCCACCAATACACCCAGCTAATTTTTGTATTTTTAGTAGAAACGGGGTTTCACCATATTGGTCAGGCTGGTCTTGAACTCTTGACCTCGTGATCCGCCTGCCTCCGCCTCCCAAAGTGCTGGGGTTACAGGCGTGAGCCACCATGCCCGGCCAGGCTTTTACATTTGAACGCAGGTTTTGTTCAGTGCCGCCCAGTGGCAGTGGCGCCCTCAGATTTGTATCTTAAGCTCCTCCATCGCTCCCTCTCTCCCACTCTCTTGAGAAGACAGGGGCACAGCTTTTGCCCACACTGCCCACGTTGATACCCATGCCCTTCATCTACCCTCACAGGAAGAACTCAGCAGAAACAGATTCTCTCCCAGCACCACAGGTGACTGTTTTGAGCTACTTTACTAAGAGAAAGAAAAGAGAAAGCACCTTCTGATGCATTCTATCCGTTTCTTCTTCATTTTTATCTCATTTTTCCTGTCCTCTCCTGCACCCTGGAGCCACCTCCTTTTCACAGATTTTCTCCAACAAAGATTTTTGGGTTTTAAGTGTTTTTTGCATTTTTCTTCTGGGAAACCTGCCTGAATGTAGAGTTTACCAAAGCCACTGGGATGTCTGTCACACCACAGACCCTGCAGCAGAAGAGTTTCTTCTACACACGGGCTACAGGTGCTGGACTGGAGTAGACACAGGCCTCACTCTTAAGGGGGGCCCAGTGCAGGCAAGGGGTAGGGGTTGCTGTGGGTGGGCTGCCTCTGGCCCAGCCTGCTTTGCCTGCCCTGGGGAGGGGTACCTCTCTGCCAGTGCTTGGCGGAGGTGTTTCTCTTTGAGCAGCAGAGTTGATGTGGAGGGTTCCAGGGCAGGCTTCTCTTCAGTGGGCAGTTGTGTTTGTGGCATTTCAGCCTTTGTTTTTCTTACTTCTCTCTACTTTCTCTGCATCAACATGGGGTAGAGAGCAAATTCTCCACCAGGGAAGGGGAGGGACAAAGCCCCAGCCCTTGCTCACCTCTTCAAGACCTGTTGGGACCTGCTTAATTGGGTCTCTTAATTTGGCTGGGCCCAAGAAGTGGGATTTATCTGGAAAGTTACTTGGAAAAGGAGCCACTTTATTTTTCCCCCTCAGCCTCTAAATTCTGAGGTCCTTGAGAAAACCTGTGTTCCACAGCCTGACAGCCAAGATACTTGTCTGAAACCAGTGGGGTGTGCTGAAACTGAGAAGCATGACCTCAGAGCCAGACCTCCAGAGGAGTGGGGTGTAGGTTATGGGATGCCGGGCAGGAGGCTGGGCCTCAGCTGGGTCTCTGTCAGTCCAACAGAATGCTTGCACTCAGTGTTCCATGGTGGATGCTGGTGCCTGCTACCCCTCACCATCACCATCCTCCCTTGTGAGAGGCTTGCCCTGGGTGTATCTTGAATCAGGTTTTACTGTCCTCTCACTGGCCCCACAGCACCCCTGACTGTGTTCTTTCACTCTTAGGTCTTAGCACACTTCCAGCTCATGGCAACCCATTGCTGCCATGTATTCATTCGGTTTTCTGTTTCCAACTAGAGTGTGAACTCCTTGAACAGGGAACTTGTCATTGCTGTTTACCATCAAGCTGTTACTTGGGGACATGTGAGTGTTGCAGCCACACAGCAAGGTTTTCCTACAGCAGCCCTGGGCCCACTGGCTTGTGGATTTCCCAGGGTGCCCTCCACTCAGGCTACAACAGCAGTTCTCACGTCCAAGAGGAAGTGAAGGATGACGGGGTCACGCAACTGGACACGCCAGGAAGCTGGCAGTTCCCAGTCCCACCAATGTTAGTTTCTCATCCCAGCTGGCTTTGTGTCTTGTATTCTTTGCTCTTTGTTCTTGGGGCCTTTGGAGAGCCAGGGCCATGGGCACCCAGGGAATGGAAGGAGGCCTCAGAGTGAATGCTATACGCCCCCACCCCACCATTTACACAGCAGTCATCACTTGGTGGGGAGGAACAAGGACATCCTCATGTCTCAAAGCTGGCCCAGGCTTACAGACTAGTTCACTGCAGTAGCTACCACTCAGTAGAGGGCACTCCCTCTGTCCTGGGAGGCAGAGCTGATTATCTCCCTTCATGATGTCTTGGCACTTCTGAGGCCCACTTCTCTAACCTGCTCCCTGCTGCTTGGCAGCAGGCCTGGCTTTTCCAGAAGCTCTTGTGGCCCCAGCTGCCTCTTGGAGTCATTTTGGGACCTGAGACCACCCACATCCAGAACACTACCCACCTGGCACATAGCTGGGTGCTGCAGGGCTAGGGATCTGTCTTACTCTCTCACTAGGGCCTCCACTCTGATGTGAAACCCCCCACCTTTTCCTCCTTGGGCCCTACTCCTGGCAGGTTAACTGGTGATGGTCTCTGGTCATCCTTTCTTGTGTATCTTCTTCCTTGCCTCAGACCTGCTCAAGGAGTTATTTCTGAATAAAGTTATTTGCTGGGTGCAGTGGCCCATGCCTGTAATCCTGGCACTTTTCACTGTAGGCCTCAGCCTACATTCTAGGCCACATCGTGGGAGGATCCCTTGATCCCAGGAGTTGGAGACCAGCCTGGGCAAGATGGCAAAACCCTGTCTGCACAAAAACTTGGCATGGTGGTCTCAGTTACTCAGGAGGCTGAGGCAGGAGGATCTCTTGAGCCCAGGAAGATGAGGCTGTAGTGAGCCATGATTGAGCCACTGATTGCATTCCACCCTGGGCAACAGAGCAAGGCCCTGTCTCCAAAAAGAAGAAAGAAGAAAGAAAGAAAAAGTTACTGGGTCAGGCGCAGTGGCTCACGCTGGTCATCCCAACATTTTGGGAGGCCGTGGCAAGTGAATCTGTTGAGATCAGGAGTTGGAGACCAGCCTGACCAACGTGGTAGAACGCTGTCTCTGCTAAAAATGCAAAAATTAGCTGGGCATGGTGGTGTGTGCCTGTAATTCCAGCTACTTGGGAGGCAGAGGTTACAGTGAGCTGAGATTGCGCCACTGCACTCCAACCTGGGTGACAGAGTAAGACTGTCTCAATAAAAAGAAAGAAAGTTACTGGCTAAAGGAAGTCATGCTCCGTGTGGCCTGGAGGGGAGGGAATCAACACCACAGTTATATGGGATGCCTGCTCCAGCAGCGTGGGAGAGGAAGCCTCAAGGAGTGTTTCCTGAGCCATCAGGAGGGGGTTCCAGGGCTACGGTCCTTTCTGAAGCATTGACACACATTTGGGGGAAGGTCCTTGCCATGGTGTGTTTCCACGATGATCAGTTTATTCCTGGTTTAAAGCAGGTCCCAGAATTCTGCTGGGAAGCGAGGCCTGTGCTTCTGCCTCTGTCCTGAGCCATCACTGGATTGAGCACAGCGCCCCCAGGGTAGGGCAGGGACTTGCCAGCTGGCTGGCAGTATGTGTGGCCAGACCCAGCGTCCATGTGTGGCTGCTGTTCCCTGAGCTACATGACCCCATGTGGTTCCATCTGATTACTGGATCTTAGGTTGAAAGGTCTTAGGGTCTCCTGCGCACAGTGGTTCCCTCCTGCAGCCTGTCCTCAGTGCCCCACACCTGCTGCCTGAACTTCTCTTACCTTTTTTTTTTTTTTTTTTTTTTTTTTTGAGACGGAGTCTTGCTCTGTCGCCCAGGCTGGAGTGCAGTGGTGCAATCTCGGCTCACTGCAAGCTCCGCCTCCCGGGTTCACGCCATTCTCCTGCCTCAGCCTCCCGAGTAGCTGGGACTACAGGCGCCCGCCACTGCGCCCAGCTAATTTTTTCTATTTTTAGTAGAGACGGGGTTTCACCATGGTCTCGATCTTCTGACCTTGTGATCCGCCCGCCTCGGCCTCCCAAAGTGCTGGGATTACAGGCGTGAGCCACCGCGCCCGGCCAACTTCTCTTACCTTGTCCTGCGTGCGCTGGAGGTGTCTCCTCCAGTGGTGCAGCCCTGCTTGGTTAAGTGCTGCAGGGACGATCTGAGGAATGAGGAGACCAACTTAGAGCCGTGTCTGCTACAACAGAGCCTAGTCCCCTAGAGGAGGTGTGCTTGTGGCAGGCACACTCCCACCAGGGACCTCTGCACGTGCTGTGTCTTCTGCCTGGAACACCCTCTCAAGCCACAGACTCCTGCTCCCCACCACGCACCTGGCGGGAGCTTTGGCTGTTTTGCGGTTTGGGGGTGCCCTTGACCCAGTGCCATCTGTCAAGCACCCCCAGACTTCAGTGGGCTGGCTGCCTTGGTGGCCTGGGTCTCATGTCTTTACCTTGGCTGTGTTCTCCAGGGAGTAAGTGCCTGGCTACATCTGGACCACTTTGCTCTTCAAAGTGAGATTTGAGAGGAGTGTTGCAAGAGTTTTCGGAGGCCCTTGCCCCCATCTTGGCGGCAGAGAGGATCACCATCCTCTTTCGCCCTCGGTTGGTTTCTGTTGAGTTGGCCCCAGCAGCCAGTGAGGCCAGGTGATGCTAGGCCACGGCCTGGGTACCCAGCAGCCCTCACAGCGTGTCTTTCTCTCACCAGGATGTGTTCGAAATGCGCTTTGCCAAGATGCCAGATGAGCCTGAGGAACCAGTGGTGGCCGTGTCCTCCCCGGCAGTGCCCCCTCCCACCAAGGTTGTGGCCCCGCCCTCGTCCAGCGACAGCAGCAGCGATAGCTCCTCGGACAGTGACAGTTCGACTGATGACTCTGAGGAGGAGCGAGCCCAGCGGCTAGCTGAGCTTCAGGAGCAGGTGAGGACGTTGGTGGCTCCATTCTTAATCCCCAGAGTCCATGGACCAGGGTGGCCTCCCCAGAAGTTTCTAAGAGATATTCTTGGCTCTGAGTTCCCAAGGGAGCAGAATTTTCACTGGACCGCCTGTGGCCTTTTCCCCTCTGCTAGGTCAAGTGCATGTTGATCATGCACGTATGTGTGTTATTTGTGTTGAGCTTGCAGTTGGGGATGGGGAGTGATGTGGCCATTTTCTGGGCAGAGAGGAGGTGGCTTGATCCTTTCAATGTCTGGAAGGAGGAGGTTGAGCCAGGATGTTCGTCTCTCCTGGGGCTACCTGGTTGTTCCTCTCCCTATAGCCAGTCATCAGGCCCTTCGTGCCTGACGTGTCTGTATGCTCTTAGTTAGCTTCTTAGGGGCTCTCCTTCTGGGATCAGGATGGCTGTGAGACTTAGTGTCTGTCAGCTTGATCAGCTCCTCTGTTGAGGAGGACACTGGCAATCTTTGGAGTTGAGGGAATGGGTGGAGATAGGCTTGTTAGGAATCTGGTTAACATGACAGGTGCAGAGCTGGGGGCCTTCCCTCCCCCTGCCTCCCCTACACACCCTGATGCCCCAGGTGCATGTTTTTTGGAGCAGTCGCCTGGGTCTTGGGTGACAGAAAAGTGGTCTTAGCCCTGAGTGTGTGTCTTGTCTGTGTGGTCCACAGCTCAAAGCCGTGCACGAGCAGCTTGCAGCCCTCTCTCAGCCCCAGCAGAACAAACCAAAGAAAAAGGAGAAAGACAAGAAGGAAAAGAAAAAAGAAAAGCACAAAAGGAAAGAGGAAGTGGAAGAGAATAAAAAAAGCAAAGCCAAGGAACCTCCTCCCAAAAAGACAAAGAAAAATAATAGCAGCAACAGCAGTGCGAGGTCTGTGTCCCCTGAGTTTGCCCTGGGTGGGGACCCTCCTTCCAGGGCCTGCTCTGAGACTGTGTGGGCCACTGCCCCTCCCCGTCCTCGTTGGGTGCGGAGGCTGCCCCTCTGCAGCGTGACTCCACAGGCCAGGCTGGTGGCCATTTGCACACAGGACTTAGCTGCACTGTCTCTGCCCCTTTCTGTAGGATGAGCCTTCGGGGCTCACCATGTTTCGTTGAGGGGGATGGGCGGCAAGGATGGCGCTGTAGCACAACCCCCACTCAGGCAGCCTGCAATCACAGTTGACTTTCAGTCTCTACTGGGTGCTCCCAGAGATTGAGTTGCCAATTCCCCGTTTCCTGTGAAGGCCGGTGGGTGGGGGGTATGGGAAGGGCGCCCCCGGCACCCCTTCACCCCAACATACATGTGGAGGAATGAGTGCCTGGCATCCTCAGGGGGCCCGTTCTTGATGATGTGTGCATCGTCCCTTCATAGCAAGAAGGAGCCAGCGCCCATGAAGAGCAAGCCCCCTCCCACGTATGAGTCGGAGGAAGAGGACAAGTGCAAGCCTATGTCCTATGAGGAGAAGCGGCAGCTCAGCCTGGACATCAACAAGCTCCCCGGCGAGAAGCTGGGCCGCGTGGTGCACATCATCCAGTCACGGGAGCCCTCGCTGAAGAACTCCAACCCCGATGAGATTGAGATCGACTTTGAGACCTTGAAGCCGTCCACACTGCGTGAGCTGGAGCGCTATGTCACCTCCTGTTTGCGGAAGAAAAGGAAACCTCAAGGTGTGCTTGGGCCCTCTGGGCGTGGGGGTCCTTCTGTGGGCCCCCTCAGTAACTTCCCTCCTTGCTCAGTCTACTCTCTGTGTGCTTTTTTTTTCCAATTATAATATTTGTGTTCTTGACACAGAAGTCTCTGAAAGGTTGTGACGTCACCCTCGCCCCTAGGCTGTCAGTGTCTTTCTAGATCTCTGACTGGTGGTGTCTGGGACCCCTCTGCACCTTGTTGCCTGAAGCTGTGTTCTAAACCAGAGCTGCTTTCGACCCAGGCTGCCTGCTGCTGAGTCTTCCTCTGGCCTCTTTGGGGAAGGAGGAAAGGCGGGTCTGCAGGGTCCCAGGACCTGTGTACCGATGGTTAATGTAGCACTGAACCGGCCTTTGTCCCTCTCTAGCAGGGACAGTTAGGTGTGGCATCCTTTCTGGACTCTTCCAAGCAGCTGTTTTGTGTCACACAGCTCATCTTGGCCTACAGCTTTCCTCTGAGGACTTAGGACCCAGTGTCAGGGCATTGCACAGTCTTTGTCCCCAGCCCAGACTGGCTCTTGGGATCCTTGGGCCCCTACCTGGGGCACACCACATGATTATTCCGGCGTGTGTCTGAACAGCTGTGTTGAGAGACTCCCTGGGGTCTCTCCCTGCCTTGTCTTACCTCTGGGCAGCATGTTCCTTTTGGATCCTCTTCTTCCCCTGTCAGAACAGTAACTGGGAGAATCCAAGCCTCATGCCCAGCAGTACCTTGTGTTAGGAAATTACCCCTCTGCCTGGTCTCTTGAATCCCTGATAAACCCCTCAAAGGGAACTTTGAGAGACTGAAGGAACCTTGAAATCCCAATGTCCGCAGTCTACGACCATGGGAACTGTGGGGCCACGTGAGTTCTGGGAGTGGCAGCTGGCAATTAGGAGCAGCCCCTGGGCCCACTGTGCACAGGCTCCTCACTGGTCCTTCCTCCAGATGGATGGGGTGTGCCTGTGGCTTAGAGCGGCCTCCTGGGCCATGGCCCTGCCTGACCAGCTCCCATTGCTTGGATTGCAGCTGAGAAAGTTGATGTGATTGCCGGCTCCTCCAAGATGAAGGGCTTCTCATCCTCAGAGTCGGAGAGCTCCAGTGAGTCCAGCTCCTCTGACAGCGAAGACTCCGAAACAGGTTAGGTGACTTGTGTCCTATGTGTCTTACCAAACTCCTCCCACCTGTGCCCGGCACCAGCTCAGTCCTGTGTCCAGGATGCTAGAGCCCAGAGACGGCCATCCCAGAACTTGCTGGGTTCCTCTGTCTGCCTGTCTGTATCGTCTCCCTGGGGCCATGGATAGCCTTGCATTCTGTGCAGCAGTGTCCCTGTCCGTCATGCTGTCCCTGCCAGGGGCTGGTCATGGAGGACAGATGGCCAAGGACATTGACACTGCGGAGCCCTGGATGGTGGGTGGCGAGGCTGGGCCATGAGGACTGTGGGCATGGGGGCCCAGGCTGTGCTGTTGACCTTGAGGTGACCGTACCCAGCTTTGTGCCCCAGAGGAGACTTCGTGTCCCTAGGGCCTTCCCCATATCACAGTCACATGCAGTGCGGCCGCTTCAGGGAGACACTTTGCTCGTTTCTGGTGGATATGGAGCAGTCTGCTGCTGGCCCCTGCCATCAGCTGGGCCCCGGCCATTGCCTGCTCCTCCCCAGAGTGTGCTTGTTGCTGTGTTGGCTGCTCTTGAATCTGCCCTAACTCCACACGCACCTGGACTTGGCGTGTCTCTTCTGCAATTCTAACTAACAGTCCCTTCTCTTCAAGCCCTGTGGGCCTGCACGTCGGACCCTGGGTTCTGCATTAGAGCCCACCTTCTGAGCAGCAGCCTCAGTGGGAGGTGGAGGCAGGTAGCAATTCTGGGTGCCAGGTGGGAGTGGAGAGGGTCTGCTCTCCTCCAAGTGTGCACTTTCCTCATTATTCTCAGGGGCACAGATGCTCAGGCTGGCGCAGAGGAGAGGATAGGGAGGGAGCCATGGTGCCCAGGAGGCCTGGCGACCAGCCCCTGCTGAGCGATGGAGCTAACATCCTGTGTTTATGGCCAACGGGGTTGCCACTAGGCTGGTGCAGCTGCGTCAGTGAGCTGGCGTGCTGCAGACCACCTGAGAGCTGGCCCTAGGGTCTCAGGCAGGCTGGGGAATGGGCATCCACAGTGGGGAACCTGTGTTTTGGCAGTAGACTCCTGCATGTTTTCCCACGGGCCTGTCGCATCCCTGGGATTTTATTCTAACTAGAAATAAATGCTAACCGTCAATAATCAGTGCATGTAAATAACTTGATCGTGCCAAGGAAGATTGAGGACCCCTCACAGCAGCTGGGGAGAGCCATGTTGCTCTGAGGTGTGTGCGCACAGATGGGGCGGGGGCAGGTGGCACCTCGGGTCTCGTCAGTATTCCTTTTCCCTTGGACAGCCTGGTGCCCTCTGCTTCCCAGGTGAGTGAGGAGACTTGCCTTGAAGTGGGCTGAAAGAACCTCCAGGACTCCAGATGCCCACATTCTCTAGCACAACTGTGCAGAATGCCCTGGGCAGCTCACTGGCCTCGTGGCCTTCCCTGTCGCCATCCTTCACGCTTTCATCTCTAACCGGCACTCTCCCCACACTGCTTTTGTAATCCATCAGCCAGCAGGAGGCGCTGCACCCCATGGCTGCCCAGGATAGGGCTGGCTCTGCTACCCGAAGCTAGGGCCTCCACTCGCAGCACAGTGAGTGGGGTGAATGGCTGTATTCTTGGATCCAATTAGCATTCCTGGTGGCCGCTGACTTTTCACTTTCGGTGCCAGCCGAGCCTCCAGCTTGCCTTCCTCTGAGTTTTTGCACCTCCTGTTTTCTAGCTGACTGCTCCTACCGGAGGTTTTGTAGCCTTTGCATCTAAGGATCTCAGTGACCAAGTGGAAACCCCAGATGCTGAAATTGTCAGGGGACCTGATTAACTAAAATGACATGGCATGGTTGTGATGGGGGTGCTACTTTAGCCCTCACAAGACAAGACACCTTAGAGGGCTGTGGACATCATATCCTGATTTCCAGTCTGTGGTCGTGGCCTTTGCCTTTGGCCTCTGCGTCCCTCTTCTGGGCTCCTCTGCTTTGGCAGAGAAGTTGGGAACGCTCCTGGCTTCCTGAGTGAGTGCCCCACACCCCTCCTCCCGCTGCTGAGATTTTATTATTTTTTCACTCCCCCACTTTAAAAAAAGTGGAAAGATTGTGCAACAAGTAATCTGAGAGTCCTGGGAACAGCTGTCCTGGCGGGAAGGAGGGCGAGATTTACTGTCTCAGAGCCGCTGGCTCCCAGGCTCCCAGGCTGTGGCGGTCCAGCCCTGGCCACTCGCGCAGCTGCCTGGGCTCTGGCCTTCCCCTCTTCCCAGACACCCTCCCCACCTTGGGTTTTGCCTGGCTCCCTTTTGTCTTCGCAGTCCTGGCCAGCAGGGGCTTTCCTTTGCCTTCTGCGTGCACTGAGTGAGCTCTGTCGTGGGCCGGCAGGGTGCTTCTGCTCTCAGACGGGGTTGCTGCTAGGGTTTTGTACGGCAGATCCCGAAGCGAGAATCCACATCCTGGCACCAATAAATGCAGCCTTCTCCTGCCCTGTCCTGCACAGGACTCTGCATTCTCAGGGCGGGGGGGCAGAGGGGGCGTAGCTCCTTCAGCAGCTGCTCTCCTGGGTCCAGGAAGTCCAGCAGCCCTGATGTCCATGGCCAGTTACAGGCAGCTCTGCCTTAGTGGGGGAGTGGGTCAGGGTGGGGGAACATTATTTCCCTTTGGTATTTTGGGGCCTAATTGATTTGCAGCTCCCCCCAACCCCCCTTGTTCTTGTGTTTCCATTTGGATTGGAGCCGAAATTCCTGAAAGGGCCTATTTTTGTCACTTATACTACGGGGTTAGTTCCACTGACACGGCCCTGAGACATGAATCACCAAAAGAAACCGAACAGAGTCACTAGATTGAGGCTGGGGGGTGTGATACTGAACACTCCTCCTGGCAGCTATCCATAGACCAGGATGCTGTAGACTGATGCAGGCGTGGAGTGGTCCTCTGCGGCCAGGCTCCAGTTCAGGAAGCCACGGAACACAGGCAGGAGGAGGATGGCGGCGGTGGGTGCTGCTTTCCCAGCTGGGTCCCATGCTACCATGTATTCCCCACCCTCTGCCCCGGCAGCATGCAGTGCAGTGGGCCAGCTCTACCACTTCCTCTGATTCCAGCTAGTGCTTGGGCTGGGGTCTTTCATTGAGCTGTGATTCCAGCTAAAGCCTGGAGCTGCTTGAGGGTTCTGTATTGTGACAGGCAGGGGTAGGGCACAAATGCCCCCCTCCCACCACCCCTAGGGCATCTGCAGACCTGGGGGGATCAGGCTGGAGGAAGACACTGTCTGTGGTAGGCTGTGGACAGTACTGTGGACAGTACTGTGGCTTTGCTGTCATTAGCAGCAGGGTTAGGTCTGCCCAGCATATGGGGCAGGGCATGTCCTAGGAATCTTCTAGCTTTCACTTGTCACATTGCTGACATCTGGCTCTTCCCAAGTGTCATGCACAGGTCTTTGTGAGCCGAGGTGTCTCCACAGCTTATATTCCTCTTAGGGTTACCCCTTTCACCTCAGCTACCTGGGCTGGGACAGGGTCTCAGGGAGGTGTGAGAGATCCTCCTGGGCTTTGGTCTGGTCTTCTAGTTGGAGCGGGAGCGCAGTCCAGCTATTTTAGTCTCCTGGCTTCCTTTTCCCAGGATTGGAGCGTGTGGGTGTTTCTTAATGGCTCCAGGGGAAAAAGGAATGCTTGATGTTTTGGAAAGATTCGAGCTGGGAAGTGCAGACAGAGGCCATGGGGCGTTCTTACCACACAACCAGCCTCAGCTTCCTGACCCCCAGGGTCTTTGAGGCACTTAGTCGCATCGCCAGGCCTGCTGCTTGCCTCCTCCACAGTGTGGCGCTTACCTAGGGGAAGGGTGAGGACCCTGAAGGTGGGGGAATAGGAAGAGACTTGAAGATAGGGCAGTAGCCTTTCCGTCTGCACAGGCAGGTGACTCCCCCTACACACCCAGTATTTGCAGCTGGAGGGATTCTGGGGCTTCATGGGCGGGTGAGGGTGAGCCTTGTGGAATGTGGCCCGGAGTGAGAGGCCGCCAGTGGGCGGGTTTTTCCCATGCCCGCACTCAGGGGCCAGGGAGTAGTAGCACGTCGGTTGCATCCGTGACTCCAGCAGAGGCATCTGCTCTGCTGCGTGGGTGGGAACAAGCCCAGCGCCCCTCCCTGGTCCAGGGAGCCATGTTAGATGCCCCAGAAAAGGAAAGAAAGGACAAGACTTTATTCCTTAATGTGTTTCTTTTTCTTTTTTTCTTCCTCTTCAACAGTGTATATAATAGGTTCTGCTTTTTACAGAGTTTGAACTTTTTGTTTGGGGGATCTGGAGGAATGCAGAAATGAGGCTGTTTGCTCTTTCCCCTCCACTGGGGATCCTGCATTCTGGTACCTCCTTTCTTGGGGACCCAGGCGGAAGGGCTGGCATTGCCTCCCTGAGAATAGATAGTGCGTAGCCCCTGGATGTGAGATGAGCTCAAAGTCAGCAGGGGCCTAGTTGGCTTGCCATGCCTGTCTGGTGGGACAGGGCAGGGGCACCACTCAAATTCAAAAGAAGCCGCTTGAGGGCAGTAAAGGAAATGCCGGCGTGCACTCAGGCAGGCAGGGCACTCGTGGAGCTTGGTAGTGGGGGCCAAAGCCACCCTGTAGAAGCTGAACAGGCTGGGGGTGGTTTCCGAGGCACTCATGCATTCTGCCTCTGTGACCTTTCTAAGGGGGTGGTGGGTCTGTCCCTACCTATGGTTAGCCAGGCACGGGGCAGGGCTCCAGTCTCCAGTGCTGTTCTTGTGCCCATCAGCCACCAGGGTGCAGGAGGCTGGCTCGGTCTGCAGTTCTTCTGTTCTTGTGACTTAAATGGTACATTCCACACCATTTCTCTCACACTGGTTTCTCTCTCCCTCTACGTAGGTCCTGCCTAATCATTGGACACGGACTCTTAATAAAACGGTCTTCAGTTCCAGATTCCTTCCCAGCAAGCTATAGCTTAAGTCCATTTTCTTCCGTGAAAGGGACAGGACTCCATCAAGTTATGGAATTCCTCAGAGCCCTGGGCCTGTCCCCCGGGGTGGATTAGTCATGTCCAGCAGCACACGCCTAGTCCCGCCTTCGGGAAGGCTGCCTGCCTGGCCAGCAGCCCGGGCCTCCCTGTGTAAAGACTGCCTGGCTGTCCTGCCAAGCCTCCCTGGTCCTCTGGGGTCCTCTGGGTGGGTGGCATCTCCTGGAGGGTGATGACAATCCCCCACACATGCATTCATGTGGTGCTGCTCTGTGTGCAAAGCCAGACCCCAAGTATGTTTTCTCTCTTTGTCCCATCCCTCTTTTTCTGGGACTTTGGACCCTAACTACTTCCCTCCTGAACCTCGCAGTGACATTAGTCCAGGAGAGCTCTTGTTCAGTGTGTAGAAGAACACTCTGACCTCTAGAGCTGTCCCAGATAAGGAGTGGGAGCTTTAGAGGCAAGGCCTCTCGATCCTGGAGGGCTCAGTGAGGCTCTTCCCACAGCATGTTTCTCACTGATACCCTATAAGGCTCGAGCCACCGCTGACTCTAAGCCTTTTGGAGTCTTTCCTCCTCCGTCTCCATTGTTCCCGTGCATTTCCAAAAGCTTAAGTTGCCTGGCGGGCATTTCCCCAATTTCTTTGGCCTCCCTCTTCTCAAGTCACATAGGGAAAGTACCTCCTGGAACCAGGCTGCAGTGTGCAGGACCTGCCGGGCAGGCACTGGTGAAGGGCCTTGGGCCCATCATCCCCCAACCCCACCTCACCCCACCCACCTCCTCTAGGGGGGCGGATCTGGGCTGGTGGACTGGAGAGGGTGTCACAGACCCTCAGGGACTGCCCCATGGACACCTTTGATTGGTGTTAACAGTGTGAACATTTTTCCCGTCTTCAGTCCCTTAGAATAACGACAGCCCCTGGGGTTGGGGCAGGCGAGGGTGGCCACATCATCCAAGCCCTCCCAGAGGTACTAATAGGCTTTTTTGCTCTAAAAATAAATACCGGCCCTTTTTTGGTCACAAATCCAGCATCTCAGCAGAAAACTGCCTGACATGAAAAGTCCCCTAAGGAACTGCATCTGCGTTTCAGGGGCTTTTCATTTTTTTCTCCTTTTTTAAAGTGTAGATTGTGGGTGCTTCCTAAAGGCCTGCCTTCTTCTGAAACTGGAAGTGGGCTGTCGCCATGGGCAAGCCCTCGGGTGCCGGCTCCCCGCCGGTGTGGGAGCTCTGGCAGCTCTCCTCAGCTCCCTGGGCTTGAGCAGCTGCAACTGCCCCAGATTTGCTGTGGAAGCAGGGGCTGGCCCTGGCCTCACCAGAGCCTCCCGGGGCCTGCATTGATGCTCAGGAGTTCCTGGGCTGCTCTTGATCCTCTCTGGGCGTCCAGCTTCCAGTCAAGCTCCGTTTGCCAAACAAACTATTCTGAGCTGCCCTTTGGCCTGCGCCTGTTGTGTTCCTGTTGCAGCCCCGCCTGGCTGAGACGGGGGCAGGCGGGAGAGCCTTCATGCCCAGATTCCCACAGGACAGTTGGGGAGCTGCTGGCATTGTCTTTCTGGGAAGATTCTGCTTTCTTGGACCAAATGGCAGCCTGGATTCCCAGTGTCAGGCCTGCATGCTGCCCCTGCCCCCCACACACACACGCGCGCGCGCGCATACACACACACTGCGCGCGCGCACACAGTGCACATGGGCCATAGCCACAGGCCAGCTCTCCTCCAGGGTCCTTTCAACTTCACTGTCCAGGGACCCTCTCGTTCTTGCCCATGGGGCTTCCATCTGGCAGAGAACGCTCAGGGCTTGTTGAACTTGAAAGCACATTAGACTTAAGCTGTCACCTGTGCTTGGTGCCCCAGGAACAGCCAGAGAGGACAGTGCCCACTCACTTCTCCTTGTTGGCAGCCTCCTGTGCAGGAAGTGCCAGCCGGGCCTCAACGCACCAGCTGGCTGTGGGTCCTGAGGAGGAGCGGGAGGCGGCCGCTCAGTGCAGGCGGGGACTCCTCTCCTCTGCCCTGACCTTACCCTCCATCCTGCCTCCTTCATTGGAGTGGGGCTGGGGGGTGGGCGGAATCAGTGTTTTAATCGGATTTTTAAAAAACATTTTATTTCTTTGTACAATTACCATCCTATGTAAAGATGAAATTTGTGTTGAGTTGAAGATTGTCATGGAATAAAGATCACACCGTACTTGAGGCCATCTTCATGTAACCCTTTCTAGAGAGTTTTGTGTGGGGGTGTCTTGGGGCTGGTGTGTTGTGAAGCTGTGCACTTCCTGTCTTGTCTTTTACTGGTAACTCCGACACAAGGCTCAGACCACGTGGGCCAGATGGGGCTACCTCTACCACCAGCCCCTTTAGTCATCTGGTCCTGGGGGTCTGCCGTGCACCTCTCCCCCACTTGTTAGTCCTGCCTTGCCTGGGGGCCCCAGCACTTGCAAGGGGCCCTGGAGACAAGTCCCTAGGATATTACCTGTGGCCTTTCCGAGGCAGCTGAGACATGCCCCCTGGAATCCCCACAGGCCCTGCTACATCTCCTCCTGTGGGCCTTTGCTTACAGCCTGCAGGCTGTGAGGGGTTAGAGTGGCCATTCCTCTTTTACAACTGAAAAAACAAGGTTTCTTCCAAGGCCACAAGACAACAGGCGAGCCCCAGCATGTCCTTCCCTTGCACTCACACTTTCTCCCTCAACTCTGCATCTGGACACATCCCCGAGGCTTCTCCTAGTCAGATTTCACACGGTGGCCCTGCTGCTTCCCGCTACCTTCCGCCTCCTGCCCCAGGTCCCCTCCAAGGTATGCCCAGCATGCCCCCAGACACCATGGCTCCTTCACCTCCTCACACTGGGATTAGTGCTGGGAGAGAAGCCGTGGCCTTTTCTTCCTGCTTCCCTAGTGTGCAGGGTCTCACTGGTCCTGTGGCCGCCAACCTCTGCAGCCAGTGTTCCTCCCCGCTGCACCACAGCAGTCAGACTCCCTGTTGCCCTGACTCTGCAAATCTACCCGAGCTTTCCCTTCTGGCATGTCTCACCCACAACAGTCTCTCTCTCACCAGATGTCATACTCTGACCCAGAGCGTCCTGAGCCCTGTATGCAGGTTTGAGGTGGGGCCCCAGGTTCCCCTGTGTCCCCAGTTGCAGCCCCTGGTCATTTGTACAAGGACGTGTGTCTGTAGCTGCTGAGGTCTGTGTCCGTGTCTTGTTTCGTGTGGAGTGGTGAGCTCTTACAGGGCACAAGGTCTTTCCCCATCCCTTTTGGTGTCTTGCTGCACTGAGGGCCACGAGCCTCACAGAAGCTTAGCGTGGCCCTCCACGAAGCAGATCCAAGTGGAAGGAGCCTCGATTTGGGCAAAGCATGTGTCCTCCAACACCAGCAGCAAGAGGCAGCACCCTGGCAAGGAGCTCAGGCAAAGCCAGGCAGTGCCATGAAGTGCTTCTCAGTGACAGGAATCCAAAAGGCGCCATATCATGGGCCCGGCCTCCAATCTGGTGGCTGGCGACTGTATGACCTGCCAGCCCGTGAGCACTGGCCAGGGCTCATGTCCCCCACTGGGGATTGTACACCATCCATGTTTGGTGAGGGGACATCCAGCTGGCAAAAGTCCCTTAGTGTAAATCTCTGGGGTGGGGACAGAGGTGGACATGCTGGCTCTTGAGTACACCTCGCAGGGGCAGACACACCCTGGACCCATCCACCCCGCTGTGGTGCCAAGCTGTCAGCCCACAGGAGCGAGGGCACATGCCGCCTTCTGTCTGCAGCATGGTGACTGTGTCCCAAAGCAGGGACTTCTGAGGTCCACCTACCTCTTTAGTTGCTGGTCATTCCCAGGGGGCCAGCCTGCTCCTTTTTTTTTCCTCCTGGAGTGGGCTCTGTATGTTCTCCCTTGCCGATATGTTCCTCACCGTCCTGTGGCTCTCGCCCCAGCTGAGCCTCTCTGCTTCCCCTTGGAGAATGGAAAGGAGTGGGCCTCAGAGGGCCATGCAGTTGGAGGCCCCTGTGAAGCTGCTTTTTAGCCATGTGACCCTAGACGAGTCTCCTCCCTTCTCAGAGCCCCTCTTTTCTCAACTGTCAGATGAATGTGACCATTGCAGCCATCACAAGTTGTTGGAAAACTGAGCAGGTTGCCGTCCAGGCCATGCACTCAGTCCCTATAGTGAGTGACTGACCCTTTTATAGTGGGAGGCGTTGGGCAAGCTCTCAGCTTCCGGTGCGGCTGTGGTGATCTGAAGCTTGGCAGGGGAGGCTTTTTCAGGCACAGTCCCTGCTAGGAAAAACAGCAAGCAAGTGGGTAGGTGATGCCTCGCACGTCTCTCCCTCCCCCGTGATGACCAACTCATCCCGCTTCGAACCCGGCTGCCCTCTCTCAGGGTCACTGGTCCTCCTGAACGTGCCCTGTTTTTTCCTCTTTCTCCATCCAAGGCCAGCTCACTCACCACCTCCCCCAGAGCCTCACTACCTTCTCTTTTCCTCTGCAGAGATGGCTCCGAAGTCAAAAAAGAAGGGGCACCCCGGGAGGGAGCAGAAGAAGGTACATGGGCTCAGGGGGCATCCTCCATTATGTGGGAAACTGGGTCTGGCCCTGGCCAGTTCTGCCTGCCTGACATCAGCCTGTCTGTCTGTCTGTCTTTCTGTCTGCAGCACCATCATCACCACCATCAGCAGATGCAGCAGGCCCCGGCTCCTGTACCCCAGCAGCCGCCCCCGCCTCCCCAGCAGCCCCCACCGCCTCCACCTCCGCAGCAGCAACAGCAGCCGCCGCCCCCACCTCCCCCACCATCCATGCCTCAGCAGGCAGCCCCGGCGATGAAGTCCTCGCCCCCACCCTTCATTGCCACCCAGGTGCCCGTCCTGGAGCCCCAGCTCCCAGGCAGCGTCTTTGACCCTATCGGCCACTTCACCCAGCCCATCCTGCACCTGCCGCAGCCCGAGCTGCCCCCTCACCTGCCCCAGCCGCCTGAGCACAGCACTCCACCTCATCTCAACCAGCACGCGGTGGTCTCTCCTCCAGGTGAGCCGTGGCCCACCCCAGTGTGGGCTGAGACCCCTTCCTGCCTCGGTTCGCCTATGTGGTGTCTGAGTACTCTGGCTGGGCGGCAGCTTAGCCTCAGCGGCTCTGGTCTCTAGAGGGAAGATCCGCGGTTTCTCAGGGCCATCTTGGAAGTTAAAGGAGATGCTTCAAGACAGGTCTTGCAAGTTGATTCAGAAGATTTTTGTTTTTGTTTTTGTTTTTTAAACACCTGAGATCATTTGAGTAACAATCTAGATTTTGACTTACTTTTCCTGCTGGGCCAGGCGTCATGTTAGATGAGAAGAGCTGCGACCCCTCTGTAGCTTTTCTCATCAGGGGTTGGGAGGTGCACTCATGCAATGGGATTCCTCCCGTGGAACCTGGACAGCACTCACCTGGGGGATATGGGGACAGGGCCACCTTCCTGGGGGCCTGGGCAACGACCGGGCAAGTGAGGGACCAAGCTCTGCACTGAGGTCTGAAGGGCCATTGTGAGCATGGGGAGCAGGAGCTGGGGACACAGAGCATAGGGCAGGACGACACTGCCCTAAAGCCCTCTCTGGAAGCTGGCTGCTGCTCTGGAGTTTGTGGGAGACCACGGTAGGTGGGGAGGGAGTGCCAGTTTGAGGGAAGCCAGTAGGAGGCCACTGGAGTCCAGATGAGGTCAGGATGGAGCAGAAAGGCCAGGCTGGGGCCACAGGCGCTCAGGCCTCACCGCCTCGGTATTGTGTCGTTCCAGCTTTGCACAACGCACTGCCCCAGCAGCCATCACGGCCCAGCAACCGAGCCGCTGCCCTGCCTCCCAAGCCCGCCCGGCCCCCAGCCGTGTCACCAGCGTTGACCCAACCACCCCTGCTCCCACAGCCCCCCATGGCCCAACCACCCCAAGTATTGCTGGAGGATGAAGAGCCACCTGCCCCACCCCTCACCTCCATGCAGATGCAGCTGTACCTGCAGCAACTGCAGAAGGTGCAGCCCCCTACGCCGCTACTCCCTTCCGTGAAGGTGCAGTCCCAGCCCCCGCCCCCCCTGCCGCCCCCACCCCACCCCTCTGTGCAGCAGCAGCTGCAGCAGCAGCAGCCACCACCCCCGCCACCCCAGCCCCAGCCCCCGCCCCAGCAGCAGCATCAGCCCCCTCCACGGCCCGTGCACTTGCAGCCCATGCAATTCTCCACCCACATACAACAGCCCCCACCACCCCAGGGCCAGCAGCCCCCCCACCAGCCCCCGGGCCAGCAGCCACCCCCACCGCAGCCTGCCAAGCCTCAGCAAGTCATCCAGCACCACCATTCACCCCGGCACCACAAGTCGGACCCCTACTCAACCGGTAAGTGGCCCTCACCTGTGGACTCTAGGGAGGCTGGTGCTGGGCCTGTAGTTTTGTCCTCAGGAAGCCAGAAGGGTTAACTCATGCTTTAGGCTGCAGTGGGTTCAGAGCCGAGCCTCAAAGTCTGGCTGTTTGGAGGGGGACCTGGAAGGGTCATTGGTGCTTTCTGCAGCGTGTTTATCAGGTGTCTGTCTTGCTTGTGAGTCGAGATCGCCCAGAATAAGGCCCCTCTCGTCCCTCTTAGAACTTAGAGTCAGGAGCACGACAATGCTAGGTGACTTCTCGCTAGGTGGGGAAGCTAGGGGCCCAGGGGAGGCACCTGATCCACCTCGAGGGGGTCAGGATATGCTTCCAAGAGGCAGTGATCACAGACAGGTAGCAGCTAACTTAGAAAGCAGAGTGAGTAGTGAAGTTCAGGGAGAGCCAGAACCGTGGTGGGGAGCACTGCGCTGGAAGCTCAGAGGCAGCTCAGAGCCCGCCCGGGACCTGTCCTCGTCACCTGTTCCCAGCCTCCAGTCCAGTCCAGGCCACCCTTTTCCCATTGACAGCATTGGTCAGGCCACACCTTCTCACCTTTTCTGGGCAGTTAAGTGTCAGTAACCAAAATGTCCTGGCTGGCTCTGGCAGGGGACGTTCTGGTCAGTGCCTCCTGATGTGGTGCTGCAGGGTTAGGGTGGAGGGTCCCGGCCTCAACAGTGTAGATGGTGCTGTCTGTCTTGGGCGTGTACCAGGTGCTACCTGCAAATCAGCAACAAGGCAGGCCTGTGATTACTCCTAACTCAACAAAAGCTGCTGGGTGCAGGCCGAGTGCGGTGGCTCACGCCTGTAATCCCAGCACTTTGGGAGACCAAGGCAGGTGGATCACCTGAAGTCAGGAGTTTCAAGACCAGCCTGACCAAGATAGTGAAACCCTGTCTGTGTTAAAAATACAAACATTATCCAGGCGTGGTGGCAGGCACCTGTAATCCCAACCACTCGGGAGGCTGAGGCAGGAGAGTTGCTTGAGTCTGGGAGGCGGAGGTTGCAGTGAACTGAGATCGTGCCACTGGACTCCAGCCTGGGTGACAGATTGAGACAACATCTCAAAAAAAAAAAAAAAAAAAAAAAAAAGCTGCCAGGTGCCAAGTGGATCGCTGCGTGTCCTGAGCCAGGAACAGCTGCCTGTCCTCCTCGGGAAACACTGGTGTTGGGCTTCGCAGCTGTGCGGCTGTGCCTGTTCTCACACGAAGCAGGGCCAGGCTCCTGTTGGGGGTAATAGACGGAATGCAAGGCATTTAGAGCCAGCACTCAGGTGCACCGGGCGCCTACCAGGACTGAGGCAGGTCTCCTCCAGCCAGCTCTCCTTTAGGTCCCTGACCCTGACTCGAGCCCCAACAGGCTAGGATGGGGCATCAAGAGGAGTGTGGATTGGGATCATGCTGGGAGCTTCGGGCCAAAAGCCAAGTTGTTAGACTCCCAGAGAGACTTAACAGGCATCCCTGGGCACCCTGCCAGCTTTCAGGAGCCATCCGTGAGCCACCCTCTGAACCCACCAACAGGCGGGTGGTTTCTATAAACCACAGCCCCCGGCGCCTACTGTTGCCCAGGTCAGACTCAGCAGGTGCTGAAGGCTTCCCACCCTGGGTGGGTGGGAAGCTGTTGCAGTCGTGTGCCTGTGGATCCCTGGCGGGCCAGACCTGGGGCTCTCCAGCACTGAATGGAGATGGCAGTGCCCAGAGTGGTCCCAGTGTGCTAGAATTGAAGGAGACGTCAAGGCCAGGAAAACCAGCCACACAGGGCAGTGGGCTGCGGGGACAGGGTGGGCCTGGCCACCATATGGGCTCCAAGCAGCTGCAATGTCTTCTGGCATTAGGAGTGGGTCCTGGCTCTAGAGAGGCAGGAGAATCTACCACACCTGGGGCATTGTGGTTTGCTCCAGGCCTATGAAAATAGGTGCCTCCAGCCAACAGGACTCTGGAGAACCCACGGGTGCCTGTGCTGGCAGACGGTGGAAGGAGATGGGCGTGAGGCTAGGCTGGGAGCAAAAGCATTGCAGAGAGGCAGCCTCCTTTGTGGACAGTGTGGCTTGTCCCGAGCTGGAGCTAGTCAGTGGGCGGTGAGGCCCCTTGCCTGCAGGGATTCCAACAGAGAGAGGCCACGTGCTGAATGGCCAGGAGTCAGCTCCTCCAGCTGCGCAGTCCCGAGGTGCTGGCTTACTGTGATTCAGAGCCCAGTAGTCCCTGTGGCTACCGGATCCTTCCCGGCCTTGGGTTGGATGCAGGTGGCAGGCTGGTCTGTTTCCAAAAAGAGACAGCTCCAGGCCCTGTTCTGCCTGCCCCCCACTCGGCCCAGGTGGAGGCCAATTCCAGGCTTCCCTCTTCTGTGGGGCGTGCAGGCTGAGTGGGGAATTAGGACCATGGGGAGGGTCCTGAGCATCCCCAACCTCAGGAGTGAGTCCTGCACCCCCTGCTGTCATCCAAGTGGGCCAGGAACCCAGGCTGAGCTTTGTGGGGTTAAAAAGTAATAGGGCCCAGGCCCTGCCAAGCCCACATGTGTCAGGATCTGTGTTTGCCACAGCATCCCAGATGGTTCTGATGCACACAGGAGGGTCAAACACCAGGACTGGTGCCACAGGGCTCCAGAAAGCCCTGCTGCACACTGAGTTATTACCCACGTGCAGGGGGACACAGGGCACTCAGCCCTTTGGGGGAGGGGTCATGTCCTCACCAGGCCCAGTCTCTTGCATGGGTCTTTACTTTCTTGAGCTGAACTGATGGACCCTTGTCCCAGGGCCTGGGTGGCATGTGCAGGTTCTCCGTCCAGCCCATCTTTTCCTTCCTGACAATTCTCTCAGGGCCCAAGTGGCCCAGGGCCTGCAGCTCTAAGCCAGCCCCTTGACATATTCCTTGTCCCCTCTCCTAGGTCACCTCCGCGAAGCCCCCTCCCCGCTTATGATACATTCCCCCCAGATGTCACAGTTCCAGAGCCTGACCCACCAGTCTCCACCCCAGCAAAACGTCCAGCCTAAGAAGCAGGTAACGGGCAGGGCTGGGCCATAGTCTCCAGGGCCAGGCGTGGACCGGGGCCGGGGGTACCTGCTCACCTCACCAGCTGCTGTGCCTGTGCCATCCCAGGAGCTGCGTGCAGCCTCCGTGGTCCAGCCCCAGCCCCTGGTGGTGGTGAAGGAGGAGAAGATCCACTCACCCATCATCCGCAGTGAGCCCTTCAGCCCCTCGCTGCGGCCGGAACCCCCCAAGCACCCGGAGAGCATCAAGGCCCCCGTCCATCTGCCCCAGCGTGAGTGCCCTGTCCGCCCACAGCCAGGGCTCAGGTCCCCAGGCCTATGTTGGACGTGAGCTTGCTGTGGGGCTGGTGGACCATGCGCCGCCGTGGGCCTGGGCCCATGGGCTGTTTATGTTCCAGGGCCGGAGATGAAGCCTGTGGATGTCGGGAGGCCTGTGATCCGGCCCCCCGAGCAGAACGCACCGCCACCGGGGGCCCCTGACAAGGACAAACAGAAACAGGAGCCGAAGACTCCGGTTGCACCCAAAAAGGTCGAGATGGAGGTCCATGGGTGTCGTTTGCCCCTTGGCCATGGAAGGTGCCATGCTGGGCATGCCCCCTGCTATGCCCTTTAGGCACAGCAGACCCCTCACCCACCACAACCTCTCTGTTCTGCAGGACCTGAAAATCAAGAACATGGGCTCCTGGGCCAGCCTAGTGCAGAAGCATCCAACGACCCCCTCCTCCACAGCCAAGTCATCCAGCGACAGCTTTGAGCAGTTTCGCCGTGCTGCTCGGGAGAAGGAGGAGCGTGAGAAGGCCCTGAAGGCTCAGGCTGAGCACGCTGAGAAGGAGAAGGAGCGGCTGCGGCAGGAGCGCATGAGGTGGGCGAGGGCTCTGGTCGGGGCATGGGGACTCCTGGGGCCACACCAGTCCCCAGGCTGACTGGGACCCTCTGCCCAGGAGCCGAGAGGATGAGGATGCGCTGGAGCAGGCCCGGCGGGCCCATGAAGAGGCTCGCCGGCGCCAGGAGCAGCAGCAGCAGCAGCAGCAGCGCCAGGAGCAGCAGCAGCAGCAGCAACAACAAGCGGCTGCAGTGGCTGCCGCTGCCACCCCCCAGGCCCAGAGCTCCCAGCCCCAGTCCATGCTGGACCAGCAGAGGGAGTTGGCCCGGAAGCGGGAGCAGGAGCGAAGACGCCGGGAAGCCGTGAGTCTGGAGGCCTGGTGGGGACCCTGGCCTAAGGGTTAGCTCCTGGGGGAGCTGGGAAAGGGGTACTGGAGACTGGACAGGGAGGGGCAGCAGGGGAGCCCAGGCCCTGCTGGTCAGCGTGCGGTCCTCTGGGCTCAGATGTAGGGGCCTGAGTGCTGTGTGTGAACGGGATGGGCGCTGTGAGGGGTCAGCCCTGGGGAGGGCAGTGGGTGTGAGGACTTGGAGCTGCAGGGTGGCTAGGTCACCTTCCTGACTCACTCCTTCCTTTCTCCTCCAGATGGCAGCTACCATTGACATGAATTTCCAGAGTGATCTATTGTCAATATTTGAAGAAAATCTTTTCTGAGCGCACCTAGGTGGCTTTTGACTTTGATTTTCTGGCAAAACATTGACTTTCCATAGTGTTAGGGGCGGCGGTGGAGGTGGGAGCAGCGGCCAGGGGATGCCTCAGGGCCTGGCCCTCCTGCATGCTATGCCCGGGGCAGGCCTGACGGGCAGCTGAGGATTGCAGAGCCTATCTGCCTTACGGCCGGTCGGACAGACGTCCCGCCACCCACCACCCCGCACAGGACGTCCGCTCAGCGCACGCCTTGTTACGAGCAAGTGCCGGCTGGATCCAAGCCCTGCATCCCCACGTGCGGGGCAGAGGCCCTTCTCTCCGCCAAATGTCTACACAGTATACACAGGACATCGTTGCTGCCGCCACCGTGACTGGTTTTCTGTCTATAAGAACGTGACGTTCGTGACGTCCTGCCCGCCAGGAGTCCTTCCCCACACCCTAGCAATCGCCGCCCGCTCCCAGGAGGCCAGGGCAGGCCCGCGTGGGCTGGAAGCGGGCGAGGCCAGCCCACCCCCTCGCTGGCACTGACTTTGCCTTGAACAGACCCCCCCGACCCTCCCCCACAAGCCTTTAATTGAGAGCCGCTCTCTGTAAGTGTTTGCTTGTGCAAAAGGGAATAGTGCCGTGGAGGTGTGTGTGTCCATGGCATCCGGAGCGAGGCGACTGTCCTGTGTGGGTAGCCCTCGGCCGGGGAGTGAGGCCGCCAACCAAAGTCAGTTCCTTCCCACCTGTGTTTGTTTTTTTTTTTTTTTTTTTTTTCTATATATATTTTTTGTTGAATTCTATTTTATTTTTAATTCTCTCTTCTCCTCCAGACACAATGGCACTGCTTATCTCCGAAATGGTGTGATCGTCTCCTCATTGAGCAGCGGCTGCCACCGCGCTGTGGGTAGTGTGTGACCGTGGCTGTACTGTATAGTGAACATAGTTGGCATATCTTTGTTTGAAGTTTGTTGGTGACTCCACCAAACTGGTGTAAAAAAAGAAAAAGCTCAAAAAAATCCACAAAAAAGACAAAACACAAAAAAATCCGCCTATATTTTACTCAGTTTCAAACTTTATTAGTCTATTTTTAATTATAAAACCAGAAAGCTGCGATTTCTTTTCCTTCCCCTCCCCCCCCCACCCATTTGTTGGCTTTTTTGTTTTTTAATGTCAGATCTGTTGAGTTGGGTTTTTTTTTTTTTTTTTTTTTTTTTTTTTTTTTTTTTTTACTGAGAAAGGAAGGGCCAAGGGATGAGGTGGGCACCAGACCCTGGGGGCGCCAACAGACTGAGACTCCCCCACCTGGCGCCCAGCCCTGACCAGCTGGCCGCTCCTGCCCATGCTTTTTTTTTTAATTTTATAATTGGAGCCCTTGGTGAGGTTACGCGTGCCATGAGAACCCACTCTACACCATGACGCTGGTGCCTCAGTGTTGGCCAAACTCTGGAGTCACTGACTGGTTTGACTTTCATACGGTGAATATGCATTTGGTCTGTACTGATCATGGAATAAACACATCTCTCTTTTTTAATGCTGGCGTCTCCCTGACATTTCTTTGTGAACTATTGCCTAGGCTAGGCCCAGGGGACCCCCTGGACCCCAGACCACCTCTGTACAGGATCTACCGCCAGGGATTACCTAGCCCCTCTCCTGTGACCTGTCCCTGTCTGCCCTGGGCAGGAGCCATGCAGGCTCATACCAACCACCCCAAGCTGAAGCTGTGATGCAGAGCCCAGTACCCATCCTTGTGGACCCTGGCCGAGGTGGAGGGTGTACTCCAGCAGAACCCTGGCCAAACTCCAGACAGTATTCTTCCCTCCACTCTACTCCATCCTGTCCCCCCATTCACCAAAGGTCTTGGGCCACTTCTCCCACCTTGCCTGCCTCAACCTAACTCCTCCTTTCATTTAAGCTCAGGGTTAACCAGATATTCTTAGATAAGTCTACATCCCCCGAAATAGAATCCTAACCCCCCCCCATGCATATACACACACGCGTGCACATTGCTGTCCCAGAAAGCCCACAGGTGGCCACCCTGCCTGTGTGCCCACCTGTGTACGCACATGCCCCAGCCACAAGGCACGGGTGACGGCCAAGAAGAGCCCCTAAGATGTAAGATACAAGTATATAATTTATATGTATGCAGAGACAAACTGAAACATTTCTAGCACTGTTTATTAACCTACATCCCCTCTTTTTGACCTGAAAGGTCCTTTATTGTCTGGATCTGCCAAATCTCCCTGTGAGGGTGTGGTTCAGGCATCCAGCCAGAGGCCCCCCACTTCCTCGATGTCCCTGCCCACTCAGGCACTTCCTCATATACCACCGTGCCGCTTCAAGTGTGACGTATTTAGGTTCTTTGGGGTTTCTTCCATCTCATCCCACTCCCTCATTTTTGTTCCTTGTTTTGTTCAGACACTTCCCCAGGCTGGGTCCAACTGCTGAGCTGGATAGTTTTCTCTGCACCTTCCTGCTGAAGATTTAACTCTGCCATGGCCTTCTCCACACCTCCCTGATGGGTGTCTCTCTAACTGGGTTGTAATTAGAACTGGGATCTATTTAATTTCTCCAGCCATTTCCCAACCCTTCCCACAGTACTAGAAATCTTAGTCCTATACCAGAGTAAGAGGTGTGTACAAGCCCCCACTGTACTGTATGCACGGATCGCTTGGCCAATAATTATGTCAGTGAATCTGAGAGCTGTATTAAACACTTTAGACATTTGTAGAAGGGAATTCATAGACTTTTCACTTATATACGAAAGGTTTTTTTTTTTTGTGCAGTTCTCATTGCAAAAATAAACATTTGTACTGAATATAAAGTTACTCTCCTGTGACGACTGCTGTCTTTTTGTTTGAGGGTAGACAGAAGCGGGGAAGGTGAGGGCTGGGGTTCAGTGATGTGTAGCAGAGGAAGAAGGGAGGTTCCCAAGACATGCACCACCCATGCGGCCAGATTAGTGGAGTCAGGAGGGAGAGATCCTGGGAACATTAAATTGTGAGAGAATTGATTTAATGGAAGGTGTAAAAGAAAAAGCTGCCAGGCACGGTGACTCATGCCTGTAATCCCAGCACTTTTGGGAGGCCGAGGTGGGAGGATCGCTTGAGGTCAGCAGTTAGAGACTAGCCTGGCCAAGGTGGTGACACCCCGTCTCTATTGAAAAATACAAAAAATTAGCTGGGCGTGGTGGCACACGCCTGTAGTCCCAGCTACTCTGGAGGCTGAGGCAGGAGAATGGCGTGAACCCGGGAGGCGGAGGTTGTAGTGAGCCGAGATCATGACACCACTGCATTCCAGCTTGTGATTTGGTGAGACTCCCAACTCAAAAAAAAAAAAAAGCTTTGATGTAGGCTAATCACACAACAAAAGAAAGGTAGTGGTTAAGTAGTCCAGGGAGAACAAAAGTTTGTACACTATGGGCAATGTAATCATAGAGGTCTATTCAGCTCCGAGATGCGTTGTTTACTGAGGCAGAACATAAACCACTATTCACCTTTAAGTAGCAACTTCATGGACTTAATTATGGTCCCAGGACAGTAATGTTTAGCAACCTTGACAGTTCAAAGGTATATGGATAAAAGTGGGAGGTGGAAAGGGGCAAGAGGTGACAAGTGGAGTGTTTTTTTTTTTTTCTTTTTTTGAGACGGAGTCTCGCTCTGTCGCCCAGGCTGGAGTGCAGTGGCCGGATCTCAGCTCACTGCAAGCTCCGCCTCCCGGGTTTACGCCATTCTCCTGCCTCAGCCTCCTGAGTAGCTGGGACTACAAGCGCCCGCCACCTCGCCCTGCTAGTTGTTTTGTATTTTTTAGTAGAGACGGGGTTTCACCGTGTTAGCCAGGATGGTCTCGATCTCCTGACCTCGTGATCCGCCCGTCTCGGCCTACCCAAAGTGCTGGGATTACAGGCTTGAGCCACCGCGCCCGGCAGACAAGTGGAGTGTTTTTAAAGGAAACTAATAGGGAAACAAAAAACAGCATGTCCAGGGGCAGTGATGTGAGCAAGTCTGTGGCTAATGTCATACATTGATTAAGTCAAGAAATAGAGGCGGGACATGGTGGCTTACATCTGTAATCCCACTTTGGGAGGTGGAGGCTTGAGGATTGCTTGAGGCCAGGAGTTTGAGACCAGCCTGGACAATATAGCAAGTCCTCTCTATGAAAAGTTTTTGAAAAATTAGCTGAGTGTGGTGGCACAGGCCTGTAGTTCCAACGACAGGTTGTAGTGTTTGAGCCCAGGAGTTCGAGGCTGCAGTGAGCTATGATCGAAACCCCATCTGAAAAAAAGAAAACGCTAAAAACGTTCCAGTGGCTGCTTCCGGGAGGAAGGGTAGGTGTAGCCACAGATTGCTGTCTTTTTCCCTACATCTTTGTGGATGGCTGTTTAACAGGATGTATGTCTTCAGGCAAATGACTTCATCCTCGAATTTCAGGTTCATGATCTACAGGATGTGATTATACTACTTCGACCTAATAGGGTTGCTATACGGGTTAAGTGATGGGTGTCCCTAAAATGTTCAAGGATATCGGGAGAAGGTTGCAAAATAGGAGGAAGAAGCTGGCTGGGGTTTTTTTGTTTTGTTTTTGTTGGTTTTTTTGAGTCCGAGTCTGGCTCTGTCGCCCAGGCTGGAGTGCAGTGGCGCAATCTCGGCTCACTGCAACCTCTGCCTCCTGGGTTCACGCCATTCTCCTGCCTCAGCCTCCCGAGTAGCTACAGGCGCCAGCCACCACGCCCGGCTAATTTTTTTGTATTTGTTTGTTTGTTTAGTAGAGACGGGGTTTCACCATGTTAGCCAGGATGGTCTCGATCTCCTGACCTTGTGATCCGCCCGCCTCGGCTTCCCAAAGTGCTAGGATTACAGGCGTGAGCCACCGCGCCCGGCCAGAAGCTGGCTTCTTGCAGGGACAGCAGGGCCGCAAGGCTCTGTGACTCTAGGCCCCATCACACCCGGCCCTGTCCCACTTCCTTTTTCGGCCAGAACCCCAGAACCCCAGTGATTCAATAGGTCGGGTCCTCCTCGGGGGAACCAGGCCTACCCTCTAGGAATCAGGGTATCCCCGCCTCCTTGGCCAGCTCTCGGAGCCTGGGACTCAACACCTGCCGATTGGCTGCCGGGCCAGGACCTGTCGCTTGGGCATCAGTGGCCGCCGCCGTCCAATCACAGACGTACAGGGGCGGGCGTGTGGGCCTGTTGGACCAGCAGGAGGACGGCGACGGGCCGAGGCCGCTGGACCCGCCGTTGGAACCACAGCTGGGTGAAGTCAGTGCTGCTAGGTCTTTGGAGCCAGACCGAGGGGAGGGTCGCGCGCCCCAGGGTGGGGAGCACCAGGCGGGCGTCGGCCGGGCCTCCCGAAGCCTCCTCGAGCCGTTAATACCGCCCGTGCCTCCCTCCTAGTCCTACATCTGGCATTGCCTGTTCCTCTTCGGCTTCCAGGCCCGCCCGACCCGCCATATTAGGTCCCGGCCCCGCCCTCCGTCTCATTGGCCCCCCCAACCCAGGCCGACCCTCAGCTCTTTGGCCCAGGCTCCCGCCTTCTCCGCCCAATGTTAGGCCTCACCTTCTCTAGGATCCACCCTCTCCCCGCCCACCTTCATAAGCCACACCTACCACTCCAACTCTCCTTTCTGGCTTGTAGGCCGCACCTACTCTGCATATGCCCCGCCCCTCACTCCAGGTCCGCCCACTTAACTGAGGATCCGGGATCCCCTCCTTAAGGTTTGGGCTCGGAATTGCCTTTTTTTTTTTTTTTTTTCTTGTGACGGAGTTTCCCTGTTGTCACCCAGGCTGGAGTGCAGTGGCGCGATCTGAGCTCACTGCAACCTCCACGTCCCGGGTACAAGCGATTCTCCTGCCTCAGCCTCCCAAGTAACTGGGATTACAGGCGCCCACCACCACGCCCACCTACTTTTTGTATTTTTAGTAGAGACGGGGTTTCACCACATTGACCAGGCTGGTCTCGAGCTCTTGACCACAGGTAATCCGCCCGCCTCGGCCTACCAAAGTGCTGGGCTTACAGGCATGAGCCACCGCGCCCGGGTCGGAATTGCCTTCTTTAGACCCTCGCCCACCTGCTGCTGAGTCCTCCTGGGCCCCGCCCCAGTCCTAAGCCCCGCACACGCCCTGCTAGGCCCCGCCCATTTCTTTCCCCCCTTTCCAACCCGTTCCTCCCCAGCCTCTGCACCCTACCCTTATTTCCTGTCCCTGTCGCGCCCAGGTGTTTACCTGGCACTCAGGTGAGTCGTGCGCTCCGGCGGTTTCGGTCGGAGCTGCCTGCCTCTTCCGTCAGCGCGTCCCACAAACCCCGACGGCACGGAGGGGCCCCAGGCCAAAGGCGGTGGGCCCCTGAGCCCTGACACCGCCTCGCCACTGCTGCAGGTGACCCCGGCCGGCAGCGCCGCCGTGGTCCCGGAGCGCAGCGACATGCCCGAGCTGGTGGTAACCGCGCTGCTGGCGCCGTCGCGCCTGTCGCTGAAGCTGCTGCGCGCCTTCATGTGGAGCCTGGTGTTCTCGGTGGCGCTGGTGGCCGCGGCGGTCTACGGCTGCATAGCGTTCACGCACGTGCTGTGCCGGCCCCGGCGCGGCTGCTGTGGACGCCGTCGGAGCGCGTGCCCCGCCTGCCTGAGCGACCCCTCGCTGGGCGAGCATGGTTTCCTGAACCTCCAGGTGATCGCACGGGGGCGCTATCGGGGCTGCGGGGTCGTGTGGGATCGAGACGGTTCAAGCCTAGGGAGGGAGGGTTCCCCAGGCTTCAGGCCGTGCCCTCCCCCTAGAGCTCGGGCCTGCGTCTGCACTATGTCTCGGCTGGACAAGGCAACGGACCCCTCATGCTGTTTCTGCACGGCTTCCCTGAGAACTGGTACGTCTGGGGCCCAGGGGCCTGAGGCGCACGGGACTCGGGGGCAGGTGGAGCTTGGGTTCCCAAGAGGCAGTGGGGAGGGCTGCGTAGATCGGGACAAGCGGAACATAGATGGGGACAGGGGTACTGGCCAGCAGACCCAGGATCCCTAGGCCTTGAAGGGACAGGACAAAGGGGTACTGAGGTTGATTGAGGCTCCCTGGATTCAGGGTGTAGTTGGCTTCAGCCTCAGCCTCTGCCTCTGCCTCTGCCTCTGCCTGGGATTCCCCATCCTCCTTTTAGGGGAAGTTTAGAGCAGGAAGGAGGGGTTGCCAATGGTCGCTGATGGGCGTAGGGTGCAGGTGCAACCTGAGGGCCCTGACTCAGCCTCTCTCCCCCACCCGCCTGGCAGGTTCTCCTGGCGTTACCAGCTCCGGGAGTTCCAGAGCCGCTTTCATGTTGTGGCTGTGGATTTGCGAGGTTACGGCCCCTCAGATGCACCCCGGGATGTGGACTGCTACACGATTGACCTGTTGCTGGTGGACATCAAGGATGTCATCCTAGGCCTGGGTGCAGACATACCCCCATCCTAGGCGTGGCCTCCCTCATCCTGCACACACACATACCCCCACTTTCTCCTTGCTGGAACCTACTTCCCCCACCCCTGCTTCAGTCCTACCTGGCACCTCACTTATGCCAGCTCCTCGGATTCCCACAGGTTACTCCAAGTGCGTCCTTGTGGCCCATGACTGGGGTGCCCTCCTTGCCTGGCATTTCTCCATCTACTACCCATCCCTGGTCGAGCGGATGGTTGTGGTCAGTGGTGCTCCCATGTCGGTGTACCAAGGTGTGTGTGGGAGTCTGGGACACTGGGATGTACTTGTGTGCAAGGGGGCAGGTACATGTGTATGTGTTTGCAATTCTCTGTATACCTGTCAACACATCAGGGGCCGAGGGTGCAGCAATCAACCCAGGTCCCTTCCGTTGTGGAACTCCTCATTCGGAAATTAATGACACGCCAGACCCAGTGGCTCACACCTGTAATCCGAGCCCTCTGGGCCGCTGAGGTGGGAGGATCACTTGAGGCCAGGAGTTCAAGACCAGTCTGGTCAACATAGCAAGACCCCAACTGTCTCTACAAAAAAAAAAAAAAGAAAAATTGTCATTGGTGGTGCATGCCTGTAGTCCCAGCTACTCGGGAGGCTGATGCAGGAGAACTTCCTGAACGCGGGAGGTGGAGGTTGCAGTGAGCCAAAACCATGCCATTGCACTCCAGCCTAGGCAACAAGAGCAAAACTCTGTCTCAAAAAATATATAAAATAAAATATGGTCAGGCTTGGTGGCTCTTGCCTGTAATCCCTGCACTTTGGGAGGCCAAGGCCGGTGGATGGCTTGAGCCCAGAAGTTCAAGACCAGCCTGGCCAACATGGTGAAACCCTGTCTCTACCAAAAATACAAAAAAGTCAGCCGGCCATGGTGGCGCACACCTGTAGTCTCAGCTACTCGGGAGGCTGAGGCAAGAGCATCGCTTGAACCTGAGAATTGGAGGTTGCAGTGAGCCAAGATCGCACCACTGCACTCCAGCCTGGACAACAGAGTAAGACTCTGTCTCAAAAATAAAATAAAATAAAATAAAAATCAATCACAATACACTTAGGACTAATCCACATTGTTTTATAGTGTTTACAGTAACAACGAACGTGCACACAGTAACCTACTTAAGCGCTCCTGGGCTTATAAAGGTTGTGTTATCCCCATGTTCCAGCTGGAGGAAACTGAGGCTGGGGAGGTTAACAATGTCTGTCATATCACCTGATGTTAATACTCAGCATTGTGGTCATAACTGTGCTCTCTCTCTTTCTCTCTCTTGTTGTTTTCTTTTTTTTTTTTTTGAGACAGAATCTTGCTCTGTCGCCAGGCTGGAGTACAGTGGTGTGATCTCAGCTCACTGCAACCTCCGCCTCCCAGGTTCAAGTGATTCCCCTGCCTCAGCCTCCCAAGTAGCTGGAATTACAGTCCACCACAGCAGGCTAATTTTTTGTATTTTAGTAGAGACGGGGTTTCACCACGTTGGCCAAGATGGTCTCAATCTCCTGACCTCATGATCTTCCCAAAGTGCTGGAATTACAGGCGAGAGCCACCATGCCCAGCCACTTTTTTTTTTCTTGAGATGGAGTCTCGCTCTGTGCAGTGCAGTGGCGCAATGTCAGCTCACGGCAACCTCCACTCACAGCAACCTCCGCCTCTCAGGTTCAAGTGATTCTCTTGCCTCAGCCTCCTCAGTAGCTGAAACTACAGACGTGTGCCACCATACCCGGCTAATTATTTTGTGTTTTTAGTAGAGACAGGATTTCACCATGTTGGCCAGGCTGGTCTTGAACTCCCAGGCTCAAGCGATCTGCTGGCCTCGGCCTCCCAAAGTGCTGGGATTACAGGAGTGAGCCACCACGCCTAGCAACTTCTACCTCCTGGGTTCAAGTGACTCTCCTTCCTTAGCCTCCAGAATAGCGGGGACTACAGACACACGCCACCATGCCCAGCTAATTTTTGTATTTTTAGTGGCGATGGGGTTTCATTGTGTTGCCCAGGTTAGTGTCTAACTCCTGACCTCAAGAGATCTACCCGCCTTGACCTCCCAAAGTGCTGGGATTACAGGCGTGAGCCACCGCGCCCGGCCTATATATATACACATACATATATATACACACACACACACACACACACACACATATATATATATATATATATTTTTTTTTTTTTTTGTAGATACAGGGGTCTCCTTAAGTTGCTTAGGATGAACAGGGAGTTTTGTCTGTCTCATTCACTGCTGTATCTAGAACAAGGCCTGGCATGCAGTAGTTGCTCAATAAGTGTTAGCTGAATAAAGCAGAAGAAACGCACCTTGGCCTGGGCAGGGGAAGCACACCAGTGGATATGGGGGTTCCCAGGAGATGCCCCCATCCTGTGGATAGTGAAACATGGCAGGAGGGAATGTAGCTGGTGCCCACGCCAGGAGGGGTGTCTGGTACCTTCACAGACCCAGGCAGGCAGCAGTGGCATTCCTGAGGCTTGTGTGCCTGACCTGGGTGTGTGTAGGGGTGCAGGTGTGTGGGGCCATCCCAGGGGCAGGCCTTACATCTCTCCCCTAACCTTTCCATCCCAGACTATTCCCTGCACCACATCAGCCAGTTCTTCCGTTCCCACTACATGTTCCTGTTCCAGCTGCCCTGGCTGCCCGAGAAGCTGCTGTCTATGTCTGACTTCCAGGTACAGAGGGTACCGGTTGAAGGGAGGAGGGAAGCAGGTCAGGGCTGGGCAGACTGGGCACCGAAGCCAGAGTCCTGCTGTGTACCTAGATTCTGAAGACTGCCCTCACCCACCACAAGACAGGCATCCCACGCTTGACCCCCAACGAGCTCGAGGCCTTCCTTTATAACTTCTCTCAGCCTGGTGGCCTCACCGGGCCCCTTAACTACTACCGAAACCTCTTCAGGTAAGACCAGATGCCAAGCATGAACGCAGGAGATTTGCAGGGGCTGGGCGGGGGTGGGAGGCAGCCATCCTTCTGCCTGTCTGTCTGCCTGTCTGTCCTGGCCACAGGAACTTCCCCTTGGAACCCCAGGAGCTGGCCACACCCACATTGCTGCTGTGGGGGGAGAAGGACACTTACTTGGAGCAGGGGCTGGTGGAAGCCATCAGCAGCCGCTTTGTGCCAGGCCGCTTGGAGGCCCACATCCTGCCAGGCATGGGGCATTGGATCCCACAGAGCAACCCCCAGGAGATGCACCAGTACATGTGGGCCTTCTTGCAAGACCTGCTGGACTAGTGGCCCTTGCTGGCCTGCCCAGGAGGCATGGATACTCAGGAAGGAACACCCATATCTGCCTGTGCCTGGGAGTCCATACAATGTCCATACATGGGTGGACTCCTGAATCGCTCATACGTATGGGACTCCTGGATCTCACACAGGTGCACCTATGGGTGCCTTGGGACACACGAACCCCTGTACTCACAGGCATGGATGCATGCATGTGTAACAAGCACTTTGACCCTGGGAACTGGGTATACCTCTCCTCCAGTGGAGCCAGATGCCAAGGGGCCTCACTCTGCTCTTTGCCAAAGTCGGTTCTCTGCCATAGCTGCACAAACCTTAAACCCTGACCTTCCTGTCCCCGCCTTCCACCTCCTGCCTGGGTCTTCAGCTCAGTGCTACTCTAAATACGATACTGCTGACCGCATTTGGCTACTTCAAGTTAAACGTATGTTAATTGAAATGAAATACAATGAAAATGCAGTGCTCAGTCACACCAGCTGTATTTCTTTTTTTTTTTTTTTCCTTGAGACAGAGTCTTGCTCTGTTGCCCAGGCTGGATGGAGTGCAATGGATGCAGTCTCGGCTCACTGCAGCCTCCACCTCCCGGGTTCCAGCGATTCTTGTGCCTCAGCCTCTCGAGTAGCTGGGCGAGACCATCCTGGCTAACATGGTGAAACGCTGTCTCTACTAAAAATACAAAAAATTAGCCAGGCGTGGTGGCGGGTGCCTGTAGTCCCAGCTACTCAGGAGGCTGAGGCAGGAGAATGGTGTGAATCTGGAAGGCAGAGCTTGCAGTGAGCTGAGATCGTGCCACTGCACTTCAGCCTGGCAACAGAGGGAGACTCCGTCTCAAAAAAAAAAAAAAAAAAAAGAGCAAAAAGAGCAGGGGGCCTCCCTGCCTGGCCCCTGGCAACCACCCCAAGGGCAGACCCTCATGAGCAGGCAGATGGGTGTGCAGATTCCTCTCCAGCCAGTCCCAGGAGAGCTCCCGCAAGCCCTTTCCCTCACACGCCCGTCATGACCCCAGGCTTGGTCAGGTCAAGTTCTCTTGCCCTGGCCTGGGCTGGCCTGCCTCAGATCCCTGGGAAAACAGCTCTTGTCTCTGTTAGGACAAGTGAGATTCTGGATTCAGGGCAGGAAGGGACCAGCTCCCAGAACGGCTATCTGGGATCTGAGGCCTGCCTCTCCAGCTCCTGGAAACTTCTGCTCCAAATTAGCCACAGTTTCCGCTGACTCTGGAGCCCTCTGGGGTGGGGGTTACATGTGGAGGGTGTGCCACTCAGCCCCAGGCTGACCATAGCATCAGTTTGTACCTCCCTGGCTTGTGCCTGGCTTTTGGGGGACGTTACCATCATCACCTGTACCATGAGGACTGAGGGTCCCTGAGAAATACATTCTCCTGTCTCTGAGATGGGCCTGCCTGCTGGTCATCCGCCTCCCTTATCCCCAGCACAACATCCTGTGTGTGTGTGTGTGTGTGTGTGTGTGTGTGTGTGTGTGTGTGTGATGTGTGTGAGATGGAGTCTTGCTCTGTTGCCCAGGCTGGAGTGCAATGGTGCGATCTCGGCTCACTGCAACCGCCTCCCGGGCTCAAGCAATTCTCCTGTTTCTACCTCCTGAGCAGCTGGGATTACAGGCGCCTGCCACCACACCCAGCTAATTTTTGTATTTTTAGCGGAGATGGGGTTTCACCATGTTGTCCAGGCTGCTCTCGAATTCCTGACCTCATGATCCGCCTACCTTGGCCTCCCAAAGTGCTGGGACTACAGGCGTGAGCCACTGCACCCGCACAACATCATTTTATTCAACATAGATACCAGGCGGTGTTATAGGTCCTAGTGATAGAGTGTAAGGCGGAAAGAGTTTAAGGAGGAGAGAGCTGACAGGACTCAGGGAAGGCTACACTGAAGACCAGCAGGTGGGACCCTAGCTGGGGGATGCACTTATTTATTGTTGTTTTGAGACAGGGTCTCACTGTGTTGCCCAGGCTGGAATGTAGTGGTGTGATCTTAGCTCACAGCAGTCTACACCTCCTGAGCTCAATCAATCCTCCTGCTTCAGCTTCCGGAGTAGCTGGGACTATAGGGGCATGCCACCGTGCCAGGCTAATTTTTATTTATTTATTTATTTATTTATTTATTTATTTATTTATTTATTTTTTGAGAATGGAGGCTTGCTCTGTTGCCCAGACTGGAGTGTAGCGGCATGATCTCAGCTCACTGCAACCTCCACCTCCTGGGTTCAAGCGATTCTCCTGCCTCAGCCTCTCCAGTAGCTACGATTACAGGCGCATGCCACCACACCTGGCTAATTTTTGTAATTTTAGTAGAGACGGGGTTTCGCCATGTTGGCCAGGCTGACCTCGAACGCCTGACCTCAAGCAATCCACCTGCCTCGGCTTCCCAAAAATTTTTTATAGAGACAGATGTCTCACTATGCTGCACAGGGTGGTCTCAAACTCCTCGGCTCAAGTGATCCTCCCACCTCGGCCTCCCAAAGTGCCGGGAATGCAGGCATGAGCCACCGTGCCCGTCCTGGGATGCACTTTTTTGGGAAGTGGGAAGTAGTGACTAGGAAGGTCCCAGGCGGGAAGAAGCTTGGGTCATTGGAGTCACAACACGCAGGCCAGGGGCTTGCTAAGGCAGAGTGAGCGAGGAGGCTTCAGAGAAGAGGCCACATAGCGAGACCGCCAGGGGCTGCGAGGAGCTTGGATTCGATTCTCAAGGGGAGCCAGGGGAGGGTTTTCAGCAGGGGAGGGACATGGCTTGCATTTTGAAGAGCTCCCTGTGGCGGTTGGACAGTCCCACGCAAGAGTGCGAGCGCCGAGGCCTGCGGGGGGCTGCGCGCGGCCACAGCACAGGGCGGTCCCACTGTCCCGACCAAGCAGGGACCCCAGGGCCTGGCCCAACCCGGGGCCCCCCTGCCGGGGTGGGAGCAAGGCCCCCCGCCCCGGGGAGGCGAGAAGACGGGCAGAAGGAGGAGGGAGCCACTGAGACGTGGGGCCCCGGGACATCGGAGCTCGCGGCGGAGGTTTGGGGCGAGGAGGCCTGTGGACAGGACCAGGACGGCGTCCAGGGGGCGGTGGGTCCAGCGACGGTTGCCGGGGTGACGGGGGACGGGTTGATGGTTGACCGGAACGGGTAGCGGTTGTCCGGGTGACCGGAGGGGCCCAGGCAAAGGCTGACGGGAGGCCTGGGTCAGTTGCCCTGGCGACGGGGTTCCGCTGACGGTTGCTAGGGCGACGGAAAGGCGCCTTCTTCCGCCTGCGCGGCTGCAGGCGGAAGGGAGGCGGGGTCTTCTGGAGAAGGCGATCGCGTCGATTGGGCAGAGTCCTGGCTAGTGAGCCAATAGAGACTCGTGTCTCTCCTAGACCCGCCTCCCCCAGCCTGAGCCAATCCCGGCCTGCTTTTTTTTTTTTTTTTTTTTTCCGCCTGGCCCAAGGGCTTGTCGCGCGCATCTTTTAGGGCTGCAGCGGGTACGTCGGGGGCTTGGCCTGGGGTTTCTCCCAGTTTCGGCCTATCCCTCTCCCTGCCTCTAGTCCACTTTCTGTCACTCACTCTCTCACTCCTCACTCATTCAGAGGTCTAGTCTGCATTGATGGTCCAGTAGTAGAATTCTCACTTCCCATTCATTCATTCATCCATTCATCTGTCCCTGCCACCAGTTCTAGGAGGGATGGTGGGAGACAAAACCGGGCTCTGACACTGCCAGCAGGGTGTGATCAGGCCCTGGTGGAATGAGAAACGGGAGGAGCACTTACCTGTGGGGAGGGAGGGAAGGCTCCCTGGAGGAAGCAGTCTTGGAGCTGAACCTTGCAAAGCTGGGCTCCGACTCACAGAAGCCTCCCACGCAGGGATGATTTAGCATTTCCGTGAGACTGGGAGGAAAGTTTGGGATCGGAAGACGTGGAACTGTAAAAGGCTTCACATGCCAGCAGGGGAGGGTCTCGGACAGATCCGTGTGTCTGGAATGTCACTTGGGGGATGGTGAGAAGGCGGACCAGAGGGGCAGACGGAGGGTGGGGAGGCCTCAGAGGAGGATGGGCGTGGTCCAGGCAGTGGAGAACGAGACTCAAGTCCAGGCACTGGAAGAGGAGCAGATACGATGGGAAGGTAGAGAGGCAGGTTTGGCATATATTCATTCTGACGGGGCTGGATCCCAGGGTAGGGACCTAGAAGCATGTTACGGGCTAAAGACAAAAACAGCCCAGCAAGCATCGGTGTATTGTGCGGCAGAGAGTCTCTGAAGCTGGGAGCGAGGGTGAAGTCTCCCTAGAGCAGAATGGACAAGACTGAGCCCTGAGGACCCCCAACACCTCAGAGACAGAGAAGAGAGGCCACAAAGGTAGGAGGTGAGGCCGGGCGCGATGGCTCATGGCTGTAATCCTAGCACTTTGGGAGGCGGAGGCCGGCGGATCACAAGGTCAGGAGATCAAGACCATCCTGGATAACATGGTGAAACCCCATCTCTATGAAAAATACAAAAAATTAGCCGGGCATGGTGGCACACACCTGTAGTCCCAGCTACTCGGGAGGCTGAGGCAGGAGAATCACTTGAACCTGGGAGGCAGAGGTTGCAGTGGGCCAAGATCATGCCACTGCACTCCAGCCTGGGCGACAAAGGGAGACTCCGCCTCAAAAAAAAAAAAAAAAGAAAAAAGAAAAAGAAAGAAACAAAGAAAAGAAAAGAAAAGAAAGAAAGAAAGATCGGGCACAGTGGCTCACGCCTGTAATCCCAGCACTTTGAGAGGCCGAGGCGGGAGGATCACGAGGTCAGGAGTTGGAGACCAGCCTGTCCAACACAGTGAAACCCTGTCTCTACTAAAAATGCAAAAATCAACTGTGTGTGGTGGTGGGCGCCTGTAATCTCAGCTACTCGGGAGGCTGAGGCAGGAGAATCGCTTGAACCCAGGAGGTGGAAGTTGCAGTGAGCCAAGATCGCACCACTGTACTGCAGCCTGGGCAACAGAGCTAGACTCCGTCTCAAAAAAAAAAAAAGATAGGAGGTGAACCAGGCAAAAGTGGTGCCCCAGCAATGGAGGAGGGAGGAGTGTCAAGGAATAGGGATGTAGTTCCTGGTGTCAAAAGCTGCTGAGAGACAAGCGTGGTGGTTCATGCCTTTAATCCCAGCATTTTGGGAGGCTGAGGAGGGAGGATCACTTCAGACCAAGAGTTTTGAGACCAGCCTTGGAAACACTGCAAGACCCCTTGTCTCAAAAAAAAAAAAAAAAAATTTAAACTGCTGGGCATGGAGGCTTGTGCCTGCAGTCCCAGCTACTTAGGAGGCTGAGATGGGAGGATTGCTTGAGCTTGTGAGGTCAAGACTACAGTGAGCTGTGATCATGCCACTGCACTCCAGCCTGGGCAACAGAGCAAGACCCTGTCTTAAACAAACAAAAACCCAGGCCAGGCACAGTGGCTCACTCGTGTAATCCCAGCACTTTGGGAGGCCAGGGTGAGCAGATCACTTGAGGCCAGGAGTTCAAGATCAGCCTGGCCAACATGGTGAAACTCCGTCTCTACTTAAAAAAAAAAAAAAAAAAATAGCTGGGCTTGGTGGCGGATGCCTATAGTCCCAGCTACTCAGGAGACTGAAGCATGAGAATTGCTTGAACCTGGGAGGTGGAGGTTGCAGTGAGCTGAGATCGTGCCACTGCACTCCAGCCTGAGAGACAGAGGGAGACCTTGTCTCAAACAAAAAGAAAAAACAAACAAACAAACAAAAAACAAAACAGGCCGGACGCGGTGGCTCACGCCTGTAATCCCAGCACTTTGGGAGGCCGAGGCGGGTGGATCATCCGAGGTCAGGAGTTCGAGACCAGCCTGACCAACATGGAGAAACCCCGTTTCTACTAAAAAAAATACAAAATGAGCCGGGCTTGGTGGTGTATGCCTGTAATCCCAGCTACTCGGGAGGCTGAGGCAGGAGAATCGCTTGAACTTGGGATGCGGAGGTTTCAGTGAGCTGAGATGGCACTCCAGCCTGGGCAACAAGAGTGAAACTCTGGGCGGGTAGCGGTGAAGCTCAAGCCAGCCTGTAATCCCAGTACTTTGGGAGGCCCGAGGCCAGGCGGATCGAGGTCAGGAGATCCCGAGACATCCTGGCTGTGCAGAACCCGTCTCTACTAAAAAAAATACAAAAAGCACCCGGGCCAGTGCGTGGGCACCTGTAGTCCCAGCTACTCGGGGAGGCAGGAGAATGGCGTAAACCCAGGAGGTGGAGCTTGCAGTGAGCTGAGATCCGGCCACTGCACTCCAGCCTGGACGACAGAGCGAGACTCCGTCTCAAAAAAAAAAAAAAAAGAGTGAAACTCCATCTCAGAAAAAAAGAAAAAATGAAAACCCAAAACAAAACAAAACAAAAAACAACTGCTGAGATAATCAAGCAAGACCCATGGAAATCTCCAAGTTATGAGGGAGGAAAGCCAAGAGTGAGACTGAAGGCAGAGGGCTTGGCTGCTCTGAATGAGGTTAAGCAGGGATGGGCAAGGGAATATTGGAGGCTTGGGGAAAAACAACAGAACACATTCAAACAGAGTAATGCGGTCAGGCACTCAGGCTCACACCTGTAATCCCAGAGCTTTGGGAGACTGAGGAGAGAGAATCACTTGAGTTTAGGAGTTTGAGACCAGCCTGGGCAACACAGTGAGACCCAGTCTCTAAAAATAAAAAATGAAAAAAAAAGACAAACCAGAAAATTTGAGGCAGGTTTGCTGCAAGGACTATACACAGAGGCATGGGCAGAGTTTGGGGAAACCAACAGGAGTTGGTGAGACACCCAGGGCAAGCATCCTTGGGGATCCCTTATCATTTCTGGAAGCTCCCGACAGGGCAAGGGGAAGGATGTTAGCAGAGCCTAGGGAGAGAGTCGTGTGCATGACGGACACAGCCAAGTTGAGGCGACCCTGCAGGGAAGGACCCAGGAGGATTAGTGTCCCCTATTCACTTTCCTCTGACTACTTTTTTTTTTTTTTTTTTTTGAGACAAGGTGTCGCTCTTGTTGCCCAGGCTGGAGTGCAGTGACGTGATCTCAGCTCACTGCAACCTCTGCCTCCCAGGTTCAAGCGATTCTCCTGCCTTAGCCAAGTAGCTGGAATGACAGATGCCCGCCACCATGCCCAGCAATTTTTGTATTTTTAGTTGAGACAGAGTTTCACCATGTTGGCCAGGTTGGTCTCGAACTTAGGTGATTCACCCGCCTCAGCCTCCCAAAGTGCTGGGATTAGAGACATGAACCACCACGCCTGGCCAATTTTTGTATTTTTAGTAGAGATAGGGTTTCACCATGTTGGCCAGGTTGCTCTCAAACTCCTGACCTCAAGTGATCTGCCCTCCTCAGCCTCCCAAAATGCTGGGATTACAGGCGTGGGCCACTGCACCTGGCCAGATTTTCACTTCATCACGGAAGAGATTTCAGCCTGTGACTAAGGAAGAAGGTAATGAAAGCCTAGGGGAGGAGCTCCCCTTCTCTCATGGAGGAGGGAAGGTAGTTGGGACAGTGGGGACAAGTGCCACCCCTACAGGAAGGAGGACAAACTTCTGGAGCCAGGGAGGCAAAAACGAGCAGTAAGGGCAGGGGTTCCCAAACCTCAGGCCACAGAGAAACGGGGCCGTACAGCAGGAGCTGAGTGGCAGGAGAGCCAGCAAGGCTCCATCTGTATTTACAGCCCCTCCCGCTCCGCACATTACCACCTGAGCTCTGCCTCGTGTCAGATAAGCAGCAGCATTAGATTCTCATAGGAGTGCAAATCCTACTGTGAACTGGGCATGCAAGGGATCTAGATTGCATGCTCCTTATGAGTATCTAATGCCTGATGATCTGTCACTGTCTCGCATCACCCTCAGATGGGACCAACTAGTTGTAGGAAAACAAGCTCAGGGCTCCCACTGACTCTACATTATGGTCGTATCATTATTTCATCATATAGTGCCATGTAATAATAATAGAAATGAAGTGAACAAAAAAATCTAATGCGTTTGAGGCTGGTCGCGGCGGCTCATGCCTGTAATTCCATCACTTTGGGAGGCCGAGGCAGATGGATCACTTGAGACCAGGAATTAGAGACCAGCCTGGCCAACGTGATGAAACCCTATCTACTGAAAATACAAAAACTAGTTGGGCATGGTGGCGCACGCCTGTAATTCCAGCTAATCAGGAGGCTGAGGCACAAGAATCACTTGAACCCAGGAGGCAGAGGTTGCAGTGAGCTGAGATCATGCCACTGCACTCTAGCCTGGGTGACAGAGCAAGACTCTGTCTCAAATACATAAATATAAATAAAAATGTAGACCGAGTGCGGTGGCCCATGCCTGTAATCCCAGCACTTTGGGAGGCTGAGACGGGCAAATCACCTGAGGTCAGAGGTTCGAGACCAGCCTGGCCAACATGGTGAAACTCTGCCTCTACTAAAAATACAAAAATTAACTGGGTGTGGTGGTGCATGCCTATAACCCCAGCTACTCGGGAGGCTGAGGCAGGAGAAACGCTTGAACTCGGGAGGCAGAGGTTGCAGTCAGCCGAGATTGTGCCACTGCACTCCAGCCTGGGCAACAGAGTGAGACTCCATCTCCAAAAAAAAAAAAGGGGGGGGGGAGGGGTGGGCCAGTGGCCACGCATGGCTCTCATCTGTAATCCTAGCACTTTGGGAGGCCAAGGCAGGAGGATTACCTGAGATCAGAAGTTTGAGACCAGCCTGACCAACATGGAGAAACCTCGTCTCTACTAAAAATACAAAATTAGCCGGGTGTGGTGGCACATGCCTGTAGTCCCAGCTACTCGGGAGGCTGAGGCAGGAGAATCGCTTGAACCTGGGAGGTGGAGGTTGGGGTGAGCCAAGATCACGCCACTGCGCTCCAGCCTGAGCAACAAGAGCGAAACTCCATCTCAAAAAATTAAAAAATAAAAAAAGTATCACTTGAATCATCCCGAAACCACCCCCTACCCCGGTCTGTGGAAAAATTGTCTCTCACAAAGCCAGTCCCTGGTGCCAAAGAGGTTGGAGGTCGCTGAGTTAGGGGACATCAGAACATCCCAATTCAGAGGTGAGCAAGGGGAGATAAGATCCAGGGTGAGGCCATGGGCATGGAAGGTTGCTGAGGTCCAGAGTCCAGGGCCTGAGAAGACAGGACAGAGAACAGGGTGTCAGACACAATGGAAGGTTCTGGGATGGGGAAACCAGCACCCCCGGAAGGCGTTGAGAATGACCTCCCCTCTACCCCTCCCCAGAACCACAGAGCTGCAGATGCTCCATCGAAGTGAATTCCAGGCTGGGCTTGGTTGCTCATGCCTGTAATTCCAGCACTTCGGGAGGCTGAGGCAGGAGGATCACTTGAGGCCAAGAGTTCAAGACCCTATCTCTACGGGGAAAAAAAGGCTGGGCTCAGTGGCTCACGCCTATAATGCCAGCACTTTGGGAGGCCAAGGTGGGCAGATCATGAGGTCGAGAGATCGAGACTATCCTGGCCAATATGGTGAAACCCCGCCTCTGCTAAAAATACAAAAATTAGCTAGGCGCAGGCGCCACGCCTGTGGGTCCCAGCTACTGGGGAGAGGCTGAGGCAGGAGAATCGAAGAACCCAGGAGGCAGAGGCTGCAGGAGACGAGAGACACCACCCCCACTGCACTTCCAGCCTGGCGACAGAGCAAGACTCTGTCTCAAAAAAAAAAAGGCCGGGTGCCATGGCTCACACCTGTAATCCCAGCACTTTGGGAGGCTGAGGCGGGCGGATCACAAGGTCAGGAGATCAAGACCATCCTGGCTAACACGGTGAAACCCCATCTCTACTAAAAATACAAAAAATTAGCCGGCATGGTGGTGGGCGCTCTGTAGTCCCAGCTACTCGAGGCTGAGGCGGAGAATGGCGAACTCCAGGAGGCGGAGCCAGTGAGCCGCAGATCGCACCACCTGCACTCCAGCCTGCACAGAGTGAGACTCTTCTCAAAAAAAAAAAAAAAAAAAAAAAAGGCCGGGCATCGTGACTCATGCCTGTAATCCCAACACTTTGGGAGGCAGAGGTGGGTGGATCACCTGAGGTCAGAAGTTCAAGACCAGCCTGGCCAACATGGTAAAACCCCCGCCTTTACAAAAATAAAAAAATTAGCTGGGCATGATGGCGGGTGCCTGGGTCATTCCAGCCACTTGGGAAGCCGGAGGCATGAGAATTACTTGAACTCCAGGAGGTAGAAGTTGCAGTTACTGAGATAGTACCATTGCACTCCAGCCTGGGCAACAGTGCAGACTGGGTGGGGGAAAAATATATATATATATATATATATATATATATATATATATATATATATGACAGGCTCAGGTGGCTCACGCCTGTAATCCCAAGCACTTTGTGAGGGGCTGGAGGCGGGTGGTGATCACCTGAGGTCAGCAGGTTCAAGACCAGCCTGACTAACATAGGAGAAACACCATCTCTGCTAAAAAATACAAAAATTAGCCAGGCTGCCAGGGCCATGCCTGTCATCCCAGTTACTTGGGAGGCTGAGGCAGGAGAATCGCTTGAACGCGGGAGGCAGAGGTGGCGGTGAGCTGAGATCGTGCCATTGCACTCCAGCCTGGGTGAGAAGAGTGCAACTCCGTCTCAAAAAACCCAAACAAACAAAAAGCGACTTCTCTTCCTCCACTTCCTTTTCTCCTCCATCAGTTCTCACACCCCAACACCCCAGTCTTTCCCCCTGACCTAGCCCCTGATCCAGGGGGTGTGGATATGTCTATGTGCATACAGAGGGTCTCAGGAAGTCTCGAGGGCTGGCCCTGGACATGATCAGGTCCCAACTCCCAATTTATTCATTCATCCAGCTGAAAATGATTTCACTTACTGTGCATCGGGCTCTGTGCTGGATGTTGGGAACTCAGCACTGACCAAGACAGATGCTCACCTAGCTCGCAGTCTGACGGGCGAGCCAGGCAGGATCACATGGAGTCATCAGAGCCCTGATGGAGGCTGTGTGAAACCTCAGGGTAGGCTCCCTGGGAGAAGAGAATGACAGGCCTTCCAAAGTGATTCTTTTCGACCAGGCGCAGTGGCTCACGCCTGTAATCCTAACACTTTGGGAGGCCAAGGTGGGTAGATTGCTTGAGCTCAGGAGTTTGAGACCAGCCAGGGAAAGATGGTGAAATCCCGTCTCTACTAAAATACAAAAAAATTAGCCCAGGTGCAGTGGCTCATGCCTGTAATCCCAGCACTTTCGGAGGCTGAGGCGGGTGAATCACTTGAGGTCAGGAGTTCAAGACCAGCCTAGCCGAACTCCTGACTCTACTAAAAATACAAAAAATTAGCCAGCTGTGATGGCGGGTGGTTGTAATCTCAGCTACTTGGGAAGCTGAAGCAGAAGAACAGCTTGAACCCGGAGGCGGAGGTTGCAGTGAGTCAAGATCACACCGTTGTACTCCAGCCTGGGCAACAAGAGTGAAACTCTGTCTCAAAGAGAAAAAAAAAAAAAAAAAATTACCTGGGCATGGTGCTGCGCGCCTGTAGTCCCAGCTACTCGGGAGGCTGAGGCATGAGAATCGCTTGAACCTGGGAGGCAGAGTTTGCAGTGAGCTGAGATCGTACCACTGCACTACAACCTGGGCGACAGAATGAGACTCTGTCCCCAAAAAACCAAAAAAACCCAAAGTGATTGTTTGTAAACTAAATCAGATCAGCTTCTTGTGCTAAAACCCTCCAGTGGCTTCACCTTCACTGTGCTTGGGCTAGAATCCCAGACCCTCTGGCCCCTTGGGAGTCAGCCCCACCCGCTTCTCTGACCTCCTCCCCTTTGCTCATTCTGCACCCGGCACCCAGGCTTCCTCACTGTTCCTCTCGTCCACCCTCTCCTTCCTCCTCTGGGCCTTTGCACTCGCTGTTCACTCTGTCTGGAACACCCCAGCCCTGGATGTTTGCCTCTCAGGCTCCTCTTCTCCTTTGGGTGACTTCCCTGCTCTCCCTCACATTTAACCATCTTGTCTCAATGGCTCTGTTTTGGTTTCTTTTCTTTTCTTTCTTTTTTTTTTTTTTTGAGATGGAATATCCCTCCATCACCCAGGCTGGAGTGCAGTGGTGCGATCTCGGCTCATGGCAACCTCCACCTCCCAGGTTCAAGCGATTCACTTGCCTCAGCCTCCCAAGTCACTGGAACTACAGGCGCCCGCCACCATGCCCGGCTAATTTTTGTATTTTTAGTAGAGACGAGGTTTCACCATGTTGACCCAGGCTGGTCTCCAACTCCTGACCTCAGGCGATCCGCCCACCTCAGCCTCCCAAAGTGCTGGGATTACAGGCATGAGCCATCATACCCAGCCTCTTTATTATTATTTTTTTAAGACAGGGTCTTGCTCTTTTGCCCAGGCGGGAGTACAGCGGCACAATCATAGCTCTCTGCAGCCTCAAACTCTGGGCTCAAATGATCCTCCTGCCTTAGCCGCGGAAGTAGATGGTACTACAGGCATGCACCACCTATGCTTGGCTAATTTAAAAGATTTCCTTAGGCCAGGCGCAGTGGCTCACGCCTGTAATCCCAGCGGTTTGGGAGGCCAAGGCAGGTGGATCACGAGCTCAGGGGTTCGAGACCAGCCTGACCAACATGGTGAAACCCTGTCTCTACTACACACACACACACACACACACACACACACACACACAAAACAAAACAAAACAAAACCAAAAAAAAAACTAGCCGGGCATGGTGGCGCATGCCTGTAATCCCAGCTACTCAGGAGGCTGAGGGAGGAGAATCACTTGAATCCAGGAGGCGGAGGTTGCAGTGAGTGGAGATGGTGCCACTGCACTCTAGCCTGGTGACAGAGCGAGACTCTGTCTCAAAAAAAAAAAAAAAAAAATTCTTTCGAAGAGACAGGTGGGGTCTCGCTATGTTGACCAGACTGGTTCTGAACTCCTGGACTCAAGTGATACTCCTTCCTTCGCCTCCCAAAGTGTTGGGATTACAGGCGTGAGCCACCGCGCCCGGCCTTGATGGTTCTTGTTTGTCTGTTTGTTTCTTGTCTGTTTCCCTTCTCAGGGCAGGAACTGGCTCTGTCTTGGGTCACCTCTGCCTACAATAAGGCCTGGCACCAAGTAAGTGTCCAGTAAATGTTTGTTGAACGACTGAATGAAGGTGAGAAGAGCTGGAGGGTCAGAGTAAGCAGCCAGGGGAAAGGAGCCTTTGTGGTACGAGAAGCATGTTCCTACCAGTGGGAACGTTGCAGGCAAAGGCTAGCAAGGCCAAGAGGCAGGGAGATGAAACTGATGAGGTGGGGAGGAATTGTGTTACTTCAGGCAATGGGGAGCCATGGAAGGTTCAAGCGTCAGAGTGTCCCAGGGAAGCAGTGTCCAGGGGACACGGCTGGGTCCAGCCTCCCCACACTTGCCGAAGGCCCACACTCAACTGCCCTCACCCCTGCTGGTTCTCACTAGGCTCCCACAGCCCACTGCCTGGCTGGAGAACCTGGCCCCAGCTTCTGGGCAGAGGGCGGGACCGCAGTCCCAAGAGGAAAAGCCAAGGGCACATTCTCAGGTTCCTGGTCAGCGGGCCGGCAGCTGTGTCTTGGCCTGGCCCCAGGTCCTGCATCCCCAGGGACTGAGCTCATGGAGGAGAAATGCAGTCCCCAGCCAAGGCAGCCAGCAGGAGCTGGAGAGGGGGCTCAAGCCCACCCCCACCACATTGGGAACTCTGCGGCTGCAGGCTGCAAGGCCATGGGAAGGGTTGCTCCGACTGCCCCGTCCCCTAGGGATCTGGACACCTTGGGTGGGTCCCACCACCGTGGCTGGAGGGCAGTGGCAGGAACCCGCAGCTGAGATCCCATCTTTGGCTGAGCGGGTGCTTTTTCTTTTTCTTTTTCTTTTTTTTTTGAGATGGAGTCTTGCTCTGTCGCCCAGGCTGGAGTGCAGTGGCCGGATCTGGCTCACTGCAAGCTCCATGCCTCCCAGGTTCTGCCATTCTCCTGCCCAGCCTCCCGAGTAGCTGGGACTACAGGCGTCCGCCCTCGCCGGCCTAGTTTTGTATTTTTACAGTGAGGCGGGGTTTCCACCAGGTTAGCCAGGATGGTCTCGATCCTCTGACCTTGTGATCCGCCCGTGTCGGCCTCTAAAGTGCTGCAGGATTACAGGCTTGAGCCGCTTGACTAGCCCGGGTGTTAGCGTGTCTTTCTTTTTTTTTTTTTTTTTTTTTTTTGGGAGGCCGGGTCTCCTGCTCACCAGGCTGGAGTGCAGTGGCGGATCTCAGCTCACTGCAAGCTCCAGCCTCCGGGTCCGCCATTCTCCTGCCTCCAGCCTCCCGGTAGCTGGGACTACAGGCGCCCGCCACCTCGCCCAGCTAGTTTTGTATTTTTAAGTAGGGGCAGGGTTTCACCGTGTCAGCCCGGGATAGTTTTGATCTCTGACCCATTGATCACACCAATACCGGCCTCCCAAAGTGCTGGGATTACAGGCTTGAGCCACCGTGCAGCCTGATATATCTTTCTTTTACTTGGAACCAGAGTCTTGCTCTGTTGCTCAGGCTGGAGTGCAGTGGTGCAATCTCAGGCTCACTGCAAGCTCTGCCTCGGGTTCAAAGTGATTCTCCTATAAGCCTCCCAAGAGTAGCTGGGATTACAGGCGTCTGCCTGCAGGCCTGACTAATTTTGTATTTTTTGGTGCAGGTGGGGTTTCGCCATATTGGCCCAGGCTGGTCTCAGACTCCTGACCTCAAGTGATCTGCCCATTTCAAAGGACTCCCAAAGTGCTGGGATTACAGGCATGACCCACATCTCCTGGCGGGTCTGTATCTTCTTTTTAGTCTGTATTCCCTGTGCACAGTCCTCTGCACAGCCATTTTCCACCATTACTGCCCCCTCTCCCACAGACCACGGTGTGCTGTATCAGCAGTCACAGACTCTGAACTTCCACCGTGAAATGTGTGTCCAGGGTCCTTGGTTGCTCCCTAGGCGTGATGAGGGCTCAGCACCTCCCTACAGCATCTATTCCAGCAGAAAGCCCTTTCTCAATTGTTTGAACACAGGAGGCCAGGTTACAGGCGAGATCGAGCCACTGCACACCCCAGCCTGGGTGACAGAGATAAGCACTCTGTCTCAAAAGAGGAAAAAAGAAAGAAAGAAAGGCCCTTCTCAGATGGGCCAAGGGAGGAGCTGACCTTCCTTGAGGGCCCTAACTTTGCCCCTCAATCCCTAGACCCTTCTGTGGAACCATAGACCATCCCTGCCTGCAAAATTATACTGAACAGAGTGGTTTGAGGCCCCCAAAGTGGCGGCTTTTTTTTGTGGGGGGGACGGGGTCTCACTCTGTCACCAGCCTGGAGTGCAGTGGTGCAATCTTGGGTCACTGCAACCTCCACCTTCCAGGTTCAAGCGATTCCCCTGCCTCAGCCTCCTGAGTAGCTGGGACTACAGGCGCCCGCCACCACACGCGGCTAATTTTTTGTATTTTTAGTAGAGACGGGGTTTCACCATGTTAGCCAGGATGGTCTGGATCTCCTGACCTTGTGATCTGCCTGGCTTGGCCTCCCAAAGTGCTGGGATTATAGGCATGAGCCACCGTGCCCTGAAGTGGCTCTTCTGGGCTGGGCTTCTCAGCTCCTTCAGCCCCTTCCTGAGTCACCAAACTGTCCCATGTCACCTGCTTTGTGCTCACCCCATGCTGGGGGATGCTGGGACCCTCGAGAAACCTCATCCTCTGTCTACCTCAGTCTTTTGTTTGTTTGTTTTTTTGTTTTTGTTTGGAGACAGGGTCTCAGTCTGTCACCCAGGCTGGAGTGCAGAGGCACGATCTCAGCTCACTGCAATCTCCACTTCCCAGGCTCAAGCGATCCTCACACCTCAGTCTTCCGAATTGCTGGGACTACAGGTATGCGACAGCATGCCCAGATAATTTTTGTGTTTTTTGTAGACACAGGGTTTTACCATGTTACCCAGGCTGGTCTGAAACTGCTGCCCTCAGGTGACCCGCCCGCCTCGGCCTCCCAAAGTGTTGGGATGACAGGCGTGAGCCACTGCGCCCAGCCAGCCCTTAGTCTTTAAATAGGGGACAAACCAGGGTACAGACACCCCAAACCCCTTGTGAACAAGGCTGAGCCGTGGAGAAAAAGGGCACCGGAAGAGCAGGGGTGTCGGGGAGAGAGGGGTGCAGACTGAGGAGCAGGGAGGACTTCCCGGAAAGGTATCCTTGAAGAATGGATAGGAGGTAACCAGAAACAGAAATAAGGGGCCAGGCACAGTGAGTCAGGCCTGGAATCCCAGCACTTTGGGAGGCCAAGAGTGGGAGGATCGCTCAAGCTCAGGAGTTTGAGACCAGCCTGGGCAACATAGCGAGACCCCCATCGCTACAAAAAATACAAAAATTAGCAGGGTTTGGTGGGGAGCACCTGTAATTCCAACTACTCGGGAGACCGAAGTGGGAGGATCACTTAAGCCTGGAAGGTCAAGGCTGCAGTGAGCTGTGATCGCACCACTGCACTCCAGCCTGGACTATAGAACGAGACTCTGTCTCTATTAAAAATAAGTAAATAAAATAAATAAATAAATAGAAAGAAAGAGAGCAAGCAGGCTGGGCGTGGTGGCTCACGCCTGTAATCCCAGCACTTTGGGAGGCTGAGGCGGGCAGATCACTTGAGGTCAGGAGTTCGAGACCCGCCTGGCCAGCATGGCAGAAACCCCATCTCTACTAAAAATACAAAAGTGTGGGTGGTGGCCCACCCTGTAATTCCATGGGAGGTGGGGGCGGGAGAATCGCCAAATTCCCGGAGGTGGAGGCTGCAGTGAGCTGAGGGTGCACTGCAAAAAGCCAGCCTGGGTGACAGAGCAAAACTCCATCTCAAAAAAAAAAAAAAGAAAAAGAGTAGCTTGGGCACAGGGGTGGCCTATCCACAGAGACTGTGTGAGAAACAGCAGAACATTCCCTCTAGCTGGAAAAAAATGAATTTTTGAAGAGGTCACAGTGGCTGTGAGTTCCTGCTTGGGGAGGAAGCAAAAGGGTGTTTCTGTGCAGTTGGGTGTCTCAGGCAGAGGGAAGCGCCCAGGCAAAGACCATGGGAGCGCAAGGCCTGCTGGGTGCAGATGAGGTTTGACATGGTGTGATGATTTTTTTTTTTTTTTTGCTGGGGGGTTGGTGGGGAGGGTTAGGAAGGAGAGGGTCAGTCCCGGCCCAAGGGGCCCGAAAGCAGGACTGAGGGTCTTAGATTTCCTTCCTGGGTGGTGAGCATGACACAGGACTAGATCTGTGCCTGCCCCCACGGGCCTGTTGACTCAGCACAGTCGCCGTGCGTCAGCGTGTACCCCTTCTTAGGCAACTTTTGTCTATTCCTCTGCCCAACCCCTACCCTGCCCCTGTACTCCATGTGGCCGGGAGTCACTGAGACCTAGGTTCATTTTTTTTTCTTTTTCTTCCTGTTTTTTTTTTTTTTTTCTGAAACAAGGTCACTCTGTTGCCCAGGCTGCAGTGCAGTGGTGTGACCATGGCTCCCTGCAGTCTGGAACTCCTGGGCTCAGGTGATTCTCCTGCCTCAGCCTCCTGAGTAGCTGGGACTACAGGTGTACACCACCACACCCAGCTAATTGTTTCTTTTTTGTTTTTGTAGAGACAGAGTCTCACTATGGCCCAGCCTGGTCTCAAACTCTGAACTCAAGTGATCCTCCTGCCTCAGCCTCCCAAAGTTCTGAGATTACAGGTGTGCTACACTGTGCCCAGCCAGGCCTTTTTTTTGGAGACAGTCTTGCTCCAAGGCTGGAGTGCAGTGTCATGATCATAGTTCACTGCAGCCTGGAACTCCCGGGCTCAAGTGATCCTCCTGCCTCAGTCTTCCGAGTAGCTGGGACTATAGGCGTGCACCGCAACGCCTGGCTTGAGACTTAGCTTCAAACCTCAACTTTTTTCCCAGAAAGGCTGCAGTGAGTCACTGTCTTTTTTTTTTTTTTTTTCTTTTTTGAGACAGAGTTTCACGCTTGTTGCCCAGGCTGGAGTGCAGTGGTGCGATCTCAGCTTACCGCAACCTCCTCCTTCCAGGTTCAAACGATTCTCCTACATCAGCCTCCTGAGTAGCTGGGATTACAGTCATCTGCCGCCATGCCCAGGAAATTTTGGTATTTTTAGTAGAGATGGGGCTTCACCACGTTAGCCAGGCTGGTCTGGAACTCCTGACCTCAGGTGATCCACCCACCTCAGCCTCCCAAAGTGCTGGGATTCCAGGCGTGTGCCACCGTGGCCGGCCTGTCTTCTCTAAGTTATACGGCTGCACCTGTAAGATGGAAATGGTCAAATATCTTCACCTCCTGCCCTCTCAGAAGCCAGGGCAAGACCAGGGGTTGTCAGTGATGCTAGCTGCTGGTCAGTCATTCAACTTTCTTTGTTGTTGTTGTTGTTTTGAGACACAGTCTCACTTTGTCACGGGCTAAAGTGCAATGGGCTTCATTGCACTCTGGGCTGGTGTGCAGTGGTACGATCTTGGCTCACTGCAACCTCCACCTCCTGAGTTCAAGCGATTCTCCTGCCTCAGCCTCCTGAGTAGCTGGGATTACAGGAACATGCCACTAAACCTGGCTAATTTTTGTAATTTTAGTAGAGACAGGGTTTCACCATGTTGGTCAGGCTGGTTTTGAACTCCTGACCTTATGATCCGACCGCCTCGGCCTCCCAAAGTGCTGGGATTACAGGCGTGAGCCACTGTGCCCAAGCTCAGCTTTTATCCTTAGCACTCTCTCTCGCTCTCTCTTTATGAGACAGCTCTGTCACCCAGGTTGGAGTGCAGTGGTGTGATCATAGCTCACTGCAGCCCGGAACTCCTGGGCTCAAGCAATCCTTCCACCTCAGCCTCTTTTTTTTTTTTTTTTGAGACAGAGTCTCACTCTGTTGCCCAGGCTGGAGTGCAGTGGTACAATCTCAGCTCACTGCAACCTCCGCCTCCCAGGTTCAAGCGATTCTCCTGCCTCAGCCTCTGAGTAACTGGGACTACAGGCACGTGCCACCATGCCTGACTAATTTTTTGTATTTTTAGTAGGGACAGGGTTTCACTGTGTTAGTCAGGATGGTCTCAATCTCCTGACCTTGTGATCCTCCTGCCTCGGCCTCTCAAATGGTGGGATTACATGGGTGAGCCACCACACCCAGCAATTTTAAAATTTTTTATAGAGATGAGATTTCACTATGTTGCTCAGGCTTATCTGAAACTCCTGAGCTCAAGCAATCCTCCCATGTCTGCCTCCTAAAGTGTGATTATGGGCGTGAGCCACTGTGCCCGGCTGTCTCCTCTCTTTGACAAGCCTTCTCTGTCTCCTTTGCCTCCTCTTTCAGCCTTTAAAAATCATCCGTCTGGCCGGGCGTGGTGGCTTACGCCTGTAAACCAGCGCTTTGGGAGGCTGAGGCAGACGGATCACAAGGTCAGGAGTTTGAGACCAGCTTGGCCAGTATGGTGAAATCCTGTCCCTACTAAAAATACAAAAAGTTATCTGGGCATGGTGGTGCGCGCCTGTAGCCCCAGCTAGTCAGGAGGCTAAGGCAGGATGATCTCTTGAACCCGGGAGGCAGAGGTTGCAGTGAGCCGAGATTGCGCCACTGCACTCTGGCTTAGGTGGCAGAGTGAAAGTCCGTCTAAAAAAAAAAAAATCCATCCAGCCGGGCACGGTGGTTCATGCCTGTAATCCCAGCATTTTGGGAGGACGAGACGGGTGGATCACAGGGTCAGGAGTTCGAGACCAGCCTGGCCAAGATGGTGAAACCCTCGTTTCTACTAAAAATACAAAAATTAGCCAGGCAAGCTAATTTTGGTGAGCGCCTGTAATCCCAGCTACTTGAGAGCTGAGGCAGAGAATTGCTTGAATCCAGGAGGCGGAGGTTGCAGTGAGCTGAAACCACTCCACTCCCTGGGTGACAGAGTGAGGTTCCGTCTCAAAAAAAAAAAAAAAAAAATCCATCCTAAGTATCAATGGACGACTGGATAAGTAATGTGGGGTATAGCCATTCAATGAAATATTACTTAGCCATAAAAAGGAAGAAAGGCCGGGCACAGTGGCTCATGCCTATAATCCTAGCACTTTGGGAGACCAAGACCAGCCTGGCCAACATGGTGAGGCTCTATTAAAATTACAAAATGTTTGTATTTTTACAAAATAACTAGAATTATTAACTATTAAAAATACAAAAATTAGCTGGGTGTTGTGGCAGGTACCTGTAGTCACAGCTACTCAGGAGGCTGAGGCAGGAGAATTGCTTGAACCTGGGAGGCGGTGGTTGCAGTCAGCCCAAGATTCGTGCCACTGCACTCCAGCCTGGGTGCAACAGAGTGAGACCCTGTCTCAAAATTAATAATAATAATAATAAATAATAAAATTAAAAGAAAGGAAGCTTGGATCCATGCTACGACACAGAAGAACCCCACAAACATGATGTTGAGTGACAGAAGCCAGACACAAAAGGCCACATAGTGTATGATTCCATTGATATGAAGTGCCCAGAATGGATAAATTCATAGAGACTGAAAGTGGATTAGTGGGTTCGAGGGCCTGGAGGAGAGAGAATGGGGAGGTTTCTGTTTGCAGGGATGGAAACGATCTGTAACTAGAGGTGATGGTCACGCAGTATGAACATACTTTAAAATGGTCAATGTTTAATTTTATGCTATGTTAATTTTACCTCAAACAAAACAAAAAGCATCAGAGAAGGCCCAGGAGTTGTGGGGTGTGTTTGTAGTTCCAGCTACTCGGGAGGCTAAGGCAGGAGGGCCACTTGGGCCCAGGAGTTCGAGGCTGCAGTGAGCTATGATTGTGCCACTGGAACCCCGCCTGGGAAACAGAGCAAGACACTCTCTCAAAAAAAAAAAAAAGTAAAAAATGATCCGGAGAAATAATCAAAAGATGCTAAAATCCATGGGGGAAAGCTTAATGGGTACTAGGCTGTTCACACGGTCTCAGTGTATCTCCTTGTAAGATAACTGTTCTGTGATGCTAGCCCCTGGTCAGTCATTCAACTTTCATCCCCCTTACAAATGGGGAGGATGGAAAGGGAGGAAAATGGCACCCTTATAGCAAGGAAACTTGACCAACTTTGCCCTGGTGATGACAGCTGAACATCGCCGATGCTGGGAACTGACGTCAGGAACCTCCTAATATGATGCACCAGGCAGCATTGCTTCTGTGGTTTCTGCCGAAGATGCACAGCCTGAACCTGGTCACAAGGAAATGGCAGGCCAGCTGGCTGCTGGCCATTCTGCACAACTGACCTCAGCTCTCCAAAAATGTCAATGTCATGAAAGACAAAGAAAGGCTGAGGAACCGATTCAGATTAAAAGAAATGAAGAGATGTAAGGATTAGAATTAGCCGGGTGTGGTGGCTAGCTACTTGGGAGGCTGAGGCAGGAGAATCTGTTGAATTTGGGAGGCGGAGGTTACAGTGAGCCAAGATCATGCCACTGCACTTCAGCCTGGGCGACAGAGCGAGACTCTGCCTCCAAACAAAAGGATTAGATGCAACTCATAATGCAGCATTAGATCCTGGGCCAGCAAAGAAACATTGCAATAAAAGATTCAATTTTTTTTCTTTTCTTTTTCTTTTTTTTTGAGACTGAATCTTGCTCTTTTACCTGGTCTGGAGTGCAGTGTCGCGATCACAGCTCACTGCAACCTCTGCCTCCTCGGTTCAAGCTATTCTCGTGCCTCAGCCTCCCGAGTAGCTGGGATTACAGGCGCCCGCCACCATGCCCAGCTACTTTTTGTATTTTTAGTAGAGACGGGGTTTCACCATGTTGGCCAGGCTGGTCTTGAACTCCTGACCTCAGGTGATCCGCCAGCCTCAGCCTCCCAAGTGCCGGAATTACAGGTGTGAGCCACCACACCCGGTCACTGTTTTTTTTTTTTTTTTTTTTTCCCCCTACAGGGTCTTGCTCTGTTATTCAGACTGGAATGGAGTAGCATGATCACAGCTCATGGCAGCCTCGACCTCCTGGGCTCAAGCAACTCTCTCACCTCAGCCTCCCGAGTAGCTGGGACTACAGGTACGCACCACCATATGCTGCTAATTTTTTCTAGTTTTGTAGAGTCAGGGGTCTTACTATGTTGCCCAGGCTAGTCTTGAACTGTTGGCCTCAACCAATCCTCCCTCCTTGGCCTCTCAAAGTGTTGGGATTACACGTGTGAGCCACTGTACCTGGCCCAATAAAGCCTATTATTTGGGCAACTAGCAAACTTTGAATACCGACTGGGGCAAAAACTGTAGTGTGTTTATTTAAGAGGATGTCCCTGTTCTTAGGAAACACACAGCAAAGTATCTGAAGGCAAAGGAACATCCTGTCTACAACTTGCTCTCAAATCATTTAGTCAAAAAATGCATATATACATATGCGTATAACATATATGTACATATATATGGCAAATGTGGCAAAATGTGGGTGGTTGGTGAATCTGGACAAAGGGCTTATACAAGTTGTTCATGCTATTCTGTAACTCTCAGTTGTTTTTGTTTTTGTTTTGAAGTGGGGTCTTGCTCTGCTGCCCAGGCTGAAGTGCAGTGACATCCAGACTCAAGTGATCCTCCCACTTCAGCCTCCCAAGTAGCTGGGACTACAGGCGCTCACCACTACACCCTCTTAATTTTCTTTTAATTTTTTGTAGAGATGGAGGTCTTGCTATGTTGCCCAGACTGATTTTGAACTCCTGGTCTCAAACGATCCTCCTACCTCAGCTTCCCAAAGTGCTGGGATTACAGACGTGAGCCACCATCCCTGGCATGCAACTTTGTGTGTTTTTAATTATTTTCAAATAAAAAGTTAAAAAATTTTGGTCAGGCGTGGTGGCTCATGCCTGTAATTCCAGCACTTTGGGAGGCCGAGGTGGGTAGATCACTTGAGGTCAGGAGTTCGAGACCAGCCTGACCAACATGGTGAAACCCTGTCTCTACCAAAAACTCAAAAATTAGTTGGACATGGGGGTGTGGGCCTGTAGTTCCACCTACTGTGGGGAGGGAACTGAGGCAGGAGAATTGCTTGAACCCAGGAATGGAGGTTGTAGTGAGCCGATGGCGCCACTGCACTCCAGCCTGGGCCACAGAGCGAGACTCGGTCTTGAAAAAAAAGTCCGGGTGTGGTGGCTCATGCCTGTAATCCCAGCACTTTGGGAGGCTGAGGCGGGCAGATCCCCTGAGGTCGGGAGTTCGAGACGCGCCTGACCAACATGGAGAAACTGTCTCTGCTAAAAATACAAAATTACCTGGGCATGGTGGCACATGCCTGTAATCCCAGCTACTCGGGAGGCTTAGGCAGAAGAATCTCTTGAACCCAGGAGGCGGAGGTTGTGGTAAACAGAGATTGTGCCATTGCACTCCAGCATGGGCAACAAGAGTGAAACTCTGTCTCAAAAAAAAAAAAAAAAAAATTGGCCGGGCACGGTGGCTCATGCCTGTAATCCCATAATCCCAGCACTTTGGGAGGCAGAGAAGGGTAGATCACCTGAGTTCAGGAGTTCGAGACTAGCCAGTCCAACATGGTGAAATTCTGTCTGTACTACAAATGCAAAATAAGCCAGGCGTTGTGGTGTGTGCCTGTAATCCCAGCTACTTGGGAGGCTGAGGCAGGAGAATCAATTGAACCCTGGAGGCAGAGGTTGCAGTGAGCGGAGATCGCGCGCCACTGCACTCCAGTCTGGGTGACAGAGGGAGATTTGTCTCAAAAAAAAAACAATTGTCTGAGATTTCTGGGATACCCATGTAACTATCTCTAACCAGAATGGTTCTCCCATGCTCAGCCCTACCTGCCTTGTAGGTGATCCCCTCAAAGCCAGCACCTCACCTCCTCCCAACCCATTCCTTCGTCCAGGATCCTCACCACCAAGCCAGATACCAAGGAGTAAGCATGGCTCCTTTCTCTTCTTAACCTCTGGCCTGCACAATTTCCCTTCCAACTCTGCCCCTTCCTCTTGGCATGGGCCAGTCCCTCTGCTGGGATGTCTTCCCTCCAGCTCACCTTTCAGGGCCAAACCCCACTGGATGTCCTCTTGGACGCCCTCCAGAGTGCACCCCTGTCCATAGAACAGAGTGTGACATAGGGCTGGAGCCGTAGCCATACTTGTTGAATACATGAAATAACAAATAAATAACCCTCCCAGGCAAAGTCCTCACCCATCGCCTGTGTACCCCAGGCCCTTCCCAGATTCCATGCCTTTCTCTGGCCCAGCCCTGAGCCCACCACATTGCGTGTGTGTGCGTCTAGCTTTTTCTTCCCCAGACTGGAAGTTCCTTCAGGGCTGGGCTCCAGGCCTCTCAGGGTCCCCATTCTTTCTATAGAACAGAGGGAGCTGCAGGAAGGCTGTGCAGCATGACTGATTTGGGAAAAGGCAATTGATCAAGGCTGGGCGTGGTGGTTCATGCCTGTAATCCCAGCACTTTAGGAGGCCAAGGTGGGCGGATCACTTGAAGTCAGGAGTTCGAGACCAGCCTGGCCAACATGGCAAAACCCAGTCTCTGCCAAAAAAAATAGAAGCTGGGGGCGGTGACTAACGCCTGTAATCCCAGCACTTTGGGAGGCTGAGGCGGGCGGATTACAAGGTCACGAGATCGAGACCATTCTGGCTAACGTGGTGAAACCCAGTCTCTACTAAAAATACAAAAAAATATAGCCGGGCATGGTGGCAGACACCTGTAGTCCCAGCTACTCAGGAGGTTGAGGCAGGAGAATGGCATGAATCCAGGAGGCGGAGCTTGCAGTGAGCTGAGATCGCACCACTGCACTCCAGCCTGGGCAACAGAGCGAGACTCCGTCTCAAAAAAAAGAAAAAGAAAAAATTAGCCAGGTGTGGTGGCACACACCTCTAATCCCAGCTATCTGGCAGGTTGGGGGGGATGGGGGCTGAGGCAGGAGACTCGCTTGAACCCGGGAGATGGAGGTTGCAGTGGGCCAATATAGGGCCACCGCACTCCAGCCTGGGTGACACAGCGAGACCCTGTCTCAAAAAAAAAAAAACAAGAAAAGAAAATTGATCAAATTGAGCCAGATGGGCTGAGGACCAAAGATGTGTGTCGTATGGGGGTGGGACTAGGGGGCTCGGGAGACCCTTTGAGAGTCACAGAGGGTAGTGAGGAGGAAGTGGGTTGCTTTCTGGGAGGGCTGAGAGTAAGAAGGGTGTGTGTGTGTGCATGTGTGAGCACACACGCATGCATGTGACTCCTAATGTGTGTCTGAGGTCTGAGGCTGCAAATGTACTCCTAGGCTCCTGGCCTGGTTGAGTGGGTTTTAGCGGTTTTTTTGTTTGTTTGTTTTGTTTGAGACAGGGTCTTGCTCTGTTGCCCAGGCTGGACTGCAGTGGCACAATTTCGGCTAACTGCAACCTCAGCCTCCTGGGTTGAAGCGATTTTCCTGCCTCAGGCTCTCGAGTAGCTGGGACTACAGGCGTGCACCACCATGCTCAGCTCATTTTTGTATTTTCAGTAGAGTCGAGGTTTCACCATGTTGGCCAGGCTGGTCTCGAACTCCTGACCTCAAGTGATCCATCCGCCTCTGCCTCTCAAAGTGCTGGGATTACAGGCGTGAGCCACCGCGCCCGGTCGACTTTTAGGTTTGTGAGTGTTTTAGATCAGTGAGTCTTGGGGAATCTTGGTGCATGGGCTTGCATTTGTGCGTCGGTGGCTGTGGGTCCATGAGCCTCTCAGGACGTGACTGGTCTCAGTTTCCAGGGTTTCTGGGAGGCTGTGTTTTTGTCCCAGCTCCAGAGGTGTCCCGCTCTGGGTATGTATTGGGGGATGGGGATGGGGTGCGTGGGCGTTCACGAGGTTGGGTGTGCCCGCCACTCCGGGTTCGGCCCGCGTCTCACTGCATGCTCAGCCTGGGTTTCCGAGGGTCCGCGCGTCCCAGGCCGTGCGGGTGGAGGGTGGGCAGGGACCCCGGGAGGCCGGGCGGGGGGCGGGGGCGCGCTGGGCCGGCCCCGGGGCGGGGCGAGCCTTCGAGGGCTGGGGGCGGGGCGGCCCGGCCGCCTCACTTCGGCGAAGTTGGCGGCGCGGAGGCTGGCCCGGGACGCGCCCGGAGCCCAGGGAAGGAGGGAGGAGGGGAGGGTCGCGGCCGGCCGCCATGGGGCCGGGGGCCCGGGGCCGTCGCCGCCGCCGTCGCCCGATGTCGCCGCCACCGCCACCGCCACCCGTGCGGGCGCTGCCCCTGCTGCTGCTGCTAGCGGGGCCTGGGGCTGCAGGTGAGGGGCCAGGACCTGGCGGATGGGACGAGGGCGGCAGAGGGGGAGTGCAAGAACCCCCAAGGCCGGGGCTGGGGGGGTTCATGGGAGGCAGGAACCAGGGTCGGGGAAGGGGCGCAGGAGCCCGGGGCTGCATGCCAGTCCTGGAGGTCCCAGAGGTTCAGAATGGGGAGGACCCCAGAGGCCCAAGGAACGGGGACCCTTGAGCGATCAGAGCAGAAGATGAAGGGACCCAGGAGTCCGAGACTGGGAGGTCGAGGTGCGGGGATCAGGGACTCGAGGTGGGGAGGGTGTACAGAGTCGGGGACTCGTCCCCATCCAACTCACGCCTGGAGTCCTGGGTAGGTTATGGTTGGGGGCCCAGGTACTCCTAGGCCGGGGACCTCTCGCACAAAAGCCCCCCCACCCCGCCCCCGACACCCGGGGCGGGCCGGGCCGGGCCAGGCTGGGGGTGGGGAGGGGGCGCGAAGTTCTGGGAGCTCTGAACTCGGAGAAAACTTCCCAGACCGGCGCGCAGCAAGACCCGGAGCCGGATTCGGAGCTGGAGCCTCGGCGGCTCGCGCGCCCCCTCCCCCGCCCGCAGCCCCGCTCCCTCCTCTGGCCGCGGGGACCCGGAGGCCCTGGGACCCCGCCCCTGCACGGGGAGGGGAAGGAGCGAGGACTCACGTGCTCCCCTCCGGCTCCAGCGCCCCCTCCCCACGGCCGGAGCCCCTCCCCAGCCGGCCAGGGGCCCCCCGCCCCTCCTCTTCGCTTCCCTCCCCTCCCCCGCTCGGGACAATGGCCGCGCCGTCTAGACACCCCCTCCCCCCGGCCGGCCTCGCGCTTTCTTTGCCAGACAAAGCGGGACCCGCGGCAGGGCCGGGGAGGGGGCTGCGGGGGCACCCCCCTCACCGCTACGGGAGGCCTGGTGGGCGGGGGAGGGGCGCCGGCCAAGGCCTCTGGCCAGGGGTCCCAGACGCCACTGTGCGGCTTGGCGCTGGGTGGAATGGGGGTTTCGGGAGTGAACGGCCTCCCCAGCCCAGCCCCGGGGCCCGGACGGGACAGGACCGGGCAGGAGCAGCCGCCTCCGCCGGACCAGCGGCGCACACACATGGCCTGTGATACACTCGCTGGCACACACAGCTCTAGGTCACGTAACAGAGATGCAAACCTGCACACACACAGCACACTCGCAGACATGCACACCTGGCCCAGGAAAGACACACCCGGCTTCACGCACACAGCTCACACATTGACATACATGCACACACAAATATGATCACACATACTGTGCATCGCTAGTGCAAGGTGTGGTACCCACGCTGCCTGCACACACTCAGCACACAGATGAAGACTCAAGGACATGCTTACACCCAGCTCACACATGCAGATGGACAGAGACAGACACAGCCAACCCATACACAGACACACTGGTGCACACACAGGTCACACCAACACACAGCTGTACACCCAGATACACGGTTCACATACACAGACGCACAACAGACACAGCCTGCATACAGACAGCACACACATCTGTGCACTCCTGTATGGGTGTGCAGCTCATACACACATGGGCACACCCACGCTGACATGAATGTACAGATAGACTCACATGTAGCTGCACAGGGACACAATAGATGCATGCCCAAATCCACATACAGACTGACACACAAGCCCGTGCACGCACACACATGTGGCTCACATTGCCTACAGCTCAGCGTGACCCATAGCCCATGTTATGAGACCCACAGCGTGAGTTCACGAACACCCACAGGTCCTGGTGTGGGTGGTAGTGTCCAGTCGGCTTGTTCTGTGGGGAAGGCGACATATATCATGTACGCCCATGCTCAGGATCAGTTCAACTCATTCTGTCACTCACCCTCTTGTTTTCTTTTTTTTTTTTTTGAGGCAGAGTCTCACTGTGTTCCCAGGCTGGAGTGCAGTGGTGCGATCTCGGCTCACTGCAACCTCCGCCTCCCGAGTTCAAGAGATTCTCCTTCCTCAGCCTCCTGAGTAGCTAGGATTACAGGCGCCCGCCTCCACGCCCAGCTAACTTTTGTATTTTTAGTAGAGACTGGGTTTCACCATGTTGGCCAGGCTGATGTAAAATCGTCCTATAGGTGATCCATGCAACAACCAGCCTCCCAAAGTGCTAGAATTAAGCGTGGCTCCCTTCCTAGCCTTTTCTATTTTCTTTCTTTCTTTATTTTTTTTTTATTTTACTATTTTTTTTTGAGAGAGTCTACGCTCTGTAAGCTTCTGGAGTGCAGTGGCGGGATCTTGGCTTACTGCAAGCTCCACCTCCTGGGTTCATGCCATTCTCCTGCCTCAGCCTCCTGAGTTGCTGGGACTGCAGGCACCCGCCACCACGCCCGGCTATTTTTTGTGTTTTTAGTAGAGATGGGGTTTCACCTTGTTAGCCAGGATGGTCTCGATCTCCTGACCTCTGATCCACCCACCTCGGCCTCCCAAAGTGCTGGGATTACAGGCGTGAGCCTCTGCGCCTGGCCCATTTCTTTCTGTCCTTCTCTGTCTTCTCCTGGTCTATCTGCTTCTAGTTCATTCTTTTGTGTCCGTCTTTCTGTTTTTATCGATCTTCCTTTCATTTGATCACCCTCTCTCTGACACGAGCACGCATGGACATACACACTGTGTCCCCACACCTGATCGAATGCACACAGTTCTCCACTAGCTCAGACCCAGCCACACCTTGGACCTGTCTGGCAGGACAGTTAGACTATGCCACACCCTAGAGGGACACAGCCCTTAGGGATGGCGATGTTGGACAGGGCAGCACATGCCTTGTGCCAGTTGCTCCTCCCTTCAACACACACCCTATTCCAGCAACGCCCAGCGCTGGCTGCTCCTGGAGATGCTGTGCTCACTCGTGGGTACATGCCTTGGTCCCTCTCCCAAGAGCACAACGCAGGCCTGCCTGGCTGGAGTAGATGCCCATCAGGGAAAGGAAGGCCTGTGGCCCTAGGACCCCCTGCCCCTTCCCCTTCTGTTACCCCTGAACCTGGACTTGAAGCCCCAGACCTCCCTGTAACACTCAGCACCCTTACTTCCTGTCTCAGCACACCCCATTCTGCACATCTTGGCTCTGGCAGCTTCCCGAGCCCCCACATCTGGCACAAGACAGCCCCTCCTCCTGCCCGCCCCTGCTTTGTGGTTCCCAGGGCTCGAGCTGGCAGGGACAGCTGCAGTCTCAACAGCTGGGGCTGGGGCGGGGGGGCCGTGGGAACTGTGGATGGGGGGACTCCCTGCATCCGCAGAGACGCCCCCAGCCCCATGCAGCTGTTGCCTGGTGGAGGGAGGGAGGGGGTTTGTCACTTGGGCCTGGGGTTCCTGGGCACCTGGCTGATCCTCCACCTTCCTTGGCCCCCACACAGCCCCCCCTTGCCTGGACGGAAGCCCGTGTGCAAATGGAGGTCGTTGCACCCAGCTGCCCTCCCGGGAGGCTGCCTGCCTGTGAGTGCCTGGCTCAGAGCCACCAGTGGGCCCTGTGTGGGGGGTGTGATTTGTCTTCTCCCTCTGCCTCTGTGTTCACCATGGATGTCTCTACCACTTCCTACATGTGTGTGGCTTGGGCAACCTCTCGTGTTTCCCCATTGGAAACTGAGCAGGGGCTCTGCAGTCTTCTTGGCCTGGGTTCAAGTCCCACATCATGTTGCTGACCGGCTAGGAATTAAACTCTTTATGTCTCAGTGTCATGGTCTGCAAAATGGACCTGGTAATCCCAGCTTCACAGTTCTTGGCCACCTGAGGTCACATGTAAAGACCCCCATGAGGCAGGTATTATTCAGTCAACAAACTCTCAGGGACCAATGGCAGTGGCTCACACCCTCCACGCCCCTCCCGTCTCTCAACATTTAGTGGTGGGGGACATAGGAGGCCTATAATACAGTCCCACACTGTCACTTACTTGCACCTGTGAAATAGGGTATGCTTCACCCTGGCGACTGTGAAGGGGCTTAACAATTTAAGAAGGCTCTAACAATTTGTTAGATATCGCAAGGAAAGGCAGGGGGTTGCGGGGAGCAGAGCAGAGGCTGGGAAAAAGCTGAGGAGAGACAGAAAGAGCTCAGTTTGAATTCTGGGGTCTGGGACACCTTGAGCATTCAAGCTTTTTGAGCCTCAGTTTTTGCAGCTGGAAAATGGGGCAATAATAACTCCTGTATGCACTCAGCATACATTAACTGCTCAGAATACAGTATGTGCTCAACACATAGGCATTATTATAAATAATAATGGTAGGGAGGCAGGAAACAGGTGCTCTAAGGAGAAGTCTCTCAAGGTTATGAGGAAATGCTTGGCTCCTTTCATGCTATCATTAATAACAGCAGTTCACGCAGTAGCCATTAATTGACTCATTAATGTATTCATTTATTCAGCATCATGTGTGCCAAGTACTGGGTCAGTCCCAAGCTGGGTGGGTCTGGGGTGATTTTAGACCCAGAGGAGCCGCTTTGAAGTTACACCTACATTTATTTTGGCTGGATCTCCCACTCGGGCTCACCTTTGTAGAGGGCTGAGCCTGACTGAGGGGGTTTCCTGGGTGGGGCTGGGGGGGGTCTGCGATGGTGGGGCTGGATGGGGAAAAGTGTGACCTTACCTGGAGCCACACACCTGGGAGGGCGAGCGGTGGGGCCGGGCGCTTGCGCAGTGGAGCTCCGCGCCTGGAATACTGCCGACAGGTGAATGCGCCCGCGGCTGCCCCGCCCTTCGACAGGTGAATCACCGGCGTGCGCGGCGCCCGGAGCCCGGATCACCCGGAGTGGAGCGGGCTCAATCCTCCGAGCGGGGCTGTGGGAACCACTGCCTACACGCCCCCCACCCCCCACGAGTCTCTTTCATGGTCTCAAATACTCAAGTCCTTTCAAGGATGCCCCAAGCTGTCACCCCACCCATGGATCCCCCAAGACTCCCCGCCTCCGACCGCAGAAGTTTCCATAGACCTCGTCCCCATCTCCTAGTCCTCGCCTCACCCGCTGTGCCCCCCCCCCACCAGGTCTGCGCTCCCCACTTCGTCTCCCCCAAAGCTTAGGCCGTGGGGCGGGGCGCGGGCTGGGGCTGGAACCGGCCCGACCGGTCGGCGGGGGCGCGGGACTCAGAGCGTGGGAACCCGCCCGGGGCGTTGGGAGGGGGCCCGCGCGGGTCGCGCCCTGCCTGGCGGTGGGACCGGCTATCCTCGGCGCCCAGCTCAGCGCGCCCCCTCCCGACGCGCGGTCGCGGCCGCAGTGGTCGCCCTGCGGGCCTTGGAGGAGGGGGCGGGAGCTGTGCCCTCCCCTCCCAACGCCACCCGCACCTCTGCTTGCTCGGCCGTGCCCCGACCTGTTTCGCTGGGGGCCGGGGTGGGGGGGATCTTGCGGGTGACGCTGACTGAGTCAGCCGCTTGTTGAGCTCAGTCGCAGGCGTCTGGGACAAGCCGGAGGGAGGACAACCGCGCCAGGGACGGGGGAGGTAGAGGGGGGTGAGGGTTGGCAGCGTTGGGGGGCGGAGCTAGGACTCTCTGGCTTCTCCAAGCCCCTCCCTCTGACCCCGCTAGAGCCCCTTGGAGATTTCCAGTCTTAAGACCAACCCCTCCCAGTTCCAATTTCTCACACTCCTTGGTGGGCTTGGGGAGGGGGGTGCAGGTTAAAGGACCACCCCCGCAAAGATGAAGGTACCGACAGTAGTGTCAGTTCCCCAACCCTCCACCTTCCCATCCCTTCATAGGAGGCTATATAAGTCCCAGGGAAGGGACTTGAGGGTTTGTGGGAGCCCTGCTGTCTGTCTCTGTGAGTGAGAGTTGCTCATTTCCGCCTCGGATGCTGTGGGTTGGTATCTTGAGTGTTGGCCAGGCCATGGGGTCCAATTAGTGTGTCCCTCTATGTGTGTAGCTGTGGTTTCTGGGCCTATGTGTGCTTGGGTGGTTGTATCCTGGGTCTGAAACTTTTCTCCTTTCTTTCTTTTCCTTCTTTCTTTCTTTTCTTTCTTTTCCTTCTTTCTTTCTTTCTTTCTTTCCTTTCTTTCTTTCTTTCTTTCTTTCTTTCTTTCGTTTCTCTTCCTTTCTCTTTCTTTCTTTCTTTCTTTCTTTCTTTCTTTCTTTCTTTCTTTCTTCTTTCTTTCTTTCTCCCTCTCCTTCCTTCCTTCCTTCCTTCCTTTCTCTCTCTCTGTCTCTCTCTGTCTCTCTCTAGATTGAGTTTTGCTCTTGTTGCCCAGGCTGGAGTACGGTGGCTCTATCTCCACTCACTGCAACCTCTACCTCCTGGGTTCAAGCGATTTTTCTGCCTCAGCCTCCCGAGTAGCTGGGATTACAGGCATGCGCCACCACGCCCAGCTAATTTTTTGTGTTTTTAGTAGAGACGGGGTTTCTTCGTGTTGGTCAGGCTGGTCTCAAACTCCCGACCTCAGGTGATCCACCTGCCTCGGTCTCCCAAAGTGCTGGGATTACAGGCGTGAGCCACTGGGCCTGGACAAGGGTCTGAGACTTTTGATTTGCTGTTCCCTCGGCCTGGAATGCTGTTCCCCATAAATCCCCATGGCCCCCTCCTTACCTTCAAATGTCTGTGAAAACAGAATTCTACCTCCTCAACCCCATCATTCTATCCCTTAGCCCTGTGGTTTAGCTTCCTACTGCTGCTCTAACAAATTACCACAAACTGGGTAGCTTGAACAATAGTAATTCATTGCCATGAAGTTTGGAGGTTGGAAGTCTGAAATCAAGGTTTCGGCAGGGCTGAGCCTCTCCATGGGGACCCAGGGGAGAACTGACTCTTGCAGCTTCCGGTGGCTCCAGACGTTTCTCAGCTTGTGGCTGTCTCACTCCAGTCCCTGTCTCAGTCTCCTTCTCTTCCTTCTCCCACCCAAATCTCCTTTTGGCTGCCTGTCTCATTTTTTTGAGACAGAATTTTGCTCTGTCACCCAGGCTGGAGTGCAGTGGCGCAATCTCAGTTCACTGCAGCCTTCAACTCCCAGGCTGAAGCGATCCTCCCACCTCAGCCTCCCAAGAAGTTGGGACTACAAGTGTGAGCCACCACGGCCAGCTGATTTTTTATTTTTATTTTTTAAATGGAGTCTCTCTCTGTCACCCAGGCTGGGGTGCAATGGCATGATTTTGGCTTACTGCAACCTCCGCCTCCCAGGTTCAAGCGCTTCTTCTGTCTCAGCCTCCTGAGTAGCGGGGACTACATGTGTGCACCACCACACCCAGCTAATTTTTGTATTTTTAGTAGCGACGAGGGTTCACCATATTGGCCAGGCTGGTCTCGAACTCCTGACCTTGTGATCTACCCGCCTCAGCTTCCCAAAGTGCTGGGATTACAGGTGTGATCCTCTCCCCCGCCCCTATTTTCTTTTACTCTTGAGTTTTTGAGATGGAGTCTCCCTTTGTCACCCAGGCCGGAGTGCAGTTGTGCAATTTCGGCTCACTGCAACCTCTGCCTCCCGGGTTCAAGTGATTCTCCTGTCTCAGCCTCCTGAGTAGCTGGGATTACAGGCTCCTGCCACCATGCCAGGTTTTTTGTTTGTTTGTTTGTTTGTTTGTTTTAATGGAAAAAAGGTCTCCCTATGTTGGTCAGGCTGTTCTCGAACTTCTGTCTTGAAGTGATTGTCCTGTCTTGACCTCCCAAAGTGTTGGGATTAGTCGTGAGCCTTTCCCTTGTATGAACACTTGTTACTGAATTTAGGGCCCAGGTGAATACTTCAGAATAATCTCATCTTGACATCTCTCATTTAATTACATCTACATAGCTAGGTGTGGTGTCCCGGTGCATGATTACAGCTACTCAGGAGGCTGAGACAAGTGCTTGAACCCGGGAGATGGAGTTACAGTGGAGTCAAGATCATGCCACTGCACTCAGCCGCAGGCTGACGACAAGACTCCGTCTCTTAAAAAAAAAAAAAAGAAAAGAAAGAAAGAAAGAAAAGAAAGAAAAATTTACATCTACAGAGTCATTTTTTTTTTTTTTTTTTGAGGCGGAGTCTCACAGCTCTGTCGCCCAGGCTGGAGTGCAGTGGTGCGATCTCCTGGCTCACAACAAGCTCCAGCCTCCAGGCCATGTTCTCCTGCCTCAGCCTCCTGAGTAGCTGGGACCACAGAGCCCGCCACCTCCTTACAGCTAGTTTTGTATTTTTTTAGTAGAGACGGGGGTTTCACCGTGTTGCGTGGGATGGTCTCGATCTCTGACCTCGTGATCATGCGTCTGCGGCCTCCCCAAAGTGCTGGGATTGGGCTTGGAGCCACGGCGGCCTGCAGAGTCATTTTAAAAATAGGGTCTAGTCACGGGTTCTGGGACATGGACATAATCTTTTCAGGGGCTGCCACCCAACTGACTACATCCTTCGTTTCTGTTGAAGCTCACCTTTTACTTGTATTTGGCCCATATTAGTTTTGTTTTGTTTTGGGACGGGTCTTACTCTGCTCCGCAGGCTGGAGTGCGGTGGCACAATCTCGGCTCCTGCCCAGCCTCCACCTCTGGGTTCAGTAGATTCTCACCACTTGCCAGCCTCTGTAATGCCCTAGGACTAAGAGCACACCTATCTCACCAACAAACTTTTAGCCTTTAGTGGGGAACCAGTTACACCATATTTAGCCAGGCTGGTCTTGAACTCTGACTCCAAGTGATCTGCCTGCCGCAGCCTCCCAAAGTTTTGGGATTACAGGCGTGAGCCACCGCGCCCAGCAAATGTGTGTTTGCTGCGCTGTTTCCCTGTGTGTTTCTTGCCTGTCTGGTGTGTATCTTTGTGTCTGGGGCCATCCTGCCCTGTGCTGCCCGACCAAGCCACCTCTGCCCACAGGTGCCCGCCTGGCTGGGTGGGTGAGTGGTGTCAGCTGGAGGACCCCTGTCATTCAGGCCCCTGTGCTGGCCGTGGTGTTTGCCAGAGTTCAGTGGTGGCTGGCACCGCCCGATTCTCATGCCGGTGCCCCCGTGGCTTCCGAGGTGAGAGGGGAAGAGTCTGGAGGGGAGGCAGGCGGGGGTGTGGTCAGTCCCAAACTAACCCTGTCCCGTTCCCTCCAGGCCCTGACTGCTCCCTGCCAGATCCCTGCCTCAGCAGTCCTTGTGCCCACAGTGCCCGCTGCTCAGTGGGGCCCGATGGACGCTTCCTCTGCTCCTGTCCACCTGGCTACCAGGGCCGCAGCTGCCGAAGTGACGTGGATGAGTGCCGGGTGGGTGAGCCCTGCCGCCATGGTGGCACCTGCCTCAACACGCCTGGCTCTTTCCGCTGCCAGTGTCCAGCTGGCTACACGGGGCCCCTATGTGAGAACCCTGCGGTGCCCTGTGCACCCTCACCATGCCGTAACGGGGGCACCTGCAGGCAGAGTGGCGACCTCACTTACGACTGCGCCTGTCTTCCTGGTGAGTGAGCCCTACTCAGGGGAGGCAAAAGGGTGGGCGTGGGGACATCAGGCCAGCCCGACGGTGACCATCCTTGCCCCCTTCCCTGCTAGGGTTTGAGGGTCAGAATTGTGAAGTGAACGTGGACGACTGTCCAGGACACCGATGTCTCAATGGGGGGACATGCGTGGATGGCGTCAACACCTATAACTGCCAGTGCCCTCCAGAGTGGACAGGTGGGCACTGGGGCCAGAGGGAGTGGGGAGGCAGGCCCCGGGTGGACATGCGCCAGGTAGCTGGACTGCTGCATCTGTTTGCCACAGGCCAGTTCTGCACGGAGGATGTGGATGAGTGTCAGCTGCAACCCAACGCCTGCCACAATGGGGGTACCTGCTTCAACACGCTGGGTGGCCACAGCTGCGTGTGTGTCAATGGCTGGACAGGCGAGAGCTGCAGTCAGAATATCGATGACTGTGCCACAGCCGTGTGCTTCCACGGGGCCACCTGCCATGACCGCGTGGCTTCTTTCTACTGTGCCTGCCCCATGGGCAAGACTGGTGAGTAGCTGTTTTCTCTGCAGGGAGCCATGGATGGTTTTTAGGGGGGGCAAATAAGAAGTCTGACTTGAGTATTAGAAAGATTATGCTAGGCTGGGCACAGTGGCTCATGCCTGTAATCACAGTGCTTTGGGAGGCCAAGATAGGAGGATCGCTTGGGCCCAGGACTTTGAGACCAGCCTGGACAACATAGTGAGACCTCATCTCTACAAAAACTTGGTAGGCTGGGTGTGGTAGCTCAGGCCTGTAACCGCAGCACATTGGGAGGCCCAGGTGGGTGGATTGCTTGAGTTCAGCAGTTTGAGACCAGCCTGGGCAACATGGCAAAATCCTGTCTCTACCAAAAATACAAAAAATTAGTTGGGCATGGTAGTGCATGCCTGTAGTCCCAGCTACTCTGGATGCTAAGGTGGAAGGATGGCTTCAGCCCAGAAGGTGGAGGTTGCAGTAAGCTGAGATTGAGCCACTGCACTCCAGCCTGGGAGACAGTGTAAGACCCTATATTAAAAAAAAAAAAAAAAAAAAAAAAAAAAGATTATGCTGGAGGCGGCTTTAGAGGGGAAGTTGCCGGGAGAGGAAGCCTGGGAGAGACTTAGGAGGAGGCTGACATTGCACTGATGCATGCAGAAGCCATTGGAATTGGGGAACTCCTGGGAGTTACCCTTGGAAGTGGCAAAGATCAGAGAACATGTTTAGGAGGGGAACATGGATATAAAAAGAGGGCATAACATGGCAGAGGGTATTACAGAAGCAAAGACTGGAAGGTAGGCGTGGTGGCTCATGCCTGTAATCCCAGCACTTTGGGAGGCTGAGGCAGGCAGATCACCTGAGGTCAGGAGTTTGAGACCAGCCTGGCTAACGTGGTGAAACCCCATTTCTACTAAAAATAAAAAACATTAGCCGGGTGTGGTGGCGCATGCCTGTAATCCCAGCTACTCCGGAGGCTGAGCAGAAGAATCGCTTGAACCTGGGAGGTGGAGGTTGCAGTGAGCCGAGATCGCACCATTTTAATACAGCTTGGGCAGCAAGAGTGAAACTTCGTCTCAAAAAACAAAACAACAACAACAAAACAATATGCAAGGGGTGTGGGCCTTTTGGGCAGAGCAGGAAGGTCTGCCTATGACTTCTGCCTACCACTTCCCAGGCCTCCTGTGTCACCTGGATGACGCCTGTGTCAGCAACCCCTGCCACGAGGATGCTATCTGTGACACGAATCCAGTGAACGGCCGGGCCATTTGCACCTGTCCGCCCGGTTTCACGGGCGGGGCGTGTGACCAGGATGTGGACGAGTGCTCTATCGGTGAGGGGAGCTCCATCGTCTGTGAATGGGCCAGGAAAGAGGGGAGAGGAGGGGGTCCCGTCCAGCCACGCCCACACTGAACGCACTCTATCCGGCAGGCGCCAACCCCTGCGAGCACTTGGGCAGGTGCGTGAACACGCAGGGCTCCTTCCTGTGCCAGTGCGGCCGTGGCTACACTGGACCTCGCTGTGAGACCGACGTCAACGAGTGTCTGTCGGGGCCCTGCCGCAACCAGGCCACGTGCCTTGATCGCATAGGCCAGTTCACCTGTATCTGTATGGCAGGTGGGTGGTGGGCGTGGCCTGGGCGGGTCCTGAGGCAGGGGGCAGGGCCAGATAAGCCCGCGGATGGGTAGCTGAGCAGAATGGGGTGGAAGTGGGTTTGGAGTGGGACCCTTAAGAGACTGAAGCCCGGGGGGAGGTGGGGTCGGGGCCAGAAGGGAATCCTGTGTGATTCTGGGGGCTTGGTCAAATGGAGTCAGTAGAACCTCAGGTGGGCTGGGAGTATTCTTGGCCTTAGGACCCTCTCGGGAAGGGGTTGGGGCTAGAGAGGCAGAGTTGGGGCTGCTGTGAGGTCAAGGTGAAGCCTGCAGACAGTCTTGCAGTGAGCCTGGGCAAAGGCTATGGGGGCCCTGGGGCTGGGGGCGGGGGACTGGGGACTGGAGAAAGGGCTTAGTCTGAGGACTGGGGAGAGAAGGAGGAGTTTGAAGGCAAGGCCTCTGCGGACACCCATGAGCCTTGGGCCAGTTGGGACCACAGCTGGGTGACAGTCCAGGCTGAAAATTAAGGTTGGGCTGGGAGTGTGGGAGGGGGGAAGAAGGCTCGGGGGATTTGTCGATGAGTAGGAAGGGAAGGGTAGTACTTCCTTCCTTGCACCCCGTTCACACCATAGGGCAGCCCCCACTTTCCTAAGCCCTGTGCCCTGCCCCAGGCTTCACAGGAACCTATTGCGAGGTGGATATTGACGAGTGTCAGAGTAGCCCCTGTGTCAACGGTGGGGTCTGCAAGGACCGAGTCAACGGCTTCAGCTGCACCTGCCCCTCGGGTGAGGACCTTGGGAGAGGGAGCCTTCCCATGTCTGGGAAGGGGCGAAAACTCCAGGGTGGGAACCTATAAAACCACATTAGCGGATAACTTACAATAGAAATCACAGGTTATGAAGCACATTGAAGTTAATTTAAATCCAAGTAAATGGGTTTTTCCACCCAAACAGGGCGGGGCTGGAGTGGGGTGTACTGCTCTCAGCCTTTCTGGGCCTCTGCTCATCCCACTCCCCACCCCAGGCTTCAGCGGCTCCACGTGTCAGCTGGACGTGGACGAATGCGCCAGCACACCCTGCAGGAATGGCGCCAAGTGCGTGGACCAGCCTGATGGCTACGAGTGCCGCTGTGCAGAGGGTGAGGCGGGCCAATGACAATCCGACGAGAATCAGGAGGCGGGGCTTGTGGGCGACAGGGCCAATAACAGACTTGTGGAGAGCTTGGGGGCAGGATTGTAGCAAGGCAGGACCCAGTGACAGAATAGGGGGGTGGAGCCAATAATGCATATAGACTGACATAAGGCTACATGTGGAGCCAAAGGGTTGGGCTGGGCACAGGGTGCATGTAACTGAATGGGGAGGGCCCAGTACCTTCCCCTGTCACCTGCCGTCTGCTCAGATCTCCAGTAGGGGGTGGAGCAGAAACAGAGCTGGGGGTGGGATTTAACTGTGGGAGAGTCTTGGCTAGGGACAAATTCCGGAGCTTGCAGCGGGGTGGAGTGGAAGTAAGTGGCGGGGCAGGGCCTGTATTGAGCCTGCCTCCTGACAGCTTGATGGGCAGGGCCTGAGATAGAGCTGAACCAGGATTGGTCCGAGGCCTCACCTGTGGGCAGGCCCCTGGCAAGTGGGCGGAGCCTGACACTCTTGGCCCCGCAGGCTTTGAGGGCATGCTGTGTGAGCGCAACGTGGATGACTGCTCCCCTGACCCATGCCACCATGGTCGCTGCGTGGATGGCATCGCCAGCTTCTCATGTGCCTGTGCCCCTGGCTACACGGGCACACGCTGCGAGAGCCAGGTGGACGAATGCCGTAGCCAGCCCTGCCGCCATGGCGGCAAATGCCTAGACCTGGTGGACAAGTACCTCTGCCGCTGCCCTTCTGGGACTACAGGTGGGACTGGGGGCTGGGGCAGAAACAGCACTCCTGAAGGGGCACAGAGGGTTTGGGAAGGTTGCATTTAAGGGGGCACAGTGGTGACTGCTCCATGCCATGTTCCTGGCCACCAGGTGTGAACTGCGAAGTGAACATTGACGACTGTGCCAGCAACCCCTGCAGCTTTGGAGTCTGCCGTGATGGTATCAACCGCTACGACTGTGTCTGCCAACCTGGCTTCACAGGTGGGCAAGTGGCTGCCATGGAGAGGGGGTCCTTAGATCGAGGGTGAAGTCGCTCGTTTCTGTGGGCCTGTTTTGCCCATATCTTTGCAGACTCTTGTCCAACGAGGTTGTCCATGCTTTGCCCTGAGTCTGTGCTGTCTCATTGGCATAAGGTTGTTTCGATATTATTCTGGAGGCCAGGCATGGTGGCTCACGCCTGTAATCCCAGCGCTTTGGGAGGCCAAGGCAGGTGGATCACTTGAGGTCAGGAGTTTGAGATCAGCCTGGCCAAAATGGCGAAACCCCGTCTCTACTAAAAATACAAAAATTAGCTGGGCGTGGTGGCGGGTGCCTGTAGTCCCCGCTACTTGGGAGGCTGAGGCAGGACAATTGCTTGAACCCAGGAGGTGGAGGTGGCATTGAGCCAAGATTGTGCCACTGCACTGGGCGACAGAGTGAGACTTCATCTAAACACACACACACACACACACACACAAACAAGAAAAGATTATTCTGGAACACAGATGAAAGTGTCTAAACTCAGTGACTAGGTTATTTCTGAATGGGACTAAAGTAATTCTTGGTGGAAATGAATGAGACTTTGCTAAGTGTGTTGGCTCATATCTGTAGTAATCCCAGCACTTTGGGAGGCTGAGACGTGAGGATCACTTGAGCCCAGGAATTCGAGACTAGCCTGGGCAACATAATGAAACCCTGTCTCTACAAAAAATAAACACACTCCCCAAGCCAGATTAGTCAATAAGTAGATAAACACACACACACGCACACAATTAGTCGGACGTTCTGGTGTAGTCCCAGCCAGTCGGGAGGCTGAGATGGGAAGATCGCTGGAGCCCAGGAGGTCAAGGCTGTGGTGAGCTATGATCACGCCACTGCAGTCCAGCCTGGGAGACAGAGTGCGACCCTATCTCAAAAAATAAGAAGAAGAAAAGAAAAAGAAAGGGACTTCATGGAAGTTTGGGGACCAGAATGATCTGGGGCAAGGCAGCTCTTGTTTGAGGAGGTGGGTGTCCTAATTTACACAAGAGCTGATGCATTACGAAAAAGAGGTTGTCCTTGCTCGGGGGTGTGGGTGTGCTAAGTGGGGTCAGATCGTCCCTCCCTGGTTGTCCCTGCTGCCTTTGTTCTGAGGTGAGATTGCTTGTGTACTCCCCAGGGCCCCTTTGTAACGTGGAGATCAATGAGTGTGCTTCCAGCCCGTGCGGCGAGGGAGGTTCCTGCGTGGATGGGGAAAACGGCTTCCGCTGCCTCTGCCCACCCGGCTCCTTGCCCCCACTCTGCCTCCCCCCGAGCCATCCCTGTGCCCATGAACCCTGCAGTCACGGCATCTGCTATGATGCACCTGGCGGGTGAGGGCCCTTCTCAACCTCAGACACCGCCTCCTCTCCCTGGCCTACCTCCTTGGCCTGACTACCTTCCCCTGCCAGGTTCCGCTGTGTGTGTGAGCCTGGCTGGAGTGGCCCCCGCTGCAGCCAGAGCCTGGCTCGAGATGCCTGTGAGTCTCAGCCCTGCCGGGCCGGCGGGACGTGCAGCAGCGATGGGATGGGTTTCCACTGCACCTGCCCCCCTGGTGTCCAGGGTGTGTACCTCACCTTCCCTCCGCAGCCCCACCAACACCGTTGGCCTCATCTCTCTTCTCCTCTATTCTCTCCTCCCCATATATTGGCTTCTTTTCTGCTTTCAATCATTTCCCTCCAGGAGCTTGGGAGGTGGGTATCGAAGTGGGGACAGGTTGGGGGAGGTGGGGGGAGATGGGATCAGGGAATCCCTCAAGGCTGTCTCTGCTTCCTTCTCTTCCACCCCCCACAGGACGTCAGTGTGAGCTCCTCTCCCCCTGCACCCCGAACCCCTGTGAGCATGGGGGCCGCTGCGAGTCTACCCCTGGCCAGCTGCCTGTCTGCTCCTGCCCCCAAGGCTGGCAAGGTATGTCACCTGCTTCTCTCCCCTCCTCCTCTCCATCTCCTCTGCCCCTTGCCCTGTCGGGATTGATGCTGGGGATCCAGAGGGGGACCATCCCCAGCTCTGCCTTTGAGAGAGGCTTCCTTCTGGGAAAGACAGAGCTGGACACAGATCTGCTGCCTGTGTGGGTCAGCCCTTGGAAGAGGAAGGGCTATGGGGCTAGAGATGCTGGGATTCAGGATGGGGTTTGGGGTACAGCTTCCTGGAGGAGCAGACCTCATAGTAGGTATTTGCCACCTACTGAGACAGGGAGACGACCGTTCTGAAACTGCATATGCAAAATGCCCACGCGAATGACAGCATGGCTTATTTTGCCTTCACCCATCTCAGCCTGCAGGTTCTTCCTGAGCCCCAGGTCCCTGGGACCCTGCTCTATACCCTGTAACCCTAGGTGTGACCTTGCTCCCCACCCTCAGGCCCACGATGCCAGCAGGATGTGGACGAGTGTGCTGGCCCCGCACCCTGTGGCCCTCATGGTATCTGCACCAACCTGGCAGGGAGTTTCAGCTGCACCTGCCATGGAGGGTACACTGGCCCTTCCTGCGATCAGGACATCAATGACTGTGACCCCAGTGAGTGCAGGGGAGCTCTTGGGGGTGCTGCTCTGGGGAACACAGTCATTAAGCTTGAACTGTGTGCCTGGCACTGTGCTGTCATTTCATCTTCAGTTATCTTACTTTTCCCGTTTTATTCATATGGAAACCTAGGCCCAAGAAGGTTGAGTGACTTCTAGCCCGAGGCTATGGAACGAGTCAGGGAATGAGCTGGGCTTAGAACCCTGGAGTCTGTGCACTGCCTCTTTTTTTTTTTTTTTTGAGACAGTCTTAGCTCTGTTACTGGAGTGCAGTGGTGCGATCATGGCTCACTGCAACCTCTGCTCTCTGGGCTCAGGTGCCTCAGCCTCCCCAGTGGCTGGGACTATAGACGTGCACCACCACACCCAGCTAATCTTTTGTATTTTTTGTAGAGATGGTGTTTCGCCATGTTGCCCACGGTGGTCTCCAATTCCTGGGCTCAAGCAATCTACCCACCTCCACCTCCCAAAGTGCTGGGATTACAGGCGTGAGCCACCACAGCCGGCCTGAGTGCACCGTCTTTGAGAGCAAGCGAGTTAATATCGTGTGCAGAGTGTGAGATAAAAGGCCCCCCAGAGGCCAGGTGCGGTGGCTCACGCCTGTAATCCCAGCACTTTGGGAGGCCGAGGCGGGTGGATCACCCGAGGTTGTGAGTTCGAGACCGGCCTGACCAACATGGGGAAACCCCGTCTCTACTAAAAATACAAAATTAGCTGGGCGTGGTGGCGCATGCCTGTAATCCCAGCTACTCGGGAGGCTGAGGCAGGAGAATCACTTGAACCTGGGAGGCGGAGGTTGCAGTGAGGTGAGATCGTGTCATTGCACTCCAGCCTGGGCAACAAGGAAAAACTGTCTGAAAAACAAAAAACAAACAAACAAAAAGGCCCCCCAGAGGATTCCCCAGGGATGCTGCCCAATAGACAAATAACACAAGCCACTTATGCAATTTTAAATTCTCTAGTAGTCACATTAAAAATAAACACAAACTGGAGATATTAAATTTAATATTATTTATTTATTTATTTATTTATTTATTTATTTATTTATTTATTCAGAGTGAGGCTCTGTCACCCTGGCTGGAGTGCAGTGGTGCGATTTTGGCTCAGTGCAGTCTCAAACTCCTGGGCCGAGGCAATCCTCCTGTCTTAACCTTCTGAGTAGCTAGGATTACAGGCACTCACTACCATGCCTAGCTAATATTTTTATTTTAATTTTGTAGATATGGGGTCTCGCTACGTTGTCTAGGCCGGTATCAAACTCCTGGCCTCAAACCACCCTCCTGCCTTGGCCTCTCAAACTGCTGCCACTGTGCCTGGCCAAATTTAATATATTTAAATTTAATTTCTATTAAATGGGGAGACCGGGCTGGGTGTGGTGGTTTCACGCTTCAATCCCAGCAGGGGAGGTTGACAGGTGGATCACCTGTGGAGGTCAGGAAATTCAAGACCAGCCTGACCAACATGGAGAAACCCCGCCTCTGGCCAAAATACAAAAATTGGGCCCCGCATGGTGGCGCATGCCTGTAATCCCAGCTACTCAGAAGGCTGAGGCAGGAGAATCACTTGAACCCAGGAAGCGGGAGGTTGTGGTGAGCTGAGATTGTGTCATTGTGCTCCAGCCTGGGCAACAAGAGCAAAATTCCATCTCAAAAATAAAACAAACAAACACAATAATAAAAGTAAATGTATATAATCTATTTTATTTAACCCAATATATTAACATATCATTTCAACATGTAATCAGTATAAAAAGTGTTAATGAGATATTTTACATTTTTTCCTTTTTTTAATTTTTTGGAGACAAGGTCTCACTCTGTCACCCGGACTAGGGTGCAGTGGTGTGGTCATGACTCACTGCAGCCTTGATCTCCCAGGCTCAAGTGATCCTCCCATCTCAGCCTCCCCAGTAACTGGGACTACAGGTGTGCACCACCACACCCAGCTAATTTTTGTATTTTTCATAGAAATGAGGTCTTGCCATGTTGCCCAGGTTGGTCTCGAACTCCTGAGCTCAAGTGATCTGCCCACCTTGGCCTCCCAAAGTGTTGGGATTACAAGTGTGTGCCACCACGCCCAGCCTATTTTTTTTTTCATACCATGTCTTCAAAACCAAAACCCCAGCCTGTATCCTTTACATTTATAGCACATCTCCATTTATCACAACTCAAGAACCCGCAGTCACATGTGGCTGGACGGCCACTGTCCCAGCTCTGTCCCAAGCACAGGAATTAGATCAGGCACACCAGCAAGCATTTGCCCGGGCAGCCTAAAGCGCGATACTTGGTTCTCCTACATCCTGCCCTTTGCCATAGGTGAGGCTCTCAGATGTGCTGAGGACGAGGCCACAGAAGGGGATTTGATTTAGATTCCTCTGATCAAAATGCACTGATCCCAGCTGAACCCGGTTTCCTGACCTCTTTTGAGACGAGTCTCATTGTGTCACCCAGGCTGGAGTGCAGTGAGTGCCATCTCGCTCACTGCAAGCCTGGCTCCAGGTTCAGGCCATTCTCTGCTCTCTAGCCTCCAGTAGCTGGGATCAGGCGCCTGCCACCACGCCCGGGTTAGTTTTTGTATTTTAGTAGAGACGGGTTTCACTCCATGTTAGCTGGGGATGTCTCTGGATCTCCTGACTGGGTGATCCGCTCTCGCCTCGGCCTCCTTAAAGTGCTGGGATTACAGGTTTGAGCCACGCCCGCTCTTTTTGAGACGGATCTCGCCTGTCACTTCAGGTTGGAGTTTTGTGTGGGTCGATCTCAGCTCACTGCAGCCCGGCCCGGTTTACTTTATTCTCCTTGCCTCTAGCCTCCTGAAGGATTCATAGGCGCCTTCACGTCAGCTTCAAGACTTTTTGTATTTTTAGCAGAGACGGGTTTCCACCGTATAGCTTGTGGGATGGTCTCATTTTTCTGATCTTAGATCCTACTTCTGTCTCTGGCTCTAAAGTGCTGGGATTACAGGCTCGAGCCACTGCGCCCGGCCTCCTCCTGAATTCTTCTCAATCCAAGGCATATCCCAGTCAGACTGGACTAATGGGGGCAAAGTAGGCGACCAGACTGCCTTCCTCCTGTCCGCAGACCCATGCCTGAACGCTGGCTCGTGCCAAGACGGCGTGGGCTCCTTTTCCTGCTCCTGCCTCCCTGGCTCACTGCCCACGATGCCTGGACGCGGACGAGTGCCTGAGCAACCTCATGCCTCCAGGCACCTGCACCACTCATCACGCAATAGCCCCTTCACCTGCACCTGCCCGCCGGGCTACGGAGGCTTCCACTGTGAACAGGACCTGCCCGACTGCAGCCCCAGGTGGGCGGGGCCTCTGTTTGGAGCGCAGGGACTCTGACTTGGCATGGGGCCTGGGACCTGGGACGAAGTGGGGACAGCAAGGACTAGGGGGAGTCCTCAGCTTGATACCCACTGCGGACTGTGATGACTAATGGGGCAGGGCCAGGGAAGGAGCAGGGCGTCTGTTTGGAGGTCACCTTGGAGTCTCTGGTGCCTGAGAGGGCATGGCCTCCAGGTGGCTGTCAGCTTAGGGCTGAAGTCCCTGGTGAATTGGGGCTAAGGGACTTGGTTGGCTTCTGCTGGGGCTGCAGCTTCTTTCGGAGATAAGGGTCAGGGAGTGTGACGTCCCCAGTGCTACCGGTGGAACTCAGCGCTTCCAGCGGGACTCGGGAAGGAGGGCGGGGCCTGTGAGGGAGCGGAGCCTGATTCTCCCTCCCACTCCTTCTGCTCCAGCTCCTGTTTCAATGGCGGGACCTGCGTGGACGGTGTGAACTCGTTCAGCTGCCTGTGCAGTCCCGGCTACACAGGAGCCCACTGCCAACATGAGGCAGACCCTTGCCTCTCGCGGCCCTGCCTACACGGGGGCGTCTGCAGCGCCGCCCACCCTGGCTTCCGCTGCACCTGCCCCCAGAGCTTCACGGGCCCGCAGTGCCAGGTGGGTGGAGTTACTGGGGACCTGGGGGAGGAGCCTGCCTGGGATCCTAGGAGGGAGAAGGATCCCTCCTTGGAGAAACTTGGAGAAGCCAAGTTTCTCCCAGACTACCCCCTACCCCCCAGTACTGACTCTGAGTGCTTCCTCTCCAGACGCTGGTGGATTGGTGCAGCCGCCAGCCTTGTCAAAACGGGGGTCGCTGCGTCCAGACTGGGGCCTATTGCCTTTGTCCCCCGGGATGGAGCGGACGTCTCTGTGACATCCGAAGCCTGCCCTGCAGGGAGGCTGCAGCCCAGATCGGTGAGTGGGAGCACGCGGGCGGGGCTGTGGGGCCTCAGGAGGGGGCTCTTGCACGTACTTCCTGCTAGTGTGAGTCGAATGGGGGTGCCACAGAGCTTATGCGGCATGATGGGGTGTGTGACTGAGTGGTGTGGGTGTGTGAGCATGTGACAACTGGCTGGGATGGTGTGTGTGTCTGTCACTGTGAGACAGCAGGGATGGTATATGTGCTACAGGGTGTGACCGAGCTGCTGTGAGTGTGGAAGGCATGTGTGTGTGTGTCAGTGATGAGACCTTGCCTGCTGGAAGGATGTGTGACAACCTGATGGAGTGTGGGTGCGATCCTGTGGACCCATTCTAGCAAGGATGTTGGAAGATGTGTGTGATGGAGGCAGAAGGGGGATGTATGGGGTTACCTCTGTTCCTGTGCCACTCTCCTCTTTGCAGGGGTGCGGCTGGAGCAGCTGTGTCAGGCGGGTGGGCAGTGTGTGGATGAAGACAGCTCCCACTACTGCGTGTGCCCAGAGGGCCGTACTGGTAGCCACTGTGAGCAGGAGGTGGACCCTTGCTTGGCCCAGCCCTGCCAGCATGGGGGGAGGTGCCGTGGCTATATGGGGGGCTACATGTGTGAGGTAAGGGGGCGCTCCCCAGGAGAGGGAAGAGAGGGTGGGCATGCTTGGGTGTGTCTGGGCACACGTTTCTCTGCATCTGTGACTTGGTGTGTGTATGTCTCTAGATGTGTCTGAGTTTTTGCTTTTGTGAATCTTGGTATATCTGTGGGTGTCACTCTGGGTAGATCTGGGGTGTTTGTTTGTTTGTTTTTTGAGACAGGGCCTCACTCTGTGGCCCAGACCGTAATGCAGTGGCACAATCTCGGCTCACTGCAACCTCTGTCTCCCGGGTTCAGGTGATTTTCCTGCCTCAGCCTCTCGTATAGCTGGGAATACAGGCACCCACCACCACGCCCAGCTCATTTTTGTAGTTTTCATAGAGACGGGGTTTCACCATGTTGGCCAGGCTGGTCTTGAACTCCTGACCTCAGGTGATGTGCCCACCTCGGCCTCCCAAAGTTCTGGGATTACCTACTGGTAGTGCGCTGGACATCCGTGTGTGTCCTTTCGTGCTGGGATTCTTTGTGCCTTCGTGGGTATGTCCAGTTGTGTCTGTGTCACGCTAAGATGAGTGGGTCCCTCTCTTGCCCCACTGAAGTGTCTTCCTGGCTACAATGGTGAGAACTGTGAGGACGACGTGGACGAATGTGCCTCCCAGCCCTGCCAGCATGGGGGTTCATGCATTGACCTCGTGGCCCGCTATCTCTGCTCCTGTCCCCCGGGAACGCTGGGTATGCCAGGGCCAGAGTTGGGGGACAGGATGGGAGGCTGTCTTCATTCCCTCCTGACCACCCCCTGTTTCTTCCCCCAGGCGTGCTCTGCGAGATTAATGAGGATGACTGTGGCCCAGGCCCACCCTTGGACTCAGGGCCCCGGTGCCTACACAATGGCACCTGTGTGGACCTGGTGGGTGGTTTCCGCTGCACCTGTCCCCCAGGATACACTGGTTTGCGCTGCGAGGCAGACATCAATGAGTGTCGCTCAGGTGCCTGCCACGCGGCACACACCCGGGACTGCCTGCAGGACCCAGGCGGCGGTTTCCGTTGTCTTTGTCATGCTGGCTTCTCAGGTAAGCATTGGAGAAGGGGCTGGCCTGGGACTCGGCCTGTTATTCCCCCACTGTGGTTGATCTACATGCTCCTGCTTGCTCAGGTCCTCGCTGTCAGACTGTCCTGTCTCCCTGTGAGTCTCAGCCATGCCAGCATGGAGGCCAGTGCCGTCCTAGCCCAGGTCCTGGGGGTGGGCTGACCTTCACCTGTCACTGTGCCCAGGTAGGTGTGGGTGGCGGCCTTTGGAGGCGGGGCAGGGGCGTGGGCTCTGGAGTAGTGGGGGGTGGCATCTAGGAGGAGGATGTGGCTTTAGGGGAAACTTCGAAGGGAAGGGAGTTTCTGGAAAATGCTGACATTTCTAACGGGTGTGGTAGCTCATACCTGTAATCCCAGCACTTTGGGAGGCCTAGGCGGGAAGATCACTTGAGGCCAGGAGTTCGAGACCAGCCTGGGCAACATGGTGAAACCCTGTCTCTACCAAAAATACAAAAATTAGCCGGGTGTAGTGGCAACCGCCTGTAATCCCAGCTACTCGGGAGGCTGAGGCAGGAGAATCGCTTGAACGTGGGAGGCAGAGGTTGCAGTGAGCCGAGATCACGCCATTGCACTCCAGCCTGGTGACACAGTGATACTGTGTCTCAAAAAACAAAGAAATAAACCCCCGCCCCCGACATTTCCTGGAGGTTTGAAGGGAAAAGGGGGTGAGGCTGGTAATTAGGGGGCGTGGCCTCCCGGGGTGGCGGGGCGTGTCTGCCAGGTGGGGTCTCCGTTGTGGAAAGGGGAGAGGTTGGGTGGGACATGGGGAGGTTGTGGGGGGCGGGTCTCAACCTTCCTTAATCTTGACCTCTTCTCTTCCCCCTCTCTCCCCTTGACTCTTCTTTTCGCCACTCCTCTATTTCTTCTCCTCCTTCCTTCCTCTCCCCTCCTTCACTTTTTTCCCTCCCTCCCCAAACCTGACCCCCAGCCGTTCTGGGGTCCGCGTTGCGAGCGGGTGGCGCGCTTCTGTCGGGAGCTGCAGTGCCCGGTGGGCGTCCCATGCCAGCAGACGCCCCGCGGACCGCGCTGCGCCTGCCCCCCAGGGTTGTCGGGGCCCTCCTGCCGCAGCTTCTCGGGGTCGCCGCCGGGGGCCAGCAACGCCAGCTGCGCGGCCGCCCCCTGTCTCCACGGGGGCTCCTGCCGCCCTGCGCCGCTCGCGCCCTTCTTCCGCTGCGCTTGCGCGCAGGGTTGGACCGGGCCGCGCTGCGAGGCGCCTGCCGTGGCACCCGAGGTCTCGGAGGAGCCGCGGTGCCCGCGCGCCGCCTGCCAGGCCAAGCGCGGGGACCAGCGCTGCGACCGCGAGTGCAACAGCCCGGGCTGCGGCTGGGACGGCGGCGACTGCTCGCTGAGCGTGGGCGACCCCTGGCGGCAGTGCGAGGCGCTACAGTGCTGGCGCCTCTTCAACAACAGCCGCTGCGACCCCGCCTGCAGCTCGCCCGCCTGCCTCTACGACAACTTCGACTGCCACGCCGGTGGCCGCGAGCGCACTTGCAAGTGAGCCCATCCACCCGATCGATCCATCTGTCTATGCATCCATCCCAGTCTGTCTGTCCATGGGCCCTGCCTCTCTTTCTACCTGCCCACCCACTTGCCCCGTCTGTTTCTCTGTGCACCCTATCTGCCCATCATTGTGTCCCATGTGTCTGTCCGTCTGTCTGTTCATCCATGTGTCCTGCCTATCTTGTTCTTGTTTCTATCTGCGTATGCACTTCTCTGCCCCGTTTGTCTGCCCTTTTCTCCATCCAAGAATTTCTTTTTTTTCCCCCCCGCAAGACGGAGTCTTGCTCTGTGGCCCAGGCTGGAGTGCAGTTTCGCGATCTCGGTTCACTGCAACCTCTGCCTCCCAGGTTCAAGTGATTCTCTTGCCTCAGCCTCTGAAATAGCTGAGATTACAGGCTGGTTTGCCCGCCTGGCAGTCAATTCCTTTTTTTTTTTTTTTTGAGACTGAGTCCTGCCTTTTGCTCTGTGGCTTGGAGTGTTAGGGACCCACCTCCGCCACTCTGGCAAGCTCCGGCCTCCTGTCTGCTGACTCTAGGCTCCCAGCCCGGGCAGCTGGGACTACAGGTGCCCACCACCTGGTTGCTTTTTGCATTTTGGCTTAGAGACAGGGTTTCACCATATTGGCCAGGTTGGTTCTTAACTCCTAACCTCGTGATCCACTACTGCCTCCCAAAGTGCTGGAATTACAGGCGTGGAGCCACCGTGACTCTGGCACTTTTTTTTTTTTTTTTTTTTTGACAGAGTCTTGCTCTGTGGCCCAGGCTGGAGTGCAGGACGCGGAACCCCAGCCTCACTGCAACCTCTACCTCCTGGCCTGGGTAACTCACACCTCAGCCTCCCCGAGGAGCTGGACCACAGGTGGAGCTTACAGCACCGGGTAATCACCTGTGCTTTTAGGTTTCATCAGGAGTTGTCATAGGGTTATCTTTTAACACCTGGAGCTCAAAGCCATCCACCCGGAAATAGCCTCGGCGTTGGGATTAAGGGGCCTGAGCCACGTGACCTGGACTTAAGAATTTTTATCAGCCGAGCACAGTGGCTTACGCCTGTAATCCCAGCATTTGGGAGGCAGAGGTGGGCAAATCACCTGAGGTCAGGAGTTCGAGATCAGCCTGGGCAACACGGTGAAACCCCATCTCTACTAAAAATACAAAATTAGCCGGGCGTGATGGCACATGCCTGTAATCCCAGCTACTTGGGAGGCCGAGGCAAGAGAATCACTGAGATCATGCCATTGCACTCCAGCCTGGGCAACAAGAGTAAATCTCCGTCTCACCAAAAAATAAATAAATAAATAAATAAATAAATAAATAAATAAATAAATAAAAAATAAAAGAAAATTCCTTTTATTCCTCTGTGTATGCTGCACCCCTGCTTGTCCATCCTTGGGCTGAATCTGTCCATCCATGCAATCTTTTTGCTCCTCTATATGGCTGTCTATCTGTTTTGTGCCTGCCCCTGACTGTCTCTGCCCCTCTTCTGCCCCTCTCTCTGTCTGTCCTAGGCAGTCCATCTGTCCATTCCTACACCCTGCCCCTTCTGTTCCTCTGTGTACCTCTCTGTCCGCTTGGAACCCTCCACCTCATTAATCTCTATATCCCCAACTTCTCTGCTTCCCCCCCAGTCACTCTGCTCCAGCCACCCTGGCCTCTCAGCTGTTCCGCAGATACCCCAGGCTTGATCCCACATCAGGGCCTTTGCACAAGCTGTTCCTACTGCCTGGCTGTTCCCTTCCCCCACATGGTTCCTCTCTCACCTCCTTCAAGTCTTTGCTGAAATGGTGGTACCTTCTCAGTGAGCACCTCCCTGATCACCCCCAGCCCTTCCTCTGCTTTATTTTCCTTCTTAGCATTTAATTCCATCCAGCACTATGTGTGTGCATGTTCTCATGTGTGTGTGTGTGTGTGTGTGTATATATATATATATATATATATATATATATTTTTTTTTTTTTTTTTTTGAGACAGGATTTCTCTCCCATTGCCCAGGCTGGAGTACAGTGGTGTGATCTTGGCTCACTGCAACCTCCACCTCCTGGGTTCAAGCTATTCTCCTGCCTCAGCTTCCTGAGTAGCTGGGATTACAGGCACCAGCCACCACGCCCGACTAATTTTTGTATTTGTAGTAGAGATGGGGTTTCACCATGTTGGCCAGGCTGACCTAGAACTTGTGACCTCAGGTGATCCGTACACCTCGGCCTCCCAAAGTGCTGGAATTACAGGCATGAGCCACCGCACCCAGCCTGTATTTTTATTTTATTGATGAGTAATAGAGATGCTGTATATTTGGCTCATGTATCTCCCTTACTGTCTGTCTTCACCCAGTGAAATGCTAGCTGCACGTGGGCCAGGAATTGTGGCTGGACCTTATTCTTGTGCCCGCAGCAGTGCTCAACACATGGCAGTCAGTCAGTTAGTATCTACTGATTTTTTTTTTTTTTTTTGAGACGGAGTCTCGCTTAGTTGCCCAGGCTGGGGTGCAGTGGCCGGATCTCAGCTCACTGTAAGCTCCGCCTCCCGGGTTCACGCCATTCTCCTGCCTCAGCCTCCCGTGTAGCTGGGACTACAGGCGCCCGCCACCATGCCCGGCTAAGTTTTGTATTTTTAGTAGAGACGGGGTTTCACCGTGTTAGTCAGGATGGTCTCGATCTCCTGACCTCGTGATCCGCCCATCTCGGCCTCCCAAAGTGCTTGGGATTACAGGCGTGAGCCACTGCACCTGGCCAGTATTTACTGATTAATTAATAGTTAGCCAGTGAGGCCCAGAGTGTGGTGTGGGCTTGTAGTCCCAGCCACTTGGGAGACTGAGGAGGAAGGATCATTTGGGTCCAGGAGTTTGAGACTCCAGAGAGCTATGATCACACCACTGCACTCCAGCCTGGGCAACAGAGCAAGACCTCATTTCAATCAATCAATTAAAAAAAAATTATCAAGGGCCAGGCACGGTGGCTTATGCCTGTAATCCCAGCACTTTGGGAGGCCGAGGCAGGTGGATTACCTGAGGTCAGGAGTTCAACAGCAGCCTGACCAGCATGGTAAAACCCTGTCTCTGCTAAAAATACAAAAATTAGACGGGTGTGGTGGTGCATGCCGGTAATCCCAGTTACTTGGGAGGCTGAGGTGGGAGAATTGCTGGAACCAGGGAGGTGGAGGCTGCAGTGAGCCGAGAGATCATGTTAACTGCATACGCTCATGACAGAGCAAGACTCAGCCCCAAAAACAAATAAACAAAAACAAAAACAAACAAAATGTAAAAACTTTGTCCAGTGAAAGACAAGATTTGCAGAAAGCCTGACATGGGTCCGTACATTCCAGTCCCCTGTACAAGCCTTGTCTGGAGTCTTTGTGCTCTATGGTGTGAATGCATGGAGGTGGATCCTCTCTTCTGACCCCTGATCCCGCTGCCTCTGCTCCCACCTTCCCACCAGCCCGGGTGTAATGAAGTACTGGGCGCAGGACTCACTTTGCTGACGGCCACATGCACTCAGGGCTGCAACACGGAGGAGTGCGGCTGGGATGGGCTGGATTGCGCCAGCGAGGTGCCGGCCCTGCTGGCCCGCGGCGTGCTGGTGCTCACAGTGCTGCTGCCACCGGAGGAGCTACTGCGTTCCAGCGCCGACTTTCTGCAGCGACTTCCAGCCATCCTGGCAAGACTAAGGCGCTCTGCCTGGACGCTGGTGACGGCCAGGCTATGGTCTTCCCCTATCACCGCCCAGTCCCGCCCAACCCGGCCCAGGAGCTGGCCCCCGAGGTGATCGGGTGAGTGATCCCACCTGGAAGAGCCGCCGTGGCCGTGGCCTGGGAGAGGAGAGATGCGGTTGATCCAGGTCTTGTGTGTTTCATTTCACTTAATGCCTTTACCACCAGATGTCAGGAGCACCGCCTCCTGGCTGTGACCAGCAAAAAATGCCTCCAGATGGAGCTAGTGCTTTTGGGGTAGAATTGCCTGCCCAGGTCTAGCGCTGGCTCCTGGGGAGGCAGGTTGCTAAATGGCTTGGCAGACTGGCTAAAGACATGTGTAGGGTTTTTCTCTTCGTTTTTTTTTTTTCTTTTTTCTTTTCTTTTTTTTTTTTTTTTTGAGACGGAGTCTCTCTCTGTCACTTCCCAGGCTGTCTGCCCACTGCAACCTCTGCCTCCCGCGTTCAAGCAATCCTCTGCCTTAGCCTCCAGAGTAACTGGGATTACTGGCACCCGCCACCACGCTGGGCTAATTTTCTTCTTCTTAAAGACATGGAAGATAAAGCCGGGCACAATGGTGTTTATCTGTAGTCCCAGCTACTTGAGGATCAACAAGCATTCAGGAATTCAAAATCTAGTTCAAGCAACATAGCAAGACACCTATCTCTTTTTTTTTTGAGACAGAGTGTTGTTTCCAGTTGCTGGGGCTGGAGGCAGTGGCTGGATCTCAGCTCACATTTGTAGCTGCTTCTCCTGGAGTTCATTATTTTCTGCCTCCTTTTGAAGTTTCCTCCTTTGTTGGGACCAAGAGGCCCCACCACGCCTCAAGTTAGTTTTTTGTTTGTATTTTTAGTAGAGACGGGTTTCACCTTGTTAGCTGTGGATGTCTCATCTCCTGACCTCGCATCCTCCCACTCGCCGGGCTCGCAGAGACCAGCCTGACCAACATGGAGAAACCCTGTGTATACTAAAAATACAAAATTACTGGGGCGTGGTGGCGCATGCCTGTAATCCCAGCTACTCAAGAGACTGAGGCAGGAGAATCGCCTGAACCCGGGAGGCAGAGGTTGTGGTGAGCCGAGATCGCATTATTGCACTCCAGCCTGGGCAAGAAGAGTGAAACTCTGTCTCAAAAAACAAAAAACACACAAACTAACAAACAAACAACAATGCCCTGGCCAACACGGTGAAACCCCATCTCTACTAAAAATACAAAAATTAGCTGGGCATGGTAGCACCTGCCTGTAATTCCAGCTACTTGGGAGGCTGAGGCAGAGAATCACTTGAACCAGGGAGTCGGAGGTTGCAGTGAGCTGAGATTGCGCCACTGCACTCCAGCCTGGCGACAGAGCAAGACTTCGTCTCAAAAACAAAAAACAAAAAACAAACAATGTCCATTAGCTGGGCGTAGTGGCCCAGGCCTGTAAACCCAGCACTTTGGGGAGGCTGAGGTGGGAGGATTGCTTGAGCCTAGGAGTTCAAGACTAGCCTGGGCAACATAGTGAGATCCAGTCTGTATCCCCCCACGCCCCACACCAAAAAAAAAAAAAAAAAATTAACCAGGTATGGTGGCACATGCCTGTGATCCCAGCTCTTTGGGAGAATGAGGTGGAAAGATTGCTTGAGGCCGGGAGGTCAAGGCTACAGTGAGCTGTGATTTTACCACTGTGCTCCAATCTGGGCGACAGAGTGAGACTGTCTCAAAAAACAAAACAAAACAGAACAAATGAACAAAAAAAACAGGCTGGGCATGGCGGCTCACACCTGTAATCCCAGCAGTTTGGGAGGCCAAGGCAGGAGGATCACCTGAGGTCAGGAGTTCAACACCAGCCTTGCCAACATGGTAAAACCCCATCTCTTCTAAAAATACAAAAAAATTAGCTGGGCGTGGTGGCGCATGCCTGTAATCCCAGCTTCTCAGGAGGCTGAGGCAGGGGAATCGCTTGAATCCAGGAGGGGAAGTTGCAGTGAGCCCAGATAGCGCCACTGCACTCCAGCCTGGGTGCAACACCAAAAAACAATATCCACTGGATTCACGGCTCTGGGGGGGACTGCTGACCACAGCAAGACACGTTTTGGGGGTGCAGTGGGGTTGGATGCCAGGTGGTTGCAGGTGGGTCATGGAAACCTGTGGATGAAGAGCCAGGCGCTGGGGAGGGAAGGTGGGACTTGGTGCCAGGGGGTGCATCAGGCAATTCTTGAACCCTCTGGTCCCTCCCTGCTGTCCCCGCAGGTCGGTAGTGATGCTGGAGATTGACAACCGGCTCTGCCTGCAGTCGCCTGAGAATGATCACTGCTTCCCCGATGCCCAGAGCGCTGCTGACTACCTGGGAGCGCTGTCAGCAGTGGAGCGCCTGGACTTCCCGTACCCACTGCGGGACGTGCGGGGTGCGACCCGGTCTTGGGGAGGGGGTGGCAGGGACCAAGCTGGGGGCAGCCGAAGCCCCGCCCTGATGCCAAAGCCCCGCCCTCGACTGAAGCCCCGCCCCTTGCTTCCTACTCTTAGGGGAGCCGCTGGAGCCTCCAGAACCCAGCGTCCCGCTGCTGCCTCTGCTAGTGGCGGGTGCCGTCTTGCTGCTGGTCATCCTCGTCCTGGGCGTCATGGTGGCTCGGCGCAAGCGCGAGCACAGCACCCTCTGGTTCCCCGAGGGCTTCTCACTGCACAAGGACGTGGCCGCTGGTCACAAGGGCCGGCGGGAACCTGTGGGCCAAGATGCGCTGGGCATGAAGTGAGAACCCTGCTCACTCCCTGTCCCTGACTACGGGGACCTTGTGAGCCCTGGACCCCGCCTTGACCTGACTCATACCTCTGACCCCACCTCAAATCCTCCTTCCCAGCTGGACACCTCTAGTGTCCCCTCTCACATCCCCTCTTCCCATTGTCTGCCAGGAACATGGCCAAGGGTGAGAGCCTGATGGGGGAGGTGGCCACAGACTGGATGGACACAGAGTGCCCAGAGGCCAAGCGGCTGAAGGTACTGCCCCCTCTTCTGAGCTTTGCCCCCTCCTCTGGCCCCTCCCCTCAGGGTGCTGGGTGGGGTCCCCAATGGATGATGGGTGTAATCAGGGGATGTCACCGCTGTCCCCACCTCCCTAGCTCCAGAGAATAGTCACAGCTTTGCAATGCTGTTTTCTTCTTAGTGTGGTTCTGTGACCTCAGAGGGAGGAGGAGATTTGCCACTGGGGCCCCAAGGGTCCCTCTGGGCAGGTGGAAAATCTTTCACTCCGTCCTGCCCCTCCCCAGCCAGGATCCTGCATCCTGGCCAGCCTGCAGTCTTTTTGGAGGTGTCCCCCAATCCCAGAGAGTGAGTCTGCCTTATCTCTGTCAGTTCCTATTTTGTCCAGCATGGGATTAGCCTGGAAGTGCTCTGAGCCAGTTCTAAGCACCATTTCATGCAGTCATGCCCCTCGGTTCAGTATGAGTCAGCTGTGGCTGCCATTAAAAAATCCCACAGAGGTGGATCACCTGAGGTCAGGAGTTCGAGACCAGCCTGACCAAAATGGTGAAACCCCATCTCTACTAAAAATACAAAAGATTAGCTGGGCATGGTGGTGGGTGCCTGTAATCCCAGCTACTTGGGAGGCTGAGGCAGGAGAGTCCCTTGAACCCGGCACTCCAGACTGGGCGACAAGAGCAAAACTCCGTCTCAAAAAAAAAAAAACAAAAAAAACTGCAGCATGGGTGACTCAAACTATAGAAATTTGTTTTTTCACGGTTCTGGAGGTTGGAAGTCTAAGCCCAAAAGGTGCCATCAGGGTTGGTTCCTGATGAGGGCTCTCTTCCTGGCTTGCAGATGGCTGCCTTCTCACTGTAGCCTCACATGGCCTTTCCTCTGTGTACACAGAGGAAAGAGAGAGAGAGAGAGAGAGAGAGATCTGGCACCCCATCCTCTTCTTGTAAGGATACCTGCCCTATTGGATTAGGGTCCCACATTTATAACCTCATATAACCTTAATTACCCCCTCAAAGGCCCTGTCTCACCAGGCTTGGTGGCTTGCACCTGTAATTTCAGCTACTTGGGAGGCTGAGGCAGAAGGATTGCTTGAGTCCAGGAGTTGGAGGCTGCAGTGAGCTGTGATTGCACCACTGCACTCCAGCCTGGGTAACAGAGCAAGACTCTGTCTAAAAAAAAAAGTCGTATCTCCAAATGCAGGCACATGGAAGTTTTATATATGATTTAGGGTTTTAGAGTATGATTTTTATTTTTATTTTTATTTTTTTGAGACCAGGTCTCACTCTGTTGCTGAGGCTGGAGTGCAGTGGCGTGATCTTGGCTCACTGCAGCCTCCACCTTCCAGATTCAAGCGATTCTCCTGCCTCAGCCTCCCGAGTAGCTGGGATTATAGGCATGTTCTACCATGCCCGGCTAATTTTAGTATTTTTAGTAGAGACGGGGTTTCACCATGTTGGCCAGGTTGGTCTCAAACTCCTGACCTCAAGTGATCTGCCCGCCTCGGCCTCCCAAAGTGTTGGGATTACAGGCGTGAACCACCGTGCCTGGCCAGTGTATGATTTTTAGAAGGGGCACAATTCAGTCCATACAGACCCTTGCTAGCATTACTGAGGCACCGACTGAATGTCTCTAATGCACATGAAACATCTTATTTCATCTCTTTGAGGACCCTATAAAGTAGCTATTGACATATACTTCAATTTACAAACTCCCTTCTTCTGTCCATATTTTAATGTTGTGAAATGGAGGCATCTATTACAGTGGACAGATAAAAAAAATTGCTCAACCCAGACTTTTCTCTCTTTCTCTCTTTCTTTCTTTTCGTTCTTTCTTTCTTTCTTTTCTTTCTTTCAGACGGAATCTTGCTCTGTCGCTCTGGCTGGAGTGCAGTGGCGCGATCTCGGCTCACTGCAAGTTCCGCCTCCCGGGTTCATGCCGTTCTCCTGCCTCAGCCTCCCAAGTAGCTGGGACTACAGGCACCTGCCACCACACCCAGCAAATTTTTTTTTGTATTTTTAGTAGAGATGGGGTTTCACCGTATTAGCCAGGATAGTCTCGATCTCCTGACCTTGTGATCCGCCCGCCTCGGCCTCCCAAAGTGCTGAGATTACAGGCGTGAGCCACTGCGCCCAGCCCAGACTTTTCTTTCTGCTTTCCCATCCCAAAGCAGGTATCAGAGGTATTAAAAGGGTGGCCCAATGTAATTGTGGTGGTATCTTAGCATGGTGGAATGACTGCGTCATCCTGATTTTGCTAATGAGAAGCTCAGAGCTTTAATGTGATTTGCCCAGAGACTTCCATCTACTAAGGGGCGGGGTTGGAACTTGAACCTAGATCAGATACTATCCCAAGCTGCTTATACTGTGTGCTTATAGTGCCGGCTACTTGGGCTGCTGAGGTGGGAGGATCATTTGAGACCGGGAAGTTGAGGCTGCAGTGAGGTATGATTGCACCACTGCACTCCAGCCTGAGTGACACAGTGAGACTCAGTCTCTAAAAATATATATACATAAATAACTAAAGCCATTTATTACTTAAAAAGACAAAAAAAAAAAAAAAGAAATCTTGTGTCTTCCTTTTATTAGCATCCTGGGCTGTGGCACACATTGATTTCCTGTTAATCCCAGCACTTTGGGAGGCCAAGAGGGGCGGATCACTTGAGGTCAGGAGTTCGAGACCAGTCTGGCCAACATGGTGAAACCCCGTCTCTACTAAAAATACAAAAAATTAGCCGGACACGGTGGCATGTGCCTGTAATCCCAGCTACTCCAGAGGCTGAGGCAGGAGAATCACTTGAACCCTGGAGGCGGAGGTTGCAGTGAGCCGAGATCATGCCACTGCACTCCAGCCTGGGAGACAGAGAGAGACTCTGCCTCAAAAACAAACAAACAAACAAAAAACCAAGCAGATGGTAAATGATTTCCCAGGGCTCTGTGTGTATCTCCTAAAGAGAAACCTGTAGGAATGCTCAGCCCCATCCCTAGCAGCGGCTCTCCCCAGCACCAAAGGGTGAGATCTGAGATTCCGGGTGCCTGCCCCTCCAGGTAGAGGAGCTGGGCATGGGGGCTGAGGAGGCTGTGGATTGCCGTCAGTGGACTCAACACCATCTGGTTGCTGCTGACATCCGCGTGGCACCAGCCATGGCGCTGACACCACCACAGGGCGACGCAGATGCCGATGGCATGGATGTCAATGTGCGTGGCCCAGGTCAGTGACAGTGCCCCTCCCAAAGGGATGCCCCTCACCCATCCTACCTGGAAGAGGTTATTTCTGAGTCTGTGTTTTGGGAAGAACTGGTGGAGTCTGTAAGCTTCTGTGAAGGGTGTGTGTTCAGCAACACTCTTGGTTGGAAGTGACAAAGGTCCAACTCAAGCTAGCTTAAGTAAAACAAGGGATTTATTGACTCAGGTAACTAAAAGTGGCACATTTGGATCCAGGACTCATTTTTCCCCTCTCTACCCTTTGACTCCAATCTTATGAAATCTTCCTAATGTGCCAGCAGAAGTCTCAGGATGCATTCTGATTGGACAGACTAGGGTCACATGCTCATCCTTGAGCCAATCAGTATGACCAGGGGGCTGGAATATGCAAATTGACCAAGCCTGATTCCCTTACCTGCCCTTGAGCGGTCGAGGGTAGGAGGGGCAGTGGGGAGGTGTGTCTCTACCCAGGACTTGAGAATGGAGAACTGGATGCAAGTGGCTCCCTAAGAAAAACGAGGACAAGTGCTTGTGTACAGTGTGTGCAGTGTAGCAGTCTATGTTGTTTGATCCTCTCAGATCCATCTTTGCTATGTTTCAGGGCATTCCTGCCTTAGCTTCATTTCACTTTTGCTCCAAATGGCCTGTACTTGTGGCTCTCTTTTGAAGTCCCTCTGGCTACTGGGGCCTGAAGTGCCTGGGATTTTATGTCCCTGGGGGCAGCTCTTTTTTTTTTTTCCTTTTAAAATACTGAAATGAATTGGCAGAAAGGGGCAGCTCCTAACCAGTGGATGCATGGTATGAGGGGGATAGTTTCTTTACCTTGAACTGGATTAGAACTCTGGAGTACAATGCATGTTCCAGAGTGCCTGTGCAGGATCAGGGTGGAATAACCCTTTGGGAATTTACTGGAGGTTGCACACTTGCTTGACTCCAAGAGTCCCTTGTCCTGTGTTCCGCACCCTACGAGTCATTCTGTGATAAATCACATGCCCACGAATCCTCATCCTGGGTGTGGGTGTGCAGACAGGAGGATCTGCCAATCCACATTCTTCCATGTGTCCTATTAGCTCCTAATGGGGTGCCCTTGATAACATTTCCTGGAAAAGGCCCTGTGTTTACCTTCCTGCCGACACACTCCTGTCCCCGCAGATGGCTTCACCCCACTAATGCTGGCTTCCTTCTGTGGGGGGACCCTGGAGCCGATGCCAACTGAAGAGGATGAGGCAGATGACACATCAGCTAGCATCATCTCCGACCTAATCTGCCAGGGGGCTCAGCTCGGGGCACGGACTGACCGTACTGGCGAGACTGCTTTGCACCTGGCTGCCCGTTATGCCCGTGCTGACGCGGCCAAGCGGCTGCTGGATGCTGGGGCAGACACCAATGCCCAGGACCACTCAGGCCGCACTCCCCTGCACACAGCTGTCACAGCCGATGCCCAGGGTGTCTTCCAGGTGAGACAGGCACACCCTCTGGACTTCGGAGCTGGGGCAGGCTTTAGACTTACCTGGATTTGAGCCCCAGTTCTGCCTTTCAGAGCTCATTTTTTCTCATTTGGAAAATGGGGATATATGGGAGTACAGTAGCTGTCAAGCAGCTGCTCTCTGAACCTCACCAATTTCAGGGGTTGGGGTGTGGGGGTTGGAGACTTCATGGGACTTAGGAGTGTTCTTGATTCCTCTGTTCCTGCCATGACTCCTCCTGCTGCATCCACTCTGTCCTAGATTCTCATCCGAAACCGCTCTACCGACTTGGATGCCCGCATGGCGGATGGCTCAACGGCACTGATCCTGGCGGCCCGCCTGGCAGTAGAGGGCATGGTGGAAGAGCTTATCGCCAGCCATGCCGACGTCAATGCTGTGGATGAGCTTGGTAGGTTGGCAGAGGAATCAAGTCTAGGCTGGGTTAGTGTCACCTGGGCCCCGAGGGTCATGTTGGTGCAAACTCATACCCATGTTGAGACCCAATCACTGAAGCTGATGCACACATAACCAGGCTTCATGAAGCCTGCAGGGTCATGCAGGGTCACCACTAGTCCTTAGGGTGCCTCAGGGATTAGGAAAAGGTGCCTTTCCCCTGGACACTTCATTTTCACCTGCTTTGTTAGACAGACACACTCTACTTCCACCTGCTGGAAGTTATTATAATAAACGTGCACATCTGGCCATGTGTGGTGGCTCATGCCCGTGATCCCAACACTGGGAGGCAGAGGCAGGAGGATGGCTTGAGGCCAGGAGTTTGAGACCAGACTGGGCAACATAGTGGGTTCTACAAAAAGTTTTTAAAAGATTAGCCACGTGCGGTGGTGCATACCTGTGGCCCTAACTACTCGGAACACTGAGGTGGGAAGGTCATTTGAGCCCAGGAGGTTGAGGCTGTGAGCCATGATTGTGCCACTGCACTCCAGCTTGGGGGACAGACTCTGTCTAAAAAAAAAAAAAAAAAAAAAGTCTCCAGACATTGCCAAATGCCCTGGGGGCCGGGGTCGGGGAGTTTCTCCTGGTTGAGAACCATGGCTTCAGGGCAGGGCTGGCCAATAGGACTTTCTGTGATGATGGAATTATTCTCTGCACTGTCCGATATGGTAGCCACTGGCCACATGTGGTGACTTGAAATGTTGCTGGGGCAAATGAAGAACTAAATGTTTTAGTTCATTTAATTCTTTTTCTCCTTGTGTTGCTCTTTTTTTTTTTTTTTTTTTTTGGGGATAAGATTCTCGCTCTTATTGCCTAGGCTGGAGTGCAATGGTGTGATCTTGGCTCACAGCCACCTCCACTACCTGGGTTCCAGTGATTCTCCTGTCTCAGACTCCCAAGTGTCTGGGACTAGAGGCGCCCGCCACCATGCCTGGCTATTTTTTTTGTATTTTTAGTAGAGACGGGGTTTCGCAATGTTGGCCAGGCTGGCCTCAAACTCCTGACCTCAGGTGATCCGCCTGCCTTGGCCTCCCAAAGTGCTGGGGTTACAGGCATAAGCCACCGTGCCCAGCCTTTAAAAAAAAAAACAAAAACCAGCCGGGCGCGGTGGCTCAAGCCTATAATCCCAGCACTTTGGGAGGCCGAGACGGGCGGATCACCAGGTCAGGAGATCGAGACCATCCTGGCTAACCCGGTGAAACCCCGTCTCTACTAAAATATACAAAAAACTAGCCGGGCGAGGTGGTGGGCGCCTGTAGTCCCAGCTACTCGGGAGGCTGAGGCAGGAGAATGTTGTAAACCCGGGAGGCGGAGCTTGCAGTGAGCTGAGATCCAGCCACTGCACTCCAGCCTGGGCAACAGAGCGAGACTCCATCTCAAAAAAAACAAAAAAAAAACAAAAAAAAAAAACAGCTTTATTGAGATATGATTCACATGCCATACAATTCACCCATTTAAAGTGTACAATTCAATGGCTCTTAGTATAATCAGAGTCATACAACTATTACCACAATCAATTTTAGAACATTTCATCACCTGAAAAAGAAATTCTCACCACTTGGCCATCATCTTCCAAGCCCCTCATCTGTCCAACCCTGTGCAACCAGTGATTTGCTTTTTGTCTCCATGGATTTGCCTGTTCCGGACATTTCATATAAATGTAATCATATGATATGTGGTCATTTTTGTCTGCCTTTTTTTCAGTTAGCATTATGTTCTCCAGGTTCACCCATGTTGAAGCATAGTTCAGCTGAATAGTACTCCATTGTACTGATGGACCTTTTTTTTTTTTTTTTTTTAATTTTTAGAGATAGGGTATCACTCTGTCACTCAGGCTGGAGTTCAGTGGTGTGATTATGGCTCACTGCAGCCTCAAACTCCCAGGCTCAAGTGATCCTCCCATCCCACCCTCCTGAGTAGCTGGTATTACAGGTGTGTGCCAGCACACCTGGGTAATTCTCAAATTTTTTGTGGAGATGGGGTCTTACTTTGTTGCCCAGGCTGATCTCAAACTCCTGGCCTTAAGCAATACTCCCACCTTGGCCTCCCAAAGTGTTGAGATTACAGGCGTGAGCCACTGTGCCTGGCCAGAAGTTTCAATTTTGATCATGTCCAATTTATCTATTTTGTAGTTGTTATTTGTGGTTTTGGTGTCACATCTAAGAATCTTGGCCTAATTCAAGGTCATGAAGATTTACTCTTTATGTTTTCTTCTAGATGTTTAGTTATATAGTTGGAGCTCTTATATTTAGGTTTCTGATCCATTTTGAGTGAATTTTTGTATAAAGTGTGAGGTAGGGGTCCAACTTCATTCTTTGGATGTGAATATTCAGTTGTTCCAGCACCATTAGTTGAGAAGACCATTCTTTCCCCATCGAATGGTCCTGGCACCTATTTTATTAGATTTAAATCTAAAGAACCACATGTAGGTTGGGCACAGTGGCTCATGCCTGTAATCCCAGCACTTTGGGAGGCCAAGGCTGGTGGATCACTTGAGGTTAGGAGTTTGAGACCAGTTTGGGCTCAAATATGGTTCCACATAGTGGAACTCTATCTCTATCAAAAATACAAAAAATTAGCTGGGCATAGTGGTACATGCCTGTAGTAGGGAGGCTGAGGAGGGAAAATTGCTTGAGCCCAGAAGGTGGAGGTTGCAGTGAACTAAGATTGTGCCAATGGACTCCAGCCTGGGTGACAGAACAAGACACTGCTTCAAAAATAAATAAATGGATAAATAAGAACCATATGTGACTGGCTACTGTACTGGACATCACAACCCTAGGTTCAACTGAAGGAGGTCCACACAGCACCCCCTGTGTATAGACAGTCATACACGTGCGCACACGTGCGCGCGCACACACACACACACACACACAGAGTACTTCCCCATTGCACAGAAAGAGTCATTTTGCAGATTTGCACATACATGGATCCAGACACAAGTACTTGGATATTCATGGCGAGCCTGCCTCCTCTACCCCTAGGCCACATTCTAGACAATTTCTGCTTTCCTGACATGGGGGCCCCGGGAGAGGAGCCTGGTCCTGACCTCTCTCCCCTTCTTCCTCCAGGGAAATCAGCCTTACACTGGGCTGCAGCTGTGAACAACGTGGAAGCCACTTTGGCCCTGCTCAAAAATGGAGCCAATAAGGACATGCAGGATAGCAAGGTGAGCCCCAGCCCTTGGTCCACCAGGGGTCAGCACTGGCACAGCGCCACTGCACTGCAGCCTGGGCATCAGAGTGAGACTCTGTCTCAAAAAACAAAATAAAACAAAACAAAACCCCAAACATTGCATTAAAATATAATTTACTTTAGTAACTAAAGTTTTTGGTGGTCCCTTAAATTTTGTGCCTAATGGCTGGGTGTGGTGGTTCACGCCTATAATCCCAGCACTTTGGGAGGTCGAGATGGGTGGAATACTTGAGGTCAGGAGTTCGAGACAGCCTGGCCAACGTAGTAAACCCCTGTCTCTACTAAAAATACAAAAATTAGCTGGGCGTGGTGGTGCACACCTGTAATCCCGGCTGCTCAGGAGGCTGACGGAGGAGAATCGCTTGAACCCGGAAGGCTGAGGTTGCAGTGAACCGAGATGGCACCACTGCCCTCCAGCCTGGGCGACACAGCGAGACTCTGTCAAAAAAAAAAAAAAAAAAAAAAAAAGGTTATGCCTAAGGTGAGTACCTCGCTTAACTCACCCAGTCCTGGCCTTGACCCCTGGCACTTAGTAGGTGATGGATGAATGTGGTTTAGAGGAAAGAACTTTGTCCAGGCTCCCCCAGCGCAGCCGGGATTTAACCCAGCCAGGTCTGTCAAGCTCCAGTGTGCAAACTCATAGCTCTCGGGCTCCCCCAAGAGGCTGGAAGACTTTGCTACTCTTAGCCGGGGTTTTGCTGACCTCTGTGGGTTCTGGCCCCCCAGGAAGAGACCCCTCTGTTCCTGGCCGCCCGCGAGGGCAGCTACGAGGCTGCCAAGCTGCTGTTGGACCACTTTGCCAACCGTGAGATCACCGACCACTTGGACAGGCTGCCGAGGGATGTAGCCCAGGAGAGACTGCACCAGGACATCGTGCGCTTGCTGGATCAACCCAGTGGGCCCCGCAGCCCCCCTGGTACCCACGGCCTGGGGCCTCTGCTCTGTCCTCCAGGGGCCTTCCTCCCCGGCCTCAAAGCGACACAGTCGGGGTCCAAGAAGAGCAGGAGGCCCCCTGGGAAGGCGGGGCTGGGGCCGCAGGGGCCCCGGGGGCGGGGCAAGAAGCTGACGCTGGCCTGCCCGGGCCCCCTGGCTGACAGCTCGGTCACACTGTCGCCCGTGGACTCGCTGGACTCCCCGCGGCCTTTCGGTGGGCCCCCTGCTTCCCCTGGTGGCTTCCCCCTTGAGGGGCCCTATGCAGCTGCCACTGCCACTGCAGTGTCTCTGGCACAGCTTGGTGGCCCAGGCCGGGCGGGTCTAGGTCGCCAGCCCCCTGGAGGATGTGTACTCAGCCTGGGCCTGCTGAACCCTGTGGCTGTCCCCCTCGACTGGGCCCGGCTGCCCCCACCTGCCCCGCCAGGCCCCTCATTCCTGCTGCCACTGGCTCCGGGACCCCAGCTGCTCAACCCAGGGACCCCCGTCTCCCCACAGGAGCGGCCCCCGCCTTACCTGGCAGTCCCAGGACATGGCGAGGAGTACCCGGCGGCTGGGGCACACAGCAGCCCCCCAAAGGCCCGCTTCCTGCGGGTTCCCAGTGAGCACCCTTACCTGACCCCATCCCCTGAATCCCCTGAGCACTGGGCCAGCCCCTCACCACCCTCCCTCTCAGACTGGTCCGAATCCACGCCCAGCCCAGCCACTGCCACCGGGGCCATGGCCACCGCCACTGGGGCACTGCCTGCCCAGCCACTTCCCTTGTCTGTTCCCAGCTCCCTTGCTCAGGCCCAGACCCAGCTGGGGCCCCAGCCGGAAGTCACTCCCAAGAGGCAAGTGTTGGCCTGAGATGCTCGTCAGTTCTTAGATCTTGGGGGTGCTAAAGAGACCCCTGTCCTGCCTCCTTTCTTTCTCTGTCTCTTCCTTCCTTTTAGTCTTTTTCAACTTCTTCTCTCTTCACCAGCCCTCCTGCATCCTTGCCTTGCAGTGTGACCAAGATAGGTCATCAGCCCAGGGCTTCAGTCTTCCTTTATTTATAATGGGTAGGGGCTACCACCCGCCCTCTCAGTCTTGTGAAGAGTCTGGGATCTCCTTCCTCCCCACTTCTCTCTTCCTTCATTCTTTTCTCTCTCCTTCTGGCCTCTCATTTCCTTACATTCTGACATGAATGAATTATTATTATTTTTCTTTTTCTTTTTTTTTTTTTTTACATTTTGTATAGAAACAAATTCATTTAAACAAACTTATTATTATTATTTTTTACAAAATATATATATGGAGATGCTCCCTCCCCCTGGGAACCCCCCAGTGCCCCCGTGGGGCTGAGTCTGTGGGCCCATTTCGGCCAAGCTGGATTCTGTGTACCTAGTATACAGGCATGACTGGGATCCATGTACCGAGTACACGACCCAGGTATGTACCAAGGAGGCACCCTTGGGCACACCCACTGGGGCCAGGGGTTGGGGGAGAGTTGGGAGCCTCCTCCCCACCCCACCTCCCTCACTTCACTGCATTCCAGATGGGACGTGTTCCATAGCCTTGCTGGGGAAGGGCCCACTGCCAACTCCCTCTGCCCCAGCCCCACCCTTGGCCACCTCCCTTTGGGAACTAGGGGGCTGCTGGTGGGAAATGGGAGCCAGGGGAGATGTGTGCATTCCTTTGTCTCCCTGTAAATGTGGGACTACAAGAAGAGGAGGAGCTGCCTGAGTGGTACTTCCTCTTCCTGGTAATCCCCTGGCCCAGCCTCATGGCAGAATATAAGTATTTTTAGGCTATTTTTGTAATATGGCTTCTGGTCACGATCCCTGTGTAGCTGAATTCCCAAACCCTGCATTGTACAGCCCCCACTCCCCTCACCACCTAATAAAGGAATAGTTAACACTCAGTGTTGTTGGTCTGTGTCTAGGTAAGGTGGGGAGTGGTGGCAGTGGGACTTCTATCTCCCCCACCCAGCGCTAACTTGAGCTCCCATCTTGGGGTAAATACATTTGACTTGCCAGTCTACTTATGCTTCCTCTTTTGGCAGATGACTACCGACTGGATCAGTGGTGGTCACCTGACTTAAGTTGAGCCAATCAGATTCTTTTGCTCAAGAAACTTCTTTAATGGAGAGGCTAAGAAACTGGTCGGTTGGTGGAGCTCTTAAGGTCACAATTAGATTTAGAAATATCAGTGGCCAATTCGAGGTGGTGGGCAAACAGATGAGCAAAGAGGGCAGAAGAATGAAGCTAATATTCAGGGAGAATCAGAAATGAGAGCTCAAATGACTCTTTGAGGGCTGGGAGGTTTCTCTCAGCTCCCAATGCAGTCTCAATTCCAGTTAAATGAGTGTTCATTCCATTGAGATCAACAGGTATTTGTTAATTGCTTGCTAAGTGTCTGATGATGGTTCTACATGAATTTCACTTTTACTTCATGCTCCTTTGGGTTTTGGAGATAACCTTGGACCCATGTAAGAAATACTTCTTTACTTGTGCCAGCTTCGGTGGGTTTCTGTTTCTCACAACCAATCATGCTCCAAGACAAGGTTCGGTTTACACTGGTGTCTTCAGGAAAGGAGGATAGGATTTAGTGTTCGTTGATTCTGTCAGTTGGAGTGCTCCTGGTTGCAAATGACACAAAAGCCTCCTGGCTTAAACAAGAAAGGGGTTTATTAGCTCATATAAATTAAAAGGACCAACTTCAGGGAAGATTTGATCTAGTGGTTCAAATGTAGTCAACAATGGCTCAGTTTCTCTTCATCTCTACAACTTTCTCTGGGCATCAGTTTCATCTACATCCTCCACATGGCACCCAGTACAACCTCTCTTCCTTACATCACACAGCTCCAGCCCTCTCTCTGTGTTATCAAAATAGGTGCCATATTGCTCTTTCCAGGGGAGAGAGAAACTTCTAGTATTTTACTTTTATTTACTTTCTTCCTGTTTTTTTGAGATAGAGTCTTGTTCTTATCACCCAGGCTGGAGTGCAATGGCACAATCTCGGCTCACTGCAACCCCCGCCTCCTGGGTTCAAGCAATTCTCCTGCCTCAGCCTCCTGAGTAGCTGGGATTACAGGTGCCCGCTTCCATGTCTGGCTAATGTTTGTATTTTTAGTAGAGACAGGATATCACCATGTTGGCCAGGCTGGTCTCAAACTCCTGACCTCAGATGATCCGTCCACCTTGGCCTCCCAAAGTGCCGAGATTACAGGCATGAGTCACTGCACTCGACCTTGTGGTTGATTTTTCTGTTTACTCCAATTGGTTCATGTATCCACTCTGTAACCTAAGGTTTCTTAATTTCAGCATTATTGACATTTGGGGACAAATCATTCTTTGCTGTGGGGAGCTGTCCTGTGCAATGTAGGATATTTAACAGCATCTCTGGTCCCTACCCATTAGCTACCAGCAGTACCCCTTTCCCAGTTGTGACAACCAATATAACATGTCTCCAGATACTGCCAATTGTCACATAGGAGGCAGAATCACACCTGTTGTTTTCTTAAAGCATGTCTTAAAGTCTTTTCTTTGGAACTACTGGTGTGCTACATTTAGGGGCAATCAGGTTTGCAGAAGCATGAATTTTGTGGAAGCTTCTAATAAATGTTTACTCCTCCCCACCCCCTTTAGACTAAGTCTTTGAAGATGAAACAGTCTCTTTTATGTTTGTCTCAACTTTATTTTATGTTTATTCCCTTACCCTCTAAACTTTATTGGGCACCTACTGTGTGCCAACTCCCGGACAAGTTGTTGAGAATAACATGGTGAATTATATAGGCCCAGTCTCTGCTTTTATGGAATTTCAGGCTAGTTGGGGGATATATGGGGGGCGCACCCCTGTATCCCCTTGGAACTTACCATTCTAGTGCTTGCTTACAGCATCTGACTGCGAACACCTGAGACTCTCCACCTGGGGACTTCCTCTTGTGTGGGGCAGGAGCAACCCTCAACATATGAGGGATGAATGAGAGATGGTGGATAAATACCCCAGCTTCGTCACCACTCTCTGGGGGAATTCATGGATATGATGCACAGAGTCTTCCAACGGATGTTCTTTGGCATTAAGCCCCAGTTGCCCACAGCAGCAACCTACTTTTCCTCAATCCTACTAGAGCTTTCTGGAATGATCTTGTGAATAAATTCCTTGCACTGGAATCATTGGTCCAAGAGGAGTCCATCTAGCTTTATGCATAAGTAGATTATTGGGAATAAAAAATAAAATATCTGTTGGAGCTTAAGCAAGTTTGGGTATTCTTCTTCCCAAGTGCTGTACAAATGCGGAGAAAATCATTCTCCCTACCCACTTTGTCCACTCTATCATGCAACCTTGGCTTTATGTCAACAGAATATTGAAGAAGAGTGTCCCACAGGAGGAACCTACTTTCGTACCTCGTGGAGCTGACTTATTTGTAAGCACATGTGAGACTCATCTGTACTGGGAGCTCCCTGGAATGACTGCAGGAAGGATATTAGGTTGAGGACTAGGAAGCCTGCATTGGTGATTGGGGAAAATTAACTAATGAGATTTGAAGATTCGTATTTATGTGATTTCATTGGCATGCTGAAGTTGGGAAGGGTTGGGGACTTTGGAATTGACATCCTAGTTAGTTTCTTGACTGAGAGGACAATGATAAACAGCTGAGTGCTTTTTGCCTCCAGATCTGCACTCATCTTCCTCCACTCTTTTCTGTGCCCTGGGAGAATGACCCAGGTGGATGGCATTAATGGGTTTCCTTACTCTCTGCCTTCCACTTGGGTTTGGCCAATGAGAGACACAGGTGAGGGATTAGAGGGTGGAATGTATTTATCTCCCTGGCTACCTGCCTGCAGGGTACCTGCAGTGCTCTCCCTCCAGCTACCTACCCTCTGTGGGTCTGGGTTATTGTTTCTTCTGGTTGGCCCTTTTGGCCTAGAAGCAATAAAGTCTGTCCACCATTGTGAGCCCCAAGGTATAGTAACATTCCTTGCCTACATTCTGTGCATGCTCATCTGTCTAGCATGTCAATCGTTTACCTATTATCTATCTAGATCTATCATCTATCGTTTATCTTTCATCCATCTATATCTATCTTATGCTTCTCTGTCCTCTGTTGTCTATTTATATCTATGAATCTTTCTATTTTTCTATCATCTTTCATTTATCTATCTCTCTATCTATCTACCAATCTTTCTTTCCCTTTTTTTTTTTTTTTTTTTTGAGATGGAGTTTCACTTTTATTGCTCAGGTTGGAGTGCAGTGGCATGATCTCGGCTCACTGCAACCTCTGCCTCCTGGGTTCAAGCCATTCTCCTGCCTCAGTCTCCCCAGAGCTGGGATTACAGGCACGCACCACCATGCCCAGCTAATTTTTTTTTCTTTTTTTTGAGATGAAGTTTTGCTCTTGTTGCCCAGGCTAGAGTGCAATGGCACAATCTCGGCTCACTACAACCTCCACCTCCTGAGTTCAAGCAATTCTCCTGACTCAGCATCCTGAGTAGCTGGAATTACAGGCATGCACCACCATGCCTGGCTAATTTTTTGTATTTTTAGTAGAGACAGGGTTTCTCCATGTTGGTCAGGCTGATCTCGAACCCCAACCTCAGGTGATCTACCCATCTTGGCCTCCCAAAGTGCTAAGATTACAGGTGCGAGCCACCGCGCCTGGCCTAATTTTTGTATTTTTAAGTAGAGACGGGGTCACCGTGTTGACCAGGCTGGTCTTGAACTACTGACCTTGTGATCCACCTGCCTTGGTCTCCCAATGTGCTGGGATTACAGGCAGGAGCCACTGTGCCCAGCCTTATCTGAGCTTTTCAAAGCCTCTACAGACAGCTCATTCCCTAGCTTTTGGTTTAATCTATTTGTCTCAACTGTTACTCACTGCCTCAGGCATCCATGAAGCTAAAATACTTTCCTGTAGCTGTTGTCAACAAAGGACCCCCAAAGAGAAGTCTTTTTGCATGGGTTTACCTCAGAACCAGGTCAAATACAGAGAGCTTTGCAAGTGGGATCTTGCAGGGAATCACTAGCATGATAAATAATAACAATTCTTGGCCTGGTGTAGTGGCTCACACCTGTAATCCCAGCACTCTGGGAGGCTGAGGTGGGCGGATCATTGAGGTCAGGAGTTCGAGACCAGCCTGGCCAACATGGTGAAACCCTGTCTCTACTAAAAATACAAAAATTAGCCAGGCGTGGTGGTACGTGCCTGTAATCCCAGCTTCCTGGGAGGCTGAGGCAGGAGAATCGCTTGAACCCCGGGAGGTGGAGGTTGCAGTGAGCCAAGATCGCACCACTGTACTCCAGCCTGGGCAACAGAGAGAGGCTCCAGAGGTTCCATCTCAAAAAAATATTAAAACAAAAACAAAAATAAAAAAGACAATTCTTTGGGAATGAGGCTTGAAAGGGTTCTGGCTCTATTTTGCTTTCTCTGGTGGATGTCAGGCTGCACCAGAGTTTGGGATGCTATTTTTCAAGATGACCATGGAGCTGGAGAGTGGGGGATAGGACCAGATATATTAAAATGCTAACTAGTATGCTGTTCTCACTGATATTCAGTAATTTTTTGAATACATGCTCTCAGAGTTGCTGCAAGACTTTAATTTCTAGAATTCTCAAAAATTGAGTCTAACAATTTTTTCTAGCTTTTTCATTTCTTTATGGAGGACATACTTTATGGAGGTCCATACTCTGACATTTTTTCTGACATCCCACCTCACATTGGTTGATGACGGATTGTTAGATTTATGCATCTGGAGCTCAGAGTGGATGGCTGATCTAAGATGTAGATTTGGGGAATATTGGTATAGAAGTGATATTTAAAACCATATGATTGTACTAATCAGTTAGAGAGAAGAGAGTCAAGGTTGAAGCCATGAGCTCCTTCAATATCAGAACAGCAAAAGTACAGAAAGAGAGTGACAAAGAATGGTCAGAAATGAAGTGGACAAACCACATGCAGCAGATGGTGTTGGTCCCCTGCCCACATCCACTTTCTCTGACCACTTCACTGCATATTGTCCTGATTTCCAACACCCAGTGCTTGCATCTATTTGTCTGAGGGCTTTCTCTGGACATCAAAGCTTACTCCATCCACACATACAGCAGGGCAGGATTATTGGATAATTAATGCACTCAGGAGCAACCCTCAACAATGACCAGCTGGAGTGGGTGTATACATACCTCACCTCCCTTGCCCTTCTGTGGTGAATGTTCTATGCTGCCACCCAGAGGTCCCCAGTGGGATTGACCCCAGTTGCTTACAGGGATAACTTACTTGATAGGACATGCTTTATAAACTTCTTTCTGTTCCTACTTTCACTTCTTCAGATCTGGGATCACCTCCCAGATAAACTTACTTCCACTAGAATCCTTGTCTCAGAGTCTGTGTCTGGGGGAAACCCAAACTATGCAGGCTTTTTGGCATAGAGTGGGTACACAGAATCATGAGTCTGTACTTACCAGCTAGGGAGAGAAAAGAGGTCTAGGACTGAGCCCTGGGGAATTATCATATTAGGGGTCAGAAGAGGAGGAGGCTAAGGAAGAGTGGCCAGAGAAGAAACATATACCATGAAAAGAAAGAGAAAGGAGCATTGCAAGGAGGGGATTTATCATCTAAGTTTAATGCTCCTGGAGAAAGGAATAAGATGAGGCCAGGTCCAAGACACCTCACAAGCTAACAGGAGACACAGGGGAACACAGACAATATGAAGAGAAAACCCAGGACCTCTGGTAGCCCAGATACTGCATATGACTAGCTTGGGGGTTCTTATGGAAGGCTTCCTGGAGAAGGTGATGCTGGAGGTGAGTTTTTAGGGAAAGTAGGAGTTTGCCTAAAGTAGGAGTTCCAGAGGAGGAATTTCCTTCCTTGTTGTAATTTAATAAATGTGTGAATGTTGTTATAAGTGGAGCAATGATTGGATTTAGAGGTAGAAAAGGTGGCAGGGGTCATATCACAAGGGTCTTGGGTGTGAAGATGGAGGAATTTTAAACTTTGAGGACAATGGGGAGCCATGTAAGATGCATGAGTAGAGGAGGAGCACAGCCTGAGTTTTCTGTCCTGGTGGTCAGTGCAGAGGTCAAACTGGAGGAAGTTGACACTGCAGGTTTTTGCAACAGGTAAGAATAATGCAGTCCTGAGTTGGGGTGGAGGTGAAGGGACAGAGAGAATTTGGAGAGGAAGAATGCTGATTTGGTAATTAATGGTCTAGGGAAAGAGGGATGGAGAAGGCTGAGATCACCCAGATACGTTAAGCCCGGGCAACATTGGTAGAACAACATCAAATGATCCACTGCTTCCTCCCTCTTTCGAGGGCAGGGCCTGGGGGTGCATTTCCTAAGAAAGCAGCCTTGCCTAGCGTGGGTGGGTAGTAGGAGCATTCATGAATGCAGTGAGGAGAGTATTTCTGACTGTCATCCACAAAGAGAAATGGTAATTAGTTCTTTTCCCGCTCTGTGCATTCAGGACCTGCGGGCTGAGGAAGCTGACCCAGGGGTCTTGAGTTTCCTGGAGGGAAAAGCCCCTCAGGGTGCACCTGCCTGATCTCCGTGGGACTTGTTAGTGTTCAGGGAGCCCCTGGGATGGCAGCTCTGGGGACCCTCAGCATAATAGGGGCTGTATCCTCAGCCCCTCCCTTTTTAGGTGGTGAACAGAGTGATGCCAGCAGGCACTGCAGGAGCCTCCCTTGGCAATGGTGAGTGTGAATTCAGAGGCTTTTCCTGGCTGAAGGAGCCACCCCGGCCCATCCCTGGCCTTAAGGTTCAGATCTACAAACAAATGGGGAGAGGGAGAAACTGTAGAGGGACTGAGCTAACCCAGCAAAGGCTGAGCAGTGGCACTCTTGGATGGAGTTTCCCAGAAAGGCGTTTGATCCATTTTTTGCCGACTGCAAAGCATGGGCTGGAGGAAAATATGAGATTTTCCCAGAAAGGAAAGGAGGCGCATCTGGGGGAACCAAAGGGAGACCCCTGAAAAGTCACACACACGCAGACACAGCGTTATGGTGTGAACAGGTGTGCAAGCAGACAGGGAAGATGTAGGGTGTGGACACGCATGTGCCCTAGAGTCTCATGAGTACATGAGCATGCGCACACACACACACAGAGTCATTTAGGGTGGGGCTGAAAGGGGAGGAGAAGGGCCTTTGGGGGTCTCCCTGATGAGAAGAAAGAGGAAAGGGAAAGACTCCAGACCCCAATCCCTTGCATTGCTCGCCTTCGGCTCCAGACAGCTCTCAGGAGTGTTACGTGGTCCCCTCTCCCCTGCACTGTGGAGGTGGCATTGGCTTGGTCCCTGAGCTCAGCACCTACTGGTTCCCTGTAACTCACTAAGCTAGAAACCAGCCTGGGCGCTCTCAATGGGTGCAATTTTCATGGGCTCCAGGTGGGCAAATAAGGAATATTCTACTCCTGTAAATTGACCTCCTTTTGGATCAGGCCTGCAATCTGGACATATTGCGGCAAACTCAGTCACAGCTCCTCAGCTGTTTCAGGGTTAATGTTCAGCCACATTTGGGGTTTCCTCCTTTCTTTTTCCTTCTGTCCGGGGTGGGTGCAGGGGGTTGGGGCAGATGCCACCTCCAAGATGAGAGCGGAGAGGGGCCAGGTTTTTGGTTTGAGAGCTCTAGGCGCTGCGCATCCCCACCCCCAGCAATACTGAGATGGACAGGGTCCTCGCTGAACTCCAGGTGGGCTGGTCCTGCTCCTATCCCCCAGTGTGACGCTGCCAGCTCCTCCACCACCTTTCTTTGAACCTACTCCTGTTTTTTTTTTTGTTTTTTGTTTTTTGTTTTTTTTTTGAGACAGAGTCTCGCTCTGTCGCCCAGGCTGGAGTGCAGTGGCGTGATCTTGGCTCACTGCAAGCTCCGCCTCCCGGGTTCACACCATTCTCCTGCCTCAGCCTCCCGAGTAGCTGGGACTACAGGCGCCCGCCACCACGCCTGGCTAACTTTTTGTATTTTTAGTAGAGATGGGGTTTCACTGTGTTAGCCAAGATGGTCTCGATCTCCTGACCTCATGATCCGCCCATCTCGGCCTCCCAAAGTGCTGGGATTACAGCCATGAGCCACTGCGCCCAGCCTACTTCTGTTTTCAAAAAAATAAAAATATTTTTTGAGACAGAGTCTCACTCTTGTTGCCCAGGCTGGAGTGCAATGGTGCGATCTCAGCTCACTACAACCTCCGCCTCCTGGGTTCAAGTGATTCTCCCGCCTCAACCTCCTGAGTAGCTGGGATTACAGGCGTGTGCCACCACACCTGGCTAATTTTTGTATTTTTGGTAGAGACGGGGTTTCACTATGTTGGCCAGGCTGGTCTTGAACTCCTGACCTCAGGTGACCCACCCACCTCGGCTTCCCAAAGTGCTAGGATTACAGGCATGAGCCACTGTGCCCAGCCAAAAAATTTTTTTAATAAAAAATATTTAAATATTTGTTCAATGAATACATGAATGAATGGAAATGTGCTTTGTTTGTTTGTTTGTTTTTGTTTTCGAGAGGATCTTGCTTGGTTGCCCAGGCTGAGTGCAGTGGCATGATCACAGCTCACTGCAGCCTCAACCTCCTAGGCTCAAGCAATTCTTCCACCTCAGCCTCCAAAGTAACTGGGACCACAGGAGCACACCACTGTGCCTGACTTATTTATTTATTTATTTAAATTTTTTTTGAGATGGAGTCTCACTTTCTTGCCCAGATTGGACTGCAGTGCCACAATCTTAGCTCACTGCAACCTCTGCCCCCTGGGTTGAAGCCATTCTCCTGCCTCAGCCTCCCAAGTAGCTGGGATTACAGGCATGTGCCACCACACCCAGCTAATTTTTGCATTTTTTGTACAGACAGGGTTTCACCATGTTGGCCAGGCTGGGCTTGAACTCCTGATCTCAAGTGATCTGTGCACCTTGACCTCCTAAAATGCTGGGATTACAGGCATGAGCCACCATCCACAGCCTGTCTCTAAGTTCACTAACCCATCAAGAAATTCACTGGTCGGCCGGGCACGGTGGCTCATGCCTGTAATCTCAGCACTTTGGGAGGCCGAGGAGGGCGGATCACGAGGTCAGGAGATCGAGACCATCCTGGCTAACATGATAAAACCCCGTCTCTACTAAAAATACAAAAACAAAATTAGCTGGGCATGGTGGCGGGTGCCTGTAGTCCCAGCTACTCAGGAGGCTGAGGCAGGAGAATGGCGTGAACCCAGCAGGTGGGGCTGGCAGTGAACCGAGATCACGCCACTGCACTCCAGCGTGGGCGACAGAGCTAGACTCCGTCTCAAAAAAAAAAAAAAGAAAGAAAGAAAGAAATCCATTGGGCTTCACCTTCAGAACCCATCCAGATGGGCAACTCCTCACCACCTCCATGTGCCCACCATGGCCAGCCCACCTCCATGGGCCCACATGGTCCACACTGGTCCCATTATCATCGTTCTGGACCAGCTTAGTCACCTCTTAACCTGGTGTCCAATGTCTCACGCCCACTGTTTTCCCACAGCCACCAGAGGGCGCCTGGGAACACCTGAGCCTGGGGATGTCCTGCCTCTGCTTAGAGCCCTCCACGGCTCCCACCTCACTAGGAGTAAGTGATTAATCCTCCCCTTGACCTACAAGGCCTAGACAACACCTCCCTGTCACCTCCCTGTCCTCACCTGCTCCCTCTCCCTCATTTTCTCTCCCTCACCATTCCTCCTTGCTGCTCCTGTACCAGGCATGGTGCAGCCACAGGGCATTTGCACATGCTGTTGCCTCTACCTGGAATGCTCTCCTCCCTCTTGACTCATTCCCTCACTCTTTTTCAATTGTGAATTCGGGGTCTTTGCCTGGCTGGAGAAGCCACCCTGATCCATCTCTAGCCTAGAGCTGAGATCAGAAAATTGGGGTAGTCAAGGAAGGAAAAATTCTGAGCTGACTGTGATTAAACATCAACAAGGCCTTTCCTGACCATCCCATTAAAAATGGCTACTCTCTCCTGATTTCCCAATTCTCCCTTTAGGTCCTCTTTTCTGTTTCTAGCACTTAGCTCTGATGTAACTCACTTGTTGAGTTATCCTGCTTGTGGCTTATTGCCCAGCTGCCTCCCCTAATACCTTCTGTTCCTCCAGGGCAGGGATCTGTGCCCATTTAGTTCCCTGCTGTGTTCTCATGCCCTCGGCAGCACCTGGCACAGAGGAGCTGTTCATGAAGATGTGTGGAATGAAAGGTGAGCCGCTGAAACTCACAGTCCCAAAAGCACAGCCTCCAGAGACAGGCTCCTGGGTTCCAATCCTGACGCCAGGACTGAGAATGTGAGCAAATTAATCCTGCTACACTCTGCCTCTCAAGCAGTGCAGAGCACAGAATAAGAATCCCAGGTGTCCTCACAAGAAGTTAGAGACTGGCCAGGTGTGGTGGCTCACGCCTGTAATCCTAGCACTTTTGGAGGCCAAGGCAGGCAGATCACCTGAGGTCAGGAGTTCGAGACCTGCCTGGCCAACCATGGCCAACATGGTGAAACCCCGACTGTACTAAAAATACCAAAAATTAGCCGGGCGTGGTGGTGGGCACCTGTAATCCCAGTTGCTTGGGAGGCTGAGGCAGGAGAATTGCTTGAACCCAGAGGCAGAGGTTGCAGTGAGCCGAGATTGCACTACTGCACTCCAGCCTGGGAGACAGAGCGAGACTCGGTTTCAAAAAAAAAAAAAAAGTTAGAGACCAAAAGATTCCTAACACTGTCAGGGCATCTTCCTATTACCCGTGACTTCACAAGATCAATCTCCACTTTCATAGATGAAGCTCAGAGGAGCAAAATTAGCTGACCAAGGTCACCCTGTTCCTGGTAAGGCACCAGCATTCAAATCCAGGCTTGCAAAATTACCGAGCTCTACTTGGTATTTCTGCTGGCCACTGAGGGGCTGTCCTTGAGCATGAGATTTCTGCTCTAGGTAATGGGCATTTTTTTTAATAGGTAGTGATCTTCTCATCACTGGAGGCAAGCAAGTGGAGGCAGGTTAATTGTGGTAGAGGACACTCCTACACTGAGCAAATATCGAGGGGGGTTTCCTTTCCAATTCCCTTCCATATGATGCTCAAGAAGGGGCTGGCTTATACCTGAAGGGAGCCTGTGATAATACCTTAAAGGGTTTCTTCCACAGGCACTTCCTCTTCAGATTATTTCTTAAAACTCTAATTACAAATTATAGCCAGGCTTGATGGCAGGTAGATGCCTGTAATCCTAGTTACTCGGGAGGCTGAGGCAGGAGAATCGTTTGAATCCAGGAGGCAGAGGTTGCAGTGAGTTGAGATTGTGCCACTGCACTCCAGTCCAGCCTGGGTGACAGAGTGAGACTCGATTTCAAACAAAACAAAACAAAACAAAACACTTTAGTTACAAATGGTTTTAGCATTTTTTGCATTCTGTACCTCAACCTTTGTTTTCCTCTGTCAAACTAGATTGATTAACCAGGAAGAGTTTATCAAGAGAAAAAAATTCCTCTAAGAAATGTTATTTCTTCTATTGACACAAACTAGCAATTGATGTAGGAAATTTGGGAAATTCAAAAAAGTATAAAGAATGTATGTGAATGTCATCACAGAATTTTTACTGTTTCTTTTCTTTTTTTTTTTTTTTGAGACGGAGTCTCGCTCTGTTGCTCAGGCTGGAGTACAGTGGCACGATCTCGGCTCACTGCAAGCTCTGCCTCCCGGGTTCACGCCATTCTCCTGCCTCAGCCTCCCGAGTAGCTGGGACTACAGGCGCCCGCCACCAGGCCTGGCTAATTTTTTTGTATTTTTAGTAGAGACGGGGTTTCACCATGTTAGCCAGGATGGTCTCGATCTCCTGACCTCGTGATCCACCCGCCTCGGCCTCCCAAAGTGCTGGGATTACAGGCATGAGCCACCGCGCCCGGTACTGTTTCTTATCCCATTCTCACACAACCCATAGATGAGAATTCTTTCCATATTATTATCTATTCTCAAATATATGACTTTAATAATGTCTTATTATTTTTATGCTTTATATATTTTTCAATGAGAGTGTCGGTATTTTGTTTTACCCTTGTTTGTTAAGGGCATTCGCCTGTAGAACACTTAGGTCATGTCCTCTTTAAAAATTTAAATAATGCAATTATGAACATTCCTATACATCTAAGTGTGGTTATTTTTCAATGAGAAAAATCTAGAGGTGAAATTATCTAGACAGACACATAATAATTCTATGTATTTATGGAGTAGAGTTTGATGTTTCCATCCATGTATATATTATTTCATAATGAAATCAGGGTCATCTGCTGATTTTATACTGGGGTATTAGAGGACCACTGTTAGCCTTGGACAAGAGGGACCCTACCCTGGCACTGCTGCATCTGAGGACTACTCTGACCCTGTTCTGTCCTACCCCATCCCAAAGGGTGAAGAGTTTACAAAGTCAAGAGTATGTGTTTACCTTGAGCTTTCACTCCATTATAGAGGATGCTCTACAAGACCCTAGAAGTCCCTGCCCGGGTGGCTCCAAGCCACTAGCAGGGCCAAAAGGTGGGACTTCTTTCTTCTAATGTGAACCACACTGCTGGCGTGTATTTCCTTAGGTGTGGTTAAGCAGTGGTTGCTGATGGAGGGTGTAACTGCATCTTGAACATACATGGTTGGGATAGCTGTACACATACACACAAGGCCCCTTGCAGTGCTAAGTGACACCTGGGGTGGGAAGAGAAGGGGATAGGACATGGGCTAGAAATGAGCACACAGTGCTCTCCACAGCATCACATTCTGGAGTGGAACTCTAAAGAGTGCAGAAATCCTAAACTGAAGTCTGTTTGTTCATGTCATTATGAAGGTTGTCTGTCATTGTGATGAGTTAGAGCATATTTTACTTAACTGTTTATTAGCTTTAAATATTCCAGTCCATATTTCCATAGGTCTTTATTTGTTTCCATGAATGTTGAGTCCCATACATTTTCTTTCCCTTCCTTCCTTTCTTTCTCTTTCTTCCTTTCGTTTCCTTCCTTCCTTCCTTCCTTCCTTCCTTCCTTCCCTTCCTTCCTTCCTTCCTTCCTTCCTTTCCTTCCTTCCTTCCTTCCTTCCTCCCTCTCTCCCTTTCTTTCTTTCTTATTTATTTATTTATATTTGTTATTTATTTTATTTATTTTTGGTCAATTTTGTTTGCCAGGTTAGATTACCCAGGTAAAGCCATGTTGACTCGGCCTCCCTCAAGGTTCCAGCGATTCTCCTGCACTGGCCTCCTGAGCAACTGAGATTACAAACCCGCCACCATGCCTGGCTAATTTTGTGTTTTAGTAGAGAACCCAGGGTTTCATGTTGCGACAGTCTTGATCTCTTGACCTTGTGATCATGCCCTCAGCCTCCCGAAGTGTTCTGGGTTTACATGGGCGTGAGCCACCAGCAGCCCAGCTCTTCCTTCCTTTCTTCCTTCCTTCCTTCCTTCCTTCCTTCCTTCCTTCCTTCCTTCTTCCATGCACTACTCCTCTTTCTCTTTTTCTTTCTTCTTTTCTCTCTCCCAGGTCTCTCTCTGTCTGCCTAGGCTGGATGCAGTGGATGCAATCCATGGCTACCTGAGTTTGATCTCCTGGGCTCAAGTGATCCTCCCACCTCAGCCTGCAGAGTAGCTGGGACTACAAGCGATGCCATCATGACTTGTGAATTTATATATATATATATAAATTATATATATGTATATTCTATATATATATATAAAATATATATATATATTCTATATATATATATATATATTTTTTTTTTTTTTTGCCCAAGACTGGGTTTCCTGCATGTTGCTCAGGCTGATCTCAAACTGTTGGGCTCAAGCAATCTGCCTGTCTTGGCTTCTCAAAAGTGTTAGCATTGTAGGCATAAGCCACTGAGCCTGGCTCATGTTTTTGTTAATTGCTAGAGTTAAACGGCTATCCAACTTTGTTCTAGTTTGTGATTTGCCTATAAATTTGTTTCAATTTAACAATGTTTTGTCATGTTAAGTAATTATACTTCTTAAATAGTCATATCTCATTATTTTTCACTGTGCAGTCTTCCATGTGATTGACTTTCTATCACAGTCTCTATAAAGGGTTCTGTTCTTCTCTTTGGTGTTGTTTACTTCACCATGAAAAGGCCTGTTTCAGACATATTTAGGGGATGTCTGCCAGTATGCTTTTATTAGATCTGGATTCTTTTTTTTTTGAGACAGAGTCTTGCTATGTTGCCCAGGCTGGAGTGCAGTGGCTTGATCTCAGCTCACCAAACCGCTCCGGGTTCAAACGTTGCTTCTGTCTCAGCCTCCTCGATAGCTGGGACTACAGGCATGTACCACTGACTATTTTTTAGTGAGATGAGTTCACCATATTAATGGCCTCAAACTCCTGACCTTGTGATCTGCCCGCCTTGGCCTCCCAAAGTACTGGGGTTACAGGCATGAGCCATTACGCTGGGCCTAGATCTGGATTTCTTAAGTGGAGTCTGAGTTTCTTGGCTTGGGGTTTCATTTTACTTCAGTTTCTGAAGATTTGAAGTAAACCTTCGTACTTTTTCATGACACGAATCCCTCAGGGAGTGTGTTTTATACATTTATGTTTTCCATTGTTGGGTGCATATATATTTATGATTGTTGTATCCTGTTGCTGAATTGATCCCTTTATCATTATATAATGTTTTTCTTTGTTTCTTTATAGTTTTTTATTTAAAGTTTTTTTTTTCCCCCCCCTGACATAAGGATTATAATCCCTGCTGTTTTTTGGCTTCCCTTTGGGTAGAATATATTTTTCTTTCTTTTCTTTTTTTTTGAGACGGAGTCTTGCTTTGTCGCTCAGGCTGAAGTGCAGTGGTGTGATCTCAACTCACTGCAACCTCTGCCTCTGGGTTCAAGTGATTCTCCTGCCTCAGCCTCCCTGGTAGCTGAAATTACAGGCACATGCCACCATGCCCGGCTAATTTTTGTACTGTTAGTAGAGATGGGGTTCCACCATGCTGGCCAGGCTGGTCTCGAATGCCTACCTCAAGTGATCTGCTCACCTTGGCCTCCCAAAGCATTGGATTACAGGTGTGAGCCACCATGCTCAGCCCTAAAATATCTTTTTCCATCCCATCTCTTTCATTCTGAGTTTCTTACAGGTGAATTAGGTCTCTTGTAGGCAGCACATGATTGGGTGCTCCTTTCTATCTATTCCTTCACCCCATGTTTTTTGATTGGAGAATGTCATTCATGTCCATTCAAGGTAATTGTTGACAGGTGAGGACTTACTATTGCCATTTTCCTGATTATTTTCCAGTTATTTTATGTATTCTTTTTGTTTCTCCCTCTTTTACTGTTTTTCTTAGTGCTTAAATGATTTCTTCTAGTAGTATGTTTTGATTTCTTCCTTTTAAAACAAGCTTTATGTTGGGATGCTTCAAGAATGTGCATGTCAGCTGGGCGCGGTGGCTCATGCCTGTAATCCCAGCACTTTGGGAGGCCGAGGCAGGTGGATCACGAGGTCAGGAGATCGAGACCATCCTGGCTAACACGGTGAAACCCCGTCTCTATTAAAAATACAAAAAAATTAGCCAGGCGTGGTGGTGGGTGCCTGTAGTCCCAGCTATTCGGGAGGCTGAGACAGGAGAATGGCGTGAACCCAGGAGGCAGAGCTTGCAGTGAGCCGAGATCGCACCACTGCACTCTAGCCTGGGCAACAGAGCGAGACTCCGCCCCCCGCCCCCCACGCCCGGCAAAAAAAAGAATGTGCATGTCATCTTTGTGCAGGGGCCACGATCATCCCTGTATCATTCCGGTTCTAGTTTATGTGCTGCCAAAGCGAACACTGATTTCTGACTTCTTCCTTTTTATTTGTTGTGTATGTTATAGGCCTTTGCTTGCCATGAGGCTTGCAAAATACATCTTATAGTGTTAAAAGATTATTTTAAGATGATAACCACTTAACTTTGATCACAGAAATAAAATATCTCTACACTCTTACTCCTACTTTGTATCAAACTTTTCATTTAGGTTATTATGGTTTTTTCTTTCTAGGATTTCTATTTGTGGTTCTAATTGTTTGTACTTCTTTGCCAAACTTCTAATTTTGTTTATAGAGTTTTTTCAAATTTCATTTAATTTTCTATCTGTATTTTCTTTTAGACTCCTGAACTTTTAGAGAATCATTGTGAATTCATTTTCAGGCATTTTATAGATTTCCTTTTCTTCTGGGTCTGTTACTGAAGCTTTATTATTTTTTTCTAGTAGTGTCATTTTTTTAAAAAACATAAACCTGTGTCCTATGTAGTCGCTTTTATATTTGAGGAGATAGCCATCCTTTCCAGCCTTTGCAGGTGTAATTTGGTTGTGGTAGACCTTTATTATTTAGTTTAGGAATTTTGGATGGGCTGGCTGGTTGAAACTCTGGACAGGCAGACTTTGCTGTGGGGTTCTCTAACTGGGCTGAGTTGCTTCCTGTTCTCTGAGGTTGAGTGATTTTTTCTGAATGTGCTCCACAGTCTTGTAAGGGCACTGGCTGGACTCTGCCATCACGTGTGGCTGCTGGCTGGGCTCTTCAGTTGTCTCTGATCAGGCATGGTTGGATGTTGTTTTCCCTGGCTGGGTGGTAATGTTATTAGGAACAACAACATGCACCATGTTTCTTGCACATGATGCTGTTTGCTAGTTTCTATGGTGTGTCAAGTGTAGTAAGCCATTCTTGGCATTGCTATCAAGAAATACCTGAGACTGAGTAATTCATGAGGAAAAGAGGTTAAATTGGCTGAGAGTGCTGCAGGCTGTACAGGAAGCATGGTGCCAGCATGCTTCATGGCGTCATCTGCTTTGCTTCTGGGGAGGCCTCAGGAAGCATTACTCATGGTGAAAGGCAGAATGAAAGCAGGCAATTCACATCACAAAAGCAGAAGCAAGAGAGAGAGTGGGGTGGGATTGCTCCACACTTTTAAATGACCAGATCTTGCAAGAACTCACTCACTATTGTGAGGACAGCAGCAAGCCATGAGGGATCTGCCTCCATGACCCAAACACCTCTCAGTAAGCCCCACCTCCAACATTAGGGATTATAATTCAACGTGAGATTTGGGTGGGGACAAATATCCTAACCATATCGGCACCTCTGTTGGTGGGGATGCAGAGCAAGCACCAAAACCCATGAACTGGTTCCTGTGAGCCCCTTCTCCACTGTTCTTTGACCCAACTGACCCCTGGTGTCCAGCCATGCCGGCATTCCCAACATCTCAAGTGGGACGAGATAGGAGCAAGCTACCTGTGAAGCATCCCAGAATGGTGGAGAAGCTGAATGCTCACTTCCAACTCATCCCTTCTACTGCAAAAACCATGGGTCCAGGAGAACTCTCAGCATATGGTGTCCTGCTGGCCCCAGGGAGGGGCAGTGTAGTCAGAGAGAACCATTCCTCTTACTGTTTCACCATGACTGTTTTTTTTTTTTTTTTGGCTCTTCAGTATGAGGGGGCATCTCAGCCTCACTCCCAAGGTCTTGATATTAATGATAGAATTCTTGACTTTGAAGAGTTGCCAGCGGATTTCTGGTAGGTGAAGTAAGTAAAGACAGAAAACTTCTATTCCACAATCTTGCCGACCTCACTCTCCTGGAAGTGTTATTTGGTTCATTTCAGATTTGCCTTCCTAAGGTTTTTCATTTTTTTGAGACAGAGTCTTGCTTTGTTGTCCAAGCTGCAGTATAGTAGCATGATCCTAGCTCACTGCAACCTCCACCTCCTGGGTTCAAGCAATTCTCTTGCCTCAGCCTCCTGAGTAGCTGGGATTACAGGCACACACAACTACACCTGACTAATTTTTGTATTTTTAGTAGAGATGGGGTTTTACCATGTTTGTCTGGCTGGTCTTGAACTCCTGGCCTCAAGTGATCCAACTGCCTTGGCTTCCCAAAGTGTTAGGATTACAGGCATGAGCCACTGTGCCTGGACAGATATTCTTTTTCACATGGAACTATAGCAGACCCTGTAAAATTCTCACCTACATCCCCATGGCTCTTAGTTTTCTTGCTCAGCAGCCAGACTTTGAATTTTCTGTAGACCTGGCAAGCGGCATGTGCTGGCACTTTAATGCCTCCTGAGAGAAACCTTCAACCAGTGGCTAATGGGACTGAGTGGATATATTCCCAAGCTCCCTCATACCTCAGGTAGAAAAACACAGAAGTGTATATTCCTGGACACGTCCCAGAGTTCTGCACATAAGATTAAATTCCAGTGGCCCACGGCAGTACCTTCCTTGGTGATGTGCATTGAATTGGCTGTTTACCTTGCTTGTTTCGCTTCCCACTTCCCTACGCATGTCATTTGAAATCATCTTCTACATAAAATGTTTTCTCTTGAATCCTTATCAAGCATCTGTTTCTTGGGAAATTCAAACTTACCATTTTCCTTCCACATACCAAATATCATTTTCTCATACATTCCTCTGATTTTCTTATCTGTGGAAGAGTCACTTGCTAGTTGTGTGACTCTTAGGAAAACAAAGGACTTATTGTTTCTGAGTGTCCCTTTCAGTTTTTGCAAAACAGGAATTACTACTATTATTATTTTTCTGAGATGGAGTTTTACTCAGTCACCCAGGCTGGAGTGCAGTGGCATGATCTCAGCTCACTGCAACCTCCGCCTCCTGGGTTCAAGCGATTCTCCTGCTTCAACCTCCCAAGTAGCTGGGATTACAGGTGCCCACCACCACACCCAGCTAAGTTTTTTGTATTTGTAGTAGAGATGGGATTCCACCGTGTTGGCCAGGCTGGTCTTGAACTCCTGACCTTGGGTGATCCACCCACCTGGACCTCCCAAAGTGCTGGGATTGCAGGCGTGAGCCACTGTGCCTGGCCAGGAATGATTTTCTTTCCCCACTGCTACCTGATGCATCGCAGACCCTTATGAATCACTCTGTTTTACCCATTCTGTTGTCTCCTCTCTGTCTCTTTACAAGCAGCAGGAAAATGGGACCCGGCTGGTGACAGAATTCCTGCTGGTGGGATTCTCCAGCCTCCCACACCTGAAGACCACACTCTTCACCCTGTTCTTCCTCACCTACCTGGTCACCCTCGGTGGCAACGTCACCATTGTCACCATCATCCATACGGACAGGTTGCTCCACACTCCCATGTACCGCTTCCTGGCGGTGCTGTCCCTCTCAGAGACCTGCTACACGCTGGTCACCATCCCCAACATGCTGGCTCATCTGCTGATGGAGAGCCAGGCCATCTCCATCCCTGGCTGTCGGCTCAGATGTTTTTCTTCCTGGGTCTGGGATGCAGTCAATGCTTCCTCCTTACCCTGATGGGTTATGATCGCTATGTGGCCATCTGCCACCCACTGTGCTACTCTATGATCATGAGACCCACCGTTTGCCTCTGCCTGGGAACCCTGGTTTTCTGCTCTGGGTTCTTGGTGGCCTTGATCGAGACCAGCATGATCTTCTCATCCCCCTTTTGCCGCGGAGACCGCGTGGAGCACTTCTTCTGCGACATTGCCCCGGTGCTGAAGCTCAGCTGCGCCCAGAGCACCCACAAGGCGCTGGGCATCTTTTTCCTGAGCATCCTGGTGGTGCTGATCTCCTTCGTCCTCATCCTCCTCTCCTATGCCTTCATCGTGGCAGCCATCGTGAGGATTCCCTCCGCAGCTGGCCGGCGCAAGGCCTTTTCTACCTGCGCGGCCCACGTCACCGTGGTCGTGGTACATTTTGGCTGCGCCTCCATCGTCTACTTGCGTCCGGAGTCTGGGGCCAACCCCGCCCAGGACCGCCTGGTGGCCGTGTTCTACACGGTGGTGACGCCACTGCTGAACCCTGTGGTATACACTCTGAGGAACAAGGAAGTGAGGGTGGCTCTGAGGAGGAGCCTGGCGCGGAGCCGCGGTGTGTTTAAATAAGAACCTGCTTGGCAGGGCACAGTGGCTCACGCCTGTAATCCCAGCACTTTGGGAGGCCGAGGCAGGTAGATTACCTGAGGTCAGGAGTTGGAGACGAACCTGGCAAATGTGGTGAAACGCTGTCTCTAATAAAAATACAAAAATTAGCCGGGCGTGATGATGTGCGCCTGTAATTCCAGCTACTGGGGAGGCTGAGGCAGGAGAATCGCTTGAACTTGGGAGGTGGAAGTTGCAGTGAGCTGAGATCGCGCCATTGCACTCCAGCCTGGGAGACAAGAGTGAAATTCAGTCTCAAAACAAAACAAAACAATAAACAAACAAAAAAAAACCTGGTTTACGTTTCATGCTATTCTAGTTTTTTTTTCTTTTGGAGATAGGTTCTTGCTCTGTTGCCAAGGCTGGAGTGCCGTGGCACAATGATGGCTCACTGCAGCCTCCAACTCCTGGGCTTAAGTGATCCTCCCTCTTCAGCCTCCCACATGGTTGGGACTACAGGTGTTCACCACTGTGCCCGATTAATTTTGAAAATTCTAATTTTGTACAGATAGGGGCTCACTCTGTTGCCCAGGCTGATCTCAGACTCTTGGCCCCAAGTGAGCCTCCTGTCTTGGCTTCCCTAAATGCTGGGATTACAGATGTGAGCCACGGAGCCCAGCCACTGTAGGGTTTTCATTAGCATGTGTACCTCCACAGACTCAGTTGTCCCATCTAGTAAACAGGGTTCACTCCCATGCCTTAAATGAGATAGACTTTGTCAACTAATAGTGCCTGAGACTTGGCATAAGCTCAGGAATGGATGGTTTTTCTTTTGTCTCAATTCCTGGACTTGACTGCAATGCATGGTGGTCTGCAGTGTCTGATGTGCACCAGTGGAGGGTGCTATTAAGGCAGCTCCTTAAGGGTGGACTGTGGAAGGTTGTGTCTAGTAGCATTGATCTGGACTGACACTGTCCTCAGCATTCTTTTATTTTGTCACACTAATAAGTAGTTTTTTTTTTTTAAATTTTTTTTTTTCTTTTTTTTTTTTTTTTTTTTTTGTGAGACAGAGTCTTGCTTTGTTGCCCAGGCTGCAGTGCAGTGGCACAATCTTGGCTCACTGCAGGGTCCGCCTCCCAGGTTCAAGTGATTCTCCTGCCTCAGCCTCCTGAGTAGTGAGACTACAGGTGCGTGCCACCACACCCGACTAATTTTTGTATTTTTAGTAGAGAGGGGGTTTCACCGTGTTGGCCAGGATCGTCTTGAACTCCTGATCTCATGATCTGCCATCTTGGCCTCCCAAAGTGCTGGGATTGCAGGCTCGAACCACTGTGCCTGGCCTATTTTATGTTTTCAAAAATCATATCAATCCTAATAGATGTAAAGTGGTGTCTCATTGTGCTTTAGTGGTTCACTTTTGTTTAATTAGATGCTGATGTTGGATTGAAATAATCCAAAGTATCTTTGACTACAATGGAATAAAGTAAGAAATCAGTAACAGAACAAAACTTTATAACTATGCAGAAATGAAACAACACGCTCTTAACCAGGAGGTCAAAGAAGAAATTATGTTAGATTGGAAAGTACTTTGAGATGAATGAAAATGAAAACAAAGCATACTAAAACTTATGGGATGCAGCAAAAGCAGGGCCCAGAGGGCAATTCATAGCTGTGAATGCTTACATTGAAAAAGAAGAAAGATCTTCAATCAATAACCTACCTTTATACTTTGTGGAATTAGAAAAAGGAAAGTTTGCTGAACACTGATGATGAAGCTGACACCATAAAATTCTCCAGGAAAATATGATATGCGCAGTGCTTTATGTGCTGTGTTTTCTATTTGTCCCAAAAGGTCTACTTTGCTTGCTGTCTCGGGAGACCAACCTATATGGACCACATTGATGAGCTTGGCACCCTCTGGTTTTCTGGTTGGGTTTGGCCAATTGGAGGCACTGTCAGGAGATGGAGGTCAGAAGGAAAGAAAGGTCAGGGAGACTATAGAGATACCAGATGCCTGGTTGCTGTAGTTGGCTGCTGTCTTCACTAGGGGCCATAGGCCCTTCTACAAAGCCACTTTCTCTGGGCATCTGTAAGCATTCTCTTCCCTGCACCATCAGGCATTAGTAAGTGTTAACAGCTCCCCAGTGTTGCTAGCTCTGGGGTGCTGCACCAGCCCTTAACTTTGTGCACATCGTTACAAAGAGCCCCTTTGAAAAACTTCCCCCAAATTATCCAGAAGCAGTGTGTCTTCCACTTCCTGTTGAATCCAGTTGATACACTTACAAGTAGAATTGCCTAAGAAGAAAATAGGCCAAGCCTAAGGGAAACTCTCCCCATCAATACTCTTCTGATCATGCTGGGGAAACTGAGTCATCATCTCATATAACTCTAACTTTTCATGTAGACATCTGTGCCTTGCCTTTACAATGTTTCTCCTTGCATCTCTGTTTTCCATTTCTGCTGCTCATTCTGCATATTTAAACATATACATGATTATATGACTCTCACAAGGATACTATTTTGAAAATTCTAAAAAGATTTTTTTTTTTTTTTAAAGAGACAGGGTCTCACTCTGTCACCCAGGCTGGAGTGCAGTGATGCATTCATAGCTCACTGCAGCTTCAAACACCTGGGTTGAAGGGCTCCTCCTGCTTCAACTTCCTGGGTAGTTAGTTGGGACTACAGGCACACAACACAACACCTGGCTAATTTTTTTAAAAAAGAGATGGCATCTCACTACATTGCCCAGGCTGATCTGGAACTCTTGGGCTCAAGTAATTCTCCTGCCTTGGCCTCCCAAAGCACTGGGATTACAGGGATGTGCCACTGCACCCAGCCTAAACAGATGTGTGTGTTGAAATCCTTGCCACTTTCCCATAAATCACATTCCCTTGAAATGATTCTGTCATCATGGTCACATGGAAAGCGAGGGTAAAGTTTACTATAAGGATAAGGTGGGAGGAGAATGCCTTTCTAGTACTAGAAGGAGAGAAGGTGATGCTAGAAGTTGGGGAAGCAAGTGGTCAGGCATTGGAGCCCTAAAATACAGAAGAGCAGACAGTACGGCAGGGAACCTCTAAGATGGCCCCCAATGATCCCACCTCCCGGTAGTCATGACTTCATATAATTCCCTCCTCTTGAGTAACTTGCTTCTGACCAGTAGAATATCAAAATGTTGAGTGGATACCATTTCCATGATTGTATTACAAAGATCCTGGCATCTTTCTTGGTAGCAAAATCTCTCTCTTGCTGGCTTTGATGAAGCCAACAGCCTATTTGGAGAGGCAAGAAACTGAGTGTAGCCTACAGCCAACATCCAGTGAGGAAGTGGTCCTTAGTCCAACAGTTTTCAAGTAACTTAATTCATGCTAAAACCACAAAAGTAAACTAGAAAAAGGGTCCTTACCCACTTGAACCTTCAGATAAGACCACAGCTCTGGCCAACTTTTTGATTGCAGCCTGTGAGTAGCTGTGCCCCAACTGAGATTCCTGATCTATAAACACTTTGAGATAATAAACCTGTGTGGGTTTTTTTCTTTTTTTTTTTTGGAGTCTCACTCTCTGTCACTCATGCTAGAGTACAGTGGCATGATCTCGGCTCACTGCAACCACCACCTCCTGGTTCAAGCAATTCTCCTGCCTCAGCCTCCCGAGTAGCTGGGATTACAAGTGTGTGCCACCACATCCAGCTAATTTTTGTATTTTTAGTAAAGACGGGGTTTTATCAGGGGTTTCCACTTTTGTGTCTTCCTCATTTTCTCTTGCCATTGCCATGTAAGAAGTGCCTTTTGCCTCCTGTCGTGATTCTGAGACCTCCCCAGCCATTGGAACCATAAGTCCAATTAAACCTTTTTTTCTTCCCAGTCTCAGGTATGTCTTTATCAGTAGCATGAGAATGGACGAATACAGGTGGTTCCTCAAAAAGTTAAAAATGGATTTAGCATATGATTTAGCAATTCTACTTCTGGGTATACATCCAAAAAACCTGAAAGCAAGCTCTTGAAGAGGTATTTGTACACCCATATTCAGAGCAACATTATTCACAATAGCCAAAAAAGTTGGAAGCAACCCAACTGCCCTTCAGTGGATGGATGAATAAATAAGACATGGTGTAGTACATACCACCATACAACGGAATATTATTCATTCTTTTTTTTTTTTTTTTTTTTTGAGACAGAGTCTCTCTGTCGCCCAGGCTGGAGTGCAGTGGCCGGATCTCAGCTCACTGCAAGCTCCGTCTCCCGGGTTTACGCCATTCTCCTGCCTCAGCTTCCCGAGTAGCTGGGACTACAGGCACCCCCCACCTCGCCCAGCTAGTTTTTTGCATTTTTTAGTAGAGACGGGGTTTCACCGTGTTAGCCAGGATGGTCTCGATCTCCTGACGTCGTGATCCGCCCGCCTCGGCCTCCCAAAGTGCTGAGATTACAGGCTTGAGCCACCGCGCCCGGCCATATTATTCATTCTTAAGAAGAAGGAAATTCTGACACGACATGGATGAGCCTGGAGGATAGTACGCTAAGTGAGATAAGCCAATAACAAAACAAGAAGTACTGTATAATTCTACTTCTATGAGGTACCCAGAGCATTCAAATTCATAGAGACAGAAAGTAGAACACGAGTTACCATGGCCTGAGGGAGATGAGAATGGGGAGTGAGTGTTTAATGGGTATGGAGTTTCACTTTCGCAAGATGGAAGAGTCCTGATAATGGGTGGTGGTCATGGTTACACAACAGTGTGAATGTATTTAATGCCACTGAGACTTAAAAATGACTCTACTGGTAGTGTTTATGTTACGTGTATTTTGCCACAACTAAAAATAGAAATTAAGTTAAAAGAGATACGCAATGAAAGGCAGCCAGTTAGCAACATTGAGTTGGCAAGATAAGAGTTTATTTCTCTTGTAGATATCTTGGTTCTGAAATATCTAAATCACCTCTCTAAACAGGCAGAACTAGATGAACTAGTACCACTGCATACAATGTATGTGCACCTCCTTCTTCTCATACACAGACCATCCCTATCTAAGAGACATAGTCTAATGACTCATCCACTCACTGGTCCAGTTTGAAATATAACATATCTCCATTGAGCTCTGGTATGGTTTCTCATGGTCTGGTGGCCTACAAACTTAGAAAGCTCCCTCTAGTCTACATGCAGTATGAATGATAAAACCATAGTCAAACAAACAAACAAACCCCTCTGCCCCCAATTTCCCAAACAATAAAAAACTCCAACTTCAATGGAAGCATGGGAAATACACAAAAGTCAATGAATTGCAATATGAAATTTTCATTATGCAGAAATTAACTAGGTGTGCAGTGGTTCATGCTTGTAATCCCAGCACTTTGGGAAACTGAGGTTGGAGGACTGCTTGAGGCCACGAGTTTGAGACCAGCCTGGGCAACATAGTGAGACCCCATCTCTACAAAAGAAACAAAACATTATCTGGGTGTGGTGGTGTGTGCCTGTGGTCCCAGCTACTCAGGAGGCTGAGATGGGAGGATTGCTTGAGCCCAGGAGATTGAGACTGCAGTGAGCTATGACTGTGCCACTGTACTCCAGCCTGGGCGCCAGAGAAAAGACCCAGTCTGTAAAAAGCAAAACAAAACAAATACAAATTTTATTAGGCAGAAATTGTGAAGACTCCTTGAAGGGCAGCATTGCCAGAGAGTAAGTCCTTTGTCCATTGTCCTCCATGGTCCTTGGTTTTGTCCTCTAGCAGGGCCCTTCATTGTTTTCTATGCCCCAAGGCCATTTCTGAAGCTTTCTCATCTAATTTCTTGCTGGTACAATTTTGAGCGGGCTCATGACACAAATTTGGGGGATTTTTTTTTTTTGAGACAGGGTCTTCCTCTGTCACCCAGGCTGGACTGCAGTGATGTGAATATGGCTCACTGCAGCCTCAACCTTGTGGGCTCAAGGGATCCTCGTACCTCAGGCTCCCATGTGTCTGGGACCACAGGCATGCACCCCCATGCTCGGCTAATTTTTTAAATTTTTTGCAGAGATTGGGTCTCACTTTGTTGCCTAGGCCAATTCTCAAACTCCTGGGCTCAATTGATTCCCCTGCCTTGGCTTCCCAAAGTGCTGCGATTACAGGCATGAACCACTGCTCCCGGCCAAAATTGTTTTTATTTTATTTTATTTTATTTATTTTATTTTATTTTATTTTATTTTATTTTTCTGAGATGGAGTCTCCCTTTGTCACCCAGTCTAGAGTACAGTGGCACGATCTTGGCTCACTGCAATATCTGCCTCCCTGGTTCAAGCGATTCTCCTGCCTCAGCCTCCCGAGTAGCTGGGATTATAGGCATGCGCCATCATGCCAGGCTCATTTTTGTATTTTTAGTAGAGATGAGCTTTCACTAGTTGGCCAAGCTGGTCTTGAACTCCTGACCTCAAGTAATCCACCCGCCTCAGCCTCCCAAAGTGCTAGGATTATAGTCACGAGCCATTGCTCCCCACTGAGATTGTTTATTTAATGTCAAATAATCACAGTCAAAAGACTGTGCCAAAGCAGGCCAGGCTTACAGCCTCTATGCCTGGACCTTGGTATTCTCTCATCTTTTCTTTCTTTCTTTCTTTTTTTTTTTTTTGAGACAGAATTTCGCTCTTGTTGCCCAGGCTGGAGTGCTATGGTGTGATCTCGGCTCACCGCAACCTTCACCACCTGGGTTCAAGCCATTCTCCTGCCTCAGCCTCCCGAGTACCTGGGATTATAGGCGTGGGTCACCACACCCAGCTAATTTTTGTATTTTTAGTAGAGACAGGGTTTCACCACGTTGGCCAGGATGGTCTTGATCTCCTGACCTCGTGATCCGCCCGCCTTGGCCTCCTAAAGTGCTGGGATTACAGGCATGAACCACTGCGCCCGGCGGTATTCTCTCATCTTAGTGACAGCTACTCTTAGCTTTCTGAAAAGCAGAGTTGCGAAGGGAGACAGTACTCTTGCTCCTGGGTTGACTCTCACGGTCTAGAAGAGAGTGCCAAGTGGGAAGCTGCTGAGAACCCGCTGCCTCAGCAGAGCCATCTTGCATGGATGCTTCATTTTGTGGGTGCAGGAGGTGTTTTGCTTTGAAGCCCTGTGAGGCCCTGAATCACCACAGTCAGTTCATTTCAACTGTAGCCTGCAGGGAGAAAGAGCCTCCCTTGATATAATTCTTTTTTTTTTTTTTTTTTGAGACAGAGTCTCACTGTCTTGCCCAGGATGGAGGGCAGTGGCGCGATCTCGGCTCACTGCAACTTCCGCCTCCCAGGTTCAAGCAGTTCTCCTGCCTCAGCCTCCTAAGTAGCTGGGACTACAGGTGCCCACTGCCACGCCCCACTAATTGTTTGTATTTCAGCAGAGATAGTGTTTTGCAGTGTTGCCCAGGCTGGTCTCGAACTCCTGACCTCGGGCAATCCACCCGCCTCGGCCTCCCAAAGTGCTGGGATTACAGGTGTGAGGCACCACGCCCGGCCTCATTGATGTAATTCTATTCCTTTCCATCTCCACTTGCTACAGTACATCTCTCTCGTTATTAATAGTAGCCAGAAGCAGTCAATACACACACACAATTAGTCTGAGTTCTTCCAATGACATCTCCAAAGCTTGGAGACTCCATCAGTACCCGCTCTGTTATTGAAGACATCACAGTTTTACCTAGTGGTTTGCCATAACGTAACATAGATCACCAGATCCTCGCCTTGTATCTGCGTCTCCATGACCTGCTGTCTGATGGTCAAGTTAATGCCTTATAGTCCAGGTTTTTATTACAGCAGAACCCCAGTTCTGGTACTTAGGAGGGCAAAACCCCACATCTGGTACTTATTAGGGCAAAACCCCACTCTTGGTGCTAACTTTTAAGTTATTGTACAGTATGAGCTGATGCTGTAACAACGAGACCCTAAAATAGAGTAGTTTAACCTGGATAGAAGTTATATCTTGCTCGTGTACAGGTCTAGAGGTGGGTAGTTTAGGGCTGGTAAAGTGCTTTCCTTAAATCATAGCTTCCAGGTCTGAGTCCAGAGTTGCTTCTTTAGCTCCAACCATACTTTTTTTTTTTTTTTTTTTTTTTTTTTGAGACAAGGGTCTTGCTCTGTCGCTCAGACTGGAGTGCGGTATTATGATCTCAGTTCACTTCAACCTCCGCCTCCCGGGTTCAAGTGATTCTCGTGCCTCAGTCTCCCGAGTAGCTGGGACTACAGGTGCATGCCACCATGACTGGCTAATTTTTGTATTTTTAGTAGAAATAGGGTTTCTCCATGTTGGCCAGGCTGATCTTGAACTCCTGGCCTCAAGTGATCCGCTCACCTCGGCCTCCCCAAAGTGCTGGGATTACAGGTGTGAGTCACTGCGCCCAGCCCAACCATACATTTTTATCCTAGGCTATAGGAGAAACTTGAAAGCTCAAAGGAACACATACTCCTTCCTCTAAAGGGCACATTGGGCTAGGTGTGGTGGCTCACGCCTGTAATCCCAGCACTTTGGGAGGCCGAGGTGGGTGGATCGCCTGAGGTCAGGAGTTCAAGACCAGCCTGGCCAACATGGTGAAACCCTGTCTCTACTAAAAGTACAAAAGCTAGCCAAGCATGGTTGCGGGCACCTGTAATCCCAGCTACTCAGGAGGCTGAGGCAGGAGAATTCCTTGAACCTAGAAGGTGGATGTTGTAGTGAGCCAAGATGGTGCCATTGTACTCCAGCCTGGGTGACAAGAGCAAAACTCCATCTCAACAAAATAAATAAATAAATAAATAAATAAATAAATAAATAGTATGACATAGTGGACTTTGGACTTTGGGGTACTTATTATACCCAATGGAGTACTATTTAGCCATGAAAAAGAATGAGATCCTGTCATTTGCAACAATTTAGATGGAACTGGAGGTTGTTGAGTAAAATAAGCATGCAGCCATGCACAGACAGACTGCAAATTCTCACTTATTTGTGGGAGCTAAAATTAAAACAATTGAACTCTAGGAGATAGAGAGTAGAAGGATGGTTGGCAGGCTGGGAAGGGTAGTGGGGGATGTGGCAGAAGTGGGAATGGTTAATGGATACAGAAAAAAAAAACTTGTCTTCCCCATAAATACATACACCTACTATGTACTCACAAAAATTAAAAACTAAAAAAAAAATAAAAATAAAAGTTACATCAGTGCAGTTTGGGAAGTAAAAAAAAAAAAAAAGAAAAGAAATGTGTCTAATATCAAACAGCAATTGAAAGGCAAAATTAGGATTCAGCCCCAAGTTGTCAATACTCTTCATAATCTTATCCAATTCATTGGGAGCCAAGATCCTGTGGTTAGTACAAAAACAAACAAAGGAAATGCAGGATAAAAGAAAGGGAAGGGAGACAGGAGTGAAGATCTCCTTCCCAGGTGGTCTGATGGGAGCCTCAAGAGAAAAATAAACGTTTTTTGTTTTTTGGTGTTTTTTTTTTTTCTTTTTCTCTTTTTTGAGACGGAGTTTTGCTCTTGTTGCCCTGGAGTGCAATGGCACAATCTCAGCTCACTGCAACGTCTGCCTCCCAGGTTGAAGCGATTCTCCTGCCTCAGCTTCCTGAGTAGCTGGGATTATAGGCGCGCACCACCACGCCCAGCTAATTTTTTATATTTTTTGGTAGAGACGGGGTTTCACTATGTTGGCCAGGCTGGTCTCAAACTCCTGACCTTAGGCGATCCACCCGCCTCAGCCTCCTAAAGTGCTGGGATTACATGCATGAGCCACCGTGCTTGGCCGAGAGAAATAAAGTTTTAGAGCAATTTCTAGATTCTGTGTATTCATGATTAGCTAATATAACTCTCTCTGGGAAGGAAATAATAATTATTAAGAGAATAATAATTCTTTTTTTCTTTTTTTTTTGAGATGGAGTCTCGCTCTGTTGCCCAGGCTGGAGTGCAGTGGCGCGATCTTGGCTCACTGCAAGCTCCGCCTCCTGGGTTCACGCCATTCTCCTGCCTCAGCCTCCCGTGCAGCTGGGACTACAGGCGCCCGCCACCATGCCCGGCTAATTTTTTTCTTGTATTTTTAGTACAGATGGGGTTTCACCGTGTTCACCAGGATGGTCTCGATCTCCTGACCTCGTGATCCGCCCGCCTGGGCCTCCCAAAGTGCTGGGATTACAGACGTGAGCCACCGCGCCTGGCCATGAGAATAATAATTCTTATACCATGTTCCACTAGGCATGACTAAAGAGGTCCATATTTTGGAGGATGACTCTCTTCTCTGCCAATAGTAATTGCCTTTCTTTTTATAATACATGAAGTATAATATTGAATAAATGCTTACTACATTGCTGAGTAGCATTCCATGGAATGGATGTGCCATAGGATGTTTAACTATTTACTTCTTGAGGAATATTTTGGTTTTTCCAGTTTCGGGCTATTAACAAAAAGCTTCTACGGGTCAGCTCAACCCAGGATGTTGGATTTCAATTTCAATTTTTTTTTTTTTTGAGACAGAGTCTTGCTCTGTTGCCCAGGCTGGCGAATCTCCTGCCTCAGCCTCTTGAGTTGCTGGGATTACAGGTGCGTGCCACCAGGCCTGGCTAATTTTTGTATTTTTAGTAGAGACAGGGTTTCACCATGTTGGCCAGGTTGGTGTCGAACTCCTAACTTCAAGTGATCTGCCTGCCTCGGCTTTCCAAAGTGCTGGGATTACAGGTGTGAGTCCCCGTGCCTGGCCTCAATTTTTCTTTTTTGAGAAAAGGTCTTGCTCTGTTGCCTGGGTTGGAGTGCAGTGGCATGATCATAGCTCACTACAGCCTCAAACTCCTGAGCTCAAGCAATCCTCCCATCTCAGCCTCCCAGGTAACTGGGACTACAGGTGCACACCACCACACCTGGCTAATTTTTAAATTGTTTGTAGAAACAGAGTCTTTCTAAGTTGCTCAGGCTGGTCTCAAACTCTTAAGCGATCCTCCTGCGTTGGCCCCCCAAAGGGTTGCGATCACAGGCATGAGTACCCAGCCTCCTTTTCAGTTTTAAGGGGCATGTTGAGCACATTGAAAGTTATGTAGGATGACTCCATTTTTCTTTTAAATTTTGGGAACCTGTTCATTTATACATTACTAACAACTCCTTTAGTAATGTTTTTGTGGTTTCTGTGGATTGTTTATTTTCCCCAGTGGCGAGAGCTTGTTGGTTTTCATTTATTTGCTTGAGTGAATGGAAATACCAGTTCCACCATTCCCTGTTACGCATTACCTCCTACAGGTGTGGAGCCAGTTAGGACTCACACCTCATGACGATGGTTGGAAGCCTACACAATGCTGTCCTTGGCCCAAGGAGATGAAAGCCAGGATTAGGGGCCTGCATCAGTTTAGAAGGAGCTCTAAGTGCCTTAGGAGCCTTCTCAAAGGCTGTAGGAGCGTTTAGAAACACAGGCATTTCATGCCCACTGGGAAGAGTCAGGAAATCTGGGAACCAGTTTAACTCTGAACCACTCGCTGGGACTTGCAGAGATCACCCGCCTCTGTGCCTCACAAGTCATCAAAGAGAGGAACTGACATTGATGATCGCTTCCCTCTGTGACATTTCCAGACTCTATACTTACTACGAAACTCATAAAAATAAGGATTGACGAGGATATGAGGGTGTGGTAAGTGCACTGCTTCCCCAGGCTTGAAACACTTAACAGTAGCGTTTCCTGCGAGTAACATCAAAGACGCCTTTGAACTGAACAGGCAGAAATTGAGTCCCTTTTCCAGTTCTCTTTCAAACCTTCTGGTTACTTCAAGGGACCACTTTGGTTTGACACCAGTGTGTCTTTAAACAATACTATTTCCTTATGGACGTTGTGTGTGTGCATATAATTATTTATTTACACATATATGTATAAAATTATATGTATGTAATATTAGCTTTTACAGAATCATGCAGTAAAATTGAACATTTTCAGAGTTCAGTTCAATAAAAATTTTAACATAGGTAACCACTATCATAATTAGAATTGTAACATAAGCAACCACCACAATACAAAACAGTTCTATCACCCCCAAAACCTTCTATGCTGCCCCTTTTATTCTAACACCCTTCCCTAACCCCTGGCAACACTGATCTCTCCTCCCACAGCATGGTTGTATCACTCTTGGAGAATATCGTATAAATGGATCATATTAGTGGTACCTTTGAAATTGGCTTCTTTCTTTTTTGTTTTGAGATAGAGTTTCACTTTTGTTGCTCAGGCTGGAGTGCAATGGTACAATCTTGGCTCACCGCAACCTCTGTCTCCTGGGTTCAAGTGATTCTCCTGCCCCAGCCTCCTGAGTAGCTGGGATCACAGGCGCCAACCACCACACCTGGCTAAATTTTAATATTTTTAGTAGAGACGGGGTTTCACCATGTTGGTCAGGGTGGTCTCGAACTCCTGACCTCAGGTCATCCACCCGCCTCAGCCTCCCAAAGTGCTGGGATTACAGGCATGAGCCCCACACCCGGCCAAGATTGGCTTCTTTCAATCAGGCTACTTATGTTGAGATTCATCCAAAGCGTTGTGTGTTTCTCTGCTTTTCTGTTTTGTTGTATTTTATGTTTTTAGCAAGACAGAGGGTCTTGCTCTGTCTCCCAGACTGGAGTGCAGTAGGACAATCTTGGCTTACTGCGGCCTCGAACTCCTGGGCTCAAGGGATCTTCCCGCCTCAGCCTCCAGTATCTGGGACTACAGCTGCATGCCACCATGCCTGGCTAGTTTTATATATATATATATATATATATATACACACACACACACACACACACACACACACATATACATACACATATATATATTTATTTGAGATGGAGTCTTGCTTTGTCACCCAGGCTAGAGTACAAAGGTACGATCTCAGCTCACTGCAACCTCTGCCTCCTGGGTTCAAGAGATTCTCTTCCTTCAGCCTCCTGAGTAGCTGGCATTACAGGCACCCATCACCACGCCTGGCTCATTTTTTATATTTTTAATAGAGCAGGGTTTCACCATGTTGATCGGGTTGGTCTCGAACTCATGACCTCAGGTGATCCACCCGCCTAGGCCTCCCAAAGTGCTAGGATTACAAGCGTGAGCCACTGCACCTGGCCTGTCGTGTTTTAGTAGTTTGCCCTCTTTATTGCTGAGCAGTGTTTCATGGTATGGGTGAATCACAGTTTATTCCTTTCTTAAGGGATTTTTTTTCCCCCCAGTTTTCAGCTATTGCAAATAAAGCTCCTACGAATAAGCATGTGCAGATTGTGTGTGGTTGCATATTGTTCAAAATCCTCTCTGGCTTTCCAATTCACTTAGAATAAAATTTGCAGTCCTCCTGCAGTCTGTAAAATCACACCTGTCCGGCCTTTGTCCAGCCTTTGATAGCATTTCCTCCCTGCCTCCTCTGCTCTCTTTCTTCCAGCGATCCTGGCTTTCCTGACTTTCTCTGCACATGCAAAGCCCATCCCATTTGTAATGAGTTGAATGGTAGATGCTAAAATGTACATTCACAACCTGCGAATGTGACTTAATTTAGAAAATGTTTTTGCAGAAGTGAGGGGTCTCAAGATGAGGCTATCCTGGATTAGGGTGGTACCTAAATGCAACATCAAGTGTCCTTATAAGACATAGAGGAGGAGGGCTGGGCTTGGTGGCGCATGCCTGTAATCCCAGTGCTTTGGGAGGCTGAGGCAGGTGGATTGCCCAATGTCAGGAGTTCGAGACCACTCTGGTCTACTTGGTGAAACCCCGTCTCTACTAAAAATACAAAAAAATTTAGCTGGGTGTTGTGGCGTGTGCCTGTAAGCCCAGCTACTCAGGAGGCTGAGGCAGGAGAACTGCTTGAACCCAGAAGGTGGAGGTTGCCATGAGCCAAGATCGCGCCACTGTACTCCAGCCTGGGAGACGCAGTGAGACTCTGTTTCCAAAAAAAAAAAAAAAACAGAAGTAGATGCAGGCACAGGGAATAAGGCCATCTGAAGATATTGCAGAAACTGGAGTGACGCAGCCACAAGCCAAAGAATGCCTGGAGCCTCTGGAAGTTGGAGGAGGTAAGGATCCTCCCCCAGAGATCTTCAGAGAATGTATGGCTCAGCTGATGCCTCCACGCTGAATTTCTGGCCTCCAGAGTGTAAGAAAATTAATTCCTGTTGTTTCAAGCCACCCAATTTGTAGTAATGTATTATGGCTGTCAAAGGAAATTAATAAACCACTTGAGGGCCTTTACACGTGCCATCTCCTCTACCTGTATTACTCTTTCCCCAGATTCTTGTGGGGCCCATGTCCTCACTTCCTCCTGGTCTCTGTGCTCAACTCTCACCTACTTAGAGAGTCCTCCTGCTCGTCTTAAGAGAGGCCCTTACTGTATCCCTCTAACTCTATAATTTGTTGCACTTCTCTTTAAATATCAATCAATTTTGATACATGGTATTTGTTCCCTCTCCTGCCCCACCCCCGCCCCTTTTTTTAAGAGATAGGGTCTTTCTGCTTGCTCTGTTGCCCAAGCTGGAGTGCAGTGGCATGATCACAGCTCACTGTAGCCAGGACCTCTTGGGTTCAAGCAATCCTCCCTTCTCAGCCTCCCAAGCAGCTAGGATAACAAGCACCTGCCACCATGCTCAGCTAATTTTTTTTTTTTTTTTTAATTTTTTAGACAGAGTCTTGCTCTGTTTCCCAGGCTGGAGTGCAATGGCGTGATCTCAGCTCATTGCAACCTCCGCCTCTTGGCTAAGTTTATTTATTTACTTATTTATTTTTATTTTTTTGAGACGGAGTCTCACTCTGTCGCCCAGGCTGGAGTGCAGTGGTGTGATCTCGGCTCACTGCAAGCTCTGCCTCCCGGTTCAGGCCATTCTCCTGCCTCAGCTTCCCGAGTAGCTGGGACTACAGGCGCCCACCACCGTGCCCGGCTAATTTTTTGTATTTTTAGTAGAGACGGGGTTTCACCGTGGTCTCCATCTCCTGACCTCGTGATCCGCCCGCCTCAGCCTCCCAATGTGCTGGTATTACAGGTGTGAAATACCACGCCCGGCCGGTTTTTTTTTTTTTTTTTTTTTTTTTTTTTGAGAGACGGGGTCTCACTTTTTGGCCCCGGCTGGTCTCAAATTCCTGGCCTCAAGCGATCCTCCTGCCTTGGCCTCCCAAAGTGCTGGGATTACATGGGCCACCGTGCCAGGCTCATTTCCCTTTTTAAAAAAGTCACTTGTCCTCTGTGTATATTTGTTTCAGGGACTGTTGATTTGTTTCAGCCTTCGGCTGAGAAGGTTTTTGGACATTTCTCTAGTGACAATCTTTCTTTATCTGGGGAGAGATAGGACAGATAATTAGTCTTGGAGCGTGTTAAAGCTTTGTCTCCCAAGAAAGAATTTACATCTATTACAACATCTTTCTCTCTCTCTCTGGAAAACTGTATCCTTGCTAGTAAGACTTTTTTTTTTTTTTTTTTTTTTTTTTTAGCTTTACAGAAAAGCTGTAAAGATAGCAAGATAATTTTTATCTACTCTTTATCCAGCTTCCCTGAATGTTAACATATAACCATAATACATTTACTGAAACAAAAAGATTAACACTGGTTCATTACTGTTAACTCAACTCCAGACTTTATTTGGATTTCACTAGCTTTATCCGTAAATTTGTCCTTTTCTTGATTCCTGGATCCAGTCCAGGGTACTATATTGAATTTACTTGTCACATCTCCTTTCCTGCCTCTGGTCTGTGGCAGTGCCTCAGTCTTTCTTTGTTTTTCATGACCTTGACAGTTTTGGAGAGGTCTGGTTAGGCATTTTATAGAATGTGACTCAATTTGAGTTCCTTTGCTTGCTACTACATTATATAAAAAATATACACATATATATGCATATTCATTTATAGTGTGGAATATTATACATATTATAGTGTGGAAAACACACATAACATAAAATTTACCATTTTAAGTATTATTATTTTGTGAGACACAGTTTGCTCTGTCGCCCAGGCTAGAGTGCAGTGGTACATACAGCCCCGCTGGTGTGGAAAGCGAGCTGTGTTCGGACTGCCTGAACCTACGGGATTACATTGTTTGACCAATGGAAGGCTGCGGAAGGTGGGCCCCCAAAGGTCTGGGCTCCTGAAGCCGCCGGGGGGCGTGGCCTCCAGGTTAAAAAAAATAAAATGGGTGTGAGGCCTGCAGTGCGAGCCAATGAAAGGCGAGGGGAGGCGGGGTCTGTGCGCCAGGCGGCCAGTAGAGGCAAGGCTCTTTCGGGTGGCCCCGGAGCGTGGCTCCGACTGTGCGCATGCGCATCGGGCCGGACTACGGGGCGCCGCTGAGCCAAGTGGGCGACCCGGGCAAGGACGGGCTCCCGGGTCACGTGACACGGAGCTGGCCGAATTCTGCAGGAGGCAACGCCATAGCCTAGAGGTGAAAGTGCATAGCCTCGGGGGTCGAGCTGGTGTGGGAGAACCACATCCTGATGCGATGTGACCTCGCCCCGTAGCCCGGGGTCTGGGTCCAGGCTCGGGCCCGTGCGCTCTCTAAGGGAGAGGCGTGGCTTGCGTGGAGGGTCGCGCCAGCTAACCTGGGGGCGTGACCTCGTGCCTCTTGGTGACGTACCGTGGGGCGGGCTCACTCCTGGGGCTGAGTTTTGGGGTCCCGTGGTGGAAGGAGAGGACGGGCTTCTGCCTGTCCATTGACAGGTAGGTAAGTGGAAGGTAACTCTGTGGTGCTGTCGTCGCCGCTTTGACCTGTGGTGGCTAGTTTGGGTGGGAGTGGTGGTGACATAAAGGATTGGGGCTAGCCCCGCGAGGGGCGTGACCTTGTCACAGAGAGGCGTGGCTTCACTCCGAGCCTAGGCGCACAAAGGGCGTGGGCTGGCAGGGTTGGGGGCGTGGCCGCACAGAAACTGGCGGCAAGGGGCGTGGTCCTGAATCCGGGCTGGGAGAGGGGGCGCGATTTCTTCCGGATAGGTTCCCTGTCGCGCCCAAATCTGGGAAGTGCCCTTTCTCTCTTAGGTGCCACCTCATGGAGACCCCCGCGGCCGCCGCCCCTGCCGGGAGCTTATTCCCCTCCTTCCTGCTCCTGGCGTGCGGGACGCTGGTGGCCGCCTTGCTGGGCGCCGCGCACCGCCTGGGGCTCTTCTATCAGCTGCTGCACAAGGTGCGGGACACAGAATGGGAGGTGGGCTGGGGCAGTCAAAGAGGGAGGGACCTCGTGGTGCTGCTTCCAGCTCACTCATTGCGCAGGGTGGGAAAGCGAGCCCCGACTAGTCCAGAGGGACTGGTAAGAGGCTGTGTCCAGGGCCCTGTCTCCATTGCCACGCTGCGTATGAGGGCCTGGACTTTGCCACTAGTGAGAGACAACATGGAAGCTGCCGCTGCCCGGGCACTTGCACCCCACCTACCTCCTTCCCCAGTGACTCTTTTCACAGAACAGATGGACAGCACCCCTAAACTGGATGGGATAAATGCGGCAGAGGGCAGGCACCAGCAAGGGGGTGGCAGTGAGTTTCATAACAGTTGCCCTCTGCTGACAGTACTGTAGACTTTCTTATCTAGCCGTTAACCTTTTCCTTGAAAGTAGGTGCTGTTCTTTCTGCCTCATTTTCTGCAAGAGGAAGCTGAGGCTCAGAGAGATTGTGTGGTGGTTTGCCCTAGGTGACATGTTTGGAAAGAGCTGACCCCACAGGCTTCCCCCGAACTCCTTGCACCTGTTTGAAATTTACCCCTTCCTCAGACTTCCTTCTTAACCCTTTCTCTCCTAGCAGGGACCAAGCTTGACCTCTCCCTCCCCAAACCCTTCTCTGATCCTTCCTCTGCTAGCCAAGAGTCATGCCACTGACCTTCAGGACTTGCAGAGATTTAAAGCAAGCCTTGGATGTGTAGGACTGTGAGGCAGCTGGAGTTGGGAGGCCTCGGCACAGTCTATGCCAGCAGCTCACTCCTATGCCAGGCACATGGTGGCTGGCAGCCTGTCAACTAAGCCCTGGGCCTGTTTAGCGTCTATCAGGAGGGTATCAGGGAGGCTGGAATCAGGAGCCCAGCTGCCAGGCCCTGCAGGGATACTGGAGGACAGTCAGGAGTCACAGCAGATGGCTCCCTGGCAAACTCCCTGGGTTATATAACCGTCTCCTCTCTCCCTGATTGCCCTGCCATCCTGGAGATGGGCAGTGTAACAGTGGGGCACTTAAGAGCGTGGGTTCTATTAGATTTTCATTCTTACTTGGGCAAGTCTTGATGTCCTCAGCTTAAGAGGGATGTAATGACAAGAGGATCTGATAAGATGTTATGCCTTGCTTTGAGCCTGGTGTGTAGTATAATATATGCCTAACCAAGACCAAGCTTCTCTTGACCTCTCACCCTGCTCTTGCCCCCTTACCTGGGGCAGGGGGATTGCCTCCTTTTCCAGCTGCCCTCTGCCCTGACCTTTAACTTTATTCATGTACCTGTCCTTGAGCCCAGGTGGACAAGGCAAGCGTCCGGCATGGCGGAGAGAACGTGGCCGCTGTGCTGAGGGCCCATGGCGTGCGGTTCATCTTCACGCTGGTCGGTGGGCACATTTCCCCACTGCTGGTGGCCTGTGAGAAACTGGGCATCCGTGTGGTGGACACACGCCATGAGGTCACGGCCGTCTTTGCTGCTGATGCTATGGCCCGCCTGTCCGGTGAGAGCATTGCAGAGAGGGCTGGGGATTGGTTGGACTGTGGGATACAGTGTCTGTGAGGGTTGGGGTTTTTCAGAAGTGGGAGAATGGCCAAGAGAGTGGGCATGGCTGTGATGGGCTCTGTGTTCCAGGAACGGTGGGTGTGGCGGCAGTGACAGCAGGCCCTGGCCTCACTAACACAGTGACGGCGGTGAAGAATGCTCAGATGGCTCAGTCCCCAGTTCTGCTTCTGGGTGGGGCTGCCAGTACTCTGCTGCAGGTACCCAGTCCTTGGGGGCTGGTGGGGGCCTAGGTGGGGCTTAAAGGGCTCATGTGGTAACCCTACCACACCTCTGTCTTTGCCAGAACCGGGGTGCGCTCCAGGCCATTGATCAGCTGTCCCTTTTCCGGCCACTCTGTAAGTTCTGTGCGTCTGTGCGGAGGGTGCGGGACATCGTGCCCACCCTGAGGGCTGCGATGGCTGCTGCCCAGTCGGGCACCCCAGGTAGGTGGAGGATGGTGATGCTGAGCAGTGCTGGGGCCGAGGGGCTGGGGACATGTTGTGGACTCAGCGTCCTCCCTGCCCCTGCAGGTCCAGTGTTTGTGGAGCTGCCCATTGACGTGCTGTACCCCTACTTCATGGTCCAGAAGGAGATGGTGCCAGCCAAGCCACGCAAGGGCCTCGTGGGCCGAGTGGTCTCCTGGTGAATAGCCCCACCACTGCCATTCCCTCCTCTATCCCCCGTCCTCTCCTGCAGCTTCCAGCCTGTGTCCATCCTCCTTTGATTCACTTGTGGAGTGGGAGGAGACAGCTGTGGGGAGAGCATTCCAGGTAGAAGGAACAGCATGTGCAAAGGTCCTGGGGCAGGAATGAATTGGGTGGGTGGGAAAAGCAAGGTGGCCCTCATGGAGGCAGCAGAGGGGAGAGGCTGAGGACAGCCCTCCTCCTCCTCCTCCATCATCATCTCTTCTTCCTCCTCCCTCTTCCTTCCTCTTCTCCTCCCTTTCCTCCCCGCCTTTCCCCTCGTCTTCTTCGTTTTCCTCCTCCTTAAGGATGATCCTTGAACCTCAGAAGGGAGGTTCATTCTTACATTTACAGAGGAGGAAGCTCAGAAAGGTGAAGTCACTTGCCCAAAGTCACACAGCTAAGAAGTAGCAGAGCCCAGGCCGGGAGCGGTGGCTTACACCTGTAATCCCAGCACTTTGGGAGGCCGAGGTGGGTGGATCACGAGATCAGGAGATCGAGACCATCCTGGCTAATACGGTGAAACCCCGTCTCTACTAAAAGTAAAAAAAAAAAAAAAAAAAAAAAAAGCTGGGCATGGTGGCGGGCGCCTGTAGTCCCAGTTACTCGGGAGGCTGAGGCAGGAGAATGGCGTGAACCCGGGAGGTGAAGCTTGCAGTGAGCCAAGATCACGCCATGGCACTCCAGCCTGGGAGCCTGGGTGACAGCGCAAGACTCTGTCTCAAAAAAAAAAAAAAAAAGTGGCAGAGCCCAGACGAGAGCCCTCTCCTTTCCTCCTCCTTTCCTTCCCTCACATCTTTTCCTTTCTTTTTTTTTTTTTTTTTTCTTTGAGACAGAGTCTTCGTTCTGTTGCTTAGGCTGGAGTGCCGTGGCGCGATCTTGGCTCACTGCAACCTCCACCTCCCGGGTTCACGCCATTCTCCTGCCTCAGCCTCCCGAGTAACTGGGACTACGGGCGCCCGCCACCACGCCTGGCTAATACTTGTATTTTTTGTAGAGACGAGGTTTCATCATGTTGGCCAGGCTAGTCTTGAACTCTTAACCTCAAATGATCCACCCTCCTCTGAAGGGGTGGCCTGCCCCTCCAGACCTGTGGGCGTTTCTCATTAGATGGAACGAGAGACTTGAGAAAAGAAATGAGACACAGAGACAAAGTATAGAGAAAGAAAAAGTGGGCCCAGGGGACTGGCGCTCAGCATACAGAGGACCTACACCCGCACCGGTCTCTGAGTTCCCTCAGTATTTATTGATCGTTATCTTTACCATCTTGGAAAAGGGGAAGTGGCAGGATAATAGGATCATAGTAGGGAGAAGATCAGCAGAAAGACATGTGAATAAACATCTCTGTGACATGAGTAAGTTTAAGGAAAAGTGCTGTGCCTTGATATGCATATGCAAATATCTCCATAAACCTTTTTAGCGCATAGAGAGCAGCATTGCCGCTAGCATGTCACACCTTCAGCCCTAAGGCGGTTTTCTCCTTTCTCAGTAAATAGAACATACAATCGGGTTTTACACTGAGATGTTCCATTGCCCAGGGATGGGCAGGAGACAGATGCTTTTCTCTATCTCAACTGCCAAGAGGCCTTTTTTCCTCTTATACTAGTCCTCCTCAGCACAGACCCTTCACGGGTGTCAGGCTGGGGGACGATTAGGTCTTTCCCTTCCCACGAGGCCATATTTCAGACTGTCACATGGGGAGAAACCTTGGACAATACCTAGCTTTCCTAGGCAGAGGTCCCTGCGACGACCTTCCGCAGTGTATGGGTCCCTGGGTACTTGAGATTAACAGAATGGTGATGACTTTTAACCAGCAAGCTGCCTTCAGGCACTAGTTTAACAAAGCACACCCTGCACAGCCCAAAATCCGTTAAACTTTGAATCACCAGAGCACGTGTCTCTTGCAAGGACAGGGTTGGGGGTAGGGTTACAGATTTTTTTTTTTTTTTTTTTTTTTTTTTTTTTTGAGACGGAGTCTTGCTCTGCCGCCCAGGCTGGAGTGCAGTGGCCGGATCTCTGCTCACTGCAAGCTCCGCCTCCCGGGTTCATGCCATTCTCCTGCCTCAGCCTCCCGAGTAGCTGGGACTACAGGCGCCCGCCACCGCGCCCGGCTAGTTTTTTGTATTTTTTAGTAGAGACGGGGTTTCACCATGTTAGCCAGGATGGTCTCGATCTCCTGACCTCGTGATCCGCCCATCTCGGCCTCCCAAAGTGCTGGGATTACAGGCTTGAGCCACCGCGCCCGGCCGGGTTACAGATTAACAGCATCTCGAATACAGAACAAAACGGAGTCTCTTGTGTCTACTTCTTTCCATATAGACACAGGAACAGTCTGATCTCTCTTTCTTTTCCCCATACTCCTCGGCCTCCCAAAGTGTTGGGATTACGGACATAAGCCACCGGGCCTGGCCTGTTCTCTTTTTCCTCCTTTCCTTTCTCCTCTTCCTCTTCCTATTTCTCTCCCTTCCCCTCAGTCCCTTCCCTTTGCCTGTCCTCGGCCCTTCCTTTCTATACATTTAGCGAGCAGCAGCCATGTGCCAGGTTCCAGGACAGGCACGGGGCATCACCAGTGGACAAGGTAGTCAGGTACTCCGGATGTGTGTGAAGCCCCTGAGGGTCAGCTCAGGCAGTAGTGATTTTGTTCTATGGCCTCATTCTTTATTTTTTTGAGACGGAGTCTCACTTTGTCCCCCAGGTTGGAGCGCAGTAGTGCGATCTCAGCTCACTGCAACCTCCACCTGCCGGGTTCAAGAGATTTTCCTGCCTCAGCCCCCCAGTAGCTGGGATTGCAGGTGCAGTCCACCATGCCCAGCTAATTTTTGTATTTTTAGTAGAGATGAGGTTTCAATTCCCAGTCAGTCCCTCCCCTTCTCCTCCTCCTTGCCCCTCTCTCGGGCTGCCTCTCACAAGGCTATCTCTTACCTTGCCTTTTTTTTGTTTTGTTTTGTTTTGAGACAGGGTCTCGCTCTATCACCCAGGCTGGAGTGCAGTGGTATGATCGTAGCTCACCACAGCCTTGAACTCCTGGCCTCGAGCAGTCCTCCCGCCTGAGCCTCCCTTGCCTTTTCTTTACTTGCGGGGTTTCCCACGGTTCCATCCTTGGCTGCTTCTGTGCTGTCTCAGCCCGTCCTTGACCGTGAAAGCAGAGGCTTCTGGCTCTGAGCTCCGACTGTTTCCTGCCAATGCCCATGCGTCTCTCTTTGGCTGGATAGAGCGTCCCCTGAGGGCAGGGCTGGGCAGGATCTATCTTTGTGTCTCCAGGGCCCTGCACAGGTCCTTCAGGAAAGTTGGGGCCCTGGGGCCCAATGAGCAAGGAGACCAGAAGGTCCTGTTTAAAGCAGGAGAGGATAGTGTTCAGAACTCCCATGGATCGAGTGTTACGCAAAGCGCCTCATGACCCAAATGGACAGATCCTTGAACCTGGAGAGGGAGGTTCATATTTACATTGACAGAGGCAAGAAGCTCAGAAGGGTGAAGTCACTTGCCCTAAGTTGCACAGCTAGGAAGTGACAGAACCGGGACTTGAGCGCACATCTGTTGGACCCACAGGCTTAATCCTGGCATGCTGAGCCTGCTTTCCTTGCTTCTGAGGGTCTACGTGGAGTTAGGGTGGACCCCAGAGGCTACTGAGGAGAAACAGGCTGCTGGAGACCTGGCCACCAGGGTTCGTCTGCCCCTGAGGTTTCTTACTCCCCATCCCTGTCCCCACGTCACTTTGCTCCTGGCTTTTCTCCTGGCCCCTCTCCTCCCTCAGATCCTGGAATCCTTGTAGTTCATTCTGGAAACTTGGTTCTTTCCCCTCCCTCTTGCAGGTATTTAGAGAATTACCTGGCCAACCTCTTTGCTGGGGCATGGGAGCCTCAGCCCGAGGGACCGCTGCCCCTGGACATCCCCCAGGCTTCCCCGCAGCAGGTGAATTACCTCTCTTTTTTTGTCTGAGGACCCTACCCAGCAGGGCCCCCTGACCCTCTCCCTGAGTCAGTATTGGGGCCTTGATCTTGGGTGCTCATGGCGACTCAAGGGTGGCCCTTTGGTTGGACGCGGTGGCTCACGGTGGTAATCCCAGCACTTAGGGAGGCCAAGGTGGGCAAATCACTTGAGGCCAGGAGTTCAAACTAGCCTGGCCAACATGGTGAAACCCTGTCTCTACTGAAAATAAAAAAGTTAGTCAGGCATGGTGGCATGCGCCTGTAATCCCAGCTACTCTGGAGGCTGAGGCGGGAGAATCATTTGAACCTGGGAGGTGGAGGCTGCAATGAGCTGAGATCACGCCACTGCACTCCATCCTGGGCAACAGAGTGAAACTGTGTCTCAAAAAAAAAAAAAAAAAAAAAAACATAAAAAGACAATTCTTTGAGCCCCACCTCTCGCCCCAGGTTCAGCGCTGTGTGGAGATCCTGAGCCGGGCCAAGAGGCCCCTAATGGTGCTAGGGAGTCAGGCCCTGCTCACCCCAAAGTCTGCCGACAAGCTTCGGTGAGAAGCCCCAGCCCTGCCCTTGTTTTCACGTTCCCAGTTCCCGGTCCTTGGGTGCTCTTGGGGAGGCGGGAGGCCCCGGCCACACTGACCTCTGCTCTGTCTGGACTCCTAGGGCTGCCGTGGAGACCCTGGGTGTTCCCTGCTTCCTTGGGGGGATGGCACGGGGGCTGTTAGGCCGCAACCACCCCCTCCACATCCGGGAGAACCGCAGTGCGGCCCTGAAGAAGGCAGATGTCATTGTCCTAGCAGGTGGGCCTGAGCCTCTTCCTTTCCCTCCTTCCCCCAGGAACCCCCTCACCCTGTTACCCAACTTCACACGAAGGAGGATGAACATCTAGTGGGCACCTACTGTACTTGATACACATTTTCACATAGAGCGCTTTGAACCCTACCAGACACATAATAGATGTATTAGTTAGCTACTGCCCTGTAACAACCATCCCCAAACTCAATGGCTAAAAATGCATTTCTGATTTCTCAAGACCCACCTATAAGGTAGGTGGTAGCTGTGGTTTTGACTGGGCTCATTTGTGAGTCTGCTCTTGGGTTAGGCAGGAAGGCAGCTGTGCTGATCCAGGCTGGGCTCACTCACCTGTATGGGGATCGGCTGGCCCTGCAGCTGGTCTGGGATGGCTTCAGCTGGGGTCATAGGGTTCTTCATCCCTGTCTCCATGGCCCCCTTGTTTCTCATCCTCCAGTAGGCTAGCCTGGGCCAGCCGACTTGGTGAAGGATGAGAAAACTATGGGGCTGGGAGAGTGTGGTTGTTCGAGAGAGAGAGTGGAGGCTGTGTGGCTTCTTGAAGTAGAGTCTGCAGGAATGGGGGAGGGGGTCCTGAGTCATCTGGAGGTGTCTTCACTCAGAGGTCTTGCAATTGATGCCAACTGTTGCTGGGGCTGTGGACTAGGGCAACTACACAGGCCTCTCCTTGTGGTTCGGGTTTCCTCCCAGCATGATGGCCTCGGGGTAATCAGACTTCGCAGACAGAGCACACTCCTTGGCCCCACCCAGGCCTCTAAGAGTGAACAAGAAACTGCATCTCTTCTGACCCAGCCTCGGGTGTCATGCTATGTCACTTCTGCCACCTGATTCAAGGAAAGGGGACCCAGGCTGCACCTCTCTCCATGAGAGGCATGTCAAGGTGACCTTGTACAAGTGGATGTAGGGTGGGAGATATTGTGGCCATTCTGGGAAAAGACAACCCGCCTCTGCCCTATCCTGTTGGCCAAAGCATGTCATGAGGCCAGCCCAGATTCAGGGGGTGTGGGGAGCTGCAAGGTCACTGCAGGTGGCACAGGTGCAAGGAGACTCGGTGAGGAACAGGGAGTCTTTTGCATCCAGTCCACCACAATGGATCAAGTAAGGTAGAGGACATGGGGCCTCTACCCACTGTATTCCTGTCCTCCACCCCAGGAACCGTGTGCGACTTTCGCCTATCGTATGGCCGTGTCCTCAGCCACAGCAGCAAGATCATCATTGTCAATCGTAACCGGGAAGATATGTTGCTCAACTCAGACGTCTTCTGGAAGCCCCAGGAGGCTGTGCAGGGTGAGCCCCCTAATCCCCCCGTACACATATGCGCTCCTTCTGGTCCCTCTCCTCCTGGTTTCTGCTGCAGCTGGCTTGAACCTGGTACCGTGATCGAGGCCCAGACCTTGCCCTAGGGTGCAGCCTGTCAACCAGAGACAAATAGTTGGCCCTCAAACTGATGAATGCTTCTTTTTAAAATTTTTTTTAATTTTTATTTTTTAGAGAGGAGGTCTTGCTCTGTCACCCAGGCTAGAATGCAGTAGTGTGATCACAGCTCACTACGGCCTCAAACTCAACAGGCTCAAAGCAATCCTCCCACCTCAGCCTCCTGAGTAGCTGGGACTACAAGCGTGCACCACCATGCCAGGCTAATTTTTAATTTTTCTTTTTTTTTTTTGTGGAATCAGCATCTCACTATGTTGCCCAGGCTGGTGTCGAACTCCTGGCCTCAAGTGATCCTCCTGCCTCGGCCTCTCAAAGTGCTGAGATTACAGACCAGAGCTACTGCCCCCGGCCTAATCGATGCTTCTGTAGGAACAGATGGTGGGGTGGACACAGAGGGAAGCTTGAAAACATGCATGTGATTACGTTCCCTCCCACACTGCCCACTGCCCTCAGTGTGCCCACTGCACACTCTTTGGCCCCTTAGCCTCCCTGTCTTCCTGCTGTATCTATGCCCTCCCCTTATTTGAGTCCCCTTGGACTTGAACTTGTTCATTGTTCTGAGGATGTTGACTCCTCTGCAGCCTAGGCGACAGGACGCTCTTGTGTTAAGCAGAGAAGTGGCACCGTTGAATCTGTGTTGGGAAGGTCCCCTCAGCAGCCGTGGATGGCAGGCCGGAAGGGGGCTGGGTGGAGGCCAGGGGGGCTGCTAAAAATGGCCAGGACAGAAACGAGGAGGCCTGAACTGGAGATGAACAGCGGGAGAGCCTCACCTTCTCGGAGCCTCCATTTGATCATTTGAAAAATGGGGTGGTGAAAAATACATCACAGGCTGTTTGTTAGTTCACTTCAGTAACGTTTGCCGTGCGCTTCCACGTGCCTGGATTTGAAAGATGTGCTTGGTGGATGTAGCTCTTTCCATTGTTTCCCAGGCAGAAGGAGGTAGAGGGAGGGGACGAGGCCAGCTTGGGTTTGTCACCTGCCTTGTGCTCCTTAACTCTTGTTTCTTGGGTCTTGACCTCCTTTTTCACCTGGGCTGCCCTCCCCTGGTTCTGGGGTGTTTCACCTGTTTTTTTCCTAGGAGCACCCCTGGCCTGCTTCCCGTGTGCCTGCTCGGATGCTGCTGCTGGCTTCCTGCTGTTTTGAGGCCTCTGGTGCTGGAAGAACAGGAGGAAGCCAGCTCCGCACAGCTGTGTCCTCTTCCTTCCCCAGGAGATGTGGGTTCCTTCGTGCTGAAGCTGGTGGAGGGCCTTCAGGGCCAGACATGGGCCCCAGACTGGGTGGAGGAGCTGCGGGAAGCTGACCGGCAGAAGGAGCAGACCTTTCGGTGGGGCCTGGGTGGAGTGGATGTGGGCAGGGGGTTCCCGGCAGACACTGCTGCCAGCGCTGGTGACCTTCGCTGTCCTGTTGCAGGGAGAAGGCAGCGATGCCTGTGGCCCAGCACCTGAACCCAGTGCGGGTGCTGCAGCTGGTGGAGGAAACGCTACCTGACAACTCAATTCTGGTGGTGGATGGCGGGGACTTTGTGGGCACTGCTGCCCATCTGGTACAGCCCCGTGGCCCCCTGCGCTGGCTGGATCCTGGTAAGGAAGGGCTCCCGCCAGGGGCAGTGGGCACCATTCATCTGGACGCCTTCACACCCACCTGCTCTTGGTCCTCTTAGGGGCCTTTGGGACTCTGGGAGTTGGTGCAGGATTTGCACTTGGGGCCAAGCTGTGCCGGCCGGATGCCGAGGTGAGGCACTGGAGTTGAGCACTGGAGTTGGGAGACTTGCTGCTCTCTGGGTCCTGATCCACCCTAACCATCCTGGGTCCCCTCCCCACCAGGTCTGGTGCCTGTTTGGGGATGGAGCTTTTGGCTATAGCCTCATCGAATTTGATACGTTCGTCAGACACAAGGTGACTGGGCTGGCCTGAGGGAAGCTTAGGGCCTGGGGTTCTGGGAGATGTCACCAGGGGTGGGCTGAGGTGGGGAGGGAGCCTCCTGTCTGGCAGAGGCCCTGTCCCTGTCTCTGTCCTCTGGCTGGCCAAGTCATGGGGCTGAAGGCTGCAGCCTGCCTTCATCTTCTTTCTGTAGATCCCAGTAATGGCCTTGGTAGGGAATGATGCTGGCTGGACGCAGATTTCTCGGGAGCAGGTGCCGTCTCTGGGCAGCAACGTGGCCTGTGGCCTGGCCTACACTGGTGAGGGGGCCTCAGCAAGGTTGGGAGGACAGGAGGCTGTTTCAGTCCTGGCTGGCTGCACGTGCGGTGGGCTGAATCCTTGCCACCATCTGACTTAATCTCCTCTTTCAGAATATCACAAGGCAGCCATGGGTCTGGGGGCCCGGGGCTTGCTGCTCTCACGGGAGAACGAGGATCAGGTGGTCAAGGTGCTGCACGACGCCCAGCAGCAGTGCCGAGACGGCCACCCGGTAGTGGTGAACATCCTCATTGGGAGGACGGACTTCCGCGATGGCTCCATTGCTGTATAGGGCCTTGTGGGTCAGGATGCTTGGCTGCCTTCCTGCGGCTGGACTGTGTCCAGCTGGTTTGGAGTCTCATCATTGCTTGCCCTGGGCCTATCCCATGAGGCCTGATGACTCCACAACCTCCCTGAGGAGGGGATGGAGGGGTCAAAGCTCAGAGAGGCTCCCTTGTGAGCTCTTCGACCCTCCTCTCCACGGACCCAACTGTGCCCTTTGTCCCCTCTCTTACGGAGACTGAATAAACCACTTCTGGCCCACGTGGGCCCACATACTCAGTCTCAGAACCTGTGCATATTGATTTATTATCCACAAAGATGAAGGTGCGGAAAAGAAGAGGGAGACAGGAGGGAACCGTACTCTCCCACTGGAACTCTGGGGCCCACTGAGGCACCATTACGGGGGATTTCAGGGTAGCTGGGCACTGCCAACTGCATCCTCCTCTGTGGGCCCTGAAAGAGCCCCACACGCCTGCTCCAGACGTGTCCACGCACACCAGTCCTCACAGACACACACACACACATGCATGGAGGCAATAAATATGTTCCGTACCAGACTGCCCCCAGCGTCACGCTTTGGGGGGCCCCTCTAAAAGAGAGGGGTTTAAGTGCTCAATTTTTTTTCAGGGGTGGGGATGAGGGGATGGGGATTGGAAAGGCCAGACTCTGTTATCTCCATTTGCTGACTAGAGGCCAATCGTGGGGTCTTCCCGGGAAAAGGGTGGGGGAAACCAGCTGTTTTTCCATAAGCCCCAGGCTGCCCCTGTGTCCATGCTGGAACCCAGGATAGGGGCTGCCTCCCACAAACAGTGCCTCATGCTAGTCCTTGTGTCGTCCAAGGGAGGGAGAAACAAGAGTGCAGTGCTCAAAGCTAATACTGATTTGGTTGGCAGCAGCAAGAGGGCCGACTAGAGGTGACTCACCACTCCAGGGTGATGCACACCGTAACTGGTGTTGACCCGGCCAAGGGGAGGCAAGAGAGGCCAGCCTAGCAAGCGCGAGAACTGCCTTTTTGGCAACAAAAGGGGAAACCCTTGGTGCTCAGGAAAGATGGTCACAACCTCTGGTCCCTAAAATCCCCAGTACCCAGACTTCGCAACTAGTGTCCAAATACTGGGCCCTGGAAACGGGGAATGAGTCTCAGCCATACACGCGACTGGTCCCATGGTAACTCCCTAACAACCAGGAGCTCGGCCTGAGCAACAGGTCTGACTCTCCTTGGTCACCGGGGCACCGCCTTCGCCACCGGGCACCCAGTTTTGTAACCGGGGTCCCGCCCTGTCCTCTGGCTCAGAGGCACACGTTGATTTGCTTGGAGAGCTCTCTCTCCAGATCCAGGATGAGGGCGTCGAAGTCTTTGAGATTCAGGTGCGGGTTGAAAGGTGCATCGAAGTCATCTTCGAAGTCAGCGGTGACCCTCGGCTCACCGACGTCCTCGTCCTCGCTGTCACTGCCCGTCACGTGGTCGTAGTCTGGCCCGGACAGGAAGTCCCGCCCACAAGACAGGAAGTCCCGCCCGCAAACGCTCCAGTCGCCGGCGTAGCGGTTGCTCGGGGGGCTCTCAGGGCCTCCTCGACCGCGGGGCCGAGTCACCACTTCGGGGTCTGCCAGCGGTAAGTGCAGAGGTGGTTGTCGTTTGGGTCGTAAGTACGGCGCGACATCTGGAGCTTCTCCGGGCAGGCGGGGATCTGAAGGGAGACAGGGCGGGTCATACACAGAGGAGACAGCCGACCTCTGATTGGCTGCTTAGGGAACTAGGCTCCTGATTGGCCTGTGGGAAGAGGCCTTCGACCGTTTCAGGGTTTCACCGGCGGAGCTAGAACTGGTTGCTTAGGCGACTAGACCTCTGATTGGCATGTCAAGAGGCAGGGCCTCTGACTGCATCAAAGATGGATAGCAGCAGGTGCCCTGGATCATGCCTGTAATCCCAGCACTTTGGGAGGCCTGAGGCAGGCGGATCACTTGAGGTCAGGAGTTCAAGACCAGCCTGGCCAACACCGTGAAACCCCGTCTCTACTAAAAATACAAAAATTAGCTAGGACTGGTAGTGCGTGCCTGTAATTCCAGCACTTTGGGAGGACTGAAGTGGGTGGATCACTTGAGGTCAGGAGTTCAAGACCAGCCTGGCTAACACAGTGAAACCCCCTCTCTACTTAAAATATAAAAATTAGCCAGGACTGGCCAGGCGCGGTGGCTCACGCCTGTAATCCCAGCGCTCTTGGAGGCCGAGGTGGGTGGATCACGAGGTCAGGAGATCAAGACCATCCTGGCTAACAAGGTGAAACCCTGTCTCTACTAAAAAAAAAATACAAAAAATTAGCTGGGCGTGGTGGCGGGTACCCGTAGTCCCAGTTACTCGCGGGGCTGAGGCAGGAGAATGAATGGCATGAGCCCTGGAGGCAGAGCTTGCAGTGAGCCGAGATCACACCACTGCACTGCAGCCTGGGTGACAGAGAGAGATCTCAAAAAAAAAAAAAAAAAAAAAAAGTAAAGATGAATCTGCTCTGTGGGGCAAAGTGATTCAGTTTATAATCCCAGTACTTTGGGAGGCTGAGGCAGGAGGATGGCTTGAGATCATGAGTTTGAGACCAGCTTGGGCAGTATAGAGAAACCCTGTCTTTACAAAATAATAATAATAATAATAATAATAAAGACAAAACAGATAGATTGGTTGGATCTGAACTGGTTGCTGAGGCAACCAGGTACCAGTTTACTCCATGAGGGGACGTAGCCTGCTTCAAGCCCAAGACACTGATTGGTCCCCTAAGGTGGCATCACTGCAGCAGCCTGGCTCAGACTGGTGGTGCAGGTCCTGGGCATGAGCTCACCTGGCCAAGACTGCAGCAGGTAGTGCAGCACCTCGATGTGGCGCTTGAAGTCCACTGCACTGGCGAGGCCTGGGCCGGAGCTGCGGGCACGAGGCCTTGTGGGTGCCTGGCGTGCCGGCAGCAGCACAGGCCCGAAGCACACGGCCAAGTTCTGTGGGGTCATGCGATTGTAGGCATGGAAGGAGGAGACAAGGCGCAGGTGGTCCAGGAGAAGCGTCAGGGTGGCCTGGGAGAGGGTTGAGAGGATGTAAGTCAGACAAAGTCAGGCCCCTGGGGCACCTACCTGCAAGAGACTAAGGTGGCTAGAGTAAGGAAGCAGGTTCACAGTCTCATAGCTGGGAAGTGGTCGGGTTAAGACTATTAATCATTAGGTATTAGTATTATGAGCCTATTTTGTTGGAGGGAAGACTGAAGCCAAAGGCAACTAAGCATTGGAAAGGCAAAGCTGCCATGAATCCCATTTTACAGATGAAGGTATTGAAGCACAGAGAGGGATGGAACTTGTCTAGGTTCCCTCAGCCAGGAACCTCCCTTGTAGGTTGAAAGACCAGCATTCAGCATGCATTTTTGACACATCCTGGCTGTGTGACCTTGGGTAACTCACTCAACTGCTTTGGGCCTCAGTTTCCAAATCTTTGAAGTGGGATGCTAATAGCACCTATTTCTTGGGGATATGATGCTGCTGCCAGCTCATGCCCATCGCAGGCCCAGCCATGGGTGGAACATTCTATTGGAATTAGCCCACTCTCAAGTCCCATCACTCCCACCAGGCCCAACTCACTCTTTCCACATCCGGCAGGCAGCTGAGAAGCCCTCGGGTGCCCTCAGTGGTGGGGGAAGCTCTGTTTGGGGGGTCCCGAGCCATGGCCTCCAGTACCACCTGATACAGGGGCTGGGTGATGAGCGGAGTGGGCAACTCTCGAAGATAATCCTTGAGGATGCCTGTGAACACAGGGCCCCCTCTGGTCAGGGCACCACTGGCTTTTAAGGCCAAGGAGGGGCACAGACAAGGGGGAAGAGGAGGTGGGTGAAAGCAAGGTCAGATAGGAGAAGTGAGGTCCCAGAGGAGCCCCAAGGCCTTGAAGTGAGGCCTTGAATGGGGGTGAGCAGGCAGAGGAGAGGGGGCCATGCTGACCAGTGATGACATTGATATCGGGGTACAGGTCCTCAGATAGGCAGACCGCTGCACTGTCCCGCTCAAAGGCATCCCGAAGCTCTTTCTTCACTGCTGCTGAACCACATAGACGGTACAGTCCCACTACCTGGAGGCGGGAAGAGAGAGTGAATATCTTCCTGCTGGGGCCACAGACTAATTGGCCCAGTGGGGTGAGCACTGGAATTCTGGGCCACGGCAGCAATGGACACTGGGGGCTGGGAGGTTGGAACTACCTTGACAACCTGGCCTTGTAAACCCTCTGCTTGGCTCCCACCTCCTCTGACTTAGGAAACTCTGATGCTTCTTCCAGGAAGCTTTCCATGACTACCCCAGGTTTTGTTTTAAGCTCTCCCAGACCCTAGGTACACCCCCGCCCCACTCTAGTCCCAGTTAGTTTTACATTTGTGAAAGACTAGAGTCGTATCTTTTCCCCCATCAGACTCTGAGCCCCAGGAGGGCTTGGATCCTGTTATTAAATCGATGGATGACCCATGGGTTCTGCCCAGGGTGCTACAGTCAAGGGGGGGCCTTCTGCCCTTGTCTAGGCTGGGATTGGAGCTAGGAGTGGCTCAGGCGTGGGGTAGGGGTCTGGCATCTGTACATAGGGTGTCCTGAAGAGTGGGTCTGAGGTCTGGGGGCCAGAGGGGTGGAGTGGGGTGGGTGCTTACCCGCAGCCCTCGGCGCTCGATCTGCCCAACGCACTTCTGGATGATGAGGGGCACCTGGCCGGGGGGCCGCTCCCGCTCCACCAGCAGTGGCAGGGGCAGCCCGAAGACGCGGGGCTCAGCTGTGGCAGGGGCTTCCTGCTGCTCCGACAGGGTCAGCTTGGCATAGAGCAGCCCCTGGGGCTCCAGGCGCACGGCCAGCTGTTGGGCCTGGCACCCTGAGGATACAAGGGCCTGAGCCGGGTACTCTGAAGCTTCATGTACCCCGGCCTCCCTACTCCAGGTCACACCTTCTGCCCGGAGCCCAGCCCCCTAGGCACTCTGCGGGGGTGGCGGTGGGGTTTGGGGGTCCCTGCCCCTCCTCCCTTGCAGCCACATGTCCTACCTCGGAAGACCGTGGGCAGCAGCACGGTGCCCTGGGCACAGGGCCGGTGCCTTCTCACGCCAGGGTCCCATGCAAGCACCAGGGCGCGCAGGAGCCTGGCGGCCTCCAACTCCAGGTGGAAAGTGTGGTCCAGCCGCAGGAAGTCCGGCCCCCCTCGCAGCGGCCCTGTTCGGGCCCGGGCCTCCCCATCCACTTGTAGTAGGCAGCAGAGGTCTCTGGGGGTGGCCCCTGGCGCTGGCCGCAGCCCTCCGAGACCGTACAGGTGCAGGCTGAGGCGGCCCCAGAGTGCAGCCGGGGGTGCCCGGGCTGTGGGACCCACCTCGTAGGGCCGGAAGGAGGTGGGCGACGGAGGCCCAGCTGGGCGCTCCGGTGAGTCTCCGTCGCTGAGGTAACCGGCCCTCGGGCTCCGGGTGCCCCCGGGCCCTGCTGCCCGCCCGGGGCCCCCCACGCTGCTGTCCAGGTGGTAGCGGCTGATGACGGAGCCCGCAGGGGCAGCCCTCTCGCGCTCCCTGCCAGCCCGGGGGCCTCGCAGGCTCAGGCGGCGCCGCAGTTCCGGCAGCTTCTTCATCTTTATGGAGAGGCGCCTGGCGGGGCCCGGGGACTTGGTGCGGGAGGCTTTGGCTGGGGGGCTGGCAGGGGCTGCACCTGTGTGGAGAGCAGACCTCAGGGTCCAGGAACCTGGGCTTAGGGGAGGAGGGTGAGGCTGGTGCTTCCCTGGGGAGGGGCTGTGAGGCTGGTGTTTCCCTGAAGGGAAGGGGTGTGAAGCTGGTGCTCCCCTGTGGGGAGGGGGCCTGAGGGTGGTGTTCCCCTGTGGGGAGGGGGTATGAGGCTGGTGCTCCCCTGCAGGGCAAGGATGTGAGGCTGGTGCTTCCCTGTGGGGAGAGGGTGTGAGGCTGGTGCTCCCCTGGGGGGGAGGAGGGTGTGAGGCTGATGCTCCCCTGATGGGGAGTGGGGATGAGGCTGGTGCTCCCCTGAAGGGAAGGATTGTGATGATGGTGCTACCCTGGGGGGAGGGAGTATGAGGCTGGTGCCCCCTTGAAGGGAAGGAGTGTGAGGCTGGTGCTCCCCTGAAGGGAAGGAATGTGATGCTTGTGCTCCCCTGAGGGGGAGGGGGTGTGAGGCTGGTGCTCCCCTGAAGGGAAGGGATGTGAGGCTGGTGCTCACCTGGGGGAAGGAGATGTGAAGCTTGTTCTTACCTTGGGAGGCCAGGCCCTCTGGCTCAGCTGAGCCTGGCTGTGGCCCTGGGGGCTCAGGTGCTGGAGGTCTGGGGTCTTCCTCAGGGATGGGGTTGTACCAGATCTCGCCCGCGGGCTCTCCACTGCCAGGTACTCCAGGCCCTAAAGAGGTGTCCTCAGCTGGCTTGGCCCCACCCAGCACCCATCGGCGGCTGCTGGGCTCCAGGCTTTGCAGGTAGGCCCCCCGTGCAGGGCTCCTTGATGCCTCAGGGCTGGGGGGCCCCTCTGCTCCGGCCTGGGACCCTTCGGGAGCCTGGGGCTCTGGCTCTGGAGGGCTGGGCTCTGGGCGCTGGGCTGGGCGGCCTGGTGGAGAGCAAGGGGAGTGAGACCCAGCCCCTCACTTCCTGCAGAGCAGCCCTGTGCAATTGATCAGTGGGTGGGATGCTGTGTACAGCCCTGGCCCGCCCCTGATAAGTCACTGTTCCTTGGATCCTGCTCTTTTGGTTGGAATAGGCAGCCACAGGCTAGTGATCTCGGTTATCAGCTTAGAGCGCCCCCTACTCAATCCCTGACATCCCAAAAGGGGACTCCGTCCCTGCAGCCTCAGGGTTCTAAGTCAGGCTTCCTGGGGCCCGTAGGTACTGCGTTCCAGTCTCCACTTCCTCTCCCCTCTCAATAACTGTGGCATGGAGCTTTGCACTTGTGTGGCCTTGGGCAAGTCGCTTCCCTCTCTGAGGCTCAGTATCCTCCTGTGAAATGGGGGGATGTGATTTCCATGTCCAGGGAGGCTTCCAGGAGCCTTCTGGAAAAGTACACAGCCCACAGCAGGCACTACGTGCTCAGGAGTGAGGAGCTGGGTTCTCTATTCCCTGCAGCACAGTCACTCCCAGTCCCCTGCCCTTTTTACCCTCCCTCCTGTCTTCCAAACTCTGTCGCCATCCTGGGATGGGCCCTTGTCCTTCAGCCCAGGCCAGGCCCCCCAGGCTTAATGCCTTGGGACTTCCCCTTCCCTCCCTCCTCTCCTCTCTCATGTCCTGGGCTGTTTCCTGTGTGTGTTTGTGTTTGGGCATCCCTGTCCCTTCTCCCTGCCCTGGGAACCTTGGGAATCTTTGGGAAAGCCTGGGGGGAAGGGGCACGTCCATGGAATGGTCTGGCCTTCCTCCTTTAACTCCTTCCTTTCTGGGTCCCCCTATCCCACGCAGCTGTTTCTCTAAGGTCTTTACTTGCTACCCTGCTGAACTCCTCCTCTGGTCACCTCCGATGTCTACCCTCTAGGGTCTCTATTGGTAGCAAAGCCCAAAGTGCTGTTTAAGTCACCGGCCCTGGGCACATTACCCCATTGCTCCGTGCCTCAGTTTCCCCATCTGTATAAAGGGCACAGTTTCCTGGGGCTAAGGCAGGCGCAGTTGCAGTCACCGGTTAGTAGGTGGGAGGTAGAGGGCGGCAGCTACTCTGATTGACGGGCCGCCCCTCTCTCCTTTGCAGGAGTGCACTCCTCATCTCCCATCCTGCGCCTCCAGGGCTTCCGATGCCCCTTGCCCAGCCTGACTGGGCCCCAGTGTCCCGGCCTCCCAGCCCCTCCTCCCCTCCACCCTCCAGGCCCTCAGTCGCAGCCCCATTTCCTGTCGTGGGCGAGGCCCCCTCCTGGGCCTCCCAAGGAGCCCGCAGCGCTGGCATCCTCGGCCAGCTGCACATAACGGTCCGTGCCCCCCTCCCTCCCAGTCCCTTCCTTCCAGGACCCCTACCCTCCCCTGGCTGGAGGCACCGCAGTCTGCAGCGGGGTGCGGGGGGCTCCCCCTGATCCCCCCCACCGTCTGTCTTCGGGGCTCTGGGACCCCGCTCCTAGGCCGGGCGGGGCTTGGCGCCCTCTTTTCCCTCACGGATCTCTGCTCACCGCGCTCCTTGGCGTCCGACTTTTTCCGGGGAAGTTTCTCCCGGCCCCGCAGGCGGGAGAAGGTTTTCCTGAGTAGCGGCTCGGCCATGCTGCGGCCCGGGCCGGGCCGAGCCGAGTGTGCGCCCCGGGCTCCGGCCGCGCCGCCCCGCGCCCTCCCCGCCCCGCCCGGGCCTCCCCGCCCGCCCCCCACCCCGAGCCAGCAGGAAGCGCATTCCGGGAATGTTTGGCCCAAACTTTTTTTTTTTTTCTTTCCCTTTCCCGCGGCCTGAGCGGGCGATGCTGGGAGATGTAGTTGCCTGAGGCCGGGAGGGGATGGAATGGGGGCTCCGGGTGCCCGGATCCGCTCCAGCTTCGATGGGACGTGACGATCCCTGGTCTTCCTCCTCACCCACCCTCCCTGGATAGGACTCTGGGTGATGGCATCCAGGAAGTTCTCTTGGGTCTGTCTCCAAATCGCAGCTTGCGCTTATCCCCGCTCTCCTTCCCAGGTACTGCTTCAACCTGGTGCAAGCCGTAGTGTCATTCGTTTCAATGACCGTCCCCACTACCCAACCCACCTTAAGCCTCTTCCTTGGTCTCCTCATGCCACTCTTTCCCCACTCAATTCTCTCACCTCCAAATTCCAATTACTACTGCTGTTTGACAAACCATCCCCAAACGTGATGATGTAAAACAACCATGTCGTGATTGTGAAAGGAAAATAAATCTTGAGGCCCCCAAAGCACTAAGCCAAAGGGAAAATGTCAAACTGGTAACTGTGTAGGGCAAACCTGCCTCCCATTCTATTCCTAAGACAGCTACAAAGTTGAAAAAGCTATCTGGGCATGGTGGCTCACTCCTGTAATCCTAGCACTTTGGGAGGCTGAGGCGACGGATCACTTGAGGTCAGGAGTGCAAAACCAGGCTGGCCAACATGGTGAAACCCCATCTCTACTAAAAATACAAAAAAAAAAAAAAAAAAGAAAAAAGAAAAAAGAAAAAAAAATTAGCCAGGCATGGTGGGTGGGCCCCGGTAATCCCAGCTACTTGGGAGGCTGGGGCAGGAGAATTGCTTGAACACGGGAGGTGGAGGTTGCAGTGAATCAAAATTGTGCCACTGCAGTCTAGCCTGGTCATTAGAGCAAGATGCCGTCTAAAAAAAGAAGAAGAAAAGAAGAAGAAGAAAAAAGCTACACACTTCTCTCACAATTTGCCCACAAGGAAATTCCTTATGGACAAAGGACAGGCAGAACTCAAAACTCCCTCTGCTCACATGAGACAAACACATATCTGATCACTTCCTTACCTATTTGTTTCACTAAGCCAGACTAAGGCATATCTTAGTCTTATCATAAGTGACTGTCTCTGTAAATTGCATATTCAGAAAGGCTAGTCAGAAACTCAAAAGAATGCAATTGTTTCTCTCTTATCTACCTTTAACCTGGAAGCCCTCTCCCTACGTTTGAGTTGTCCTGCCTTCCCAGACCAAACCCACGTACATCTTACATATATTGATTGCTGTCTCATGTCTCCCTAAAATATATAAAACTAGACCAAGCTGGTCTAGCTGGTACCACCACAGCTCACTGCAGTCTCAACCTCTTGGGCTCAAGTGATGCTCCTGCCTTAGCCTCCCCAGCAAGTGAGACTACAGGCACGTGTCACTATACCTGGCCAATTTCCCTACTTTTTGAGGAGATGGAGTCTCATTATGTTACCCAGACTGGTCTCAAACTCCTGGACTTGGCTGGGTGTGGGGGCTCACGCCTGTAATCCCAGCACTTTGGGAGGCCAAGGCAGGTGGATCACCTGAGGTTGGGAGTTCGAGACCAGCCTGACCAACATGGGGAAACCCCATCTCTACTAAAAATACAAAATTAGCTGGGGGTGGTGGCATAGGCCTATAATCCCAGCTACTTGGGAGGCTGAGGCAGGAGAATTGCTTGAACCCAGGAGGCGGAGGTTGTGGTGAGCCGATACTGTGCCATTGCATTCCAGCCTGGGCAACAAGAATGAAACTCCGTCTCAAAAAAACAAAACAAAACAAAAAAACCACAAAAAACTCCTGGGCTCAAGTGATCTGCCCACCTCGGCCCCCGTAAATCAAGGTAGTGGTCCTGACTACCCTGGGCTTATGTTGTCAGGAGCTTCTAAGTCTGTGTCACAGGCGTGTCCTTAACCTTGGCAAAATAAACTTTCTAAATTTGTTGAGACTTGTCTCAGATACCCTTTTACATGATGCTCACAGATGCTGTGGTTCAGTTTGGACAGGGGAGATTTGACAGTGCCTGTCCCTGTACCTCAGTTGGGAAGTCTCCAAGGCTAGGGGATGACTAAAAAATGGTGGAGGGTGGGATCCTGAATCATCTGGAGGTGTCTTCACTCAAAGGTCCTGCAATTGACATCAGCTGTTGCTGGGGCTGTGGACTAGGGCAACTACACAGACCTCTCTGTGTGGCTCGGGTTTCCTTCCAGCAATGGTGGCCTTGGGGTAGTCAGACTTCTTAGACAGCCACCCAGGCCTCTGAAAGTGAACAAGGAAGAAGTTGCATCTCTTCTGACCCAGGCTCGGGTGTCATGCTGTGTCACTTCTGCCATCAGATTCAAGGAAAGGGGACACAGGCTGTACCTCTCTACATGGGAGACAAGTCAAGGTGACCTTGTACAAATGGATGTAGGGTGGGAGATGTGGCCATCTGGGAAAATATAACCTGCCTTAGCCCTACATTTCATTCTCCATATCTTACCCACAGTGGACTTAAAACTGAAATCAGATTATGGCACCATCCTGCTGAATAGTGTTCCTGTGACTGCTCACCCCACCTAGGATAAAATCCAGATTCCCACCGTGGTCTAACAAGACTTCCAGCCTCATCTCTTTGGCTGCCCATTCACTCACCATGGCCTCCTTTCTGGTTCTCCTTCACATCAAGCTGTTTCTGCCTCAGGTCCTTTGCATACATGGTTCCTTCTGCCTGGGAAGCCCTTGTTCTTCTGAGGCTACCTCTCTCTCATCCTTTAGGTCCACTGGCACCTTCTAGGGAGGCCCTTTCTGTCCACCACCTCTGTCTCTCTGTCTAGTCAGTATCACATCACTCAGTTTCCTTTCTTCTAACCCTTGCTACAACTTGAATTTAACAGTCCCAGTGGTTTGTTCTAGTTTATCTGCCTCCTTGTCCAGACTGGGGCTCCATCAAGTGATCAGGTGATGCTTATCTATGTTGTTCACTGCTGAATATTCAGGTAGGAGATCAGGTGTCAGGTGATGGAGGTCTGTATAGGAGGGGGTGTCTAAGAGGCCTGGACCAGGAGGCTGTGTGTATTTGGTTTTAATGTGTCTTGGTGTGGTTCTCTGTGTTTATCCTACTTGGAGTTTGTTGAGCTTTGTGGATGTGTAGATTCATGTCTTTCATCAATTCTGGATTTCTGGGAAGTTTTTGGCCATTGTTTCATCAAATATTATTATTATTATTATTTGAGATGGAGTCTCACTGTGTCACCCAGGCTGGAGTGCAGAGGCATGATCTTGGCTCACTGCAGCCTCTGCCTTCCGGTTCAAGTGATTGTCCTGCCTCAACCTACCAAGTAGGTGGGGTTACGGGTGCTTGCCACCATGCCCGGCTAATTTTTGTATTTTTAGTAGAGATTTTTTTTGCCATATTGGCCAGGCTGGTCTCAAACTTCTGACCTCAAGTGATCTGCCCGCCTTAGCCTCTCAAAGTGCTGGGATTACAGGCATGAACCACCATACCCGGCCTCATCAAATATTCTTTCTGTTCCTTTCACTTCTCTCCTTCTGGGACTCTCATTATGCATATATTGGTATACTCATTATACAACTGTTGGTATACAGTTCTCCTAGGTGCTGTTCACTTTTCTTGGATGTGTGTGTTTGGGGGACATCAGTCTATAAAAGGGTGGAGTGCACCCTCCTCCCTATGAGATCCCTGCGCGGATGCCTTTGAGGCAGCTGTTGACAGTGGGGAAAGAAGTCAGGGGTCAAGACAATACCTCTTTATAAGTTGAGGGCAGAGGCTGCAGGACTAAGGTCCCAAAGGGGTAGTTCAGAGTCTCAGGGGAGCTGGGGTCTGACATGGGGGTGAGAGCAACCCTTAGCCCCACCCATATGACACCCACATACCACATGAATATTTATTATTATTAGTTTTTGTAAATCTTTTTTGCATTTTGTACTTTTCCTGTTGTCTTTATTTGCCTGCATGTAGCCTATTTAATTCACCATTGGCTCTGATTCTTTCTTAGCAATCAGAAATCTTCATAAGTGAGAACAGATTATCTGCAAATTGTATGTAATGAAATGGTTATGAATTCTAACTTTCACAATGATGTTTGTATGCTTATTCTTGTGGATTTTGCTAGTTGCTGTACAGATTTTAGAGCCTGTATGTGTACCCCTTCCCTTCCCTTCCCTTCTTTTTCCTTCCGTTCCCTTTTTTTGAGACACAGTCTTACTTTGTCACCCAGGCTGGAGCGCAGTGGCACGATCTGGGCTCACTGCAACCTCTGACTCCCTGGTTTAAATGATGCTCCTGCCTCAGCCTCCTGAGTAGCTAGGATTACAGGCACGCACCACTATGCCCAGCTAATTTTTGTATTTTTAGTAGAGACGGGGTTTCACCCTGTTGGCCAGGATGGTCTCGATTTCCTGACCTTGTGATCCATCCACCTTGGCCTCCCAAAGTGCTAAGATTACAGGGGTGAGCCACTGTGCCTGGCCCATTTTCTTTTCTTTAAAAAAAAATTTATTTTCATGGCTGGGCACAGTGGCTTATGCCTGTAATCCCAGCACTTTGGGAGGCCAAGGCGGGTGGATCATGAGGTCAGGAGTTTAAGACTAGCCTGGCCAAGATGGTGAAACCCTGTCTCTACTAAAAATATAAAAATTAGCTAGGCATGGTGGCAGGCATCTGTAATCCCAGCTGCTCAGGAGGCTGAGGCAGGAGAATTGCTTGAACCTGGAGGGTCAAGGTTGGAGTGAGCCGAGATCATGCCACTGCACTCCAGCCTGGGCGACTGAGTAAAACTCTGTCTCAGATTTTTTTTTTTTTTGAGACGGAGTCTCGCTCTGTCGCCCAGGCTGGAGTGCAGTGGCCGGATCTCAGCTCACTGCAAGCTCCACCTCCCGGGTTCACGCCATTCTCCTGCCTCAGCCTCCCGAGTAGCTGGGACTACAGGCGTCCGCCACATCGCCCGGCTAGTTTTTTGTATTTTTTAGTAGAGACGGGGTTTCACCGTGTTAGCCAGGATAGTCTCGATCTCCTGACCTCGTGATCCACCCGTCTCAGCCTCCCAAAGTGCTGGGATTACAGGCTTGAGCCACCGCGCCCGGCCTGTCTCAGATTTTTTAAAAAAAATTATTTTCATGCTATTTTTATTTACTTTATTATTATTATTATTTTATTTTATTTATTTTTATTGCTCTATTGCTCAGGCTGGAGTGCAGTGGCACTACCACAACTCACTGCACCCTCAACCTCCTAGGCTCAAGTGATGTTTCTGCCTCAGCTTCCCAAGCAACTGGAACTACAGGCATGTGCCACCATACCATGCTGATTTTTCTATTTTTTTGTGGAGATAGGGTCTCATCATGTTGCCCAGACTGTTCTCAAACCTCTAGGCTCAAGTGATCTTCCCACTTTGGCCTCCCAAGTGGCTGGGATTATAGGTGTGAGCCACTGTACTTGGCCTTATTATTTTTAGAGACATGATCTCCCTCTGTCACCTAGGCTGGGGTGCATTGGTGTGATCATAGCTCACTGCAGACTTGAACTTCTGGGTTCAAGCAATCCTCTTGCCTCAGCCTCCTGAGTAGCTAGGCCTATAGGCATGCACTGCCATACCCAGCTAACTTAAATTTTTTTTTTTTTGGTAGAGATAGGATCTTGCTATGTTGCCCAGGCTGGTCTCAAACTCCTGACCTCAAGCGATCCTTCCTCCTTGACCTCTCAAAGTGCTAGGATTACAGGTATGAGCCACTGCACCTGGCCATGTGTGTATTTTCTTTCCCCTAAATGTTCTCATTGGCTGCAGGCCCGATGCGCTGTGCTTTTGGTACCTGGTGGATTAACCAGCCCCAGATACATATAGACCAATTAGTTGAAAGATCAAAAGATCATTTCCTGCCAGGTTTGGGCAGAGCTCAGCACCTCTGTGGCAGTCAAGGGGAGTTGATGGATAAATACCCCAGCTCCCTCACCCTTGTGTGGGATGATTGAGGTTCATGTTCTACACTGACCCCTAGTGTTCACCCACGGGATTGAGCTCCAGCTGCCCACTGTAGAAACCTGCTTATCAATACGCTCTTTGCTGACTTCCTTCCCTTCCCTCTCCCACATATCACCCCACTTACAGTATTTCCTGTTTATTTCCTAAATACTTGAATCCTTGTCTCAGGGTTGGCTTCTGGCAGACTCCAAACACGGACATTCTCTCTAGGCCTCTGTTTGATGTGCAAAAGGAAGAATACATTAGGCTGTTTTCAAGGCTATGGGCATGGGGCGTGGTTCCGTGGGGCTACATCTCCATTCTACCAGCTCCCTGCCGTGCTCAGTTCCTGGGGCATGGGAGATAGAGAAGATTTTGGGGAGCAGGTCCCAAGCTTCCTCCACCCGCCGTGGTCATTCCCATTTGTTTCCACACCTGAGGCTTGCTTCTATCTGGCATCTTCCAGAAGAAAGTGAACACCTCAGCCTGCCTAGGCCTCTCTGGCTGGAAGTCAGACTCAGAGGAACCAGAAAAGAGGTGGCTGCCCAGAGATATCCATCAGAGTAGCATTCAGGAGCTGGAGGGAGAGGAGGATGATTGTATATAATGAAATGGTTATGAATTCTGTTACCATAAATCAGCTTCCTGAGGCAGAGCACAGTCTCACCTGGGTGACAGTGGTACAGCATTGCTTGACCAGAGCCTCCCATTGACCCTTGGAAAAGTCTGGCCAGACAGCTATAGAGCTGCAACTGAGGTGCAGGAGGGTCTCTAGTTGTTCCACGCCACCTCCAGAGGGGTCTCTGTTCATCAGCTGCAAGGCTGTGGAACTTTCCTGCTGGCTAGGCCCCTGCACAGCCTCAGGGATAGACTCAGCAACTGGCCACCTGCAGCCATGCCAAGAGCTCTCCCAGCTGGACATGGTGGTTCACACCTGTAGTCTCAGCTGTTCCAGAGGCTGAGGCAGGTGTATCACTTGAGCCTAGGAGTTTGAGGCTGCAGTGAGCTATGACTGCACCACTGACTCTAGTCTGGGCAACAGAGTGAGACCCTCTCTCTCTCTCTCTCTCTCTCTCTTTTTTTTTCTTGAGATGGGGTTTCACTCTTGTTGCCCAGGCTGAAGTGCAGTGGCACGGTCTCGGTTCGCTGCAACCTCTGCCTCCCAGATTCAAGCGATTCTCCCACCTCAGCCTCTCGAGTAGCTGGGATTACAGATGCCCACCACCCCACCCAGCTAGTTTTTATAATTTTTAGTAGAACTCCTAACCTCAAGTGATCCGCCCTCCTTGGCCTCCCAAAGTGTTGGGATTACAAGTGTGAGCCACCGTGCCCAGCTAAGGCCCTGTCTCTTAAACAAAGCTTATCTGATGTCTAACTCCCAGGCGTGGGTTGCTGGAGTGGACCCTCTAGACTTTACAGGCTGGGTGTACCAGAGGAAGCAGAAGCAGCCTGCAGAGAGGTGGCTGATCAGGGGAGGACAGGTGGCTGGGTGGGCAGGGCTTTGACAGACACCCCACATCATCCTTAGCTCCTGCCTCTTTCCTCCCATGCTTCTGGGCTCTCCTGCACATTCCAAAGTAAAGTCCGGCCCTTGTCTGGCTCCTGAAGAGTTTGCCTTCAAGCTGGTGGAGTATCCTGTGTGATGAGAGTCTCTTTGTATACCTGGAGGTCACGCCAGAGTTTATGCCAAAAATATGTTTTACGGCGGAGGCGTTGGGCCTCGCTGAATCAGTTTGACCTCTGGAGGGGCTTGAGGCTGAGTAGCGAAGGTCAGTCACACAAATGGGCAGCCATATCTATGTGGCTAAATCAAGCTTGTTTAACCTGCCACCCACAGGCAGCATGTGGCCCAGGAAGGCTTTGAATGTGACCCAACATGAATTCGTAAACTTTCTTAAAACACTATGTTTTTCTTTTTTTCTTTTTTTTTTTTTTGCGGTTTTTAACTCATCGGCTATTGTTAGTGTTAGTGTATTTTATGTGTGGCCTAAGACAATTCTTCTTCCAGTGTGGTCCAGGGAAGCAGAAAGATTGGACACCCGTGGGCTAAATTATGTTCCCTTCAGTCCCTTGCCAAATTCCTATGTTGAAGTCTTAACTCCCAGTCCCTTAGAATGTGACTGTATTTGGAGCTAGAGTCTTCTCTTCCTCCTTGGCCTCCCAAAGTGCTGGGATTACAGGTGTGAGCCACTGCTCCTGGCCATGTATGTATTTTTCTTCCTTTCTTCCTTTCTCCCTTTTCCTTTCTCCCTTTCCTCTTTCTCCTTTCTCCTTTCCTTTCCTTTCCTTTTTTTCTTTTTTCTATTTTTTTTCAGGGTCTCTCTCTGTTTCCCAGGCTGGAGTGCAGTGGTGCGATCTCAGCTCGCTGCAACCTCCACCTCCCAGACTCAAGTGATTCTCCTGCCTCAGCCTCCCAAGTGGCTGCGATTACAGGCCTGTGCTACCACACCCAGCTAATTTTTGTATTTGTGGTAGAGACAGGGTTTCACCATATTGGCCAGGCTGGTCTTGAACTCCTGACCTCAAGTGATCCCCCGACCTTGGCCTCCCAAAGTGCTTGGATTGCAGGTGTGAGCCGCCACACCTAGCCCCCCATGTGTGTATTTTTCTTCTCCCAATTTTCTTTCTCGTTGACTGCAGGCCTGAAGCGCCATGCTTTTGGTACCTGGTGGGTTAACCAGCCCCAGGCACATACAGACCAATTCGTTAAAAGACCAAATGCAGGTGGAGGGACTGGTTAGGTTTGGGCAGAGCTCAGCACTTCTGTGGCAGTCAAGGGGAGTTGGTGGATAAACACCCCGGAGCTAGAGACAGAGGTAATTACGCTAAAATGACGTCTTTAGGGTGGGTCCTAATCCAGTAGGACTGGTGCCTTACGAGAAGAGGAAGTTTGGACACAGATGTGTGCACACATAGAAGGAAGACAGTGTGAAGTCTCAGGGAATAGACAGCCACTTCCAAGGCCTGGAGAGAAGCCGCAGAACAACCCTGCCAATGATCTTGAACTTGACCTTGAACTTCCAGCCTCCAGAACTATGAGAAAATAAATTTCTGTTGTTTAAGCCTCCCAGGCTGTGGTCTTTTGTTATGGTAGTCCCAGGACACTAGTAATCCTCCATTACCTGCAGGGAACATGTTCCAAGACGCCCGGGAGATTCCTGAAACCGTGGGTAGTACTGAACCCTAGCTATACTGTTTTGTCGATCTCATAACTGCCAAGGCTAGTAAGGGTCTAACGGGTGGGGTGTTTACAGCATAGATGGGCCAGACAAAGGGATGATTGACATCCCGGCTGGGATGGAGTGGAATAGTGCAAGATTTCATCACACTACTCAGAATGGCATGCAATTTAAAATGTATGAATTGTGGGCCGGGCACGGTGGCTCAAGCCTGTAATCCCAGCACTTTGGGAGCCTGAGACGGGCGGATCACGAGGTCAGCAGATCGAGACCAGCCTGGCTAACACGGTGAAACCCCGTCTCTACTAAAAAAATACAAAAAACTAGCCGGGCAAGGTGGCGGGCGCCTGTAGTCCCAGCTACTCGGGAGGCTGAGGCAGGAGAATGGCGTAGACTCGGGAGGCGGAGCTTGCAGTGAGCTGAGATCCGGCCACTGCACTCCAGCCTGGGTGACAGAGCGAGACTCCGTCTCAAAAAAAAAAAAAAAAAAAAAGTATGAATTGTGGATGGGCACAGTGGCCCATGCCTGTAATCCCAGCACTTGGGAGGCTGAGGTGGGCAAATCACCTGAGGTCAGGAGTTTGAGACCGGCCTGACCAACACGGTGAAACCCCATCTCTACTAAAAATGCAAAAATGTAGCTGGGTGTGGTGGCGGGCACCTGTAGTCCCAGCTGCTCGGGAGGCTGAGGAAGGAGAATTGCTTGAACCCAGGAGGCGGAGGTTGCAGTGAGCCAAGATTGTGCCACTACACTCCCGCCTGGGCGACAGAGTGAGACTGTCTCAAAACCCAAAACCAGAAACTTACGAATTGCTAGCACAACAGGGTGACTGTAGTCAAAAGTAGTTTAATTGTACATTTGAAAATAACTTACAGAGTATAATCAGATTGTTGATAACACAAAGGATAAATGCTTGAGGGGATGGATACCCAATTTACCCTGATGTGTGCATGCCTGTATCAAAATATGACATGTTATTCATAAATATATACGCGTACTATTTACCCACAAAAAAACTTACAAATTGTTTCTTTCTTTCTCTCTCTCTCTTTTTTTTTGAGACAGAGTCTCGCTCTGTCGCCCAGGCTGGAGTGCAGTGGTGTGATCTTGGCTCACTGCAAGCTCTGCCTCCTGGGGTCATGCCATTCTCCTGCCTCAGCCTCCCGAGTAGCTGGGACTACAGGTGCCTACCACCACGCCCAGGTAATTTTTTGTGTGTGTTTTTAGTAGAGATGGGGTTTCACCGTGTTAGCCAGGATGGTCTTGATCTCCTGATCTCGTCAACCGCCCGCGTTGACCTCCCAAAGTGCTGGGATTACAGGCGTGAGCCACCACACCCGGCCCAAAGTGTTTATTTCTCAAATTTTTCATTTAGTATTTTTGGACTGCTGTTGACAGTAGGTAACTGAAACCTCACGAAGAAGGGGGACCTATTGTAATACAGTGGCCAACCTCCAATAAGAACCCAGAACACTTCCCAGCACTTTGGGAGGCTGAGGCGGGTGGATCACGAGGTCAGGAGTTCAAGATCAGCCTGGCCAAGATGGTGAAACCCCGTCTCTACTAAAAATACAAAAAATGAGCAGGGCATGGTGGTGGGTGCCTGTAATCCCAGCTACTCGGGAGGCTGAGGCAGAGAATTGCTTGAACCCGGGAGGCAGAGGTTGCAGTGAGCCGAGATTGCACCACTGCACTCCAGCCTGGGTGACAGAGAGAGACCCCGTCTAAAGAAAAAAAAAAAAGCCCAGAACACCAAGGCTTGGGTCAGCTCCTCTGGTTAGCAACACTCTGCACCTGTTGTTACACATTGTGGCAGTGAGAATTAAGCATTGTCTGCACAACTCCACTGGGAGGAAACAGCTGGAAGCTCATGCCTGGTGTCTTCTAGATGCTGCTCTATCTGCCTTTTACCTTTGCAGATTTTTTTTTTTTTTTTAAATGGGGGCCAGGCATGGTGGCTTACATTTGTAATCCCATTGCTTTGGGAGGCCAAGGAGGAAGGATCGCTTGAGCCCAGGAGGCAGAAATTGTAGTGACCTGTGCTCACACCATTGCATCCCAGCCTGGGTGACGGAACCAGATGCTATCTCGAAAAGAAGGGGTCTTGCTCTGTGGTGCAATTCTAGCTCACTGTAGCCTTGAACTCCTAGGTTTGAGTGATCCTCTGACTTCAGCCTCCCAAGTAGCTGGGACTACAGGTGTGCATCACCATGCCTGGCTAATTTTTTAAATTTTTTGTAGCGACAGGGTCTGGCCATGTTGCCCAGGCTGGTCTCGAACTTCTGGTTTCAAGTGATCCTCCCGCCTCAGCCTCTTAGGTGTTGGGATTATAGGCATAAGCCACTGTGGCTGGTCCTTTGCAGATTTTAATCGATACCTGTTTACTGCAGTAAACCATGAGTATAACACAGTTGCTGAGTTCTGTGAGTCTTTCTAGCAAATCATTAGAGGTGAGGGATGCCTTTGGGACCCCAACCGCAAAGGTTTACATGAACAAAACCACTTCCATTTCCTGCCAAGTTCCTGGCAAATGGACAATTGGGAGGATTGTCCCAATCCGTCTCTGGGACCTTCAGCCCAAATCTTAGTGAATCTTTCTTACACTTTCCTGGAAGTGGCCACTCCTGCTGGCTTGTCAACGTTTCACTCCCCAGAGTCCCATACCGGGCTGCTCCCTCCTCCTGGTACACGCTTTGAGTTGCTCCAAACTGCAGCGTGACCTTGGGCAAGTCACCAACCTGGGAGGCTACCAGTATCATGAGGCAGGGAGGGGATGGGTTTTGAGGTCACACCAGCCCGAGCTGGATTCCCCCACTCTGCCCCTGATCTGGCATGTGGCCTTGGGGTGGTCACTTTTCCTCTCTGAGCCTCAGTTCCTGAATCTCAAGATTTGCTTTGAATCATCCAATAAAATTTCACATGGAGACATGGAAGTGTTCTTGTACTTTTTTTTTTTTTGAGACAGAATCTTGTTCTGTCACCCAGGCTGGAGTGCAGTGGCACAGTCTTGGCTCACTGCAACCTCCACCTCCCAGGTTCAAGCGATTCTCCTGCCTCAGCCTTGAGTAGCTGAAACTACAGGTGCGTGCCATCACCCCTGGCTACTTTTTGTATTTTTAGTAGAGATGGGGTTTCACCATGTTGGTCAGGCTGGTCTCGAACTCCTGACCTCAGGTAATCTACCCACCTTGGCCTCCCGTAGTGCTGGGATTACAGGTGTGAGTCACTGCTCTCGGTCTGTTCTTGTACTCTTAATACAGGCCAGGGCCGGGTGCAGTGGCTCAGACCTGTAATCCCAGCGCTTTGGGAGCCAAAGTGAGAGGATAGCTTGAGGCCAGGAGTTCAAGACCGGCATAGGCCACGTAGTGAATCCTCGTCTGTATAAAAAAATAAAAAAATCAGTCATGTGTGGTGGTGTGTGCCTATAATCCTAGCTACTCAGGAGGGTGAGGTGGGAGGATTGCTTGAGCCCAGGAGGTCGAGGCTGCAATGAGCCATGGTCACACCACTGCACTCCAGCCTGGGTGACAGAGCGAGACCCTGTCTCAAAAAAAAAATATATATATATATATATATATATATATATATATATATATATGAGATAAGATTGGCTCAAACCTCTTCTAGCAAGCTTGCTACAATTTCAGAGAATCTCCAGATTATTTTCTGTCCCTTGTAGTTGCTAAATTAAGGAGTCCCACCATCTTGCTGGCTTTGCTCTGTGGGATGAGGCACCTGGCTTCTTTGATTTCAGCAGAGTCCCAGTCCCACAGGCACCTGAGTGTGGGACAGGCGTAACTGAAGGCTGGGGGTGTCAAAGGAGGAGGGCACCTCTCACTTAATCTTGACTGTAGGTATCTTTGTTCCAACCCAGTCTACTTCGGCTGCCCCATCCGGTATTCCTAAAGCCTTTCCATCACACTGCCTCATCATTCATTCATTCAGAAAATATATTTTGTGGCTGGGTGCGGTGGCTCATGCCTATAATCCCAGCAATTTGGGAGGCCGAGGTGGGTGGATTATTTGAGGTCAAGAGCTCGAGACCAGCCTGGCCAACATGGCAAAACCCCGCCTCTACTAAAAAAATAGAAAAATTAACCGGGCATGGTAGCGGGCGCCTGTAGTCCCAGCCACTTGGGAGGCTGAGGCAGGAGAATCACTTGAACCCAGGAGGTGGGGGTTACAGTGAGCTGAGATCGCCCCGCTGCACTCCAGACTGGGACACAGAGCAAGACTCTGTCTCAAAACAAAACAAAACACCCCAAGAAACCACTGCAGTGATAAAGAGATCACTGATGATGAGAGTGACATTGAGAGAGGGGATAGTGAGTGTAACATTAGGGCAACTGATGTAGCTGGACAAGCGATGGGGGTTAGGGGAGGCTTCCTTGAGGAAGTGAAGTTTGTGTTGAAATCTCAATGCCAAGCAGGAATTTACTCGGAGGGGTTGGGAAAAGGGAACAGCATTTGCAAAGGTCCTGTGGCACCTCATCTTCTGATGGTTTTCAGCCCACTTCACCTCTCACTTTTTGGTCTTTCTTTGTCCCCTTAACTCTTGTCACTTCCATCCATCTATACCAGGGTTGGCAACCTATGACCCGTAGGCTAAATTCAGCCCTTGAGATAATAATAGTTTTGCATTTATTTTTATTTTATTGTATTTGCTAGTGTTTTAGAGACAGTGGTCTTACTCTGTCCCCCAGGCTGGAGTGCAGTGGTGCAATCATAGCTCACTGCAGCCTTGATCTCCTGGGCTTAAGTGATCCTCCTTCCTCAGCCTCCTGAGTAGCTGAGACTACAGGCATGCACCACCACGTCCAGCTAATTTTAAAATTTTTGTAGAGATGGGGGATCTCACTATGTTGCCCAGTCCGGCCTCGAACTCTTGGCTTCAAGCAGTCCTCCTTCTTTGACCTCTCAAAGTGCTGGGATTACAGGCATGAGTGAATGCACCTGGCCTAGAGTAGTTTTAACATTTTAAAAGTGGTTGAAAACAAATCCAAAGGCTACATTGTATGACATGTACTAGGATATGAAATGGAAGCTTCTGTATAAATAAAGTTTTATTGGAACACAGCCAAGCCCATTCCTTGATGTCTCATCTATGGCTGCTTTCACCAGACAGCAGCAGAGTTCAGTCATTGCAACGGAGATGGTAAGGTCCCTAAAGCTGACGATATTGACGACCTGGACCTTGATAGAAAAAGTTTGTTGATTCTAGATCTATGGCGTGGATCACTGTCGGGTTCGTTCTGAAGCACAGCCCCCCCTCCCCGATCCTCCTTAAACCTTGTCATGGTCCCACTCGCCGTGGTCCACAGACCGTGTGACTCCCAGTGCCATCCACGGGCCCCCTGCAAACCCAGCTCCCCTGTCACTCTGGGCTCAGGCCACACCAGTCTCCATGATTTCTTTGAACGACATAGGATCCTTCTCATCATGGAAACGTTCCGCCTGTTGTTCCCTTCCAGGGGGAGAGTAAACCTAAGGGCCATGGAACTGGGCCAGGTCACAGTTAGAATACAAGTTTCTGGGGGTTGGGGGGAAGGTTTTAAATCCAATTTGTGAAATGGCATTATTGCCACCTAGTGGCCACTTCTGTAACTGTAGTTTTCAGAGATTTTAGGGGTGTTGGGAAGGTTCCCTCCTGGACATAGTGGCTAGAGCGTCACCCCAGATCTGGTTCTCCTGTATCTCTGAACCTAAAGCCTATTTGGATCCCGGTTATCTACAGGAGACCCCCATCTAGCCCAGTGATGCTCGAACTTTTAAATTACATTTTTCTTTTTTTCTTTTTTGAGACGGAGTCTCGCTCTGTCACCCAGGCTGGAGTGCAGTGGCGCCATCTCGGCTCACTGCAAGCTCCGCCTCCCTGGTTAACACCATTCTCCTGCCTCAGCCTCCCGAGTAGCTGGGACTACAGGCGCCCGCCACCACGCCCAGCTAATTTTTTGTATTTTTAGTAGAGATGGGGTTTCACCGTGTTAGCCAGGATGTTCTCTATCTCCTGACCTCCCGATCCACCCGCCTCGACCTCCCAAAGTGCTGGGATTACAGGAGTGAGTCACCACGTCCGGCCTAATTTCTGTATTTTTAGTAGAGACGGAGTTTCACCATGTTGGCCAGGATAGTCTCGATTTCCTGACCTTGTGCTCTGCCTGCCTTGGCCTCCCAAAGTGCTGGGAATACAGGCCTGAGCCACCGTGCCCGGCCTGCCATTACCTTCAATGTCAAAACCGCAATTTCTTCTGCACCTACCTTGTAGGGCTGTTGTTTAACATTTATTGAGATTGTGCATATAAAGGAGTTAGCATTGTTCAGATAATAAATCTCGGTTGTCATCATCATTATTGCCATCACGCTGAAATCCATGCAATTTAAATCCTTCATCCTTTTCTCCAGTTCTAGCCCAGGGTCTCTTGACCAGAACACATGGTGAATCGTAAACTTGAGAGGATGTACTGGGACACAGTCTTTGTAGGCTGCTGACGTTTCTTAAACTAACGTATTTGTTTTCTAGGGATGTTTTAACAAAGTACCACAAATCAAGCCGAGTGTGGTGGTTCACACCTGCAATCCCAGCACTTTGGGAAGGCGAGGAGGGCAGATCGCTTGAGGCCGGGAGTTTGAGAGCAGCCTGGGCAACATAGTGAGACCGTCTCTCTACAAATATATATATATAGCTGGTTGCAGTGGCATGGACCTGTAGTCCCAACTACTCAGGAGGAGAGGCAGGAAGACTGCTTGAGCCCAGGAGTTTGAGGTGACGTTGCACTTTAGATATGATTGCACCACTGTACTCTAGCCTGGGTGACTCAGTAGATCCTGTCTGTCTCTAAAAGAAAAAAAAAATTAAAAAAGTACAATCAACTAGGTGACTTAAACAATAGAAATTATTGTCTTACAGTTCTGGAGGTTAGGAGTCCAAGATCAAGGTGTCGGGCCGGTTGCAGTGGCTCACGCCTGTAATCCCAGCACTTTGGGAGGCCGAGGCGGGCAGATCACTGGAGGCCAGGAGTTCGAGACCAGTCTGGCCAACATGGTGGAATCCCATCTCTACTAAAAACACAAAATTAGCTGGGCGTAGTGGCGGGCGCCTGTAATCCCAGCTACTTGGGAAGCTGAGGCAGGAGAATTGCTTGAACCTGGGAGGTGGAGGTTGCAGTGAGCCAAGATCGTGCCACTGCATCCAGTCGGGATGACAGAGCAAGACTCCATCTCAAAAAATAAATAAATAAATAAATAAATAAAATAAAAAAAAGAAAAAGATAGATCAGGTGTCAGCGGCTTTGATTCGATTCCTTGGTTCCTTCTGAGGGCTGAGAGGCAGAGCCTGTTCCATACCTCTCCTGGCTTCTGGTGGTTTGCAGGCAGTCCCTGGCATTCGTTGGCTTGTGGGAGCATCACCACAATCTCTGCCTCCATCTTCACATGGCATTCTCCCTGTGTGTGGGTGCCTGTGGCCAAATCTCCTCTTTTCATAAGGACAGCAGTCATATCGGATTAGGGACGACCCTAATGACCTTACTGTAATATAATGACCTCTGTAAACACCCTGTCTTCAAATATGGTCACATTCTGAGGTCCTTGGGATTAGTACTTCAACATATCTTTTTAAATTTTATTATTATCATTACTTTTACAGGCAGGGCCTGGCTCTGTTGCCCAGGCTGGAGTGCAGTGGCAGGAACATAGCTCACTGCAGCCTCGAAGTCCTTGGCTCAAGAGATCCTCCTGCCTCAGCCTCCTGAGTAACTAAGATGACAGGTGCACACCACCACACCCAGGTAATTTTTTCTTTTTTCATTTTTATTTTTTGTAGTGATGAGATCTCACTATGTTGTTCAGGCTGGTCCTGAACTCCTGGCTTCAAGTGATTCTCCCTGCTCAACCTCCCAAAGGGCTAGGGTTTACAGGTGTGAGCCACTGTGCCTGGCCTCCCCTGTATCTTTTTTGGGAGCCACAGTTCGACCCATAACACTAACTTTTTAAGTGACCTGGGCCACCTGATCTGCTGTGGCTGACCCTGTGTGTAGAATCATACTGGGTTCAGGGTCAGGTGATGGATGTCACAGGAAACACATAGATTTTGGAGCTAGGCTAGGGTCTGTGTTCCCAAACTACGACTGATGAAGCGTCTGCATCAGAGTCCTCTTGACTGGGGGTTGTGGGGAGACAGGAAACCCGTTGAGAATTGAGAAAGCAAGCCCCAACCATAGTCATAGCTACAAGTGGAGGTCTCAAGATCCCCCAGGAGGCTGAGGCTTGCTGGCCGACTAAGCGAACAGCACGTGAGCTAATCTCACTTGCAAATATTTTCATAGTTCTTCCACAACACTTAGGAGACACTGGCTAATACATGGGCTATCTGTGTCTGTCTATCTATCTATCTATCTATCTATCTATCTATCTATCTATCTATCTATCTATTTTTCCACCTATCTACCTATCTCCTCTATATCTATCTGTCTATCTATCTATCTATCTATCTATCTATCTATCTATCTATCTATCTATTTTTCCACCTATCTACCTACCTATCTCCTCTATATCTATCTATCTATCTATCTGCCTTTCTATTATCTCTCTATCGATCAATTGATTGATCTATCGATCAGTCAACCAACCTACCTACCTATTTTCCTGTCTCATCTATCTATCTATCTATCTATCATCTATCTACTTATATAATCTATCTATCAATCAATCATCTATCTGTCTATCGATTGATTGATCTATCGATCGGTTGACCTACCTACCTACCTACTTACCTACCTATCTCATCTATCTATCTATCTATCTATCTATCTATCTATCTATCTATCTTCTATCATCTATCTATCTATCTATCTATCTATCTATGAATGACAGATCTTGTTCAGTTTCCCAAGCTGCTGAAGTGCAGTGTTGCATTCATAGCTCACTGCAATCTTGAACTCCTGGGCTCAAAGGATCCGCCTGCCTCAGCCTCCTGAATAGCTGAGACTACAGGTGTGCACCACCATGACTTGCTAAAGTGATTTTTGTGTGTGTGTGTGTGGAGATAGGGTCTCTGTATGTTGCCCAGGCTGGTCTCAAATTCCTGGCCTCAAGCGATCCTTCCACCTTGGCCTCCCAAAATGCTGGGATCACGGGCTTGAGCCTCCACACCTGGCCTTTGTCAATACTAAAATGAGTGGAGCTACAACTCTTGTTTTCTTTTTTTTTTTGAGACGGAGTCTCGCTCTGTCGCCCAGGCTGGAGTGCAGTGGCCGGATCTCAGCTCACTGCAAGCTCCGCCTCCCGGGTTCACACCATTCTCCTGCCTTAGCCTCCCGAGTAGCTGGGACTACAGGCGCCCGCCACCTCGCCCGGCTAGTTTTTTGTATTTTTTAGTAGAGACGGGGTTTCACCGTGTTAGCCAGGATGGTCTCGATCTCCTGACCTCGTGATCCGCCCGTCTCGGCCTCCCAAAGTGCTGGGATTACAGGCTTGAGCCACCGCGCCCGGCCAACTCTTGTTTTCAATACTCTTATCCACATAGCAATCCTAAAAGCCTGATCCCCCAGGGGGTCTAATTTCAGGCCACTTTGATCCTTCCTATTCTGATCTTTATGGGGAAGATAAATCCTGGGGAAAATGCACACCTTTCCTTTGGGTGCTCGTACACTTTGTTCATCTCTTTATGACACATTTACCACGTTGTACTGGAAGGGTTTATTCCGTGTCTCTATTCCCACCTAGACTCTGAACTCCTCGAGGGTAGGGGATGGGATGCATCTCTCTGTCCCTAGCACCCAGCAGTGATCCTGGAACATGATAAACATCCAAAAACTGTTCTGGCCTAGGACAGGGGATGGCCACTTTGCCGATGAGCTTCCCCAGGGCTGCCTTCACGTCCTTGTTCCGTAGGCTGTAGATAAAGGGGTTGAGCATGGGGATGACTACCCCACACATTAGGGTGGCTGCCTTGTCCTTCTGGGAGGAGCTGGGGGATGCGGGCTGTAAGTACATAGCAAAGATGGTCCCGTAGAACAGTGACACCACAGTGAGATGTGAGCCACAGGTGGAGAAGGCTTTCCACTTGCCCCGAGCCGAAGGGATCTTAAAGACTGTCCAGAAAATGCGGATGTACGAGAGGAGGATGCAGGAGAGTGGGCTGGTGCCCATGACAATGCCAGAAGCAAAGATCATCAGCTCGTTGGTGTGTGTGTCCGAGCAGGAGAGCTTCAGCAGGGGCATGAGGTCACAGAAGAAGTGGGAGATTTCGGAGCTGGCGCAGAAGGTCAGTTGAACCATGAGGCAGGTGTGTATGAGAGACTGGAGGTTGGTGATCACCCACGATACCCCCAGCAGCAACCCACAGACACGAGGGCACATGAGAACCAAGTAACGCAGTGGATGGACAATGGCCACGAAGCGGTCGATGGCCATTACCGCCAGGAGGAAGCTGTCCATGGTCCCGAACAGGTGGAAGGCATACATCTGGGTGAGGCAGCCCGCAAAGGTGATGGCTCTGCTCTGAGTCTGGATGTTCACTAGCATCTTAGGGACGGTGGTGGAGGATAATAGGATGTCAACAAGTGAGAGGTTGAAGAGGAAGAAGTACATGGGCGTGTGGAGGTGAGAGTCTGTGATGATGGCCAGGATAATGAGGACATTTCCAATGATGGTGACCAGGTATGTGGAGAGGAACATTGTGAAGAGGAGGGTCTGATGCTCTGGCTTTTCTGAGAGTCCCTGAAGAAAGAATTCTGAGATTTCGGTTCGGTTTTCTGGTTCCATGTATGGTCGTTGTCTAGTGGGAACAAAAAGGGAGAAAAACCACACAGAGCCGGGGGTCAGAGATGCCATTCTGGTCCCAGCTTCCCATGGAAACCTATACTGTTCTGTGAAAATTCCATCAAATCCATCAAATTCCTTTGTGTTCGTTTATCCTCAAGCCATCTTCAGTGGGCTTCTGTTGCTCCTCAAGCCAAGTCCTTCATGCCTGAGACAGTCAGGGTCTCAAGGATCTAACAGAGTCGCTCATAGTCAACGTAGATGTTCTCTATAAACACTTTTGCTTCCTTCAGTGGAGCAAAGCTTCATAGAAAACAAAACAAAATGGCCCAGCCTGTAATCCCAGCACTTTGGGAGGCTGAGGCGGGCAGATTGCTTGAGGTCAGGAGTTCGAGACCAGCCTGGCCAACATGGTGAATCCCCGTCTCTATAAAAATACAAAAAAATTCCTCAGGAGTGGTGGTGGGCACCTGTAATACCAGCTACTCTGGAGGCTGAGGCAGGTGAATAGCTTGAACCCGGGAGGCAAAGTTTGCAGTGAGCTGAGATTGTGCCACTGCGCTCTAGCCTGGGCTACAGAGCAAGACTCTGTCTCAAACAAAATACAAAAAACAAAAAGAAAAAAAAAAAAAAGAAAATCAAGCAGAATCAAACCTCAACAAAAACACTATACAGTAAAGGGAACCTGACCATCTTCTGTTTTTCCTTCTCTTCCTTTCCTGTTATTTCTCCCTCTTTTCTTTTTCCTTTTTCTTTTTTTTGAGACAGAGTCTTGCTCTGTCACCCAGGCTGGAGAGCAGTGGCACGATCTCAGCTCACTGCAACCTCCGCGTCCCAGGTACAAGTGATTCTCGTGCCTCAGCCTCCCAAGTAGCAGGGATTATAGGCACGCACCACCCCGCCTGGCTACTTTTTGTATTTTTAGTAGAGACGGGGTTTCACTATGTTGGCCAGACTGGTCTCAACTCCCAACCTCAAGTGATCTGCCCACCATGGGCTCTCAAAGTGCTGGGATTATAGGCGTGAGTCACCACACTTGGCCATCTCCTTCTTTTCTTTCCTCCCTCCCACTCTCCTTCCCTTTCATACTTCCAGCAACGATATATAATTTTAACATCAGTTTTGTGTTAAAAACCGATGAATGGATAAGTAAAATGTGGTAGGAATATACAATGGAATACTATTTATTCAGCCATGAGAAAAAGAGGAAATTCTATCATTTACGACTATATAGATGAAGTTGGAGGACATTATGTTACGTGAAATAGCCGGGTACAGAAAGACAGATTCCACGTGGTCTCACTTATATGTGGAATTTAAAATGGTGAATCTCATAGAAGTAGAGTAGAATGGTGGTTACCAGGGGCTGGGGGAGGGAGGTGGGTGTTAGGGAGATATAGATCAAAGGATACAAAATTTCCATTAGATGGGAGGCATAAATTCAAGAGATCTATTTTACAGCATAGTGACTATAGTTAATAACAATGAATTGTATACTTGAGAAACTCTGAGAGTCGATTTTATGTGTTCTCACTACCAAGAAGTGATAAGTAACAGATGTTCTGAGGCTGATAATGGGCTCATACGTTGAAAATGTCGTAAGTCAGTTCTGGCACAGTGGCTCACGCCTGTAATCCCAGCACTTTGGGAGGCTGAGGCAGGTGGATCACCTGAGATCAGGAGTTCGAGAACAGCCTGGCTAACATGGTGAAATCCCGTCTCTACTGAAAATACAAAATTATGTAGGTGTTGTGGTTCATGCCTGTAATCCCAGCTACTTGGGGGGCTGAAGCAGGAGACTCGCTTGAACTTGGGAGGCAGAAGTTGCAGTGGGCTGAGATTGTCCCACTGCACTCCAGCCTTGGCAACGAGAGTGCAACTCTGTCTCAAAAAAAAAAAAAAAAAAAAAGAAATATATATATATATATATCAATATCATAAGTCAAAAATGCATTGAACATACCTAACCTACCAAACATCACAGCTTAGCCTAGCCCACCTTAAATGTGCTCAGAACACTTACGTTAGCCTACAGTTAGGCAAAATCGTCTAATACAAGATCTATTTAATTTAATTTAATTTATTTTGAGAGAGGGTCTCACTCTGTCACCCAGGCTGCAGTGCAGTGGCACAATCACGGCTCACTGCAGCCCATACCTCGTGTGCTCAGGTGTTTCTCCCACCTCAGCCTGCCTAGTAGCTGGGACAGGTGTTTTTATTTTGCTCTCAGCAATGATGATATCTGTAATGGGTTAAACCTTCTTAGGAGCCAGTTTCTTTCTTTTTTTCCCCCGCTATTGGCTGCTCAGCATGGTTTTTATTTTATTTCATTTTATAATTTTATTTTAAGTTCCAGGATACATATGCAGGACATGCAGGTTTGTTACATAGGTAAATGTGTGCCATGGTGGTTTGCTGCACCCGTCAACCCATCACCTGGTATTAAGCCCAGCACACATTAGCTGTTTATCCTGATGAGGAGCCAGTTTCTTTCTTTTTCTTTTCTTTCCTTTCTCCTTTCCCTTTCTTTCCTTTCTTTTTTTTTGAGATGAAGTCTCACTCTGTCACTCAGGCTGGAGTGCAGTGGTGTGATCTTGGCTCACTGCAACCTCCGCCTCCTGGGTTCAAGCGATTCTCTTGCCTCAGCCTCCTGAGTAGCTGGGACGACAGGTGTGTGCCACGCCTGGCTAATTTTTGTATTTTTAGTAGAGATGGGGTTTCATCATATTGGCCAGACTGGTCTTGAACTCCTGACCTCACGTTCTGCCCGGCTTGGCCTCTCAAAGTGCTAGGATTACAGGTGCGAGCCACTGCGGCCAGCCAGGAGCCAGTTTCTTAATGCATAGGTCTCACAATAACTGCCACAGGGAGACTGTGTTAGCTACAATTTATAGTGAGCAGACTGGGGCTGAGCGAGCTGCCAGGGGCACTCAGCTTGCAAGTGCCTGATCTTGCCTTTGAATTTAGATTTATTTTCACTCTCTCATACTCCCTTTCCACCCTAAGAATGGCCACTCTCACCTCTTTATGAGGCATTTCGAAGCTAAACTCTGTGCTATCAACACGTGCAAGGGAAAAATATTCAACTACAAGCATTTACACGTGTTTCTTTTTGAGACAGAGTCTCACTCTGTCACCCAGGCTAGAGTACAGTGGCACCATCTCGGCTCACTGCAACCTCTGTCTCCTGGGCTCAAGTGATTCTTGCGCCTCAGCCACCCAAATAGCTGGGATTACAGGTGCGCACCACCATGCCTGACTAATTTTTGTATTTTTAGTAGAGACGGGGTTTCGCCATGTTGGCCAGGCTGGTCTTGAACTCCTGACCTCGTGATCTGCCCGCCTTGGCCTCCCAAAGTGCTGAGATTACAGGTGTGAGCCATTGCGCCCGGCCAATGAAAGGGGTTTTTAAGGAAGGTTAGCAGCATAATCTCCTTGGTAACCCCAAGAGACCTTCAGCAAAGCCCTATGTTACTTTTTGAGGTTTTTTGTGTTGGATTTGAGGTTTTTGCAGTGCGATGCTTGGTTTTCCCTAGGCTGGATAGAATACTGCGATTCCCTTCCTGGCAACGTATTTGTAACAGTTCTCAGTTGTTGACTTGGGTTGCATAGAGCAAGCGGTTCTCAACCTTGAGCGTGCTTCAGGGTCACCTGGAGGGCTTGTTAAAACACAAAAAGCTGACTGGGCATGGTGGCTCACACCTGTAATCCCAGCACTTTGAGAGGCTGAAGTGGGAGTATTGCTTGAGGCCAGGAGTTCAAGACCAGCCTGGTCAAGAAACTGAGGCCATCCTCCATCCTGCCCCGGATCTACAAAAAATAAAAACAATTTGCTGGGCATGGTGGCATGCATCCATAGTCCCAGCTACTCAGAAGTCTGAGGTGGGAGAATTCCTTGAGTCCAGGAGTTCGAGACCAACCTGGGCAACACAGTGAGACCCTATCTCTACAAAATAAAAAATTAGCTGGGCATGGTGACACACACCTGTTAGTCCCAGCTCTTGGGGGGGGCCAAGGCAGGAGGGTCTCTTGAGCCCAGGAGTGGGAGATCATTTTGGGCAACATAGGGATATCCCTGCCTCTACAGAAATAAAATTAGCCAGGCAGGGTGGTATGTGCCTGTTATCGCAGGTACTCGGGAGGCTGAGGTGGGAGGATCACTTGAGCTTGGGAGGTCGATGCTGCAATGAGCTATGATTATGTCACTGCACTCCAGGCTGGGCGACAGAGCGAGACCCTGTCTCAAAAACAAAAAGAACAAACAAATGAACAAACAAAATAATGTTCCCCCCACCCCCGCCACCGCTCCCAAACTCATCACACACAAAAAGCTAAGCACTTTCCCTGAAGTGTCTGGTGTAAAAACTAGCACTTCTAGACAGTTCCCAGAGGATGCTGGTGCTTCTAGCCCAGGGACCATACTTGGGGAGCTGCTGCATTGGAGAAACCTGTTTCTCAAGACCTCTCCTATCTGTGCAGGTGTCCTGCAGCTGCAGACCCTCAGTGCTTTTCCTCCACATGTCCTACCACAAAGATCTGCTGTCTGTGTGCTTTGTACACTCAGAGAGTCTAGACTTGATCTCAGTTTCCTCTTTCTCTCCTGGCATCCGGGAAGGAGACAGATTCCTCTCCCACAAACCCTCCACCGCCTCCCCCAGCTCAATCCTTTCCCCATCCCTCACTTACTTACCAGGATGGCATCACCAAGGGGAGGGTCCCAGGAAGCCTCCTTCTCCACCAACTGCTAGAGGATCCCGAGGTCAGCACTAAACCCCCAGGAAGGGAATGGGGGGTTACTCACCTGTGATTGCTGGCGTGAGCCTGATGTCTATGGGGGGAAGGATTCATATATGCATCCCCCCCAAGACTGGGGCAGGTGAGTGGGGGAGCCAGGGGAACAACAGGGTATTTATAGTCTGGGGACTCTAGGAGACTTCATCCCCATGGCTCCTTGTTAAGGAAGAGGATGCTAATTATTTTGTTTCTCCTCTTTGCCACATGTGACCTCTTCTTTTGGAGATGGGTGTGCTTTGGGATCACGGGGTGAGTAAGAAGAGGAAACAGCCACTAGGGATTCACTCTCACTAGGACATCTCCCTAGGGTCTCCTCCCAGCTCAGGCTGAGCTTCATAGAATCTCCCAGGGAGAGAGGTCTGGGGGGTCCCAGACCCCAGTCAGGCACTCAGATACCTGAATCTGAGAGGTTCTTTCATTCATTGCATTATGGAAGAAACTGTTTGGTTCATTAAGGAAAGCTCCAGAAGAAGAGTATCAATCAATCAATCAACACACATTGAATAAATGAATTTATCAAACACTTTTTTTTTTTTTTGAGATAGAGCCTCACTCTTCCATCCAGGCTGGAGTGCAGTGGAATAACCTCGGCTCACTGCAACCTCCACCTCCTGGGTTCTAGCAATTCTCCCTCCTCATTCTCTCAAGTAGCTGGAATTACAGGTGCCCACCACCATGCCCAGCTAGTCTTTGTATTTTTAGTAGAGACAGGGTTTCACCATGTTGGACAGGCTGGTCTCAAACCCCTGACCTCAAGTGATCTGCCCTCCTTGGCCTCCCAAAGTGCTGGGATTACAGGCGTGAGCCACCACGCCCGGCCTATCAAACGCTTCTTGATCACCTGCTGTAGGTCCGGTGTTCTGCGTGGCACTGGAGTTGGACATGGCGGCTGATGCCTATAATCCTAGCTACTTGGGAGGCCGAGGTTGGAGGATCCCTTGAGCCCAGAAGTTTGAGACCAGCTTGGGCAACGTGGCAAGACCATATATCTACAAAAAAATTTAAAAAATTAGCCAAGATTGGTGGCACAGGCCCGTGGTCCCAGTTACGCAGGAGGCTGAGGTGGGAGGATCACTTGAGCCCCGGAGGTCGAGGCTGCAGTGAGCTATGATCGCACCACTGCATTCCAGCCTGGACAACAGAGTGAGACCCTGTCTCTAAAAAAAAATCCTTCCTATCAGCCACGGAGAACGTGTGTAGGATACTTGTTGAAATTCTCCTATGGGCTTTAGTAAATATTATAATTACTTTCCCTAACAATATTGGCTGTTGGACTGTTGGTTCTTGGATTGTAACTCTGTGGGGAGGTCAGCTTCAAAGCAAGAAGAAGGCAGATCAGCTTCACGTTGGACATGTGGAGATATGAGTAGATGCCAACCCTACTGTCATTATTTTTTAAAAATTAGAACTATTCGCCAGGAGCGGTGGCTCATGCCTGTAATCCCAGCACTTTGGGAGGCCGAAGCAGGTGGATCACGAGGTCAGCAGATCGAGACCATCCTGGCTAATAGGGTGAAACCCCGTCTCTACTAAAAATACAAAAAAAAAAAAAAAATTAGCTGGACATGGTGGCGGATGCCTGTAGTCCCAGCTACTCGGGAGTCTGAGGCAGGACAATGGCGTGAACCTGGGAGGCGGAGCTTGCAGTGAGCCAAGATCGCGCCACAGCACTCCAGCCTGGGAGACAGAGCAAGACTCCATCTCAAAAAAAAAAAAAAAAAAAAAAAAAAGAATTAAAACTATTTTCAGAGGCTGGACACGGTGGCTCACACCTGTAATCCTAGCACTTTGGAAGGCCGAGGCAGGTGGATCGATTTAGCTCAGCTGTTTGAGACCAGCCTGGCCAACATGGCGAAACCCTGTCTCTACTAAAAATACAAAATTAACTGGGCATGGCTATAGTCCCAGCTACTCAGGAGGCTGAGGTGAGAGGATCCCTTGAGCCCGGAGGTGAAGTTTGCAGCAAGCCGATCACGCAACTGCACTCCAGCCTAGGTGGCAGAGTGAGACCTTGTCTTAAAAAAAAAAAAAAAAAAAAAAAATCAATTTGAGCCCAAAGATTGGGGAAAAACCCAGCTAAAAAGTCCACAAAGTGGCAGGACATGGTGGCTCATGCCTGCAATCCCAGCACTTTGGGAGGCTGAGGCAGGCGGATCACTTGAGGTCAGGAGTTCGAGACCAGCCTGGGCAACATGGTGAAACCCAGTCTCTATTAAAAGTACAAAAATTAGCTGGGCGTGTAATCCTAGCTACACGGGAGGCTGAGGCAGGAGAATAGCTTGAACCCGGGAGACGAAGATTGCAGTGAGCCGAGGTCGTCCCACTGCACTCCAGCCTGGGCAACAGAGCAAAACTACATCTCAAAAAAAAAAAAAAAAAAAATAGTCCCACAGGGTGAACACACTTTTGCCACTGTCCATGGTCCTGAAAAAAAGTATTCCACCCAAAGTCATGTTAGGTAGGACTTTGGTGTCTCCCATCCGAACTCTCCTGGGAATTCCAAAACCAGTTATAGAAAGAAGAGTGAAGAGATAAAGAGGAATAAAAGATACATTCAGGAAGAAAAAAGCCTTTCGTTTTGATAGACTCTATAGAAAATGTTATCAAAAATAACATTTACCCCCCTGGGAAATTAGTATGAGGCGGGACCAATTCTACACTCCCAGAGTCCACCTTTCTAGTCGTGTTGGTTTGGAGTCCAGTGGCTGACTGTGTTGGGAAAATCTTAGAGTCTTTATGTGGTAACAAGTCTGGTACCAGGAAACCATCAATGAACACTGGGAGGGAGGAGGAAGGGGGTGGTCTGCTTCATTCTATCCTCTCTAGAAGTGAAGTCCAGATTTCTTCTCTCAGCATCTTGGGCTTCAGCCACTCTCCACCCATTTTTCCAAGCACAAATGATTTTTTTTTTTTTTAAATCCAACATCTAAAAGTTTTTTATATAGTCCCTGATTTTCTTCCTTGATTAGAATCTAGAAGAGATGGGGATTCCTGAATTCTTGTAGGGTCAAGGGCTCCTGATGTGTCAGTGGTCAAGTAGAATGGACAGTCTTTTAAATGTTTATTTATTTTATTTATTTATTATTTTACTTTAAGTTCTGGGATACATCTGTTGAACGTGCAGGTTTGTTACATAAGTATACACGTGCCATGGTGGTTTGCTGCACCTATCAACCCATCATCTAGGTTTTAAGCCCTGCATGCATTAGGTATTTGTCTTAATGCTCTCCCTCCCCTTTGGCCCCCCCCACCACCTGACAGGCCCCGGTGTGTGATGTTCCCTTCCCTGTGTCCGCGTGTTCTCATTGTTCAACTCCCACTTATGAGTGAGAACCTGCGGTGTTTGGTTTTCTGTTCTTGTGTTAGTTTGCTGAGAATGATGGCTTCCAGCTTCATCCATGTCCCCAAAAAGGACATGAACTCATTCTTTTTTATGACTGGATAGTATTCCATGGTGTCTATGTGCCACATTTTCTTTATTCAGCCTATCATTGATGGGCATTTGGATTGGTTCTAAGTCTTTGCTATTGTGAACAGTGCTGTAAAAAACATACGTGTGCAAGTGTCTTTAGAGTAGAATGATTTATAACTCCATTTATTTATTTTTTGATAGAGTTTTTTTTACAAAATATCATTATGTTTTTATGTTCCGGGGTACATGTGCAGGATATGCAGGTTTGTTACATAGGTAAATGTGTGCCATGGTGGTTTGCTTCACCCATCAACCCATCACCTAGGTATTGAGCCCAGCATACATTAGCTCTTTTCCTTAATGCTCTCCCCACCCTGACCTCCCCCAACAGGCCCCAGTAAGTGTTCTTCCCCTCCCTGTATCCATGTGTTCTCATTGTTCAGCCCCCACTTATAAGTGAGAACATGTGGTGTTTGGTTTATTTATTTTTGAGACAGGGTCTTGCTCTGTCACCCAGGCTGTGAGTCCCATCATAGCTCACTACTGCCTTGAACTCCTGAACTCAAGTGATCCTCCCACCTCAGCCTCCCAAGTAGCTAGGACTACAGGTGTCTACCACCATGACAGGCTAATTGAAATATATATATATATATTTTTGGTAGAAATGAGGTCTTACTATGTTGTCCAGGCTGGTCTCGACCTCTTGGACTCAAGCAATCCTCCTGTTTCACCCTCCCACATTGCTGGGATTACAGGCATGAGCCACTGTGCCCAGGGGAACTGATGGTCTTGATCTGGGTCCAAACAGGCTCTAATTATAAAGCACTTGGGCGCAGATGGTTTTATTTGGTCCCAGAAGTGGGGAAAGTGAAGCAGGAAATAAAGTATGTTAATAAACACATTGTATTCCCTTTGCAGGAAACAGGGCGCCGTCCTGCTGGGGGTACTCTCTGGGGTATCACATAGACAGCACCTTCAGAATTATTCCATTGAGGGAAGAGGTATGTGGGTATTTACCATTGACTCCTTTATTTGTTGAGGGTGGTACGTGGGGGTGTTAAATTCCCTGCTGTGCCCACTGCTTTGCACTGCAGACTGGCTGAGCTCACTCCCACGGTGCTGGAGAAGATGTCCAGGCAGCAAACACAGAGGCAGCAGGGCTTCCACCAAAACGTGTGAAATTGCCCACTGCTACAGTAAGGTGAAATCAGAGGTGAGCGAAGGCGCTATGGGTTGAGGCATTTTCAGTATCTGCTTGGGGACCCGCTCTTAGGTGAGGAAAAGAGTGAGGTTTGTTTATTTATTTATTTATGTTTTGATCTGTCTCCCAGGCTGGAGTGCAGTGGGGTGATCTCCGCTCACTGCAACCTCCGCTTCTCAGGTTCAAGCAAGCCTCCTGTCTCAACCTCTTGAATAGCTGGGATTACAGGTGCGCACGACCACGCCCGACTAATTTTTGTATTTTTAGTAGGGACGGGGTTTCACCATGTTGGCCAGGCTGGTCTTGAACTCCTGACCTCAACTTCAACTGATCCACCCACCTCAGCCTCCCAAAGTACTAGGATTACAGGTGTGAGCCACCGCGCCCAGCCTCGTTGTGGTTTTGATTTGCATTTCCCTGATGTTTAGCGAAGTGCATTTTTTCATATATCTCTTGGCCTTTTGCATGTCATTGGATAAATTTCTATTCAAGTTTTTAATCGATTTTGCAATCGAGTTGTCTCTTGGCTATGGAGTTGTGGGAGTTTATTTTATATTTTGATTATTCTTTATCATTTATATGGTTTGCAAAGGATGGGTGTTTCCTCCTCTCTCTTCCCATCCTCATTTCAATTAGGCTTCTTTTAGGAACATCCTTTCCATTTCAAGGCTCTCTTACTGGATACTGTATTATTTTCTTAGGTCTTCTGTAATAAAATAACATGAACTAGGGCAGGGGTCCCAATCCCCAGGCCATGGACTGGTACTAGTCTGTGGCCTGTTAGGGCCTGGGCCACACAGCAGGAGGTGAGCAGTGGGGCAGACCAGCAAAGCTTCATATGTATGTGTGTATGTATTATGTATGTATGTATGTATGTATGTATGTATGTATTTTTGAGATGGAGTCTCACTCTGTCACCCAGGCTGGAGTGTGATGGTGCGATCTCGGCTCACCGCAACCTCTGCCTCCTGGGTTTAAGTGATTCTCCTGCTTCAGCTTCCCGAGTAGCTGGGACTACAGGTGCCCGCCACCATGACCAGCTAATTTTTGTATTTTTAGTAGAGACAGGGTTTCATCACGTTAGTCAGACTGGTCTCGAACTCCTGACCTCAGACGATCTGCCTGCCTCGGCCTCCCAGAGTGCTGGGATTGCAGGCGTGAGCCCCCATGCCCGGCCTGTATTGCCCATTTCAAGATACTTAGAAAATGGAGGATCTTGAATGCAACTACTTAGAAAATGGAGATACTTAGATACCGAGGATCTTGAATGCAACCACGTTGAAACAGCATCTGAGGACGACATGCTCACCAATTCCCGATTTGATCACTGCAAATGCACGCATACCGAGATCATAAAATTAAGCAAACACGTACAAATTGGCTGATTATAAACAGAATTAAAAAATGCATTTAGTGTATCCTAAGCATTCACTCACCACTCTCTCAATTAGTCACCTCAGGCAAAATCCCAGTGCTGCAAGCCCGGTGTTCTTTTATAGATATATATATAATTTTTTTTTCTCTATAAGTACCTTATTTTTACTGTACCTTTTTTTTTTTTTTTTTTTTTTTTTTTGAGATGGAGTCTCACTCCATCACCCAGGCTGGAGTGCAGTGGCATGATCTTGGCTCACTGCAACCTCCGCCTCCCAGGTTCAGGTGATTCTCCTGCCTCAGCCTCCCAAGTAGTTGGGACTATAGGTGTGCACCACCATGCCCAGCTAATTTTTGTATTTTTAGTAGAAATGGGTTTCACTCATATTACTGCTGGTCTTGGAACTCTGGCTCAAGGATCCACCTCGGCCTTGACCTCCCAAAGTGTTGAGATTACAGGCGTGAGCCACCACGCTCGGGCTAGTGTACCTTTTCTATGTTTAGACACACAAATGCTTATTGTTATGTTACAGTTTCCAACAGTATTCAGCACAGTAGCATGCTGTACACGTTCATAGTCTAGGAGCAATAGACTAGACCGTATAGCCCTGGTGTGTAGTAGGCTATACCATTTAGGTTTTTTTTTTTTTTTTTTTTTGAGATGGAGTCTCGCTCAGTCGCCCGGGCTGGAGTGCAGTGGCCGGATCTCAGCTCACTGCAAGCTCCGCCTCCCGGGTTCCTGCCATTCTCCTGCCTCAGCCTCCCGAGTAGCTGGGACTACAGACGCCCGCCACCTCGCCCGGCTAGTTTTTTGTATTTTTTAGTAGAGACGGGGTTTCACCGTGTTAGCCAGGATGGTCTCGATCTCCTGACCTCGTGATCCGCCCGTCTCGGCCTCTCAAAGGGCTGGGATTACAGGCTTGAGCCACCGCGCCCGGCCACCATTTAGGTTTATGTAAGCTCACTCTAGGTTACTGGCACAATGATGAAATTGCCTAATGATGCCTTTCTCAGAAAGAATCCCTGTCATTAAGTGACACAAGACTGTGTATGTTTCTCTAAAACCTACTTATTGATCCATTTTTTTAAAACTTGGCAGCACGCACATCATGGAATTCCTCTAGGTGAATAGATAGATATCTAACTCATTATTTTTAATAGCTACCTAATGGCTCATGATAGGAGCATACTCTGATTATTCAACCCTTCCACCTTTGAGGGCACACAGGTTATTTACAGTTTGTTTTTTGTTGCTACTACAAATAATCCATTGATAAATATCGTTCTATAGGGTGGATTCCCAGTGTGGAATTTCAACTAGGTATTGTTCTAGTAATTCCCAAAAATGCAATCGTAAATCACATTCCCACGAACAACACACAGGTGTGCCTTTTTCAACACACAGTTGCAAACACTGGGTTATTATTGCATTGCCTTATTATTTTTTGAATGATCGCCAGTCCGATGAGTGAAAAGTAGCAAGTCCTCATTACTCTCATTTTCATTTCCCTGACTGATAGTGAAGTTGGACCTCTTTTTCTTTCTTTTCTTTTTTTTTTTTTTTAAACTTCACTAGCAGGAAGGATCTCTTTTCATTATTTTTATTTATTTTTTATTTTTTTTGAGACGGAGTCTGGCTCTGTCACCCGGGCTGGAGTGCAGTGGCCGGATCTCAGCTCACTGCAAGCTCCGCCTCCCGGGTTTACGCCATTCTCCTGCCTCAGCCTCCCGAGTAGCTGGGACTACAGGCGCCCGCCGCCTCGCCCGGCTAGTTTTTTGTATTTTTTTAGTAGAGACGGGGTTTCACCGTGTTCGCCAGGATGGTCTCGATCTCCTGACCTCGTGATCCGCCCGTCTCGGCCTCCCAAAGTGCTGGGATTACAGGCTTGAGCCACCGCGCCCGGCCCATTATTTTTATTTTTATTTTAATTTTATTTTATTTTATTTTAAGACGGAGTCTCACTCTGTCACCCAGGCTGGAGTGCAGTGGTGCGATTTTGGCTCACTGCAACCTCCGCCTCCCAGGTTCAAGTGATTTTCCTGCCTCAGCCTCCTGAGTAGCTGGGATTATAGGGTGTATGCCACTAGGCCCGACTAATTTTTGTATTTTCAGTAGAGATGGGGTTTCACCGTGTTGGCCAGGCTGGTCTCGAACATCTGACCTCAAGTGATCCATCCCCCTCAGCCTCCCAAAGTGCTGGGATTACAGGCGTGAGCCACCAGGTCTGGCCTGTTTATTTTATTTTATTTTATTTTATTTTATTTTATTTTATTTATTTATTTATTTTTTGAGACGGAGTCTTGCTCTGTCGCCCAGGCTGGAGTGCAGTGGCTGGATCTCAGCTCACTGCAAGCTCCGCCTCCCGGATTCACGCCATTCTCCTGCCTCAGCCTCCCGAGTAGCTGGGACTACAGGCGCCCGCCACCTCGCCCAGCTAGTTTTTTTGTATTTTTTAGTAGAGACGGGGTTTCATTGTGTTAGCCAGGATGGTCTCGATCTCCTGACCTCGTGATCCACCCGTCTCGGCCTCCCAAAGTGCTGGGATTACAGGCTTGAGCCACCACGCCCGGCCTATTTTATTTTTTTAAAGAGCTTCTCTCCCGTGGCTGCCCATTTCAAAGATTGTTTGCATATTTGGACACATTTAGGTTATTTGTGTCTTATTTGCAGGAGATCTTTATGTGAATTGACCTTTTAGTTGTAATGACTGTTATCTGGTCCAAGACCTGTAAAAAATATCATTAACCCTGACACATCTGCATGCTTGAACTGGTCTCTAGACCCCAGCACTTCAACCCTTGCTGCCTACCGGAATCACCTGGGCAACTAGGGTTGATATTGTTGAAGCCTGGTGGCAGGGCGCAACTCCCCAAGATTTAGCTTTCAATGGTTTGGGACACAGAAATCAAGATATTTTTGCTGTAGTAAGATTCACATAACATAAAAGTCATCATTTAAACCATTTTAAAGTGTACAACTCAGTGGCATTTAGTACATTCACAAGGTTGTACAACCCCACCTCTATCTGGTTCTAGAACACTTTCATCCCCTTAAAAGGAGACCCCATGCCCGTGAGCAGTCACTCCCCATTCCCACTCCCTAGTCCGTGGCTACCTCTAATCTACTTTCCATGTCTGTGGATTTATCTATTCTGGACACTTTATGTAAATGGAATTATGCACTATGAGGCCCTCTTTGTCTGGCTTCTTTCACTCAGCATCGTGCTTTCTTTTCTCTTTCTTTTCTTTTTCTTTTTTGAGACAGGGTCTTTCTCTGTTGCCCAGGCTAGAGTGCAATGGTGTGATCACAGCTCACTGCAGCCTCCACTTCCAGGCATCAAGTAATCCTCCCTCCTCAGCCTCCGGAGTAGCTGGGACTAAGATTCACACCATCATGCTAGGCTAATTTTTGCATGTTTTGTAGCGACGGGGTTTCGTCATGTTGCCCAGGCTGGTCTTGAACTCCTGAGCTCAAGTGATCCTGCTGCCTCAGCCTCCCAAAGTGCTGGGATTACTGGCATGAGTCACTGAGCTGGGCCTGTTTTCAATGTTTATCCACATTGTAGCATGAATCGGTACTGCATTCTAATTTTTTTTTTTTTTTTTGAGACAGAGTTCTGCTCTGTTGCCCAGGGTGGAGAGCAGTGGTGCGATCTCGGATCACTACAACCTCCACCTCCCAGGTTCAAGTGAGTCTCTTGCCTCAGCCTCCCGAATAGCTGGGATTACAGGCACACACCACCATGCTCGGCTAATTTTTTTGTATTTTTTAGTAGAGAAAGGGTTTCGTCATGTTGACCAGGCTGGTCTTGAACTCCTGACCTCAGGTGATCTGCCTGCCTCAACCTCCCAAAGTGCTGGGACTACAGAGCCACCACACCTGGCTGGTACTGCATTCTTTTTATGGATGCATAATATTCCAGTGTATGCACATACCATATTTTCTTTATCCATTCATCTGTTGGTGAACATTTGAACAGTTTCCACCTTTTGGCTGTCTTGAATGATGCTGCGATGAATGTTTGAGTACAAGTTTTTCTTTGAACACTTGGTTTTGATTCTTTTGGGTATATTCCTCGGAGCAAAGTAGCTGGATCATATGCTAATTTTATGCTTAGCTCATTGGGGAACTGCCAAGCTGTTTTTCATAGCAGCCACACTATTTTACAATTCCATGACATCAGGAGGTTTGTTTTGTTTTGTTTTGTTTTGTTTTTGAATTGGGGTTTTACTCTGTCGCCTAGACTGCTGGAGTGCGGCAGTGCAATCATATCTCACTGCAGCCTTGAACTCCTGGGCTCAAGTGATCCTCCTGCCTCAGCCTCCCAAGTAGCTGGGACTGCAGGTGTGAGCCATCACACTTAGCTAATGTTTAAATTTTTTGTAGAGATGGGATCCGCTGATGTTGCCAGGCTGGTCCTTTCTTCCTCCCTTCCCCTCCCCTCCCCTACCCTTCCCTCCCCTCCCCTCCCCTCCCCTCCCCTCCCTTCCCCTCCCCTCCTTTCCCTTCCCTTTTCTTCGCTTCCCTTCCGTTCCCCTTCCTTCCCTTCTCCCTCTTTCCTTCCTTCCTCCCTCCCTCCCTCCCTCCCTTCCTTCCTTCCTTCCTTCCCTCTTTTTTTTTTTTTTTTTACGGAGTCTCGCTCTGTCGCCCAGGCTGGAGTGCTGTGGCTGGATCTCAGCTCACTGCAAGCTCCGCCTCCCGGGTTCACGCCATTCTCCTGCCTCAGCCTCCGAGTAGCTGGGATTACAGGCACCCGCCACCTCGCCCGGCTAGTTTTTTGTATTTTTTAGTAGAGACGGGGTTTCACCGGGTTAGCCAGGATGGTCTCGATCTCCTGACCTTGTGATCCACCCGTCTCGGCCTCCCAAAGTGCTGGGATTACAGGCTTGAGCCACCGCGCCCGGCCCCTTCCTTCCCTCTTGACAGGGTCCCACTCTGTCCCCCAGGCTGGAGCACAGTGGCCTGATTATATTTCACTGCATCCTGAAACTCCTGGGCTCAAGGGATTCTCTCACCTCAGCCTCCTGAGTACCTGGGACTACAGGTGCGCACCACGATGTTTGGCTTACATTTATTTATTAAGCCAGAGGTTACTCAGGTACTTTTGAAGATTTGCCAAGTCCTGTTCGTTGAACAGATATCGTGGGTCAGGGAAATCTTATTAAGATTTCATAGGAAGTCCTTTGTCCTAAGGAGATACGGCAGCTCTGGATTTACTTAGCATCAATCAATAATCCTACCAAGAAATAAACTTATTTCCCAGTCCCAGGGTGAGTCTTGGGGATGCTCTGATTTATTTTCTCCTCATTTTTGGTTCTAGTGGAATTTTCTGGTTTGGAATTTGATCCCATCTTGACAGCCTCTTCTCTAACTCAGAGCAAGAAGGACTCAGTTTTGAAACTCAGAATAGTGAGTTCAAGGGGTTCAAGTTCATCCCACGTTTTGCCAAGGACCTTATCATCCAATTATCATTCACTGGTGAATATCCTGGTCACCCTTGTCTTTGAACTTGGACTTCCACCAGTAGTCATTTGGCAACATCAAGGAAAATTCCTGCTGCTGGCGGTGCCCTCGTGGCACCAACTGAGGCCATCCCAATTAGTTAGATGCCTCTTGCTTGAGGACACAGGCGCATTGTCATTTAGTTCTGCAGAGGCTCCAATCTTTCATCACTGTCACCTAATTTAAAAATCACTGCCAGTGGGATTTTACAGAGGATAAAAAGGTGCTCAGTGTACTATGTGTGGGGCTTCTTTTTTTTCCTTCAACTTTTATTTTAAATTCTGGGGTACATGTGCAGATGTGTAGGTTTATCACACAGGTAAGCATGTGCCGTGGTGGTTTGCTGTGCAGATCATCCCATCACCTACGTATTAAGCCCAGCATCCATTAGCTATCCTTCCTGATGCTCTCCCTCCCGCAACCCCCCGACAGGCTCCAGTGTGTGTTGCTCCCCTGCCAATTTGTTCGTGCGTTCTCATCATTCAGCTCCCACGTATAAGTGAGAACCTGCAGTGTTTGGTTTCCTGTTCCTGCATTAGTTTGCTGAGGATAACGGCTTCCAGCTCCATCCGTGTCCTGCAAAGGACATGATCTTGTTCTTTTTTATGGCTACATAGTATTCCATGGTGTATATGTACCACAGTTTCTTTATCTAGTCTATCACTGACAGGCATTTAGGTTGATTCCATGTCTTTGCTATTGTGAATAGTGCTGCAATGAACACGATGCATGCATGTAGCTATAATAGAATGATTTATATTCCTCTGGATATATACCCAGTAATGGAATTGCTGGGGCAAGTGGGATCTCTGCTGCTAGGTCTTTGAGGACTCTCCACATTGTCTTCCACAATGGTTGGACTAATTTACACTCCTGGTGTGGGGTTTCTTTCTGGGGCTCAACAGAGAGAAGCTAAACAGTTATGAGTGTCTCCTGTTTACATGGCATGAGTCTGCATCGGGAAACTGCTACTGTGGTTCAGTGATCTATAGTCCTGGATTAAGACATTAGTCTTTTTTGGGAACATTGATCAAGGATGAAAGAAAAATGGGCTGCTTCAGCAACAATGAATCCCTTTGTGGGATTTTACAACCAGAACCTTATTTGGATGCACTTGGAGAAGCTCGTTCCAGTGTTACTCAATTTTCAAGTAGTAACAATTTGATCTCAGGGCCACCGATTTATTTACCTTCTTTATTTTTTAAAAATCTATTTATTTATATATTTTTTTGTGATGGAATCTTGCTCTGTTGCCCAGCCTGGAGTATAGTGGTGTGGTCTTGGCTCACTGCAACTTCTGCCTCCTGGGTTTAAGTGATTCTCCTGTCTCAGCCTCCCGAGTAGTTGAGATTACAGGCACCTGCCACCACACCTTGCTAATTTTTGTATTTTTAGTTGAGACAGGGTTTCACCATTTGGCCAGGCTGTTCTTGAACTCCTGATCTTGTGATCTGCTGGCCTTGGCCTCCCAAAGTACTGGGATTACAGGCCTGAGCCACCGCACTGGGCCTACCTTCTTTATTTATTTTTATTCTCACTGGATTATGATCAGGAAGTATTTATGGCCTATAAAGATGAGGAACCCCAGGGAGAAACCATAAATTTCCAATGGGATATACTCAAAATCTAAAAATATTAACTAAAAACGATTTAACTTAGAAATGATGAGTAGAAGAAAACAGTAAATTTTTTTTTTTCTGAGACAGGATTTCACTTTGTACTCCAGGCTGAAGTGTGGTGGTATAATCACAGCTCACTGCAGCCTCGACTCCCAGGCTTAAGAGACCCTCCTGCCTCAGCCTCCCGAGTAGATGGTACCACAGGTGCACACCACCACCCGGCTAAATTTTTGCATTTTTTTTTTTTGCAGAGATGGGGTCTCACTATGTTGCCCAGGCTGGTTTCAAATTCCTGGCCTCAAGCAATCCACCTGCCTCGGCCTCCCAAAGTTCTCGGATTACAGCTGTGAGCCACTGCACTCAGCTGAAAGCAATACAATTCTACACAGAATACTCTCATCATACTTTATTATTATTTAGACATAGGGTTTCTCTCTGTCACCCAGACTGGGATCACAGTGGTGCCATAATGGCTCACTGCAGCCTCGACCTCCTGGGCTCAAGGAATCCTCTTGCCTCAGCACCCCCTGAATAGCTGGGACCATAGGCACAAGCCACCATATGGTGCTAATTCTTAATTTTTTTTTTTGTAGAAATGGGGTTTCAGAATGTTGCCCAGGCTGGTCTCAAACCCCTGGCCTCAAACCATCCTCCAGCCTCGGCCTCCCAAAGCACCAGGATTACAGGCATGTGCTACGGTGCCTGGCCCTGCCTGGGTAAATCTTATGTGATCTGCCTGAGTCTCAGTCTTATCAATAAAATGAAGTGACAATACTTACACTACAGAGTCAGAGGAATTAGAGATAACATGCGTAAAATGCCCGGTGCATAGAATGTACTCAATAAATAGAATTCGTTACTACTATTTATTCCCACTCAAGAAAAGCTCTCTTACATGTTCATTCACAGATTAGCATGATAATCTGAAGGAAACACACAATTTGGATTTAGTCCTTGGTTCAAATTTCAGCTCTGCCACTTCCCAGCCATGAAATATTAAGCAAGCAGGTCCACTCCCCTGCAATTAGTTTCATTGCATATTTCTTTATTTCTTTATTAAGACAGAGTCTCACTGTGTCGCCCAGGCTGGAGTGCAGTGGTGCGATCTCGGCTCACGGCAACCTCCACCTCCCGGCTTCAAGCGACTCTCCTGCCACAGCCCCTTGAGTAGTTGGGATTACAGGCGTGTGCCGCCTTGCCCAGCTGATTTTTGTATTTTTAGTAGAGACGGAGTTTCACCATGTTGTCCATGCTAGTCTTGAACTCCTGACCTCAGGTGATCCACCGGCCTCGGCCTCTCAAAGTGCTGGGATTACAGGCATGAGCTACCGCACCCGGCCTCATTGTATTTAAAACAGGGTTGGTCATGCCTACTTTATGGGGTTGTGCTGAAAATAATTAACATATGGAATGTGCTTAGGTCAGTGCCTGGCACAACATATTTAAGATGTAGTAACATTATTATTATCCTGGAAGTGGAACTCTCTGAATCTCCATCTGTGATTGAGTTTAGACTTAAATATCAGTGATATTACTGAAGTTCTGACTTATTCATATTACTTCCCCATGCAAAGTCTAGACCAGGGACCCCCAGGCTTTTTGGTACCAGGGACTGGTTTCAGGTTTTCCATGGACCAAGAGTTGAGGGTTATGGTTTCAGGATGAGTCAAGCACATAACATTTGTTGTGCATTCTGTCTCTATTATTATTACATTGTATATATAATGAAATAATGGTACAACTCACCATCATGTAGAAGCAGTAGCAGCCCTGAGCTTGTTTTCCTGGAACTAGATGGTCCCATCTGGGGATGATGGGAGACAGTGACAGATCATAAGGCATTAGATTTTCATAAGGAGCATGCAACCTAGATCCCTCACATGCACAGTTCACAATAGGGTTCATATTCCTATGAGAATCTGATGCTCCTGTGGATCTGACAGAAGGCAGAGCTCAGGAGGTAATGTGAGCGATGTGGAGTGGCTGTAAATACAGATGAAGCTTTGCTCATTCATCTGCTGCTCACCTCCTGCTGTGCAACCTGATTCCTCACGGGCCACAGACTAGTACTGGTCTTTGGCCCACGGGTTGGGGACCCCTGCCTTAAAAACACCCAGGTTTTGATTGTTTACATCTTTATTTTATTTTATTATTTTATTTTATTTTTTGAGATGGAGTCTCACTTTGTCACCCAGGCTGCAGTGCAGTGGCGTGACCTCAGCTCACTGCAACCTCCACCTCCCAGGTTCAAGGGATTCTTCTGCCTCAGCCTCCTAAATAGCTGGGATTACAGGCACTATGCCTGCCTAATTTTTTTGTATTTTTAGTAGAGACGGGGTTTCACCATGTTGGTCAGGCTGATCTGGAACTCTTCACCTCAGGTGATCTGCCCGCCTTGGCCTCCCAAAGTGCTGGGATTACAGGTGTGAGCCACCATGTCCAGATGTTTACATCTTTATTCTAAAACCTCAGAGTTTCTCTCCTAAACACTTTCAGATCAGACTATGTTTTGTAGTAAAAATAATCTGTGGAGTAAATTTCTATTGACATAAAATTCCATCCAGGAGTAAATATAATAATCAGCTCTTTTTTCCTAAATAAGGCTTGATAAGTTATTATTATCATGATACTAAAGTACTGTGAGTACATTTTGTATCATCAGAAAAGGGATAGTGGCCAGGAGCAATGGCTCATGCCTGTAATCCCAGAGTTTTGGGAGGCTGAGGCAAGAGGATTGCTTGAAGCCAGGAGTTGGAGACCAGCTTGGGCAATAAGCAAGAATTTGTCTCCACTAATATTTTTTTTTTCTCTTGCGACAGAGTCTCACTCTGTCATCCAGGTTGGAGTGCAGTGGTGCGCAATCTTGGCTCACTGCAACTCCACCTCCCAGGTTCAAATGATTCTCGTGCCTCAGCCTCCCGAGTAGCTGCGATTACAAGCGTGCACCACCATGCCCGGCTGATTTTTGATTTTTAGTAGAGACGGGGTTTCATCAGTTCACCAGACTGGCCTTGAACTCCTGACCTCAAGCGGTCTTCCCACCTCAACCTCCCAAAGTGCTAGGATTACAGGAGTGAGCCACCATACCTGGCCTCTACTATTTTTTTTTTTTTTTTTTTTTTTTTGAGACGGAGTCTCACTCTGTCATCAGGCTGGAGTGCAGTGGCGCGATCTCGGCTCACTGCAGGTTCTGCCTCCCGGGTTCATGCCATTCTCCTGCCTCAGCTGCCCAAGTAGCTGGGACTACAGGTGCCTGCCACCACGCCTGGCTAATTTTTTTGTATTTTTAGTAAAGATGGGGTTTCACCGTGTTAGCCACGATGGTCCCGATCTTCTGACCTTGTGATCCACCTGCCTCAGCCTCCCAAATGCTGTGATTACAGGTGTGAGCCACCGTGCCCGGCTTTTTTTTTTTTCAGTTAGCTGGGATTGGTGGCACATGCCTATAGTCCCAGCTACTTGGGAGTCTGAGATAGGAGGATCACTTGAGCTCAGGGGGTCAAGGCTGCAGTGAGCTATGATCGAGCCGCAGCACTCCAGCCTGGATGACAGAGTGAGACCTTATCTCAAAAAAGTAATAAAAATAAGAAAAGAAAGTACTCAGGCCGTGGTTCCCCACCCAGGCTTCCCATAGCATCATCTAGAGGAGTTTTCAAATATATTATTGCCTGGAATAACTTATTTTAGACTTCTTGAATGAGAATTTCTGGGCTCAGGAGTGTAACTGTGGTGTATACCCAGGATCAAAAACCACAGCGCTTGAACTACCAAATGATCCAGCGATTCCACCACTGAGTATCTCCCCAAAGGAAAAGAAATCATTATTTCAAAAAGACACCTACACTTGTCTGTGTATTGTAGCACTATTCACAACAGCAAAGATGTGGAATTAACCTGTGTCCATCAATGGATGACTGGTTAAAGAAAATGTGGTGTATATACACAAGGGAATACCATTCAACCATAAAAAAGAATGAAATTGGCAGGGCACGGTGGCTCATGCCTGTAATCCCAGCACTGTGGGAGGCCGAGGTGGGTGGATCACGAGGTCAGAAGATGGAGACCATCCTGGCTAACACGGTGAAACCCCGTCTCTACTAAAAATACAAAAACTTACCCAGGCGTGGTGGTGGGCACCTGTAGTCCCAGCTACTCGAGAGGCTGAGGCAGGAGAATGGTGTGAACCCAGGAGGTGGAGCTTGTGGTGAGCCAAGATCGTGCCACTGCACTCCAGCCTGGGCGACAGAGCGAGGCTCCATCTCAAAAAAAAAAAAAAAAAAAAGAATGAAATTATGTCTTTTGCAGAAACATGAAACATGGATGGAACTGGAGGCTGTTATTTTAAGTGAAACAAGTCGGACACAGAAAGGCAAAAACTGCATGTTCTCACTCATAACTGGGAGCTGAACAATGTATATGGAAGCAGAGCTTGGAATGATGGACAATGGCATCTCAGAGGGGTGGGAGGGGGTGGATGACGGGAGGTTGCTTGGCAGGTCCAATGTGCATTGCTTTAGTGAGGGACTCACTGCAAGTCTGATTTCTCCACAGTGCAATATATCAATGTAGCTAAATTGCACTTGTACCCAATGAATATACACACTTTTTTTTTTTTTTTTTTTTTTTTTTGTTGAATCTCACTGTGTCACCCAGGCTGGAGTGCAGTGGTGCCATCTCAGCTCACTGCAACCTCTGGCGCCCAGGTTTAAGCAATTCTCCTGTCTCAGCCTCCGTAAGTAGCTGGGATTGCAGGTGCGCACCACCACGTCTGGCTAATTTTTTTTGTTTTGTATTTTTAAGTAGAGACGGGGTTTCACCATGTTGGCCAGGTTGATCTCAAACTCCTGACCTCAAGTGATCCGCTCACCTCGGCCTCCCAAAGTGCTGGGATTACAGGCGTGAGACGCCACGCCCGGCCACAGATTTTTGTAACTTAAGAAATACAGTGCTGGCCGGGCGCGGTGGCTCAAGCCTGTAATCCCAGCACTTTGGGAGGCCGAGACGGGCGGATCACGAGGTCAGGAGTTCGAGACCATCCTGGCTAACATGGTGAAACCCTGTCTCTACTAAAAAATACAAAAAACTAGCTGGGCGTGGTGGTGGGCGCCTGTAGTCCCAGCTACTCGGGAGGCTGAGGCAGGAGAATGGCGTAAAAACCCGGGAGGCGGAGCTTGCAATGAGCTGAGATCCGGCCACTGCACCACTGCACTCCAGCCTGGGCGACACAGCGAGACTCCGTCTCAAAAAAAAAAAAAAAAAAAGAAATACAGTGCTAAGGAGTTCTTTGCCTACCGTGGTCTCAGAATACCTTCTTGACTATCAATATTTGTCAGGAGTCACTGAGGCTCAGCTTCCATACCCTTCCCTTTAGGCTTTATAGAGTATAAGGAAGGTAAGATAAATCACAATGCTTTATCTTTATTTTTTATTTTTATAGATTCAGGGAGTGCAAGTGTAGTTTTGTGATTGGGATATATTGCATGGGTGTGAAGTGTGGGCTTTCAGTGTAACCATCACTGGAATAGTGAACATTGTACCCAGTCGGTAGTTTTTCAACCCTCATCCCTCTCCTTCTACCCCCTTTCCCCTCTGTATGGCCATGTGTATCCATTTTTTTTTTTTTTTTTTAAGACAGCGTACTTCTCTGCCACCAGGCTGGAGTGCAGTGGTGTGACCTCAGCTGATTGCAACCTCCCCCTCCCAGGCTCAAGTGATCCTCCCACCTCAGCGTCTCAAGTAGCTGGGACTATAGGTGCCCGCCACCAGACCCAGCTAATTTTTGTATTTTTTGTAGAGACAGGGTTTTGCCATGTTGCCCAGGCTGGGCTCAAACTCCTGAGCTCAAGAAATCTGCCTGCCTCAGCCTCCCAAAGTGCTGGGATTACAGGTGTGAGCCACCATGCCCGGCCTGTACCCATTCTTTAGCTCCTGCTTATAAGTGAGAACATGCGGTAAAATACGGCGCTTTAGCTCTGTGACGTCATGATGACTGGCAGGCTGAGAGCTGCCCCATGGCGGGCCACCTCCCAGATTTGGAAAGTCAGACTCTTTCCTACAAGCTAGAGCAGGATCTGTCGCACTTCCACACTGGCCTCACCTCCTTCCTCCCTCTCCATCACTTTTGTCCCTGATTCACTGTGGCTCAGAGGTTTGCTGCAGAGTCTATCCCTGTCTTGGGTGTAAAGCTTGATTCATTCTGGTGCCCCTTTTAGGAAACCAGATGTGGGAAGAGCTGTAGGCACAGATAGGACTGGCCTGAGTCATTTTGGGTTTGCAACTTTGAACAGAAACACTCATCTGTTGAAGCTTCCGTCTTTTCCCTGAAGACTGAGATAGCGAGGTGCTATAGAAATAAGATATAAGATAATGATATCTTTTGTGCAAGGCCAGCAGGGTCATTGTGAACATGAAGTTAAAAGGAAGGTGTATGTGAAGAACCTAGCACAACGTGGGATGCATGGTAATACTGGGGCTCAGAAACCGATGCCCCAGAACATGGCACTTTGACTTACTGCACTGAAGAAGCAGCTTCAATATCTCTCCGACCTTACCCTGCTGTTCTGTCTCTCAATCCTCATCTTCCAAAGCACAGAATTAAGTTCTCTGAAGTTCCTTATCTGTCTGAAGTCTGACTCACAAGAAAACACCACTCCTGAGCCCCACCTCTGTCTCTGCTCCTGTCTTCCTCCCTCCCTCCCTCCCTTTGCCTTCTCCCTCTTTCCTCCCTCCTCCCTTGCCTTCCCTTTCCTCCCTCCTTTTCCCCCTCCCCTCCCTCCCCTTCCCCCTTTCCCTCCCCTCCCCTTCCCTCCCCTTCTTCTGTGGCAAGGTCTCATGCTGTTGCCCAGGCTGTAGTGCAGTGAGATTTCAGCTCACCGCAACCTCTACCTCCCAGGTTCAAGTGATTCTCCTGCCTCAGTCTCCCAAGTAGCTGAGATTACAGGTGCCTGCCACCACACCCAGCTAATTTTTATATTTTTGGTAGAGATGGGGTTTCATCATGGTGCCAGGCTGGTCTCGAACTCCTGAGCTCAAGCGATCTGCCTGTCTCAGCCTCCCAAAGTGCTGGCATTACAGGTGTGAGCCACCGTGCCAGGCCAACCTCCGTAACTTAGACATTTCTTTCTGTTTGTTACCGGAAAGGGCTCCCAATTCAGACTCCAAGAGAGGGTTCTTGGATCTCGCGCAGGAAAGAATTTGGCCAATACAAAGTGAAAGCAAGTTTATTAAGAAAGCAGGCCGGGCGCGGTGGCTCACGCCTGTAATCCCAGCACTTTGGGAGGCTGAGGCGGGCAGATCACAAGGTCAGGAGATCGAGACCATCCTGGCTAACACGGTGAAACCCCGTCTCTACTAAAAATACAAAAAATTAACCGGGCGTGGTGGCGGGCGCCTGTAGTCCCAGCTACTCGGGAGGCTGAGGCAGGAGAATGGCGTGAACCCGGGAGGCGGAGCTTGCAGTGAGCCAAGATCGCGCCACTGCACTCCAGCCTGGGCGACAGAGCGAGACTCTGTCTCAAAAAAAAAAAAAAAAAAAAAAAAAAAAAAATTAATGGAACAATCACACAGGGATATGCAGATATGGGATAAAGTTTGCATGTAAAAGACCAACATTTGAGAAACTGTAGTCTAGAAATCCCATTTGGATATATGCACAGTCAACGTGAACAGCCAGGGGTGTGCGTTCTGGGTATGCAAACAATTCTTTAATTCTGTGGTTTGCATGGGCGGGTCATTTATTCAGTCTTCCCACCAATGCTGGTTTCTACAGAATAATCAATGGGAAAATGTTGGGCATGGTCAGGAAATACTCAATATCTGTTCCCTAATCTCTTTCAACCCACTTCTCACCTAGAGTCTGTCCAAAGGAATAGATATGTTGCTAAAAACCTAAACCCACCCAGAATCCTGTAGATATTGAACGGCACAGTACTGTTCTAACCCCCAGCACCAGGTACAAAATCCAAACACTTCTCAAATTAAGTGTAAATCAAAATTTGTGATTTGCCAATTGGATATTACATTGCATTCTAATAGCAACAGATAAGAACTGACAAATTCATTTACATGGATGAGATACTCTAGGTTTGTTTCTCCTACTTGATAATCAATGATGATTATGCCCTGTTGCAATCAATGTTAATGAAAACTACCCCAGTTATTATTTTTGTTTGTTTTAGATAAACTTTATTTCCAATTGACAATAACAATTGTGTACACTTAAGGGGTATAATGTGACACTGTAACATATATTTACATTGTGCCATGATTAAATCATTGAAATCTGTATACTAAAGAGATACCTGAACTCCCATGTTCATTGCAGTGCTAAATAAACTTATTTTAGGAAATAATTCTAAGTTTACAGAAAAGTCCCAAGAACAGTACAGAGAATTCCTACACTTTCCTTCATCTGGTTTCTTCTAATGTTAACATTTTACATAACCGGGATACATTTGTCAAAACTAACATTGGTACGGTACTACTGACCAAACTCCAGGTTTTATTCATATTTCACCCATTTTCCCACAAATGTCCTTTTTCTGTTTCTAGAATCCTATCCAGGATCTGACAATGCATTTAGTCATCTTGTCTTCTTAGTCTCTTTTGGTCTGTGACAGTTTCTCAGCCTTTCCTTGTTTCTCATGACTTTTTGACAGTCTTTTTTTTCCTCTAGATTTTTGGAAGGGATGGGGGGATTCTCGTTAGGTTGCGAGGCTGGTCTCGAACTCCTGGGCTCAAGCAATCCTCCTGCCCTGACCTCCCAAAGTGCTGGGATTACAGGTGTGAGCCATCATGCCTGGCCATTTTTGATAGTCTCGAGGAAGACTGGTCAGGTATCCTTTAGAATGTGAACCAATCTAGGTTTGTCGGATATTTTTCTCATGATTAGATTGGGGTGATGGGTTTTTGGAAAGAAGACTGTGGAGATGGAAGGGCCCTTTTGTCGCATCGTATCAGGAGCTATGTGAAATCCACTTGACCTTGGTGATGTTAACCTTCTTTCCTTGGTAAAGGTAGCTTTTGCCAGTTTTCTTCTTTGTAAAGCACACAAGTTATTTTTCTGAACAGCTTTATTGAGATATAATTCACACACCATACAATTCACCCATGTAAAGTGTATAATTCATTGTTTTGATATTTTACGTCATTAATTAAAAAAATTGTAGTAGATTATATAACATAAAATTTGCCATTTTAACTTTTTTTTTGAGACAGAATCTCACTCTGTCACCCAGGCTGGAGTGCAGTGGCACGATCTTGGCTCACCACAACCTCTGCCTCTCAAGGTTCAAGTGATTCACCTGCCTCAGCCTCCCGAGTAGCTGGAATTACAGGTGTGTGCCACCAGGCCTGGCTAATTTTTGTATTTTTAGTAAAGATGAGGTTTCACCATGTTGTCCAGGCTGGTTTCAAACTCCTGGCCTCAAGTGATCCACCTACGTTGGACTTCCAAAGTGCTGGGATTACAAGTGTAAGCCACTATGCCTGGCCACTTTAACCATTTTTATGTGCAGTTCAGTGGCATGAATTACACTCACAGCATTGTATAGCCATCACTACTATTTCCAAACGTTTTCATCACCCCCCCAAATAAAACTCAAACTCATTAAGCGATCACTCCCTGTTCCTCCTTATCTCCAGCACTTGAAAACTTCTTTTGTTTTTTTGAGTCTCGCTCTGTCGCCCAGGCTGGAGTGCAGTGGTGCGATCTCCACTCACTGCAAGCTCCGCCTCCCGGGTTCACGCCATTCTCCTGCCTCAGCCTCCCGAGTAGCTGGGACTACAGGCGCCCGCTACCGCGCCCGGCTAATTTTTGTATTTTCAGTAGAGCGGGGTTTCACTGTGTTAGCCAGGGTGGTCTCGATCTCCCGACCTCGTGATCCGCCCGTCTCGGCCTCCCAAAGTGCTGGGATTACAGGCGTGAGCCACCGTGCCCGGCCTACTTGAAAACATCTAACGGACTTTCCACCTCTATAAACTTGCCTATTCTGGGTACCTTCTAAAGGGGAATCATACAATATTTGTGCTTCGTGTCTCTGGCTTATTTAACATAATGTTTTCCAGGTTTATCCACGGTGTGGGAGGACTGAAGATATTTTAAGAGAGAGAATTTTTTTTGTATGTTAATTATTCATTTTTTGAGACAGGGTCTCACTCTGCCACCCAGACTGGAGTGCAGTAGTGCCATCTAGGCTCACTGTGACCTCTACCTCCCAGGATCAAAGTGATCCTCCCACCTCAGCCTCTGTAGTAGCTGGGGCTACAGGCATGCACCACCATGCCCTGCTATTTGTTTTTGCATTTTTAGTAGAGATGGGGTTTCACCATGTTGCCCAAGCAGTCTCAAACTCCTGAGCTCAAGCTATCTGCCCGCCTCGGCCTCCCAAAGTGCTGCGGTTAGAGATGTGAGCTGCCACGTCTGACCTGTATGTTAATATTTATTATTTACTGGACTTATGGAATGTAGGCACTGAAAGCTCATATTCTATCATTTATTTGTTCTCTACTTGTAGTTTCTTTTAGATGACATTTTCCAGAAGCTATCATTGAAAAAATGTTGCATAGGGCCGGGTGCAGTGACTCACACCTGTAATCCCAGCACTTTGGGAGGCTGAGGCCAGTGGATCACGAGGTCAGGAGATCGAGACCATCCTGGCCAAGATGGTGAAACCCCGTCTCTACTAAAATACAAAAAATTAGCCAGGCATGGTGGTGGGCGCCTGTAATCCTAGCTACTTGGGAGGCTGAGGCAGGGGAATTGCTTGAACCTGGGAGGTGGAGATTGTAGTGAGCCAAGATCACGCCACTGCACTCCAGCCTGGTGACAGAGCAAGACTCATCTCAAAAAAAAAAAAAAAAAAAAGGCCGGGAGCGGTGGCTCAAGTCTGTAATCCCAGCACTTTGGGAGGCCGAGATGGGCGGATCACGAGGTCAGGAGATTGAGACTATCCTGGCTAACACGGTGAAACCCCATCTCTACTAAAAAATACAAAAAATTAGCCGGGCGAGGTGGTGGGCGCCTGTAGTCCCAGCTACTCGGGAGGCTGAGGCAGGAGAATGGCGTAAACCCGGGAGGCGGAGCTTGCAGTGAGCTGAGATCCGGCCACTGCACTCCAGCCTGGGCGACAGAGCAAGACTCTGTCCCCCCAAAAAAAAAAAAAAAAAAAATTGCATAAATTTAAGAAGTACAAGGCCAGTTTTGTTACATGGATATGTTGCCAAGTGGTGAAGTCTGGGCTTTTAGCATAATTGTCACGCAAATAATGTACATTGTACTCATAAAGTTATTTACTTATTTATTTATTTATTATTATACTTTAAGTTCTAGGGTACATGTGCACAATGTGCAGGTTTGTTACATATGTATACATGTGCCATGTTGCTGCGCTATACTCTTTAACTCATCATTTACATTAAGTATATCTCCTAATGGTATCCCTCCCAAAGTAATTTTTTATCCTCCACCTCCTGGTACTCTCTCACCCTTCTGCCTCTCCAGTGTCTATAATTCTACACTCTATGTCCTTGTCTACACATTATTGGGCTTCCACTTATAAATGAGAACATGTTGATATGGTTTGGCTGTGTCTCCACTCAAATCTCATCTTGAATTGTAGTTCCCATAATCCCCACGTGTCATGGGAGAGACCTGGTGGGGGAAATTGAATCATGGGGTCAGTTACTCTCATGCTATTCTCGTGATAGTGAATAAGTCTCAGGTTATCTGATGGCTTTATAAAGGGCAGTTCCCCTGCACACGCTCTCTTGCCTGCCGCCATGTAAGATGTGCCTTTGCTCCCTTCTTCGTCTTCCACCATGATTGTGAGGCCTCTCAAGCCATGTGGAACTGTGAGTCCATCAAACCTCTTTCTTTATACATTACCCAGTCTTGGGTATGTCTTTATTAGCAGCATGAGAACAGACTAATACACATGTGCTATTTGACTTTCTGAGTTGTTTCACTTAAGACAATGTCTTCCAGTTCCATCCATGTTGCTGCAAAAGACATGATTTCACTCTTTTTTTTAATGGCTGAATCATAGTCCATTCTGTATATATACCATATTTTCATTACCCAATCATCTGCTGATGTCTTTTAACAGAAAGAATTTAACATGGGAATTAATTAAATAGGTAGTGAAGGACCAGAAAAGCAAGAAGGCAAGACTAGTTAACAAGGACCTGGTTAACCCTAGTGTTAACCCAGAAATAATTCCTGTGGAATCAGTTGACAAGCTGAGGCCTGGGAAACACTGGGAAGAGTTGAGGTTATCAGACTCTAGAATCTTAGAGAAGGAAGAAGTCAGTGCCGTGGGCGTATCTGTGCATATATGTGAGACGGGGCTGCTGGCCAGCTGATGCATGTATATTTCAGGGGGTACAATGATGCCAGTTTTGTGTGTGGGGCAAAAATGTTGGAAACTTGAATGATGTGATGCTACCGGCAACTCAAAGAGGAAGAATCCTCTTTTTTTGCCCTCTTCCAATTTCCTCTCTCTCTCTTGTGCCTTGTACTATCAGAAGCTAACAGCAAGCCAACTGGGTGTATGGAGACCGCCTTGAGGTCATAGGTGTGGACTGTGGGTGAGCATACATGGCAATAGGGTGATTGACTTACTGAACTGGCCAGGGTGAAGGTGACCTCATTCTTATAATTGATCATCTGCAAGAGCAACTTCACAAACAGCCGAAATATTTTATTCCCAAATAACCCGACCAATCAGAATGAAGGTGAACCAGTTCATGTTCCAAATTCTCAAAGCTAGAACTCCCTTCCTTTTTCTTGTGTCTCATGCTGAACTGGGGGCTGAACTTTGGAACCTTTGGAAATTGCTTATCCATCCTTATTAGTGAATAAAATTTAAACATGATTAAATAGAAACTGCTCATAGGTAGAGAAAGTGGATTTGTTTTTATCTCATGGATTCTGTACATTTCATAAGAAGCTGGTAGAAACCTCAGTGTCATTCACTCCCATGTGCTGTTTTAACCTGGCTGGCCTCATGTATCAGTCAGCACAGATTAAGTTATGCTGCAGTAACAAATGATCCCCAAAGCTCACTGGCTTATAATAATTGATGTTTAGTCTTGGATCCATCAAGTGGAAGAGCCAGATTTTGAATAAATGATCACATCGCCAAAGACATAATTTTAAAGTGTGATTTGTGGTTTGGAGAAAAAATGTACAAAGAACTCTAAACTTGGGTCTTGTCTGAGGTGATGGACAAGGAGACTTCCCTTCAGAAATGTATTTGAGCTACAGTATAAAGGATAACAAAGTGGTTTGGAGGAGTGATCTAAGTAGAGGTAACTGAGATAGGAAATAGCCTATTTTGGGAAAGAAAGAAATCCAAAGTGACTTCAGAAAGACTGAAGGAGTAGAGATAAGAAGATGTAGGGATCTAGAAGTTAAGACTTTTTTCCTTTTCCAAAGGGCTGTGGGAGGTCACAGAAAGATTTTAAGAAGATGCACAGCAGGTCATATTTGCATTTTCAAAGATTTATTTCACATTTATCATTTATTATTGTTATTATTTTAGAGATAGTTCTGTTGCTCAGGCTGCAGTGCACAATCATAGCTCACTGCAGTCTCAACTTCCTGGGCTCAAGTGATCCTCCCACCTCAACCTCCCAAGTAGCCCAAGTAGCTGGAACTTACAGGCACGCACCATCATACCCGGCTCAGATCTGCATTTTAAAACGACTGTTTCTGCTGCTATGGGAGAGCGTCTTGCAGAACAGATAAACAAAGCCGCACTTGTCTTGGAGCTGATGTGGCAAAAGCTACAGGATCCCCACTTTTATGGGACTCTCCGTGGTCTGAGGAGAGACCCTGAGAATCTGCTTATGTGGCTGTACAAATTCTGCATTGCTGTTTGTCCTTTTCTTAAAGAGGGACTTTTCTGCCCAATTGTACAGGTCCTACAAAGCCTGGATCAGTTCCTGATGCTGAATATGAAACTTCCAGGTGAAACCTACACATCCTTGCTTAATAATTGGGGAAAATCTTTAGTCGGAGGTCTTGAAGAACAAAGCCATTGACGTGGTTTGGGTCTGTCTCTGCTCAATCTCATGTCCGATTATAATCCCCAGTGTTGGAGGTGGGATCTGGAGGGAGGGGGATTGGGTCACATGGGCAGATTTCTCCTTTGGTGCGGTTCTTGTGCTGTGGAGTGTGTTATCGCGAGATCTGGTTCTTTAAAAGTGTGTAGCTCCTCCCCATCTCCTTTTTTCCTGCCCCAGCCACGTAAGGCGTGTCTGCTTTCCGTTTGCCTTCCGCCATGATGGTAAGTTTCCCGAGATCTCCCCAGCCATGCTTCCTGTACAGCCTGTGGAACCCTGAGCCAATTAAACCTTTTTTCTTTTTGAGACTGAGTCTCGCTCTGTCGCCCAGGCTAGAGTGCAGTGGTGCGATCTCAGCTTGCTGCAACCTCTCCCTCCCAGGTTTAAGCGATTCTCCCATCTCAGCCTCCCGAGTAGCTGGGATTACAGGCATGTGCCACCACGCCCGGCTAATTTTTTTGTATTTGTAGTAGAGACAGGGTTTCACCGTGTTGGCCAGGCTGGTTTTGACTCCTGACCTCAAGTGATCCGCCCACCTTGGCCTCGCAAAGTGCTAGGATTACCGGAGTGAGCCACCGCGCCTGGCCTAAACCTTTTTTCTTTAAACATTACCCAGACTCAAGTATTTATAGTAGTGCGAGAACAGACTAATGCAACGGTGGATTTCAATGCTGGCTTATTCCACCTACCATAACATACTTCAGGTTCATCTATGTGGTGGCAAATGGCAGAATCTCCTTTATTTATTTTAAAGCTGAATAACATTCCATTGTGTGTGCGCGCGTGCACGCACACACACACACACATTCTCTCTCTCTCACACGCACACATGCACAGTGTTTTCCTTATTCATTCATCCATAGATGGACACTTCGATTTTTTCACATTTTGGCTATTGTGAATAATGCTTCAATGACCATGGGAGTGCAGATACCTTTACTAGATCCTAATTTCATTTCCTTTGGATATATATTCAAAACGTCTAATTGCTGGGTCATATGGTGGTCTGTTTTTTTGTTTTTGTTTTTGTTTTTTTTTTTGAGACAGGATCTTGCTCTCTCACCCAGGCTGGTGCGCAGAGATGCAATCTTGGTTCACTGCCGTCTCGACTTCCTGGGCTCAAGCGATCCTCCCGCCTCAGCCTCCCAAGTAGCTAGGACTACAGGCACATGCCACCGCACCTAGTTAATCTAAAAAATTTTTTTAGTAGAGACAAAGCCTCACTATGTTGCCCAGGCTGGTTTAAAACTCCTGGGCTCAAGTGGTTGTCCTGCCTTGGCTTTCCAAAGTGCTGAGATTACAGGTGTGAGTCACCATGCCTGGACAGTACTGTTTTTTAATTGATATAGTTGTACAGATTTTTGGGGTAATGATCAAATTAGGGTAATTATATATCCATCACCTTAAACATTTATCTTTTCCTTGTGTTGGGAACACTGTTATTCTTCTCCTCTTGCTATTTTGAAATACACAAATAATTACTGTTAATGATAGTTTTCCCACTGTGCTCTCGAATGCAAGAACTTATTCATCCTACCTAACTGTGCTTTTGTACCCAGTAGCCCATTTCTCTTCATGTCTTCTCCCTGCTTCCCTTCCCTGCCTCTGGTAATTACCATTCCAGTCTGTCTTCACCAGATCTACTTTTTTAGCTTCCACATAGTGAGTGAGATCATGTGATGTTTGTCTTGCTGTGCCTGGCTTATTTTACTTAATATAATGTCATCTGAGCTCATCCATGTTGCTGCAAATGACACGATTTTGTTCTTTATTATGGCCGAATAGTATTCTATTGTGCATATATACCATAGTTTCTTTATCCAATCATCTGTTGATGGACATTTAGGTTGATTCTGTATCTTGGCTATTTGAATAGTGCTGCAATAAACATGGCAGTGCCGATGTCTCTTTGATATATTGATTTCCTTTATTTTGCATATATACGTAGGAGTGGGATTACTTGATTATCTGGTAGTTCTGTTTTTAATTTCTTTTTTCTTTCTTTTCTTTTCTTCCTTTTTTTTTTTTTTTTTTTTTTGAGACAGAGTCTCGCTCTGTCTCCCAGGCTGGAGTGCAGTGGAACGATCTCAGTTGACTGCAACCTCCATCTCCCAGGTTCAAGCAATTTTCCTGCCTCAGCCTCCCAAGTAGGTGGGATTACAAGCACCCACCACCACACCTGGCTAATTTTTGTATTTTTAGTAGAGACGGGGTTTCACCGTGTTGGCCAGGCTGGTCTTGCACTCCCGCCCTCAAGTGATCTGCCCGCCTCAGACTCCCTAAGTGTGGGATTACAGGCATGAGCCACCGTGCCCGACCTGTTTTTAATTTCTTTAGGAATCTCCATACTGTTTTCCACAATGGCTGCACCATTCTATTTTCCACCAACAAAGGTTCCCTTTTCTTCACAACCTCACCAGTGCTTATCTCCTATCTTTTTGATAATAGCCATCCCAACAGGTGTGATGTGATATCTCATTGACATCAACATTAGTATTGATAACAAAACTAAAATTTTTGGAAAGATATTAGGGTAGGGGTTGTCAAACCTTCCCTGTAAGGGGCCAAATAGTAAATAATTTCAGCTTTGTGGGCCATATGTTGTCTGTTCTAACTACTCAACTCTACCATTGTAGGGTGAAGGCAGCCGTAGCCAGTATGTAAGTGAATAAACATTCCTGTGTGCCAGCAAAGCTTTGTTGATAAAAACAAACTGCAGGCTGGATCAGGTGAGTGAGACATAGTTTTCTGACCCTCATATTCAGAGACTCCCAGAATCATTGGGTGTTTGGATCGCAGGTTGGCACATAAGTGAGTGTATAGAACTCAGTGCATGCATCGCCCCAGATTTCTTGGCCCTTCAAACCCACCTCTGCATTGGCCACTTGGTTTGCCATTTCCATGGATAAAGCCCCAGTTACTGCCATGGCTAGATCCCTGGGTGTACCACATAAGATGACCATGGACAATTTACTCCCTAAGGTGGAGGTTCAAATGGATCAGGAATGATGTACTCATGCCAATGGGCAGGTGTCAGCTACCCGAGTGCTCAGAGGAGAAAGGCTTTGAGGTTATACTTGATTTCATTAGGAAAAATAGATGTGATTGATTAGTCATGTCTGCCATGGGCACCAGGCTAGAGAGAAGTGGCACACTTGCTAAATGTCTTTGATGCTGTAACTAGTCCACCTCCAATGTCCCTTATAGTTCTGAAAAGTGACATTTCTGTGTCCACATACTTCCTTGGAAACATTCTGGAGATGGAACAATTATGTCAAAGATAGTCATTCAGCATGAAAATGTGACCTGTAACTTTACAAATTCCCAACACGTCTGTTTTTATGAAAGAGACAGGAACTTGGTGTGGTGGGTCACATCTGTAATCTCAGCACTTTGGGAGGCCAAGGCAAGAGAATTGCTTGAGACCAGAAGTGTGAGACCAGCCTCAGCAACATAGTGAGACCCCATCTCTACAAAAAAATAAGAAAATTAGCCAGGTGTGGTGGTGCGCACCTATAGTCCCAGATAGATGAGAGGCTGAGGTGGGAAGATTGCTTGAGCCCAGGAGGTAGAGGGTGCAGTGCGCTATGATGGCGCCACTGTACTCCAGCCTGGGTGGCAGAGCAAGATCTCATCTCTTAAAGAAAAAAAAGGAAAGTAGACACAGGATGAAGCTCCTGATTCTCCATTCGTGATAGACACACCTGGGAGGAAGCCGGCCGCTGGGAAAATAGAAAGTAAGTCCATAACTCCTTTCGTATCAGCCTCACGGTTTCAACACAGAACAAAGATTTCAACACTTTCTTTCAAAGTTTGACAACTGTTTATTGAACACTCATTATGCAGATCAAGGGCTTGTTCCTTGCCCTCCAGAAGTGGTCATTTCCAGCATATAATCCTGGGTGAGAGGGCAGGACCAATCAGAAAAAAGAGAGGAAATGGCTTTCTGGAAAAAGTAGGAGTGGGAGGTAGTGGAAGAGGGGTAAAAAGAGAGAGAAGGCCCTCCAGTTTGGGGGAAATGGTGATAGCAAAGGCTTAGAGGCAAGGGTGAGTAAGAGGACGTTAGCCTTGTTGAAAGAGTGAAGTCATGGTGGAAGAGATGGGAGATTAGTTTAGCTAAGTGCTGGTAGATGGCAAAATTGGAAGGGTGTGGGAGATCCTGATGTGTGGTTTGACTTTGGTCTTTATTTGATTGATTTATTTATTTTAGAGACCGGATCTCACTCTCTCACCTAGAGCTGGGATGCAGCGGCATGATCATAGCTCCTTGCAGCCTCAAACTCCTGGGCTCAAGTGATCCTCCCACCTCAGCCTCCTGAGTAGCTGGGACTACAGGCATGTGGCACCATACCCAGCTAATTATTATTATTATTTTTTGTAGAGATGGGGTCTTGCTTTGTTGCCCAGACTGGTCTCTTAAATCCTGGCCTCAAGTGATCCTCCCATTTCAGACTCTCAAAGTTGGGATTACAGGTGTGAGACACTGAGTCCAGTACCCTGGTCTTTAAATCATAGGGTATGTTGTGTCTTCTTGAGTGTTCCAGGGAGATGACTGTTATAGATGGTATGGAGGACACATGAAAAGTGAGATGGAAAAGCAGAGAGGCAAGGGAGGAAGTTGGTTGCAAAGATGCAGATATGAGAAGATGAGGACTTGAGCCTGCACAGTAACATGTCAGGGAAGAGAAGACCAGCATGAAAGTTGTTTGAAAATCAAGCTGGACTGGTCATGGTGTCTGGTGGCATATGAAGGATGCAAAAAGAGAGGGGTCATAGATAACTGCAGAAATCTGAACCTGGGATCTGAGGTTGAGGATACCAGGGAACGCTTGGAGGAGTAACCAGGAAGAAAAGGTTCATCTTTAGCCCTGAGTTTTCAGTGATGCTGGATGTACCCATAGGTTATTTGAGCAGGAAAGGTCAAAGCTGGGGATGGGAAGATACAGACTGTAGAGTTGGAGGACAGTGAAGCCGATCTGACTTCCAGCCTGGTGCTGCAAGGTTACCTGGATGTAACCTTGACTGGTGGTTATTGAGAATTCCTAGAAACTTCCAGAAAGCTCCTACCTTGGAGGTAGGGAAAATTTTTATTAGGCATCTTCACTAATTAGAAAAGTTTTCAGATGGATCAAGACTTAGCAGGTTGTGGAAAGGAGGCTGGGCTGGAAGTCAAACCTTGTCCTTGCCTCTGTCTTACTGTATTGCATTTGACAAATTATTTAGCCTCTCTGGTTAGGAGAGGTTAAATATGCTGTCTGCAAAATAGCAAGGTGACAACAGAGAATTTGCCATAGCTCCAACACGCTCTCATTCAGAGTAGTTGAATGCAAGAATAGTTGAATGGGTGGATTTCATTGAAGAGAGGGCAGAATCCAGGGTTTCAAGGGGAGGGGTGTTAGGAGGAACAGATCCAGAAAGGCGGAGACAACTTCGTTATCTAGAGAGGCCATGAGCTAGGAAGAGAGTGGAGTTAGGACACCAACTTGCTAGCCAAGGAGGAATGGTTTTGGAGAGAAAGAATGGTTCTTGCCTTACTAATTCTCCAGGGTAAAGGAGGGAACTGGAAGTTGGGAATGCACTGGCCTCAGGAGGAGGTTTTATCTCCAAGTGAGATGCAGGAGCCAGCAGAGGTTGGACTGGGGTAGGAGGGATTGAGTGGGCATTGGTTTGTCCGTGGAAAATCTTCAGCTCTATCCAGTTTCTGCTTTGGGAGGAAGAAAGAAGACCACAGGAACAGAAAGTGGGATAAGTGAATGCACTCTTAGGTCTCTTAGGTTGCATTAATAAAGATAGAAAGTCCAGCCTGAGGGAGGTGATGTTAATGTTACCACTGTGCCTTGTGCTAAGTTCTGGCTGGCTTGCTCTAAGAAGGACAGGGGGACCTGCATGAGGGGTGTGATGAAAAACTGGGTGCCATTTAGCCTTAGGAAGAGAAGATCTTAGGGAGTGGTAAGAGCTGCCTCTAAATTTCTGTGAGACAGAAAGAGTGCTGGAAGGAAAGCTCCTCCCTGTCTTTCTACTTCTACTGCAGATACAGCCGTTTCCGGAGGGTGCTTTGGATTTCAGGGTTCGTTTTCTTTGCTTGTCCTTCCTGAACCATCTCTGCTTCTGCCATCCGCCGGGTCACCTGCAGCAACAGGTATGGTGAGCTTGGAGGAGTCAGTGTCATGGACTTATTGGGGGAGGGTTAGGGAACGGGGCAGGTGGGTATTCTTGTCCTAAGATGAGAGACCTTTATGGTCTCCTCCTATACCATAGTTTGTATGGAATCCTTGGCTGGGCGTTTTTTTTTTTTTTTTTTTTTTATTTTGCAATAAAAACATATAAACATTAAAAGAAAACAGTTTTCCCAAACATTGTTTATATCCAAGGGGGGTTTGTTTATAGAAATTTATCTCACATACTGTGGGTTTTAAGAGTCCCTGCATTTGGGAAAGTTGTTGGAAAGTGGGCATCTTAGTTTCTGTATTGAGATCTGGGTTGGATTTGGGGCTGAGGGAAATGGAGAGGGGTTAGGAGGAGGCTCAGCCTCCTCTGCCTGCACCCTGCTTGGCCTGGGTGGTGGTTCCAGCTACCTTGTGTCAACTCACCTCTGTCAGGAGCTCCAAGATATGTCCTTTGCCCTTCGTGAACACATCCACCAGGGTCTGGATAAAGCACGAGCCTTTCTGATCATGTCGGTAGGCGATGTATCCTGGGAATTCCAGAGAGGTGAGTTCGGGGGAGCTTCAGAGGGTAGGTAGAGGAGATCCTGGAAGGGGGTGGGTCCTGGAGGAGAGGTTCAGGGGTCGGGAGCGGCAGGTGACGGGGAATAGCAGAGGGAGCCCTGGGCCAGCTGGGCGCTCATACCCTCCACCGTGGAGTAGACGTGCAGGGCATCTGTGTACGTTGGGATGGTTTGGGGGCTGTCTTTGGTGACCATCACAATCTCATCTCCACCTACTGTTTCACCAGGATCCTTTTGTTCTGAAACAACAAGAAGAGGAGGAGGCAAAGTCAGAGAGAAAGGTAAGGAAAGGGGCCGGGCAGGGTGGCTCACACCTGTACTCCCAGCATTTTGGGAGGCTGAGGCAGGAGGATCACTTGAACCTGGGAGTTTGAGGCTGCAGTGAGCCATGATTGCACCACTACACTCTAGCCTGGGTGACAGAGTGACATGTCGCCTCTTAAAAAGGAAGGTAAGGGCCGGGTACGGTGGCTCACGCCTGTAATCCCAGCACTTTGGGAGGCTCCTGAGGTCAAGAGTTTGAGACCAGCCTGACTAACATGGTGAAATCCCATCTCTATTAAAAATACAAAAATTAGCCGGGCATGGTGGCATGTGCCTGTAATCCCAGCTACTTGGGAGGCTGAGGCAGAAGAATTGCTTGAACCCAGGAGGTGGAGGTTGCAGTGAGCCAAGATCGTGCCATTGCACTGACTCCAGCCTGGGCAACAGAGTGAGACTCTGTCAAAAAGAAAAAAAAAAAAAAAAAGATGGTCTGGTGGTATGGCATGTGCAGTGGGACTTTTTAATTTAATTTAACTTTTTAGAGACAGGGGCTTGCTTTGTTGCCCAGATTGGAGTGCAATAGTGTAATCATAGTCACCGCAGCCCTGTTCTGGGTTTATCTTATCTTCCTGAGTAGTTAGGATCACAGACCGCCACCATGCCCCTGCTTAGACAAAAATTTTTATAGAGCTGGATTCTGCTCCAGAAGTTCGATCTTCTGCTCAAAAAAATTCTCCTGCCTCCCAGTACTGAAGAGGCATGAAGGTCCACTGGGGCTTTGGATCTGGGACTGGCTTGGATAAAAACACAGACTTGATTGGGCATGGTGGGAGGCTGAGGCAGGAGGATTGCTTGAGCTCAGGAGTTTGAGACCAGCCTGGGCAACATAATGAGACCCTGTCTACAAAAATTAGCCTGACATAATGGCAGGAGCCTGTAGTCCCAGCTATTCAGGAGGCTGAGGCAGGAGGATGGCTGGAGCCTGGGAGATGGAGATTGCAGTGAGTTGAGATTGCACCACTGCACTCCAGCCTGGGTGCTGTCTCAAAAAACAAAACAGAAACAACAAACCAGAGACTCTGTGCTCTTGGATCTGTCCCCACCTCCTCGACAGGCCTGTATGATGTACACCTTGGGCTTGGCTCGCAGGGCCTGGCAGTTCTTGTTGTTCAGGGCCTCGAAGAGATTGTCCAGCTTGACCATCTCCCCATCTTCTCCCTTGAGGAAGCCTTCCCTCCCGTGAGCCATGAGTACCACGAAGGCACAACTGATGGGATCTTCCCGGGAATCGATGGCCTGCTGGAATTTTTCCAGCTCTTCCTGGAATTGCTGGAGTGAGAGGAAGAACCAGACTCAGCTGGGTCCTCATAGCCCACACATCCGACCTAGTACCTTTCCCCCAACCAGGCCTGGAGTAGGCACCCCAATACCTGGGCAGTGGGGTCTCTTTTCATGGTGCTTTCGAATCTCAGCTGCCGAAACATGTATTCCAGAGCATCCAGGTCTTCTTCAGAACCTTCCCGGGCTTTGGTGACACACAGTGTTAGGGCCAGGCGGGCACCTGACATATCATATTTCTCCTGGGCCAAGAGATGACAAAAATCAGCATGGGGAGGTTCGAGGAGAAGCAGATGTAGTCAAAAGAGGCATGCAGGCTGAGTGTGGTGGCTTATGCCTGTGATCCCAGCACTTTGGGAGGCTGAGGCGGGAGGATTGCTTGAGCCCAGGAGTTCAAGACCAGCCTGGGCAACATAGTGAGACTCTGTCTCTACAAAAAAATGAAAAAATTAGCTGGGTGTGCTGCTGTGCGCCTGTGGTCCCAGCTGTCTTGGAGGCTGAAGTGGGATGATTGCTGGAGCCTGGAAGGTTGAGGCTGCAGTGAGCCATGATCTTGCCACTGCATTCTAGCCTGGGCAACAAGTGAGACCCTGTCTCAAAAACGAACAAACAAAACAAGAGAGGCTTGGACTTAGGGTTGCCAGGTATAACACAAAATGCTCAGGTGCATTTAAATTTCAAATAAAAACCAAGTACCTTTTTAGTATAAGTATATCCCAAATATTGCATGGGATATACTTATACTACACAATTATTTGTTGTTGATGTGAAATTCAAATTGAATTGGGTATCCTTTAGTTTTAGTTCCCAAATACAGCAACCCAACCTGGGGTCCAGCTCTGTTCTAGCTTGGTATGAACTTGGGGGAAGTCAACTGCCCCCATCTGAGCCTCAGTTTCCAAATACAGACAATGAGTGTGTGTGTGATTTTGAAGATCCCTTCCAGTTGTCATATTTTGTGGCTTTGCAAGTCTCCTCATCCTCCCCAAGAGTGTTCTGAGCATTCCTCTATTACTTCCTCACTTGCAGAGGTCTCAGAATTTCGGAAGCCAATACTGAGATCCCATCTGAGGAAGAAGAATATTGGGGGTCAACATTTCTTTTCAGAACAGAAGCAGGGTACTGAGGACCACAGTGATAAGAACTTCATCTTTTAAAACATCAACATAAGCACTTTGGGAGGCCAAGGTGGGCGGATCATGAGGTCAGGAGATCGAGACCATCCTGGCTAACACTGTGAAACCCCATCTCTACTAAAAACACAAAAAGTTAGCTGGGCATGGTGGTGGGTGCCTGTAGTCCCAGCTACTCGGGAGGCTGAGGCAGGAGAATGGTGTGAACCCGGGAGGCAGAGCTTGCAATGAGCCAAGATGTGCCACTGCACTCCAGCCTGGGCGACACAGTGAGACTCCGTCTCAAAAAAAAAGAAAAAAAAATCAACATAAAATTGTATGATGCAGGACTTCTCAGAACCTTTAATGTGTTGAGAAGAACTTGATCTTTGGCAACAGATGTAGTTGTGTTTGACTGCCCCCAGCCCCCAACCCAACTTGGGTTCCATCTCTGAGTCCTTTTTTGCTGTTTGATTAACTACAAAGTACCTCCTACCTCTGAGTTCAGGTCAGAATTTTTCCACTCCCTCCACTCTTTCCAAAACATTAAGATCCTCACCTTCCTTCTCCTCGTATGATCACCCTCCCCTCAACCTGCATCCAGCCTACCTCCTCCGAAGACCGCAGATTGCTCATTTCTCCTTTGGTTGTGAGCCCCAGCTCTCAGCACCCTTGTCTGATCCTGGAGGTCAAGACAAGATAGGTTAAAGGTTTCTAAAGGGAGGTCGAAGGGCTCAGGGGACAAACTCTTATGCATCTGGATTTTTGAGACCAAATAGCACTCCAGTGTTGGAGATATCGTCTGTGGACAGATCTGGGCAATAGATGATAACCCTTGAAGTAGTAATATATCGCCCGTAGAACAACAATTTCATGGTGTCTTTCATTTCTGGATGTCTTCTTCCGAACTGCTGGGCCTACCCCACAATCCCGCCCCCCGAACCCACCAGAAAACTTCCTATGTCTCCCTTGGGTCATTCACCAGCTTGTGATGGACCGAACTTCCCCCTGAAAGCACTGGAATGAGGAGCAGGGCAAGTGGCCCGTGTGTTTCCCTCTTCTACCCAGAAGATGACGGGCTGGGGAAGCCATCTCAAGGAGATGCCTTGGAGGAGCATTTAAAAGGAGAATGTCATCAAAGTGGGGAATGCAACTTTGATATTATCTCACTGGGTCTCCAATATGAAGGGGTCAGTCCACCTCCCTCGCTCTTCCTTGAGTCTGAATGTCTGTCCACGTTCTCTATTCTCATCTCCGAGTCCTGTTCTGTTCTCTGGCTGCACAGACAGACTTTTGTCATACTCTTGGCATTTCCCCATCTCTTTGCCTTTTCCTACACTTTCTCCTCAGTAGGGAATGCTTTTTTTGTCTTTTTTTGTCTTTTCTTTCTTTCTTTTTTTTTTTTTGAGACAGAGTCTCTGTCACCCAGGCTGGAGTGTAGTGGCATGATCTCGGCTCACTGCAATCTCTGCCTCCAGGGTTCAAGCAATTCTCCTACCTCAGCCTCCTGAGTAGCTGGGACTACAGGCACACACCACCACGCCTGGCTAATTTTTTTTTTTTTTTTTTTTTTTTGAGACAGAGTCTTGCTCTGCCGCCCAGGCTGGAGTGCAGTGGTGCCATCTCAGCTCACTGCAAGCTCCACCTCCCAGGTTCACGCCATTCTCCTGCCTCAGCCTCCCGAGTCACTGGGACTACAGGCACCTGTCACCACGCCTGGCTATTTTTTTTTTTTTTTTGTATTTTTAGTAGAGACGGGGTTTCACCATGTTATGCCTGGCTAATTTTTTGTGTTTTTAGTAGAGATGGGGTTTCACTGTGTTAGCCAGCATGATCTTGATATCCTGACCTCGTGATCTGCCCACTTCAGCCTCCCAAAGTGCTGGGATTACAGGCGTGAGCCACTGCACCCGGCTGGGAATGCTTTTTTTTTTTTTTTTTTCTATCAAGATCCTTCTTTGACAATTTGGGTGGCATAATATCTGCTATGCCTTCCCCCATCACCCATCCACTCATCTATCTTTTTATCCATCTGTCTATCCAGTCACCCATCAATTCATTCATCTATCCATCTACCATCTGTCCATTAATTCATCCTCTATCCATCCATTCACCCACTCACCCATCCATCTATTCAACCATCTGTCCATCTACTTACCTATTAATCAGTCATCCCATCCACCCATCCTTCCATCCGCACATCTATCTAGTCATCCATCAATCCAATGTTACATCCATCAATTTATTCATCAACCCATCCACCAGTTTATCTTTCCACTTACCTATCTATCCACTCATCCATCCATCCATCCACCCACTCACACATCTATTCATCCATCTGTCCATCTACCCGTCTATTAATCAGTTATCCCATCTACCCATTCATTCTTCCATCAACCCATATATCTACCCATCCATCTATCCATCTATCTGTCCATCCACTTACACATCCAACCACCCACTCATTCATCCATCCATCCATCCATCCATCCATCCATCCATCCATCCATCCATCCATTATCTCTCTCTGTCTTCAGTCCCTCCATCTATTCTATCTTCCACCCATCCCATCCATTCACTTATCCATCCACCCACCCACTCATTCATTCATCCATCCATCCATTTATCCATTATCTCTCTTCCATTCCTCCATCTATTCTATCTTCCACCCATCCCTCCATCTAGCCCTCCCTTTATCCATTCCTTCATCCATAATCTCTTATCTTCCATCTATCCATCCACCTGTTTAGTTACCCGTCCACCCACCCACCCACTCATCCATCCATCCATCCATCCATCCATCCATCCATCCACCCACCCACCCAACCACCCACCCACCCACCTACCCAGCAAATATTTTCTGGGTATCTATTATGTGTTATGCACTTAGAATCCATTAAGTAAGACAGACATGCTCCTTGACCTTCTGTCCTTCTAGTCTGTGACAGAAATGAATATTAAATATCTCTCTCTGTCACATACACAGAGCAAGTGCTGTGACAAAAGAGGAACCAAAGATTGTGAGGGAGGAAGTGGAAGAAGCATAGCCCTGGAGCCAGACAAATCAGAACCAAATCCTGCCTCAGTCCCTTCCCAGCTGTGTGCCCTTCGGCATCTCACTCTCCTCTCTGAGACTCGATTTTCCCATCCGCAAAGGACCTGGGGAGAGCTCCAGGTGCGTAACAGCAATGGCAACCCAGGTAAATTTTATGATCCCTCTTGACCTCCTGGAACTTTCCTCTTCCTTCTCTGTACTCTCCCAGCTCTGCTTGTTCCTACTTGAATTACAGCAGTGTTTTTGGTTCTTACTCTCATGGCTAAACTGGCAGCTCAGCTTTCAGGACTGAAAGCCCGACTTCATTATCTGTCTCCATCACGGCTAAACAGTGTGGCAGGGAGCGCAGAGGTGGTGTTGGAGAGAATTTGCTGAGTAAACAAAGAAGAAAGAGATGAACAGATGAAAGAAAGAGTGGATGGATGGAAATTTCTTCCGTTCTGCCAAAACTGGCCAGAGTGTTAATTCATGAAGGGAGAGGGAACGTATGTGTGTATGTGTATGTATGTGTGTGTGTGTGTGAGAGAGAGAGAGAGAGCGCGCGAGAGAGAGGCTAATATCCACCAAATCACTTACCGACTCTAGAGGCAGCTGTTCCTCAAGGCCAAGTTCAAGCTCGCTACTCTGCTAGTTGCCAGTACAGAGCTGGGCACCGAGGAGGAGTCAGGCCCACGTGCTAATCTTGGAGAGGGGGCTGACAGTGTGGAATCTCCCGGGGTTTCTCCTGAGAGTCCTGGTCTATGAATTGGGTGGCACAATCATCTGGCCCTTTATTGCCAGTGAGTTTTCTATCACTCAAGAAACCGCAGGACACACCCTTGGCACAGCTGTGGTGTGGAAATGGAGCCACCGCCAATGGGATGAGTGATCACAAGGCTGAGTGGACTCCCTCTGGCAAAGGTGGCCTAGGCAGAGCGTCTAAATTATCCAGAGGTCTGTGCCAGCCCAATCGCAACCTCTCCCAACCCCCATCTCATAGCCAGCTCATCTGGTTATTATCATCATCACTGTGCCTAGTTTATTCATTTCACCTTCCACTGTGTAGATAACACCATCTTCACTTACTTATTATCTCATGGAGTCTTCAAGAGTCTGGAGAGATCAGTATTGTTGTTCCTATTTTGCACGTGGGGAAACTGAGGCTCATAGAGGTGAAATGACTGCTCAAAGATCAGTAATTGGCACAGTTGGCATTCAAACCTATAAGGGATGAGGTGTGGTGGCTCACGTCTGTAGTCCCAGCTCTTTGGGAGGCCAAGGCAGGAGGATCACTTGAGGTGAGGGATTTGAGACCAACCGGGGCGTAGTAAGACCCTATCACTAAAAAAATAAAAAAATAAAAAGACGGCATGCACCTATAGTCCTAGCTACTCAGGAGGCTGAGGTAGGAGGCTAGCTTGATCCTAGGAGTTTGAGGCTGCAGCGAGCTAAGATTGTGCCTCTGCACTCCAGCCTCAGTGACAGAGCAAGACTCTATCTTAAATATAAAAACAAACAACCCCTAAAAGGTTCTTGCCCAGTTGCCTTAACTGATGCATCACGTTGATTGATTCCTCTTTTCCCCCTCCTCTATTGTTTTTCAGTCATTTAATTTAATTTTATTTTACTTATGTTAACAGTGAAACCAAAGGCGAACCTGATTAAGCCCTCCAAACTTAATCTACCTTGCTTTTAATTGCTTATGTGCTTTTAATTGCTTACGTTTAATTGCTTACTTGTAGTTGATCCTAAAGGCACAAGTCACGTAGTCAAATAATGCATAACTAAACTCCCACTAGCTTCCTTACAGATAGCATCTCCGACCGTGGGTCACTATAGTAATGGGTGCTTACAAAGTTATTTTTCGGGAACTAGGTAGGAGGTAGCTCTTGTTTAGTTTAAGCCAGTGGAGATCACTGACCCTGCATCTGGACCTATGTGAGTAGCAGACATCCGAGGGCTGTAAACTCCACCCTCAGATCATGCTAAATGCTATTTTCTGCACAAATGTCCTATCTAAAGCCATGTAGCTCAACCATGCTTGCTCAGAAATCCTGATTACCTCGCCTTCCCTACCTGCCAGTCACCTTTCTCCGTACTTTAGACCACCCTGTTTTCTATTCCATAAGTACCCTCAAACCCTATTTTTGGGGAGGAGAATTTGAGACCTGTTTTCCCACCTCCTCGCTTCATTGCCTCATGATGAACTCTTTCTCTTCTGCACAATCCGTCATTACAGTGATTGGCTTGCTGCACAGAGGCAGAACAAACTTAGTTCGATAGCAACAGCTTAAATGAGATATAATTTACATATTATACAACTCACCCACCTAAAGTGTCCAATCCAGTGGGTTTTAGTATATTCACAGTGATGCATCCATTGCCACAGTTCATTTTAGAACATTTTGTTTTTTCTTTTTTTGGAGACAAGATCTTGATCTGTCACCCAGGCTGGAGTGCAGTGGAGCAATCACAGCTCACTGCAGCTTAAAACTCCTGGCCTCATGCGATCCTCCTGCCTCAGCCTCCTGGGCAGCTGGGACTACAGGTGTGCACCACCATGCCTGGTTAGTTTTTTCTTTAAGATTTTTTGTAGAGACAAAGTCTTGCTATGTTGCCCAGGCTGGTCTCGAACTTCTGGCCTCAAGGGATCCTCCCCACTTGGCCTCCCAAAGTGTGGGATTATAGGCGTGAGCCACCACACCTGGCTCATTTTAGAACATGTTTATCACCCAGTACCCTTTAGCTATCACTCCCAATCCCTCCATACATCCTAGCCTTAGGCAACCACTAGCTGACTTTCTGTCTCTGTAGGTTTCCCTGTTCTGGATATTTCACAGAAATAGAATCATATGCTATGTGATTTTTGTGTCCGGCTTCTTTCATTCAGCATGATATTTTCAAGAACAGTATTGGGGGGATGTTGGTTTGTTGTCTCATGTTTCATTTTGTTTTGGTTTTTAGAGAGCCAAGTGTTAGATATCTTTCAGCAAACTATTGCAGATACTCCCATTCCAAGTCCTTCCCTTAAGATCCAACATTCTTTTTTTTTTTATTTTTTTTATTTTGATACTGAGTCTCGCTCTGTTGCCCAAGCTGGAGTGCGGTGGCTGGATCTCAGCTCACTGCAAGCTCCGCCTCCCGGGTTTATGCCATTCTCCTGCCTCATCCTCCAGAGTAGCTGGGACTACAGGCACCCACCACCTCGCCCGGCTAATTTTTTGTATTTTTAGTAGAGACGGGGTTTCACCGTGTTAGCCAGGATGGTCTTGATCTCCTGACCTCGTGATCCACCCGCCTTGGCCTCCCAAAGTGCTGGGATTACAGGCTTGAGCCACCACGCCCGGCCAAGATCCAACCTTCTTAGCTGACCAGACCCTATAAAGCAATGAGATTTCAAGGAGGAAGAAGATAGCATCCACATTTTAGCACATATTAGTACTCCATTCCTTTTTCTGGCTGAATAATAGTCCATTGTACAGATATACCTCATTTCGTTTATTTATTCATCCGTGGAGGGACATCTGTGTTGTTTTAGGCTTCTGGCTCTTTGAAGGATGCTGTTATACATATTTATGCACAAGTTTTGTGTGGATTTTTTTTCTTTTTTGAGATAGCGTCTCACTAAGTTGCCCACGCTGGAGTGCAATGACATGATCTCGACTCACTGCAACCTTTGCTTCCCAGACTCAAGCAATTCTCCAGCCTCAGCCTCCCCAGTAGCTGGGACTACAGGCGTGCACCACCATGCCTGGCTAATTTTTTGTGTGTTTTTTTGTAGAAACGGGATTTTGCCATGTTGCCCAGGCTGGTCTTAAACTCCTGAGCTCAAAACGATCCACCTGCCTGGGCCTCCCAAAGTGCTGGGATTACAGGCATGAGCCACCATGCTTAGCCTGATGCGGGTTTTAATTCCATTCCTAGTAGTGCAATTTTCAAGCAATACAGATTTTTTTTTTTTTTTTTTTTTTTTTTTTTTTTAGCAAAACTGGCCCATTCTCATCCCTCCAATTCTTCCCTTTGCTTCCAGGTAACCCAGGCACAAGCCTGAGCAATTTCCCTTCAGTTCCTATTTCTGCATTGACTTAGACACATTCGCAGTGTTAGTTACATAGGTGGGTTCATTCTACAAAATTGTCCTGTTACTTGCCTGGTTCACCGAATTATAGGTCTGGGTCATCTTTCCATGTTAGCACATACGGAACAAACTCAATTTTTTGTGTTCTTTAAACAACTATTGAGAATAACCTGTGTGAAGAAAAGTGCATGACTCTTTTTTTTTTTTGAAATGGAGTCTCACTCTGTCACCCAGGCTAGAGTGCAGTGGCACGATCTTGGTTCACTGCAACCTCCACCTCCCTGTTTCAAGCGATTCTCCTGCTTCAGCCTCCTGAGTAGCTGGGATTACAGGCACGCACCACCACACCTGGCTAATTTTTGTATTTTTAGTAGAGATGGGGTTTCACCATGTTGGTCAGGCTGGTCTCAAACTCCTGACCTCGTGATCCGTCCCCCTCGGCCTTCCAAAGTGCTGGGATTACAGGCATGAGCCACCGCGCCCGTCCTAGTGCACAACTCTTAAATGTGCACCTTGATAATTTTTTTCAAAGTGAACATACCCACGTGACTGACAATTCAGTGGAGCCATTGAATCAATTCTGCAATGGCATAAAAAGTACACACTTTTCACTAAAAGAGAAACAAAACCCAGGGAAACACCAAATCAAACTGGACATAACATGTCCTTACTTCATGACAAAATTTTAGCTAAAGCATGCTTTTGCTGTCTTCTTCCTCCTTGAAATCTCATTGTTTCACAGGGTCTGGTCAGTTAAGAAGGTTGGATCTTAGGAGAATCAATCGGGACTCGAAGTGTTTGCAATGATGTGTTGGAAGATGCCTGACACTTGGCTCTCTAAAAACAAGACAAAATGAAGCCAAAAAACCACAACAAACCAACATCCCCCAACACTATGCAACCATAAAAAGAAGGGAATCCTGTCATTTGTGGTAACATGGATGGAACTGGAGGACATTATGTTAGGTGAAATAAGCTATAAACAGAAAGTTAAACAGCACATGTTCTCATTCATATGTGGAAGCCAAAAAAGTAAAGAGTTGATTTTGTAAAAGCAAAAAGTGGAACAGAGGATGTTAAAGGCTGGGAAAGGTAGGGGGAAGAGAGGATAGGGAGAAATTTGTTAAAGGATGTAAAATCACAGCTAGTGCTCTTCACAACAGGAAAAACATGGAATCAACCTAGGTGCCCATCAACAGTGGATTGGATAAAGAAACGTGTTATGTGTATACACCATGGAATACTATGCAGCCATAGAAAATAAAAGCATGGCCAGGTGCATGGCTCACGCCTGTAATCCCAGAAATTTGGGAGACCAAGGTGGGTGGATCTCCTGAGGTCAGGAGTTTGACAACAGCCTGGCCAACATGGTGAAACCCCGGCTCTACTGAAAATACAACAATTAGCCAGGCGTGGCGGTGCATGCCTGTAATTCCAGCTACTGGGGAGACTGAAGCAGGAGAATTGCTTGAACCCGGGAGGTGGAGGTTACAGTGAGGTGAGATCGGCTCAGCCTGGGTGACAGAGCAACACTCGGCCTCAAAAAAAGGGAAAGAAAACAACAAAATCATGTCTTTTGCAGCCACATGGATGCAGCTGGAGGCCATTATCCTAAGCAAATTAATGCAGGAACAGAAAAGCAAACACCACATGTTTTCTCTTATAAGTGAGAGTGAAACATTGACTGCTCGTGGACATAAAGATGCAAACAATAGACACTGGTGACTACTAGAGGGAGGCGGGCAGGAAAGGAGGTGAGGGTTGAAAAACTACCTACTGTGTCCTGTGCTCGCTACTTGAGTGATGGGATCATTCATACAGCAAACCTCAGCATCATGTAGTACAGCCACTGATATGGTCTGGTTCTGTGTCCCTACTCAAATCTCATCTTGAATTGTAATCCGAATTGTAATTCCCAGGTATTGGGGGAGGGACCTCGTGGGAGGTGATTGGATCATGGGGGCAGTTGTCCCATGCTGTTCTCGTTATAGTGAGTGAGTTGTTATGAAATCTGATGTTTCTTTTTTTTGAGATGGAGTCTCACTGTGTCTCCCAGGCTGGAGTGCAGTGGCACAATCTCGGCTCACTGCAAGCTCCGCCTCCCAGGTTCACACCATTCTCCTGCATCAGCCTCCCGAGTAGTTGGGACCACAGGCGCCCACCACCACACCTGGCTAATTGTTTGTATTTTTTAGTAGAGACGGAGTTTCACCGTGTTAGCCAGGATGGTCTTGATCTCCTGACCTCGTGATCCGCCCACTTCAGCCTCCCAAAGTGCTGGGATTACAGACATGAGTCACTGTGCCCGGCCGAAATCAGATGGTTTGATAAGGAGCTTTTCCCACTTTGCTCTGCACTTCTCTCTCCTGCTACCATGTAAGACGTGCTTCTTCCCCTTCTGCCATGATTGTAAGTTTCCTGAGGCCTCCCCAGCCATGCAGAACTGTGAGTCAATTAAACCTCTTTCCTTTGTAAGTTACCCAATCTTGGGTATTTCTTTATAGAGGGTAAAAATGAACTAATAAACTCATGTAGCAACTATGCACATGTACCACCGAATTTAAAATAAAAATTGAAAAAAAAAAAAAGATAAAGGTAACTTCAAAATGGTAGAAATATTTTATGGCATTTTTACTTGCCTTTGTCTCCCGCCCTACCTCCCTGCCAAAAAATACAGCTAGGTAGGAAGAATAAGTTCTAGTGTCCTATAGCACTGTAGGGTAACTACAGTAAACAATAATATATTACACAGTTTCAAACAGCTAGAAGGAGGATATTGCATGCTCCCAACACAAAGAAATGATAAGTGTTTGAGATGATCGACATGTCAATTACCCTGATCTGATTACTGTATGTCATATGCCTCAAAACATCACTATGTACTCCATGAATGTGTACAATTATTATGTGTCAATTAAAACAAAGAGGATGGCAGGGCGTGGTGGCTCACATCTGTAATCCCAGCACTTTGGGAGGCCAAGGCGGGCGGATCATTGGAGGTCAGGAGTCCGACACCAGCCTGACCAACATGGTGAAACCCCATCTCTACTAAAAATAAAAAATGTGCCGGGTGTGGGGGTGGGCATCTGTAATCCCAGCTAATCGGGAGGCTGAGGCAGGAGAATTGCTTGAACCTGGGAGGCAGAGGTTGCAGTGAGCCGAGATTGCCCCACTGCACTCCAGCCTGGACAACGAAAGCAAAACTCCATTAAAAAAAAAAAAAAAAAAGTAAAACAAAAAAACCTCCCAAACAATAAAAAGCAAAAAATGTCCTCGTTTGTAATGTTTGCCAATTTCCATGGTGTATATACTCTTGCTGTAGCTGATTTCAAGTTACAAACATGGCATCACTGAACACAGAGTTGGGAAGAACTAGCCTTGGATTAGCCCAGGATTGAAAGGGCATTTCTGAGGCAGCCCCCGCCCTTGTGTGGAGGCAGGTGGGTTTAGACTGCCCAGTTCTTGGGTTGAAGGCTGTGCTTGAGTGTTTCATTTGGAACCAGGCACACAGTGAGAGCCCAAGAAGGAAGAACTGGGTGGGTGAGTGTACTGGGATGTCCAGTTGTCTCCTGAAATGGAGGTTGGCAGAGATGGTTCCTTATGAATTTCTCCTCAGTCCAGTGATGATGAAATGTCAGGAAATCCTGGCTCCTCTGATGAGACACATATTTACACAGTATCAGTATGTGAGAGAATGCGTCACCATGGGCTGGAGTACCTGTGAGTTAACTAAGTAATTAAATTTATTAATTGTATTAATCAGAGTTACCTGGTCCAAGAAGGGCAACCTGGTGTAAGGACTCCGTGGAGGAATGCATGCCTCCATGCATACATTGACTCCCAAAGTGGTTACAGGGTTATGAGTTGGCTTCACGGAGGAGGTATATGTCGCCTGAGACTTGAGGAATGAGTAGGTGCTTTTCTGGTGGGCATAAGGGAGAGGTGGCCAATGCAGAGGGGTCCCAACATGGGGAAATAGCAGAGGTGAATGAGTGAGCTTGGTGGGCGCAAGACACCATGTCTGCCTCAGTGTGGCCAGAGAATAAAGTGTAAGAGACAGTGGTGGTGAGAGTTAGTCCAAGTAGTGAGAGGTGAGTTCAGGTGATGGGAGATGAGTGTAGGTGGTGAGAGGTGAATCTAGGTGTTGAGAGGTTAGTCCAGGGCAGGGGTGAGGTCAAGATAGTGAAAACTATAAGGTCAAGTGAAGGTAGAAGTCTAAGAAGTGTTGAAAAAATTAGATCAAAGTAGTGAAGTATGATCAAATTAGTGAAAAGAAAAGTTTAAAATTAGTGAAGATGAAGTCAGAGTAGTGAAAGTGAAGTCAGGTGATGGAGTCAGAGTAGTAAAGGCAGTGCAGTGGTGAAAATAAAGATCAGATTGAAGGTAATGTCAGGTGGTGAGAATGGAGTCAGTGGAAAGTGGGAGTCAGTTGGTGAGGTGGTATCCGTTAGGTGAAATTGGAGTCAGGTGCAGGTGGAAGTCAGGTGGTGAAATGAAGTTCAGGTGGTGGTGAAGTGAAGTCAGGTGGTGAAGGTGGAAGGTGGTGGTGGAGTCAGGTGAATGGAAGTCAGAGTAGTGAAAGTGAGTCAAGAGTGAGTGAAGATAGAGGTTCAAGATAATGTTGAAGGTGAAGTCAAGAGTGGTGAAAGTGAAGTCAGGTGGTGAGATGAGTTCAGATGGTGAGAGATGAGTCCAGTTGAGAGGTGAGTCCAGGTGGTGAGAGGTGAGTCCAGGTGGTGAGAGGTGAGTCCAGGTGGGTGAGTCCAGGTGGTGAGAGATGAGTCCAGGTGGTGAGAGGTGAGTCCAGGTGGTGAGAGATGAGTCCAGGTGGTGAGAGGTGAGTCCAGGTGGTGAGATGTGAGTTCTGGTGGTGAGAGAGGGAGCCCAGCTGATGAGAAGTGAGTCCAGGTAGATGAGTCCAGGCAGTGAGACCTGGATTCTAGTGGTGAGAGGTGGAAGTCCTAGGCAAAGTGAATAAGTTGGTCCCTGATCCAAATAGACAATGGGGAGCCACTGAGGAATTCAGAGCTGGAGGGTGACACAAGGACTCTTGTTGTTAAAAGATTAATCAGATCTCAAGTAAAACAAAGTTTCTGCAGGAAGCTACTGCTAAACACTTCATGGACCAGGTGGTTCCCAATTCTCTTGGCTGCCTGCACTTCTCCTGGGCAGTCATGTTGCTCTTATAAAGCTCTTTTGATATTTTCTTTCTCCTAAAGACAGTCAGCCAGTGAGTGTGAGCCATGCATGTTGTGTTTACGCGGCACCCAGCATGACCCATGGAAAATGTTCGGTCAATGTGCATTGGGAGCAAAGGCCTGAAGTTGTCAGAACTGGTGGTTCTGCTCCTTCGCTCTACAGATATAAACTGGAAATAATACCACGTCCTTCCTTAAGAATGCAGTATGAGCCAGGAGTGGTGTAGTCCCAGCTACTTGGGAGGCTGAGGTGGGAGGATTGCTTGAAGCCAGGAGTTTGAGGCTGCAATGAGCTGTGATTGCTCCACTGCACTCCAGCCTGGGCAACAGAACAAGATCCTGTTTCTCAAAAAAAAAAAAAAAAAAAAAAAAAAAGAATATAATATGAAATTTTGTATGCTTTGATCAGATCAATATCTCCCTATTACCACCATTCTACCTCTCGACTTTTATGAGTTGGATTTTTTTAGATCTCATATATAAGTGAGATGATGCAGTATTTGTTTTTCTGTATCTGGATTATTTCACTTACCATAATGTTCTCAAATTTCATCCAGGTGGCAAATGACAGAATTTCCTCCTTTTAAAGGCTGAATAGTATTTGACCTATAATCCCAGCTATTCCAGTGTGGGTGACAGGCTGGATTTTTTTCTTTTTTTTGTATTTTTATATTTTTAGTAGAGATGGGGTTATTTTTGCGGCTAATTTTTGTATTTTTAGTAGAGACGGGGTTTCGCCATGTTTGCCAGACTGGTCATAAACTCCTGACCTCAGGCGATCCGCCTGCCTCAGCCTTATTTTTTAATTTTTTACTAGAGGCAGGGGTCTTGCTATGTTGTTACTATTTTTTTTTTTTTTTTTGAGACGGAGTCTTGCGCTGTGTCACCCAGGCTGGAGTGCAGTGGCGCGATCTCGGCTCACTGCAAGCTCCGCCTCCCAGGTTCACGCCATTCTCCTGCCTCAGCCTCCGAGTAGCTGGGACTACAGGCGCCCGCCACCACGCCCGGCTAGTTTTTTGTAATTTTAGTAGAGACGGGGTTTCACCATGTTAGCCAGGATGGTCTCGATCTCCTGACCTTGTGATCCACCCGCCTCGGCCTCCCAAAGTGCTGGGATTACAGGCTTGAGCCACCGCGCCCGGCCTTGTTGTTACTATTTTTAATTGACACATAATAATTGTATATATTTATGGAGTACAGCGATATTTTGATGCATATAAACAATGTATAGTGATCAAATCAGGGTGATTAGTGTATCCATCATCTCAAACATGTATCATTTCTTTGTATTGAGGACATTCAAAATCTTCTCCTTTAGCCATTTGAAAATATACAATAAATTATTGTTAACTCTAATCACCCCACAGTGCTTTAGAGCAGTAGAACTTATGTTTTTGAGATCTAAGATTTGTGCAGCATGGTGACTATAGTTAATAATATTGTACATTTCAAAATTGCTAAAAGAGTAGATTTTCTTTTTTCTTTTATTTTGAGACAGAGTTTGTCTTGTCACCCAGGCTGGAGTGCGCGCAATGGCACGATCTTGGCTCACTGCAACCTCCATCTCTTGAGTTCAAGTGATTCTCCTGCCTCAGTTTCCTAAATAGCTGGGATTACCTGTGCCCGCCACCATGCCTGGCTATATTTTTTCAATTTTTAAATATTAAATTTTTTTGGTGATATCTAGACTTCAAAAAAGAGTGGATTCTAAATATTCTCATTAGAGAAAAAATAAGCAGGAGATGTGATATTTTTACTAGCTTGATTTATTCATTCCACAATATAGACATATGTGAAAACACCACATTGTACCTCATAAATATATACTATTATTATTTGTCAATTAAAATGAAATAAAATACTAGTATTCATTAAAATAAAAGTACTGTTATTCATTCAAAAAAGCAGCAATGGGCCGGGCGCAGTGGCTCACGCCTGTAATCCCAGCACTTTGGGAGGCTGAGGCGGGTGGATCACGAGGTCAGGAGTTTGAGACCAGCCTGGTCAATATGGTGAAACCACTTCTCTACTAAAAATACAAAAATTAGCCAGGCGTGGTGGCACGCACTTGTAGTCCCAGCTACTCCAGAGGCTGGGGCAGAAGAATCCCTTGAACCCGGGAGGTGGAGGTTGCAGTGAGCCGAGATAGTGCCATTGCACTCCAACCTGGGTGACAGAACGAGACTCCGTCTCAAACAAAAAACAAACAACAACAACAACAACAAGAAAAACCCCAAAAAACAAAAAAGACAAAAACAAAACAAAAAACCAGCAATGGCATCTTAGGCCTGAAAGTCAATGTGGGTGAGGGCTCCCCATCTCCAAGCAGCCCAGATCTCTTGGGTGGTTTTGCAGAAGAGCGACTGCATATGTTTCACTGAACATGCTCATGCTTCCTGGGCATCATTTTCCTAAGAGTTCACAGGCTTGGTGGATATGTTCTGCCTTCACACACCATCAAAGAATGGCCATGTATCTAACTTGTTCACGTTCGCCCCCTGGGCACATCCATGAATTCACCTTTGTAGCCACAGCGCTGTTTCTCTGCCTGGAGTCCGTATTTGCATCTATGTCACCAGCCCGTGCTTCTCTCTGAATCTCAGGTCCTGACCTCCGGGCCCCCCTTTACTTTGGCTGGGAGTTGCAGAAGTGAGAGCTCATCACAGTGATGAAAGGAGGCGGTGTTGCTCAAAGATCTTTGGCAACTTTTCATCATTCTGGCCTTCCTTGGGGGGTAAACAATTCGTGGGCCAGCGACAAGATGAGACAGCATCTTGTCAGGCAGGATTTTGTTCTCCAAAATCTGGGAAGACATCCAAGCACCCCGGGTGTTGCCTTCCCTCCCTGAAAGTATGAAAGTTTTGCAAGGCATTGAGCTAGCGATGCAATGGGGAGCCCAGCTGTGCAGCTGTAATTTCTCAAGCAATCTCCAAGAGAATTCTTGGTGTTTTTTTACTTCATCTCATTTTTTTATGTTCCTTCTGGGTGTCTATTGCCATGTGCATTCTCAATTAAAAAATTCAAACACGTTTAGTAGTAGCAGTCACACCAGCAGTAGTAGCTGTTGTTGTAGTAGGATGAAAATCTTGATGGCCTTTGCAACTGTTCTTGCAACTCAGCCCTGTGAAGAAGGGGGATTGATTTATCATCAAGGCAAGGAATGCATATCACCCATGTCACTTTTCAAAACAAAATTTACATACAATATACATGGAAGCTGTCAATCACACAGAATACCTATATTTCAGGTGCGATAGGTATTCTTTTACTGACCTTCACTTATCTGAGTCACAGGATTGAGGGATGCTCTTCATTCACTTAGAGCATTTTTTTTTTCTTTTTCATAGAAAAGGGGTCTTGCTGTGCTGCCCAGGCTGGTCTCGAACTCCTGGGCTTAAGCGATCCTCCCACCTCGGCCTTTCAAAGAGAGCTGGGATTACAAGAGTGAGGACTTAGAGCATTTTAAGCATAGAAATGCGAATCCCGACAACAACTGTGCAACTGCATGGAGAAAACTGAGGTTTAAGAACAGTTACATAACTTGGCTCCCAAGTGTTGCAGCTGGGCTCTGACGGCAGCTCTCTGGAACTCCCAAATCTTCTTATTTCCCTTCCTTTATGGTCCAAGGATGGGCTCCATGAAACAGAAATGAAGGAAATGCTTGGCTACTCTCTATGTCCATCCTGAGACGCTCACATGAGTTTGGCAGAATAAATGAGTTAGTCAAAGCTGCTCTGGGGGAACTGAAGCAGGTTTGATAACAAAGGCAGTTCTGTCTCTCTCACCTTAACCTGCATGGCTGCACTTCTGCATTCTCTGATGTGGTGCATCTTTTGACTATTTATGTGTTGCTTCTATCCCTACCAAGTTGCTATCTGTGTGTGTGTGTGTGTATGTGTGTGGTGTGAGGGGTGCAGGTGGAAGAGATGCAAATTCAAGTGAGGCATTTTCATTCTGTAGCAAGCAGATAGTTGAACAGCACGATGATAAAAATGTATCCTTTGAAATCAGACTTTCTGGGTTGGATTCGTGACCCTAGTGACTCGAATTCCGAGTTATGTAACCTTTTAGTGGCTGAGTTTCCTTACCTGTAAAGAAGCGGTAGTAATAACCACGTTACTGGAGTGTGGTGAGGGGTTAATATATCTAAAACACTTGGAAGAGTTTCTGTCATCTAGGAAGCATTCTGTTTTACTCCCCAAGTACTTATTGACTTCATCCTTTTCTCTCCAACATCCCTTCCTGTGCCCTAGTTGAGATGTCCAATATCTGTGACCTGGGGAGCAGATGTAGACTCCTAATAAATCCCTACTAGCTGGTTGTGTGACCTGGAAAGGCCCCTGCCACACCCCAGGACAACCTCCTCTTTAGTATCCACAAGGAAGTTGTCTCTGGTTAGCCAGCTGGTGTTTTGGAAGCTGTGTGGTGTGTGCGTTGCAGGTCTTTTTCGTGATGAAGGTGGAGGAAAGGAGGTGGCCATAACTGATACTATCCATGAGCTGGGCCAAGTCTTCAGGGAGGACCTGGTTCACACCCCATGGGATGAGATGACCTAATAGCAATTAATGATGCCTGTAATCATTGAGGTATTAGTGAGGCAGGAGATGAAGATAGAGGGATAATTATTGTATATTAGTACCATGAACAAGCAGAAATGGCAATGGTGGTGACTCTTGCAATGAAGAGTCACAAGCATGTTTCTGTGTTCAAGAAAGGGGTGAGGAAAGAGATAGGGAAGAACGACTGAGAGAATCGCAGCAAGTATGTGAAAGGGTGCTTGGGTAGAAGATGATAACTAGAAGAGGAGCTTCAACAGAATTGCCTGTGCCAGGCCCTTTCTACACAGAACGATGAAATGAAAGTCCACTGTTGTCAACAACGTATCAACTGATGGGACATTGTGAATCTAAGGGAATCTATTGATAAGATGTAGAGGCCTTTCTAGAAAGAACCTGAAAGGCCAGAAGTGGAAAATGTCTACGTGAAATCAGATCCCCCAAAGACTGACCTTAAGAAAGTCTCCTCCTCTCCTTCCCTCCCTCTCTCCCTCCCTCTCCCCGTTCCTCCCTTTCTCCCTCCCTCCCTCCCTTCTTTCCTTCCTTTTTTCCTTCCCAAACCCACCACATGCTTTCCTTCCTGCCCCAGGACCGTTGCACAGGTTGCTATGCTTTCCTGGCTCTTCTTCCTCACTCTCTCTTTTTTACCTGACTGATGTCCATTCATACTTCAGATGTCAGCTTTAATGTCAGCTTTCTTAGGGACTTCCCTGACCTGCTTTCACTTCCACTGGGGAAGATCTCCTTCACTTTATGCATCAGTCACACCTGGCCCTCTTCCTTTTGATCCTTTTTATTTTTTTTTTTTTTTTGAGATGGAGTCTTGGTCTGTCGCCCAGGCTGGAGTGCAGTGGTGTGATCTCGGCTCACTGCAGCCTCTGCCTCCCGGGTTCCAGTGATTCTCCCACTTCTGTCTCCTGAGTAGCTGGGACTACAGGCATGCGCCACCATGCCTGGCTAATTTTTGTATTTTTAGTAGAGACAGGGTTTCACCATATTGGCCAGGCTGGTCTCGAACTATTGACCTCATGATTCACCCACCTCGGCCTCCCAAAATACTGGGATTACAGGCATGAGCCACCGCACCCAGCCCTCCTTTGATCTTTTTAATGACTCAGGTCAACATTTATCCCCTCTGTTGATGGAGCACTCACTCACTGTGTGCTAGGCGCTATAGTGAGCACTTTAAGGAACATTATCTCATTTAATTCTCACAGCCCTGCAAGATAAGAATCTTTATTATGACCATTGTATATCAGGGAAACTGAGGCACAGAGAGTTTAAATAGTTTGGCCAGGGTCTCTCAGTTAATAATCACCTGCATCACAATTTGAACCGAAAGCTGACTCCAGCATCCACACTGTGCAATACTTCCTGCAGCATAGAGGGAGGAGGGGTGAGGCTGGACAAGTATGCAGGGGCTTCTCAGAGCAAGATGGCTCTGCTTTTCCTAGCCCCTTCTGACACTCAGAACTTTTCCTGTAAAACAGGGATCATTGGCTGGGTGAGGTGGCTCATGCCTGTAATCCCAGCACTTTGGGAGGTCAAAGCAGGCAGATCATGAGGTCAGGAGTTCAAGACCAGCCTGACCAACATGGTGAAACCCCGTCTCTACTAAAAATACAAAAATTAGCTGGACGTGGTGGCGCATGCCTGTAGTCCCAGCTACTCAGGAGACTGAGGCAGGAGAATCACTTGAACCTGGGAGGCAGAGGTTGCAGTGAGCCGAGATCGCGCCACTGCACTCAGCCTGGCAACAGAGCGAGACTCCGTCTCAAACAAACAAAAACAGGGATCATTAAACCCCCTTTTGGGTCTTACCAAACAGAGATATAATGCTTTGCAGGGACATATGGTTAAGTCAGTAGATGACTCCAGTGATGAACTGGGGAAGGTGGGAGGAGAGAACTGCTTAGTGGTCCATGGTTATGCCTCTGGAGGTGGAGAGGCAAAGGGGACCCTAGACTTCTACTAACACAATGTGGAAACTGAAAGAAATAATCCACCCCCACCCCATATATTACTTACACGTTTGGTAGTCTTATAGAATATAAGTAACTGGGCCGGGCGCAGTGGCTCACGCCTGTAATCCCAGCACTTTGGGAGGCCAAGGCAGGTGTGTCACCTGGGGTCAGGAGTTTGAGACCAGCCTGGCCAACATGGCGAAATCCTGTCTCTACTAAAAATACAAAAAATAGCTGGGTGTTGTGGTGGGCACCTGTAATCCTAGCTACTTGGGAGGCTGAGGCAGGAGAACCGCTTGAATTTGGGAGGCAGATGTTCCATGAGCTGAAATCGTGCCACTGCACTCCAGCCTGGGTGACAGAGTGAGACTCTGTCTCAAAACAAAACAAAACAAAACAAAAAACCCACTGTTTTAGTCCTTTGTGAGGCTCCCTGGAAAATTATAGCCCATGCTTGATTGCTTCTGTGCCAGGGAACTCACTACCTTGCAAAGCATGACCTCCATGGTTAGAAGCAATAAGGTCTTTCTTAGAGTGAAATAAGAAGCGACTGGTGATGGGCACAGGGTCTCCTTTTTGGGGAGATGTAAATACCTTGGAACTAGATAGAGGCACTGGTTGCACAACAATTGTGAATTCACCAAATGCCACTGACTGTAAGATGGCTCATTTTATGTGAATGTCATTTTGATAAACAAAAAGAGCGTAAACCATGTGTGGAGACCTCCCCACATGTCAGGCCCTGAACTAGATGAAAAACCCCATTGTCTTAATGGATCCTCCCAGCAACTTGATGAGAGAGGTGAGAGGTACTTTTATCATCCAGTTTTATTTTATTTTTCAGTTTATTTTGTTTTATGTATTTATTTATTTTTTGAGATGGAGTCTCGCTCTGTCACCCAGGCTCGAGTGCAGTGGTGCAGTCTCCACTCACTGTAACCTCCGCCTACCAGGTTCAAATGATCGTCCTACCTCAGCCTCCCGGGTAGCTGAGATTACAGGTGCCCGCCACCACACCCAGCTACTTTTGTATTTTTATTAGAGATGGGGTTTCACTATATTAGTCAGGCTGGTCTCAAACTCCTGACCTCAGGTGATCCACCTGCCTCGGCCTCCCAAAGAGCTGGGATTACAGGCTCACTGAGCCACCACACCCAGCCCATTCACAGTTTTATAGGTCACGAAAACAGAGGGTCAGAGAGGTTGAGCAAGTTGCCCGAGGTAACACAGCTCTAAAGGGTCAAGCCTAGGTCTGCATCTCTCCCACAGTGGATACTGTACTGCTTGCTTCCTATGTCAGTTGCTCACCTTCCAGGAAAATTAGAAAGATAATAAGGAAGACAGCAAAGCATGGTGAACTGGATGATTACAAAGGGAACTTTCCAGGTCTAAAGTGGAAAATTAAATAAGACAATGCACACAGTAACACTCTGCAAACTTTGTCTGTTTATTTGTTCATGTATTCACTTAAATATTTACCTAATGTCGGCCGGGAGCAGTGGCTCACACCTGTAATTCCAGCACTTTGGGAGGCCTAGGCGGGTGGGTCACCTGATATCAGGAGTTCGAGACCAGCTTGACCAACATGGCGAAACCCCGTCTCTAACAAAAACGTAAAAATTAGCTCGGTGTGGTGGTGCGTGCCTGTAATCCCAGCTGTTCTGGAGGCTGAGGCAGGAGAATCGCTTGAACCCAGGAGGCAGAGGTTTCAGTGAGCGGAGATCACGCCATTGCACTCCAGCCTGGGCAACAAGACTGAAAATATGTCTCAAAAAATAAAAAATAAAAGAATTAAATAAGTAAAATAAATACAAGAATGAGAGGAAAGTGCCCAATATTTTAAGGGGAAGTTGTAGGGTCAAATTTTGGGTTTTATGGGCCTTAGGCACATTTACCTTTGTGAGTTCCTTCTTCCATCAAAAATAAATAAATAGATAAAACTTTATTGATGTAGCTTATATGAGGTACCTGGAATAGTCAAAGGCATATACAGAAGGTGGTATCTGTGGTATCAGTGGTTGCCAGGGGTTGGGGGATGAGGAGGAGGGAAGGAGCAGTAATTGCTTAAAGGGTGTAGACTTTCTGTTTTGCAAGATTTAAAGGGTTCAGGAGATGGATGGTGGTGAAGGTTGCACAATACTGTGAATGTACGTAATGCTGCTGAACTGAACACTTAAAAATGGTGAAGAGGGTAAATTTTGTTATATGTAGTTTACCACAATGAAAAAAACATTGAAAAGGCAAAGTGCAGTGGCTCACGCTTCTAATCTCAGCATTCTGGGAGGCCAAGGTGAGAGGATCACTTGAAGCCAGGAGTTTGAGACCAGCCTGGGCAACAGAGAAAGACCCCATCTCAAAAAAAAAAAAACAAAAAACAAAAAAAACAAAAAAACACAAAAATTAGCCAGGTGTGGGGGCATGCACCTGTAGTCCCAGCTACTCAGGAGGCCGAGACAGGAGGCTCACTTGAGCTCAGGAGTTTGAAGCTGCAGTAAGCTATGATTATGCCACTGCATTCCAGTCTGGGCGTCAGAGTGAGATCCTGTCTCAAAAACCCCCCAAAACTCCCAAAACGCGAAAAACACCCCTACATTGGTATAGAGATGAATATAAATTGTGTATCACATAAATAACATACAATGCAATATGTATTTATTATTATATTCATATTTTTCTTCTGATTTAAAACAAAATTACAGGTCGGGCACAGTGGCTCACATCTGTAATCCCAGCACTTGGAGAAGCCGAGGTGGGCAGATCACCTGAGGTCAGGGGTTTGAGACCAGCCTGATCAACATGGTGAAATCCCGTCTCGACTAAAAATACAAAAAATTAACTGGGCATGGTGGCAGGTGCCTGTAAGCCCCCCAGTTACTTGGGAGGCTGAGGCAGGAGAATCTCTTGAACCTGGGAGGCGGAGGTTGCAATGAGCCGAGATTGCACCACTGCACTCCATCCTGGGTGACAGAGCGAGACTCCATCTCAGGAAAAAAAAAAAAAAAAAAAAGAAATTACAAGCTGGGCACGGTGGCTCAAGCCTGTAATCCCAGCACTGGGAGAGGCGAGATGGGGCGGGATCCGAGGTCAGGAGGTCGAGACCATCCTGGCTAGCGGTGAAACACAAAAACTAGCGAGGCGGGGTGAGGTGGGCACCTGTAGTCCAGCTACTCGGGAGGCTGAGGCAGGAGAATGGTGTAAACCTGGGAGGCCGGGCTTGCAGTGAGCTGAGATCCGGCCACTGCGCACTCCAGCCTGAAGCGACAAGCGAGAGACTCTGTCTCAAAAAAAAAAAAAAAAAAAATTACAGTAAAAATATTTTTTGTGGGCTCTCTCATTAGTGTTTACTATGCCCAATGCGGAAGTCAGCCCTGGGAAACCTGCAACAGCAATGCCGGTTTCAAACATTGGCGTGCATTGGACTTTCCTAGAAAGTTCACGAGCAATGCGGATTGTTGTGCCACAGCCTGAGGTTCCGATTCCGTAGGTCTGGAGTGTGACCCTGGAACCCGGTGCATGTAGGTGTTCTCATGCAGGTGATACCTGATCATTGTTTGAGGGGCATGGGAGGACTTTTTTTTTTTTTTTAAGGTAGGGTCTTGCTCTGTCACCCAGGCTGGAGTGCAGTGGTGTGACCGCAGCTCACTGCACCCTCAGACTCCTGGGCTCAAGCAATCCTGTTGCCTCAGCCTCCCAAGTAGCTGGGACTATAGGCATGGGCCACCATGCCCAGCTAATTTTGTAAACGTTTTTGTAGAGATGAGGGCTTCGCTGTGCTTTCCAGGCTTGTCTCAACTTTCCCGGCTCAAGCAATCCTTCCACCTCAGCCTCCAGTGCTACAGGGTTACAGATAATGAACCCTGTGTCCAGCCAGGAGGGACTTTTTTGAGGTGGGAAGTGGACTCCTACAGTTCCACTACAGTTTATTTTATTTTATTTTATTTTATTTTATTTTATTTTTATTTTTTATTTTATTTTTATTTTTATTTTATTTTTTTGAGGCCAGTCTTGCTCTGTTGGCCATGCTGGAGTACAGTGGTGTGATCTTGGCTCGCTGCAACCTCTGCCGAGAGGTTGAACCGAGGGGTTCAAGGGATTCTCCTCCTGCCTCAGCTTCCTGAGTAGTTGGGACTACAGGCGTGTGCCACCATGTGCGGCTAATTTTTGCATTTTTTAAAGTAAAGACAGGGTTTCGCCATGCTGGCTAGGCTGGTCTTGAACTCCTGACCTCAAATGATCTACCTGTCTCAGCCTCCTAAAGTGCTGGGATTACAGGCGTGAGCTACCACGCCTGCCCTGCCTACAGCTTTTACAGCCCACACTTAGCCCCTTACTTGCTGGGTGGTGGCATTTATGCGTTTTGTGCTGCTTTGAGCCTATTTCTTCATCTCTAAGGTTGGGATGATGACACCCACCTCATGGTGTCACGGAGAAGCTTGCTGGGTACTCAGGACTCACATCTGGGGCAGCTGCTGAAATCTCAGCTCTGAGGCAATGGGGGGAATTGTGCAAATGCTGTTTGGGGACATTGTGTGAGCTGAGGTCACAAACTGGGGCGGTGTCAGCAAGGATGAGGGTGGCAGGCTGTAAACCCCAGGGCAAGACATTGCTTGCGAGGGGAGTATTTGCATCCTATGCAAGATTTCTGGGCATCAGGATGGATAAAGGTGAGGGTAAAGGGATAATTCCCGGCCCCAGGAAGGACCTGCATGAGGGTCAAAAGCCAGCAGGATGGTTCGGCCCATAGGGGACACTGGCCAATGGACAGAGAGGTGGGTAGGGGCATTTCCCAGCGTCTACACTGCAGCATCACAGAGTTAGATGTTCCCATCTGCTAACAGCCCTTTCCCTTGAGACCCACAGGTGGGCAAGGCTCCCCGCAATCACCGCCATGTGGCTATCATGCTAGCTATCCTTTGAGGTTTCCCCACTCGCTGCTCGCACCTTTGCAAACACAGCTAATTCCTGTCATTTACAGTAATGGTCTATAAAGCCACCACGCACCCTCAATCAGGGAATGCTGAACCATGGCTCATGGGGAAACACAGGGTTGGATTTCTGTGAGCCTCTGGTCACAGCCCTTTTGTCAACGAATCAAGACATAAACTTGTTTTGTGTGTTTCTATTTAAAAAGACTTTATTTGGCCAGGTGCGGTGGCTCATGCCTGTAATCCCAGGACTTTGGGAGGCCGAGGGAGGTGCTCAGCAGTTCATTTGAGGTCAGAAGTTCGAGACCATCCTAGCCAACATAGTGAACTCCCCCGCTTTACTAAAAATACAAAAATTAGCTGGGCATGGTGGTGCGTGTCTAATTCCAGCTACTCGGGAAGCTGAGGCAGGAGAATCGCCTGAACACAGGAGGCGGAGGTTGCAGTGAGCCAAGATTGCACCACTGCACTCCAGCCTGGGCACAAAGAGTGAGACTCTGTCTCAAAAAAAAAAAAAAAAAAAAAGACACCTTATGTAATATATGTGATGGATTCATGCACACGGAAGTCACGGCCACCGCACTGTAATACATGCCTGAATGAAGCTTATCTAACACATATATTTTTTCCCCTAAGACACATTTCAGCCTTCTTGTGCTCAGGGACGGTAGACAGCACTTCAGCACGATCCCCTGGAAGTCATTTTATTTTATTTTATTTTATTTTATTTTTTTGAGGCGGAGTCTCGCTCTGTCACCCAGGCTGGAGTGCAGTGGCCAGATCTCGGCTCACTGCAAGCTCCGCCTCCCGGGTTCACGCCATTCTCCTGCCTCAGCCTCCCGAGTAGCTGGGACTACAGGCGCCCGCCACCTCGCCCGGCTAGTTTTTTGTAATTTTTAGTAGAGACGGGGTTTCACCGTGTTAGCCAGGATGGTCTCGATCTCCTGACCTCGTGATCCGCCCGTCTCGGCCTCCCAAAGTGCTGGGATTACAGGCTTGAGCCACCGTGCCCGGCCGGAAGTCATTTTAAATAGCAAAAATCACCAACGAAATACACAAAAATGCAAAAAAAAAAAAAAAAAAAAAAAAGAGAGAGAGAGAGAGAGATGCTAAATAGTCTGCAACAAGGACACTTGTTTACGGTAAGAGAACTGGTACAAAAAGGCAGCATCATCTTGTTTGACCTCAGAGGGGCAATGTGCGCATCAGGTGGCTAAAAACGTTTTCATGGCTCTGTGCAAATGATCGTGAAAGCACTACAAGTACTGATTTTGAAGTGACAAATACATTTCGGTCAGTGAATTAGCAAGTGAATTGGGGGATAATGAGCATCAACTACTGTGGTCTCTTTCTTAAACTTCTTTCTTTCTCTCTCTCTCTCTCTCTTTTAAGACAGTCTCACTCTGTCACCCAGGCTGGAGTGCAGTGGGGCAATCTCAGCTCACTACAACCTCCACCTCCAGGGTTCAAACGATTCTCCTACCTCAGTAGCTGGGACTACAGGCGCCCACCATCACGCCTGGCTAGTTTTTGTATTTTTAGTAGAGACAGAGTTTCACCATGTTGGCCAGGCTGGTCTCGAACTCCTGACCTCAAATGATCTGCCCGCCTCGGCCTCCCAAAGTACTGGGATTACAGGCATGAGCCACCACACCCGGCCCTTAAACTTCTTTCAAACGGGAGTGTGCTGTTTCTTGTTGATATCCTGACTGGTACTGGGAAGAAATGCTTGAAGAAGAACAGTTTATGTGGAAGTCTGAGCCCCAGAGAGACTGGGGGCCTGTAACCCCAAAGCTGTAGAGTCCGTCTTGACATGAGGGAGCTGGCTGTGATCCACAATGCTTCTGAGTCAGCCCAATGGAGCTGAGCCCCAGCTGAACTCCTACCCAGTTCTGTCATCCTGGGCAGATGGCTCTCTTTTTGCCCATGCATTTTTCTGTCCAATGGCCAGAATTTACCCAATCTCCATTCTGCTGTTTTGGGGACTCATTCAGATCCTGGTCGCTGCTTGAGATGCGGAGCATGACAGGTTCAAATCCTTCTTTACCCATCTCTTGACTGTGTAACCCGGGAAAAATGAGAAGAAAAATGAGCTTCATTTTCTTCTCTGCAAAATGTTGGTGCTTGGGTCCATACGACTGGCTGGCTTTGCCTAAAAGATACCAACATTTGTGAGGGCCATTCTTGGCATAGGCACTGTGAGCTCCACGATGGAGGGACACATCCTCGCTGTATCCCTGGCACCTCACACCGCCTCTGACACAGAGCAGTTGCTTAGGAGATATCTGTGCCTGTAATGCACGTTCCTTCTGTATGTGTGCAACCCCCTGGATCTTCCTGTGAAGAGCAGATAAGAATCATAGCTCAACGTGAGGGGTCCTGTGATGGGAGGGTGTCCAAGAGGCTACCGGAATACCTAGAAGGACCTGAACCAGAGGCACACCCAGATGGATGATGTTAGCTGCGCCGGATCAACCTGTGACCTCCCTGAGGGTGGGGACTACATCAGCCCTGCTCACTGCTTTATTCTCAGTGCCGGGCTCAGGACCAGACACGGCATGGGGTAGGACAGAGCAGAGCTCCTAGAAGTTCCACTTAGAGTGCAGGCTTTTGAGTCTGGAATGAAAATTCCAGCTTTGCTACTTCCTGTGTGACCTTGGGCAAGCTGCACAGCCTCTCTGTGCCTGTTTCTTCAACAGTAAAATGGAGATGCCAGTAATAACAGCTCGGGTGCCTTGAGGATATACTATGCAACCACCATGCTACAGGGCTTTCATGCATGAACTCATCTGTCCTCACAGCCACCATTTTTTTTTTTTTTTTGACACAGAGTCTTGCTCTTGTCCCCCATGCTGGAGTGCAGTGGCTTGATCTCAGCTCACTGCAACCTCCACCTCCTGGGTTCAAGCGATTCTCCTGTCTCAGCCTCCCTAGTAGCTGGGATTCCACGTGCACACCATCAGGCCGGGCTAATTTTTGTATTGTTAGTAGAGATGTTAGCCAGTCTGGTCTCGAACTCTTGACCTCAGGTGATCTGCCTGCTTCGGCCTTCCAAAGTGCTGGGATTACAGGCGTGAGCCACCGCGCCCCGCCTACAACCACCATTTGAAGTGGGTGCTGTCATGCTCCTCATTTTACAGATTGGAGAGACCAAGGCCAGAGAGGGACAGTGACTTGCCCAAGGCCACATAGCTTGAAACTGAGAAGGTGGGATTTAAATCCCAGCCATCTGGCACCCAAATCCATTCTGTTAACTACCAGGATATGCTGCTATAACGTGTCCTAGGGTAAGTGGTTGACATACAGTAGGTGCCTAATACATGATAATTATTGTTATTTTTAATTATAATTCTCCTAGAGGGCACTTGGAGGGAGGGTGCATCAGGGGAGAGAGAGGGCCCCATGGGGCTATGTCTGCTCTCTGAGGTCCCAGCCAGTATCCAACCAGCCAGCTGGGGCGGGGGACGCTGGGGTCACTAGGGGTCGGAGCTGCTCTTGCTGCGCGGCGGCGGCGTGCGCGGGTCCCAGTCATTAACCAGGCGCTGCGCCTGCTCGTAGCACACGTGCGGTTGCCGCTGGCGCAGGCGCAGGCGCACCACGCTGCCGTCCACCTCATGCCCAATGGTTTTGCAGTTGAGGCCCCAGGTGAGGTTCTTGTGCGTGGCGAGCAGCTCGTCCAGGTTCTTTTCCAGGTGCGTGATGTGGCGCTGCAGCTTGTCGGTGCCCTGGAGAGGGAGCAGGGCAGACCCGTGAGGCAGAGCAGAAGGCAGGTAGCTACCTGGGGTGAGCAGGCACCCCTGCGCCAGATGTGTGTGTAAGGAACACAGGTGAGGAGGGGAACACATCTGGGTGGGCCAGGTGCGCCTGAAAAAACAAAAACAAAAACAAAAAACCATGACAGGGCAGGCTAAGGGAGGGGAATGCATCTAGTCAAGATGTGTAGGAAGGAGCCTCCTTAGGAAGTGGGCTTAATAATAACAGCTCAGGGCCGGACGCGGTGGCTCACACCTGTAATCCCAGCACTTTGGGAGGCTGAGGCGGGCAGATCACCTGAGGTCAGGAGTTCAAGACCAGCCTGGCCAACATAGCAGAACTCTGTCTCTACTAAGAATACAAAAATTAGCTGGGTGTGGTGGCACACACCTGTAAGCCCCAGCTACTAGGGAGGCTGGGGCAGAAGAATGGCTTGAACCCAGGAGAGGAAGGCTGCAGTGAGCAAAGATTGCACCACTGCACTCCAGCCTGGGCGACAGAGTGAGACTCTGTCTCAATAATAATAATAGTAATAACAACAACAACAACAACAACAGCTCGGCTGCTTTAAGGGTATTCTATGGAGGTGCCATGCTACACGCCTTTCATGCATGAACCCATCTGTTCTCACCACCACCATCTGAAGTGAGTGCTGACGTGCTCCTCATTTTATAGGTTAGAGAGACTGAGGCCAGAGTGGGACAGTGAGGGTGTGTGTGAGAGGGGAGGACAGGGGTTGAGGGGACTTATTTGAGCCACGTGTGGGTACTGAAGCCCCCTCCCCTCCCCACTTCGTGGCAGGAGTTGAAGGACAGGCCGACTTGGGTGAGCGGGGAATCATACCTGGTCCAGATGTGCTTGAGGAAGGAGCCTTACCATTGGCGCAGCTGCGCCTACAGGGGTATCGGGGAGGGGGTTTACCTGCGCGAGGCGCGCAGCCTCAGGGAGTTGGGTGCCCACGTGTCTCTGGTACATGCGAACCAGGGGTCTGTCCAGCTTTTCTCCGGTCTCCAGGTGAACTTTCGACAGAGGACCCTGGTGGGGTGCGGGTGCGGTGTGCAAGAGCATTGAAACGCAGTCTCCACCCACCGGCACCCCTGCCTCCACCTCCGAAGGCTCTCACCCCGAACCCTACCTTGATGAGACCGTGGGTGGTGTACATCTCTTGGTTGTATTTCGTACACCGGTGGATAGTTCCCCTCATCAGTCCTAACGTCATAGTTAATCTTTCCTGGGGGCAGGGAAGCGCAGGGGGATAACGCTGGTTCCCAGTCCCCTTCTCCTCCCCTGTCCCACCCTTGCCCGCAGCCGCAGGTAATGCGCTCACCTTCAGCTCCAAGGTCTCGCTCGCCTTCTGCGCCAGCGAGGCGCACACGCGGTCGCTTATCTGCAGCTGTTGCTCCTGGACGTCCACCACGTTCTTTGCCATTTCCACCAAGGTGTCCTTGGACTCGACCAACAACCGCTTGGCTTCATTTAGCGCCAAGGCGCACTCTGTAAAAGCCCAGGACGCGCTTGGGGGCGCCAAGCCCTCCGTTCCCAGAGTCCCTGTCCCTCCCTCTATTCTCAGGTGGTGGTGGGCCCTGGGCTAGGGGGTTTTATTGAGGGACTGGGTGAAAGCCCAAGGGGCGCGGGGGATAGTTTAAGTAGCGTCTTGGGTTGGTTTCCTTAGAAGCAGAGCCCGTGACCTGTAATCCCAGAACTTTGGAAGGCCGAGGTGGGCAGATCACTTGAGGTCAGGAGTTCGAGACCAGCCTGGCCAACATGGTGAAACCCCCGCCTCTACTAAAAATACAAAACTTAGCCAGGCGTGGTGGCGGGCCCCTGTAATCCCAGCTACTCAGGAGGCCAAGGCAGGAGAATCGCTCGAACCTGGGAGGCGGAGGTTGCAGTGAGTTGAGATTGGGTGATTGCATTCCAGCCTGGGTGACAGAGCATGACTCTATCTCAAAAAAAAAAAAAAAAAAAAAAAAGGAGCAGAGCCTGTGAATGACTGAGTCCTCAGTGAGTGTGAGCAGGAGAGCACAGGGGGAAAATTGAGTAACAATGTGTGCTTAGCAAGATAGGCTTTCAGTCCTCCCATTGGCTCTAGGGCTATTTCCCAGGAAAGGGACAGCCAAGTGGATGAGGGGCTGCACTGACAGTCAAGGGGATCTGGGTGGGCACCAATACGACCCAGTACAGTGGACTCCTACCTGGGGTATAGGTGCCCACAGGGTCTGGAGGAGGCGTTTTCTGACCCTGTGTGCGTGGGGTGGGGGCCCGGGAGAGGTTCACCCATGAGTGGCGTCCGGCCTGCTCTAGAACCTTGTCCAGGGGCTGGTTCATGAGGTCCACGGCTTGCAGCCGCTCCTTGAAGCAGAAGTTCAGGGTGTCTCGGCAGGAGGCCAGGGTCTGGGTGGAGAAGGGAGAAGGAGAAGGCAGAGTGAGAACTGGGAGGTTGAGGGAAGTGGATGAAAGTGATTTCTCTGCTGCAGGCTTGAGGCTTATAGGCTGTAAAGCATTTCTACCTCTAAACAGAAACTGACCCTCTTATTTTTTTTTTTTTAAGAGACAAAATTTTGCTCTGTCATCCAGGCTGGAATGCAGTGGTGCCACCATAGCTCACTAAAACCTCAACATCCTGGGCTCAAGAGATCCTCCTGCCTAACCCTCCTGAGTAGCTGGGACTACAGGAGTAAAGCACCATGCCCTGCTAGTTTTAAAACTTTTTGCAGAGAAAGGGTCTGGCTATGTTGTCCAGGCTGGTCTTGAACTCCTGACTTCAAGCTATCCTCCTGCTCTGACCTTCCAAAGTTTTGGAATTACAGGCATGAGGCAGTGTGCCTAATATTTTTGATACTGGTAAAGGCTTTTACTTATAGATATATATATGTGTGTATGTGTGTGTGTATATATATGTGTGTGTGTGTATATCCTTTTGAGACACAGTCTTACTCTGTTGCACAGGTGGTAGTGCAGTGGTTCAGTCATAGCTCACTGCAGCCTCAATCTCCTGGGCTCAAGTGATCCTCTTGTTTCAGCCTCCTGAGACAGCTAATTTGTATTTTTTATTTTTTTTTTTTGTAAAAGCAGGGTCTCACTACATTGCTTAGGCTGGTCTCAAACTCCTAGGCTCAAACAATCCTCCTGCCTCAGCCTCCTGAAGTTTTAGGATTACAGGTGTGAACCACTGTGCCTGGCCTGGAACTATTTTTTAATTTAATTCATTCCCCCAATGTTCCGGATAAATATTTTCTTTCATGAAATCTTTTTTAGGAGAGACATGCCTATGTCTTATGAAAAAAGATTTTTTTCTTCCTTTGACTCACATCACACCACCCCTCAAGGTTTACTTTATTATTTTTACTTAAATTTTTGTTTTTAATTGAATAATAATTGTATATATTTATGGCATGCAATGTGATGCTTTGATTTGTGTATGCAATGTGGAAGGATTGTATCAAGCTAATTAACTTATCCATTTTCTCACATACTTATCTTTTTTTTGTAGTAAGTTCACTTAAAATGTATTCTTTTCCACTTAATTTTCCCAGCTTTATTGAGGTATAATTGACAAATAAAAATTATATTTATTTAAGGTGTACCACTTGATGTTTTAACCTATGAATATACTGTGAAGATATCACTGCATTCAGGCTGGGTGCGGTGGATCATGCCTGTAATTCCAGCACTTTGGGAGGCCAAGGTGGGAGGACCGCTTAAGCCCAGGAGTTCGAGACCAGCCTGGGCCACATGGTGAAACTCCACCTCTACAAAAAATGCAAAAAATTAGCCAGGTGTGGTGATTCACATCTGTAATCCCAGCTACTCAGGAGGCTGAGGTGGGAGGATCACCTGAGCCCAGGAGATTGAGGCTGCAGTAAGCCATGATTGCACCAGTGCACTCTAGCCTGGGCGTGAGACACTGTCTCAAAACAAAAACAAAAACAACCATGAACAGTACAGTTTCCTCAATAGCCATTACAGATAAACACATGGATGAGTGGGTGGTGCTGATAGATAGTCCCTTAAATGTGGCTTTTAGAGAAGGGAAGGTGTGTTAAGGTATGGGAACATGGAAATATGAGTCAAAGGTCAGGCAATTCTGCTTACATTTTTCCCAGGTGCTGGGTGTTCACTTGGATGTCAGGTAATCCAGGAAAGTAATATGTGTATATTTTCAGATAGGGTCTCACTCAGTCTCCCAGGCTGGAGTGCAGTGGCGTGATCACAGCTCACAGCAGTCTGGACATCCTGTGCTCAAGTGATCCTCCCACCTCAGCTTCCCAAGTAGCTGGGACACAGACACATGCCACCACACTGGCTAACTTTTTAAAAAAAATTTTGTAGAGATAAGGTCTTACATACTATGTTGTTCAGGCTGGTCTCAAACTCCTGGGCTCAAGCAATCTACTCACCTTTAGCTCTCAAAGTGCTGGAATTACAGGCATGAGCTGCTGTGCCCAGCTAGAGAAATTCTTAAGACTTTTATTCACGAAGTTGTCTTCTGTTTATGGCACTGTGCATAATAACCAGGTAAAAGTGAGTCTGCTCATTTCCAGACAGATCATGCAATGGTACGATCTTGGCTCACAGCAACCTCCGCCTCCCGGGTTCAAAGGATTCTCTTGCTTTGGCCTCATGAGTAGCTAGGATTACAGGCATGTGCCATGATACCCAGCTAATTTTTGTACTTTTTAGTAGAGACAGGGTTTTGCTATGTTGGCCAGGCTGGTCTCAAACTTCTGACCGCAGGTGATCAACCCCCCTCGGCCTCCCAAAGTGCTGGGATATGGATTGGTTCTGAGAAACTGGTTTCCTTCGTCACTTCATTCTTGACCCTTTCCTGTTCTTTTATTTTGAGACAGGGTTTTGCTATGTTGCTCAGGCTGGTCTTGAACTCCTGGGCTCAAGTGATCCTCCTGCCTCAGCATCCCAAAGTATTGGAATTACAGGTGTGAGCCACCACACCCGGCCTCTTGCCAGCTCTTGTTGTTGTTCTTGGGAAGAAGCAATTTCCAAGTTGAAGCTCAGACATCTCCTACCTCCTTACCCAGTTCAGAAGCCTTCAGTGACTCTTTGGGGTTGGGGTGAGGAGAGCAGTAAGAAACAGCAACAGCTTCCCTGTGCTGGGTGTCAATTGCTTGGTTTCTGTGCCTGGCTCTGTTCTGGCACCCTGAGAAAGCAGCCTGTCTCATGCATTTCCCCACTGTAACATGGAGAGCTGGCACTCACTCTACCCACATCTTGATCTTTCTGTGTCACCCCCTTGATTCTCAACTGGCACTCATTCCATCCCCACCTCTAGCCTTGAAGTCTCCCTTCCTCTGCTCTGATCAATATTAAGAGACTGCTATTCTCCGAGTTCCCCCCTCCCACCAGGCTGTATCTCATCTGGACAGCATCCCGCCATTGAAATCTTACTTCCTCCACAATAAAACGAAGCATATCATATTCCTTTGATATTTGCAATTATTTGAGAGTTACATCAAAACAAGTCATTTGCACATGTATACAGCCTTATAAACACTCTCCATCAAGATGTACAATATTTCCATCATGCCATACATTTTTCTGTCTCCCCTTTCCTCTCTCTCTCCCTGACCACCTCCAGTAAGATGACTTGGAGATTAGTTTTACCTGTTCTAGTCCTTCCTTTCTTCATTCATTTGTACAGAATCTGGCTCTGTCTCCCGGGCTGGATTGCAGTGGCATGATCCTGGCTCACTGTGGCCTCAAACTCCTGGGCTCAAGAGATCCTCTCAGCTCAACCTCCTAAATAGCTAGGACTACAGGTGCATGCTAACCATGCCCAGTTATTTTTTAAACATTTTTGTAGAGATGATATCTTGCTATGTTGTGCAAGCTGGCCTCAAATTCCTAACCTCAAACTCCTGGCCTCAAGCAACTCTCCCACTTGGGCCTCCCAAAGTGCTGGGATAACAGATGTGAGCCACTGCGCCCAGCCGAGTTTTGCCTGTTCTTAAGGAGTTGATAAATTTCCATCCTATGGATGGGTGACCTGTTTTTGTAAGTAAAATTTTATTGAAACACAGCCATGCCCATTCGTGTGAATATCATTTCTGGTTGTTTTCATGGCACACTGGCCAAGGTGAGTACTTGGGGCAGAAACAACACAGTACACAAGGCAGAAAGCATTTACTAACTGTACCTTAAAGAAAACTCTTGCTGAATCTAAAACTTCACATAAATGGAATCCTACAGGGTGTATACTTTATGTCCAGCTTCTGTCTCTGAATGTAATATCTTTGGGATTTATTGATTGGGTTAAAAAGTGGACTTAAAAAGTCTTTTGTTCATGAACTCAACCATTAATTCAACCCCTACTGATGCCAGGCGATGTGTCAGTTGATGAAAATACAGTGACCAGCAAGACAGCTGTCCAGGCCGGGCGCAGTGGCTCACGCCTGTAATCCTAGCACTTTGGGAGGCCGAGGCAGGAGGATCATGAGGTCAGGAGTTTGAGACCAACCTGGCCAACATGGTGAAACCCCGTCTCTACTAAAAATACAAAAATTAGCCGGGTGTGGTGGCAGGCACCTATAATCCCAGCTACTCGGGAGGCTGAGGCGGGAGTATTGCTTGAACCCAGGAGGCGGTGATTGCAGTGAGCTGAGATCACGCCACGCCACTGCACTCCAGCCTGGGCAACAGAGCAAGACTCCGACTCAAAAAAAAAAAAAAAAAAAAAAAAAAGGGCCGCAGTGCAGTTCAGCACCACGGACAGCGTTCCACCAGCCCCTGAGTCTTCTACCTGGTCCACAGACAGCCTTGACCCTCAGCCTGTCCCTTCTTCTCCCCTCCTTCCCACCCTCCAGTCAACACATCCTTACTGAACTTTGCTACGTGAAATATAATTTAGTACTGAATCTGTCTTCAAGGTCCAATGCTTGTTCAAATGCAGTTTAGCTGAGGAGCCTGCCTGGAGTCAACATGAGCAAGTTGACATACGCAGATAAGATCCAGTGGACTAGAGAAATGGGTATCTAGAGGGGCATGTAGATCAAGAGAGGTGGGCTTTCTATTGTAGTAAAATAGATATAACATAACATGTTGCCATTTTAACCTTGTTAAGTGTACAGTTTAGTGGCATTAAGTGTATTCGTACTGTTGTGCAACCATCATCTCCAGTAAGCTGATTTGGAGATTAATTTTACTTGTTCTGTTCCTTCCCTCCTTCCTTCATTCATTTATGTAGAATCTTGCTCTGTCTTCCAGGCTGGATTGCAATCCATCTCCAGAACTTTTTCATCTTCCCAAACAGATCTGTACCCATTAAAGAATAACTCTCCTTTTGTTCATGGTGACAGTGAGCCAAGAGAGAAGGAAATGTTGATGATGCAGAAGGGTGGAAGGGTGGAATTATAGGATCGACAGAGGAAAAATGAGAGAGGTTCCCTTTGGTGGTTTTCATTGAAATCACTGTAGAGCAAGGAAGGCACAGAGAGTTGGAGAGAACTGAAGGAAGAGAAGGTATGAAATCACTTGCCCAGCAGGTCAGCAAGTCTTCTAGAGACTTAAGGCGAGGTCTGTGGGAAAGGTTTGAGTGCCAATTTGAAGTCTGACTTCTTGATTTTAAATTGAAACAAATCTGATTGGTGGTATTTTTCTCCAGCAATATTCAGACCAGATCCTGCCAAGCAGCCTGTCTTTGTTTCTATCTACATCTGTCCTTTCCCACCTCTCTCTCTCTCTTTCAGAGACAGGGTCTTCCTCTATCACCCAGGCTGGAGTGCAGAGGTATGATCATGGCTCACTGCAGCCTTGAACTCCTGGACTCAAGCAATCCTCCTCCCTCAGCCTCCTGAACAGGGACTGCAGGCAACTACAACTGTGCCTGGCTAGTTTTATTTTATTTTAAAATAGAGATGAGGCTTTGCTATGGTGCCCAGGCTGGTCTTGAACTTCTGGCCTCAAGAAGCAATCCTCCTGCCTTTGCCTCCCAAAGTACTGGGATTATGGGCATGATCCGCTTCCCTCTTTATAGCCCTTTGCTCCCACGTCCATCCTCAGGGGCTTCTCCCTTCTCTGCCTCCGACTTCCTGGAAGGATATTTCAGGAATCATTAGATTTAAAGGAATATGACAGCAGCCAGAAGATATGCCCTACTCAAGTTCAGCACCGCGGACAGCGTTTCACCAGCTCCTGAGTCTCCTGCCTCGTCCACACCCTCGTCCCCCAGCCTGTCCCTTCTTCTCCCCTTCTCCCCACTCCCCAGTCAACACAACCTTACTGAACTTTGCTACGTGAAATATAATTTAGTTCTGTATCTGCCTTCAAGGTCCAATGCTTGTTTAAATGTAGTCTAGCTGCGGAGCTCTCTGTATAAAAGCAAGGAAAGTTCAACAGCAGTAAAAGACTTGACAGTTCAATCTCACAATAGGAAATAAAACAAGTCCCCAGCCTGTCTTTTCTTTGAATGCCTCTAGAATGTTAACTCTTCAAGGGCCAGGCTAGTTCTTTCTCAGTCACCAATTTATCTATGATGCCAAGCTCAGTGTCTGGGAAGCAGGTACTAGATTAGTATTTATCAAATGGATGAGTTGAAAGCACACAAGTTGCCAGCAATCCCTAATAGGTCCCAAAGGCCTCCGAAGTCTGGCTGCTCTTTCCCCTTCATTTGCACCCTCATGAAGAAGTTCTCCTTGCAAGCGCGAAGGATGCAGCGAGAGATCAAGTCTGGCTGAAGCTGGAGCACATGTTAGAGTGCAAAGATCTAGACTCCAGTCACCTGGGCTGAAACCACAGCGCTGCCATTGATGGCTTTGCTTATTAGGTGAGGTCGTCTCTCTCTGAGTCTCAATTTTCCCATCTCTAATGAGGAAATCATAGTTTCTGCTTCACAGGACAGTCTTAACGAGTGGATTCAATGACTGCACAGGGTTTGGTACAGAGTGGGTGTTCATGGTTATTCTGAGACCCAACTTCATCTCCCATGGCCTCACTTTTTCCATTTCACAAAGTGAAATGCAATGAATATCTGGTCAGTGTGGCTTGAAGGAATTGCTATTGTGACAGTCCCCAGGTCAGAGCGATTTGTCCATTAGGCAGACAGGGATCCCCCTCCAGCCCCCGTAAGTTGTCCTCAGGCACCCCTAACCTTGAGTAGGACCTCTGATTTTTCCATATCTTTCTCCATTTTCCTCTTCATGCTTTTCAGCTCCTCTTTCTCCCATGTAAGCATACTGTCAGCTTTGTCAGGGATCTAGAAAACAAGGAAAGAATCCCTCACATCCTTGGGAAAGGGCTGGGAAGAGATTTCTCTTTCCAGGGTGGTAGAGGGTTTGCCAGCCTCCTAAACTCTGAGTTTGAAGGATGAAGTTGGGGGTACTCCCATCCTTTGGGTGAGGTGTCTCCCTATTTGAGAAGGTTTGATTTTTTCAACGGGCTCTCTCACTTGGGGGGGCCTTTTTTTTTTTTTTTTTTTTTGAGACGGAGTCTCCCTCTGTCGCCCAGGCTGGAGTGCAGTGGCGCCATCTCGGCTCACTGCAAGCTCTGCCTCTCGGGTTCACGCCATTCTCCTGCCTCAGCCTCCCGGTTAGCTGGGACTACAGGCGCCCGCCACCGCGCCCGGCTAATTTTTTGTATTTTTTAGTAGAGACGGGGTTTCACTGTGTTAGCCAGGATGGTCTCGATCTCCTGACCTCGTGATCCGCCTGCCTCGGCCTCCCAGAGTGCTGGGATTACAGGCATGAGCCACCGCGCCCAGCTACTTGGGGGGTCTTGCTGTCTGGAGCTTGAGATTGGGGGCTTCTCTCTTTTACAGATAGGAGCCCCGGGGGCTGAGATGAAGGTGTCTCAACTTGGGGGAGGGTTGTTCTCACCTCCTGAGACTGGGAGCTGGGCACCCCTTCCTCAGTGATGGTCTTATCTCCTCTCCCTGGCTACAGGTGGAGGGATCATATCATAGGGATGATGAGGGCTTACCTTTTTGGAGTCTTAATATTTGGATCTGGGGGCTGAAGGTAGGAATCCCATTCTGTGGGTGGGGGTCCCATCTCTCCCCCGGGAGGCTGGAATTTTTGTACCTTTTGGGGTGGGGATTTGAGGTTTCACTTTAAGGGGAAGATTCACCGGGACTGGTACTAGAGGTCTCATTCTTTCTCTCTGGATGGGGCCTCAACCTTTGGGTGTGAGGGTTGGGAGTCTGAAGCCTCTCTCTGCAGGGAGGACTTCTTCCTTTCACCACAGATGAGGTCTGGGGGCAGGGATTTTCACTTCCTGAAGCCAGGGGAGTTGGGTTTTATTTCACATTCTAGGGAGAGTTTCACCTGGGTTGGGACCAGGGTATCAGCTGCTCTCCTCAGCTGGGAGTTGGAAGAGTGTTTTCACTAGGACTGGGGCACTGAGGGTCTCACACCTATGGAAGGGTCTTACCCTCTGAGCCTGGGATCTGGGTGGATGATTTCATGCTTGGACTGAGGGCTGTGGGTTTTACTTTTTGGGGAGATTTTCATGGAGTCTGAATCAGGGGCTGCACCCTCTCTTCCTGGCTGGGAGATTTGGATAATTTTATCCTCTGGGGCAGGGAAGCTGAGGATCTCATCTCCTTGGACAGGGCTCACTCTCTGGGTCGTGGGGGCTCAGGCATCTCTTCCTGGGCCTGTCTCCATCACCTTTTTTTTGTTTGTTTGTTTTTGAGTCTCACTATCTCCCAGGCTGAAGTGTAGTGGCCCTATCATATTTCACTACAGCCTTGAACTCCTGAGCTCAAACAATCCTCCTGCCTCAGCCTCCCAAGTAGCTGGGACTAGAGGCATGCACCACCATGCCTGGCTTTTTTTTTTTTTTTTTAAACTTTGGTGCAGACAGGGTCTTGCCGTGTTGTCCAGGCTGACCTCAAACTTCTGGCCTCAAGCAATCCTCCTGCCTTGACCTCCTGAAGTGCTGGGATTACAAGCACAAACTACCACACCTGGCTAATTTTCCTCCAATTTTTTGAGAGATGGGATCTCACTGTGTTGTCCAGGCTGGATTGCAGTTGGTCTGATTATAGCTTACTGCAGCCTCAAACTCTTGGGCTCAAGCAATCCTCCTGCCTCAGCCTCCAAGTAGCTGGGACCATAAATGCATGCCATCACGCTGGGTCATTAAATTTTTTTTTTTTTTTTTTTGTAGAGACAGGGTCTCACTATGTTGCTCAGGCTGGTCTCCAACTCCTGGACTCAAGCGATCCTCCTGCCTTGGCCTCCCAAAATGCTGGGATTACAGGTGTGCACCACCACCCCCAGCTAACTTTTCAAATTTTTTGGTAGAGACAGGTTTTCACCTGTCACCCAGGCTGGAGTACAGTGGTGCCGTCATAGTTCACTGCAACCTGGAAGGCCTGGCCTCCCAAACTGCTGGGAATACAGGCGTGAGCTACTGCACCCAGCCCTCAACTTCTTTGCCCTTATTCACCAGAGTTGGGTGTTCTCTCTATGGAAAGATTTAAAAAAAAATTTTTTTTGAGATGGAGTTTTGCTCTTGTTGCCCAGGCTGGAGTGCAATGGCGTGATCTCGGCTCACTGCAACCTCTGCCTCCCGGGTTCAAGTGATTCTCCTGCCTCAGCCTCCCAAGTAGCTGAGATTACAGGCATGCGCCAGTAGGCCCGGCTAATTTTGTATTTTTAGTAGAGACGGGGGTTTCATCATGTTGGTCAGGCTGGTCCCGAACTGCTGACCTCAGGTGATCCATCAGCCTCGCCCTCCGAAAGTATGGAAAGGATTTTTCCGGGGCTGAACACTGCATAACGAAGGCCTCAGTCTTTGCAATTAGGCTGGGGTTGGGGGCGGGGAAGAGGGTCCCACCTTCTCAGACTTGGGCCTGTAGCCCCGCAGCTTGACACTCTGCTGGTTAATAAGCAGGCCCTTGCGCACTTCGCTGAGCCTGTGGTCGGTGACCTCGCGCTGGCGCAGCAGCTGTCGCACCCGCCCGTTAATCTGGTGCTGCGCGCGGCCGAGGCGGGCGGCGGTGAGGCGCGCTCCACGCGCGTGCGCGTGCACCACCTCGGTGGTCTGCAGGGCGCGCGCTTTGCGGTGCAATGGTAGCGGCAGGCGGGCGTACCAGGCGGGCGGCTTCATCTTGCCCTTCCACAGCGTGACGCCCTCGCCTGGCGGCGGCTTCTCCACGGTGCCGCCGCCTTTGAGCATCTCCACGCGGAAGCGCCAGGGCTGGATGTAGGCGGCGCGGCCGAGGTGGTGCGCCACGTTCGGGTCCAGCACGCTGTCCTTGGGCTGCCACATGGTCACCGCCTCCTGCCCGCAGCGATCCGTCAGGATGTGCGCGGTTCTCGACATGGCCTGAGCTGCCTCGCGCCATGCTGGGGCCCCAATGCGTGTGTCCTGGCTGCGCTCTACCGGGGGTGCCAACACGCGCATGGTCCCTGCTTGGTCCCTCGGCCTGGCCGGGGACCCCCAGGCGGATCAGAAGGGACCCCAAAGACACACAACTCTTTCCTGGCCTGTGGAGAGCGTGTACTGAGAGAGCCCGTCACCATAGCGATGGGCGCAACAAGGAAGGTGGAATTCCAGAGGTGGGGGGAGGAGTAGGATGGAATCTTTGCTTTGGAACTTGGCCTAAGTGCGTTGGCATCCTGACTCCTTGAGAAAGAGCCGGTCTAGCGTCCCTCTCGCCGTTGTTTCCAGCAACGTGGCCCTTCTTCCAGCTTTAGGATGTCCTAAGCCCTTCCAGCTGTCCAGGTCACACTCTGTCGCATGTCGGTAAGCATGGAAGAAGGGCCATGCTTCTCACCAGGCATTCCTCTCGCTGTTACCTTCCAGCACATGGCTTGTCTTTCAGCTTCAGGATGTCCTCAGCGCTTTCTGCTGGCTGGGTTCTTGTTGTTCTTGACTACCCAAAAGTGGCTCTTTTAGTTTCCCCTCCCCTCCCCTCCCCTCCCCTCCCATCCCCTCCCCTCCCCTCTCCTCTCTCTCCCTCTCTCCCTCCCTTCCTCCCTTCCTTCCTTCCTTCCTTCCTTTCCTTTCTTTTTTCTTTTTTTTTTAGACAGTCTTGCACTGTCCCCTGGGCTGGAGTGCAGTGGTGTGATCTGGGCTCACTGCAGTCTTCACCTCTCAGGTTCAAGAGATTCTCCTGCCTCAGCCTCCTGAGTAGCTGGGCTTACAGGCACCCACCACCATGCCCAGCTAATATTTTGTTTTTTGTTTTTTTTTTTTTAGTGGGGACAGGATTTCACCATGTTGACCAGGCTGGTCTCAAACTCCTGACCTCGTGATTCTCCTACTTTGGCCTCCCAAAGTGCTGGCATTACAGGCGAGAGCCACCGCTGCCAGCCTAGTCTTACATTTTCTTTCGTGTCTTCACAGCACTCACCGCTATCTGAAATTATCTTATTCATTTGTTGGTTTACTTTGTAACTTTTGGGCATCTCCCACTTGCCCTAGAAGAATTAAGAGCCTTAAAAATTTTTTTATTTTTATAGATTTGGGGTACAAGTGCAGTTTTGTTACGTGGATATATTTCGTAGTGTTGAAGACTGGGCTTTTAGTGCATCCATCACCCAAATAGTGTACATTGTAGCCAATAGGTAGTACTGTATCCCTCACCCTCTTCTCACCCTCCTACCTATGGGAGCCTCCAATGTCTGTTTTCCACTCTGCTTGTCCATGTGTACCCATGGTTTAGCTTCCACTTAGAAGTCAGAATATGAGTTTTTTTGACTTTCTATTTCTCGGCCATTTCACTTAGGATAATGGTCTCTAGTTCCATCCATGTTGCTGCGGAAGACATGATTTCACTGTTTTTTATGGCTAAGTATTCCACAGCATATATATGTGATATGTATCTCTATATATACAGCACATGCATTGACATATAAGCTATACGTATGCTATCTAGATAGGATATCTATGTTATGTGTATGTTATCTAGATAGCATATATGTGATATTTATGGATAGCTAGATATCTATGTGATATATATGCTATTTAGATAGCATATCTATATGATATATATACTATACATAGGGCATATGTATTTGGTATAGATATGCTATATATATGCTGTCTAGATAGCATATCTATGTGATATATATGCTGTCTAGACAGCATATATGTGATATATGTAGACATCTATGTGATATATATGATATTTGGATAGCATATCTATGTGACAGACATGCTATATATAGGGCATTTGTATTGATATATATATGCTATCTAGACAGCATATCTATGTGATATATATGCTCTCTAGATAGCATATCTATGTGATCTCTCTAGATAGCATATATAATATATATAAATTTAATATAAGGTATACATAAATATAATATATATATATATAAATATATAAGATATATAAATAGATAATATATAAATATATATAAGATATATAATTATATAATATATAAATATAAGATATAATATATTTTATATATTATATATAATATATAATTATATATTATTATATATTATATAAAATATATATTGTATATTAGTATATATGTATATAAAATATACAATATATATTTTATATAATATATAATATATATCTATTATAAATATATAATATATATAATAAATATATATTTATATTTATATTTTATATATAACATAAATATATATTTTATTTTTATAAATAACATATAAATATATATTTTATTTATAAAAATATATTTATAAAATATATATAACATAAATAAATTATAACATAAATATATATAACATATAAATAAAATATATATAACATATATAATACTATATATGTTTTCCATGCCTCTAAGTTCTAAAACACTTCACCAACCCCCAAATAAAATCTCATCCCCACGAGCGCTCACTCTCATTCCCCTGTCCCCTCGGTTCCTGGTAACCACTCATCTGCTCCCTGTCTCTATAGATTTGCCTGTTCTGGACATTTCATGTCAATGGAATCTCACACTATATGGCCTTTTGTATCTGGCTTCTCTCACTCAGCATCGTGGTTTCAAGATTTGTCCATGTTGTAGCATGGATCAGTGCTTCCTTCCTTTTCATGGCTGAATCATATTCCATTGCATTTATATATCATAACTTTGTTTATCCATCTGACCAGTGATGGACATTTGTTTTTCGCCTGTGAACTTCATGAGGGCATTGATTTTGCCTCTCGTATTTACCATTGTATTCCACCACCGAGCACCCAGCACAGATAGTGGCTCACGACAAGCACTCAGTAAGTATTTATTAGATGAATATATAAGTGGAAGAATCAATAAATGTTTTATTTTTATTTTATTTTATTTTTTCAGACAGGGTCACACTCTGTCACCCAGGCTGGAGTGCAGTAGCAAGATCATGGCTCACTGCAGCCTCAACCTCCTGGACTCAAGGGATCCTCCCACTCTCAGCCTCCCGAATAGCCAGGACTATGGGCATGTGCCACCATGCACGGCTTAGTTTTTAATTTTTTTAATTTTTTTTTTTGTAGAGACAGAGTCTTGCTATGTTTCCCTGACTGGTCTTGAACTCCTGAGCTTAAGCAATTCTCCTGCCTTGGCCTACCAGTGTGCTGGGATTACAGGCATGAGCCACCGTGCCTGTCCAAATATTTTCGTATTGAGTGAATGAGAGGTGTGACCGTCAAGAAAGAATGAATGACCCTGGGTTTGTAACCAAGGGATCATTCAGTAATGGGGCGGGGGGGAATAAGATGGGCAACCAGCGACTCCCACACCAGCCATGCTGGAGACCCACCATTATGTTCTTTAGGGCCACTAGCAAGAGATGGGGCCAGATAACATTTGGTGATGGAGGCTTGGGAATATGGGGTTAGCACAGTCATTTGCTGCTTGGACCAGTGGTATCTGGTTCAACAAATTTTCATGAGCATCAGGAGAGTATTATGGTCTGTATTCTGGATCCAGATGAGCTAGGATTCAAATTATGATTCTGCCACTTACTGTCCATGTGACCTCAAGCAATTCACTTAGTATCTCTGTGCCTGCGTTGCCCCATCTGTCAACTCAGATATTAGGATTGTGGCATGGAGACAATGAGCTGATATGAATGAAGTGCTTAGCACCTCGGCTGACACCTAGTAAGCATTATGTAAGTGTTTACTTTTTACTTTTATTAATGGAATGAACCCACAAATGAGCTATTTCAAAACCAGAAGTGGTCCAGAGAGGGTTTCACAAAGAACCTGGGAGACACCTCACGTGAGATGCCCTTCTGCACACAGCCATCTACCTTTGCTTTGTTCGTGAAGTACTTCCACCTTCCCAACCAGGGGATCTCATCTGGGTAGGCTTGCTGCCTGGTGTATGAAGCACCTCTATTGGGCAGAACTTGTACCAAGCTACCTGAGACACACTTAGGAAGCTTTCTCATGCCAGATCTACATGTGAGGATTTTGGCTTCCACATGGCTCTCTAGTGAAATGCGTTAGGGCTATGGAAGTGGGTGCAGACTGTTACATTCTGGCTTTTTATTAGTCCAACACACTGACACCAACATGCTGCTAGTATATGATACTATTATCTAAGCATTGAAATTGGTGCAGACCATTGCTTAATCGGGCCAACTTCTCATTTCCATCTCCCAACCCCAGCTTCCGTTCTCTATATCAACTTCCAAAACCTCACTGCTAGCTCCTGGCTTTGATGACCCATTCTGGACACTTCTCTAGCCTGATGTGTATTTGAAGAACAGGTGAGTTATCTGCTTTTTTGTTTTTTATTTTTATTTTTTTTGAGATGGAGTTTCACTTTTGTTGCCTAGGCTGGAGTGCAGTGGTGCGATCTCGGCTCACTGCAACCTCTGCCTCCTGGGTTCAAGTGATTCTCCTCCCTCAGCCTTCTGAGTAGCTGGGATTACAGGCGCCCACCACCATGTCCCACTAATTTTTTGTATTTTTAGTAGAGATGGGGTTTCACCATGTTGGCCAGGCTGTTCTCAAACTCCTGACCTCAGATGATCTGCCCAACTCAACCTCCCAAAGTGCTGGGATTATAGGCATGAGTCACCGTGCTCTGCTTTTTTTTTTTTTCTTTCTTTCTTTTTCTTTTTTTTGACAGGGTCTTGCTTTGTTATCCAGGGTAGAGTACAGTGGCACCATCATGGCTCACTGCAACCTTGAACTCCTGGGCTTAAATAATCCTCCTGCCTCAGCCTCCTGGGTAGCTGGCACTACAGGCATGTGCTACCATGCCTGGCTAATTTAAAAAATTTTTTGTAGAGACAAGATCTTGCTATGTTGCCCAGGCTAGTCTTAAACACCTGGGCTCAGACAATCCTCCTGCCTTGGCCTGCCAAAGCTCTGAGGTTTCAGGTGTGAGCAACTGCGCCTGGCCTGTCTGGAAGGAACCATTCATTGCCGGGCTGGGATTAGCTCTCAGTTTCCAGGTGATTCACCTACGTGGGTCTGAACAGAAACAATGATGTTCAAAAAATCCTACAGAAACATTATGTACATAAGCCCGAGGACTGGGAAAATTTTTCACTACTCTTCAAGCCTAAATACCTTTCTTAAACTAACAAATAAGCTGTGAAAGCAATGTATGCACATTGTATAAAATGTATAAAATATGGGAAAACATAATGAAATGAATAAGAATCTTTTCTTTTTTTTTCTGGAGACAGAGTCTCACTCTGTCACCCAGGCTGAAATGAAGTGGCACAATCTTGGCTCACTAAAGTCTCCAACTCCTGCTCTCAAGAGATCCTCTTGCCTCAGCCTCCTGAGTGACTGGAACTACAGGTGCATGCCATCACACCTGACTAATTTTTTTTTTTTCATAGAGATGAGGTTTTGCTATATTGCCCAGGCTGGGTCTTGAACTCCTGACTTCAAGCCATCCTCCTGCCTCGCCCTCTCAAAGTGCTGGGATTATGGCCACGAGCCACTGTGGCCAGCCTTATTTTTTATTGTACTATCCAGAGATACCTATTCTGAACTTGCTCTTGATTTCACTCTAACCATTTCCACGTTCATTCCCCCCCGCCATGCCTCCGTGTATGTGCGTGTGTGTGTGCATGTACACAATTATAGTTATACATATTTCCCTCCTTCCAATATGCTGAAGCCCAAATACTTCTAACTCAGGCCAATAGGGAGCTATATTTCTTTGTGAAATTAGCTCTCTGATTTTTGTTTATTTTATTTATGTATTTATTTTTTTTTTAGAGACAGAGTCTCGCTCTGTTGCTCAGGCTGGAGTGCAGTGGCGTGATCTTGGCTCACTGCAACCTCCTCCTGCTGGGTTCAAGCAATTCTCCTGCCTCAGCCTCCTGAGTAGCTGGGCGCCACCACGCCCAGCTAATTTTTTGTATTTTAGTAGAGATGGAGTTTCACCGTGCTGCCCAGGTTGGTCTCAAACTCCTGAGCTCAGGTCATCCGCCTGCCTTGGCCTCCCAAAGTGCTAGGATTACAGGCACGAACCACTGCACCTGGCAGCTCTCTTGATTTTTATAATAAAGAACACTTTACAGAAATTTGTTTTTGCAACCATCCTTGCTGGGGCCACCTGTTCAATATACTGATTCATGCAATGTAGGGAGCAGAATTCTGCTTTTGGGTGAAATTGAGTGAAATTGCAGAATGGATGAAGAAGGAGAACCTTCTAAAACTTCTAGCCTTTTTTCTTTTTCTTTCTTTTTTCTTTTTTTTGTTTTTGGCATTACATGGAGATGCCCTTCGCTGTGAAATCTTGTTAGGTAATTATCAGAGACCCCTTTTTAGGTTCCCCGATGTCTTCCCTTCTGGGACACCAGATTCTACTTTTAGTAGGTGCCCCTCTTTCTCTTGGAGATAATCACATCAATTGGTCTCTCATTCCAGGGGGATATGACCTAGAATCTGTTTTGTCTTTGAGAAATGAGGTCGCTTTTCTGGTGGAGGTGTCAGGAGACGGTGGGAAGCCCCAGGCTGGGAGAGGAGGTGCTTCCTGGTTCTTCCCTGTCATCTCCTGCAAAGGCAGTGACCCTGCTGGTCAGTGAGTGACAAGGACCTGTGTCTATGGCTATACCCTCGATCAATCCCTTAAAATGGCTCAGGCAGGCCAGGCATGGTGGCTCATGCCTATAATCCCAGCACTTTGGGAGGCCGAGGTAGGCGGATCACTTGAGGCCAGGAGTTCGAGACCAGCCTTGCCAATATTGTGAAATCCCGTCTCTACAAAAATGCAAAAATTAGCTGGGAGTGGTGGCACATGCCTGTAATCCCAGCTACTCAAGAGGCTGAGGCATGAGAATTGCTTGAACCCGGGGGGCAGAAGTTGCCATGAGCTGAGATTTTGTCACTGTGCTCTAGCCTGGGCAAGACAGACGCTCTATTACAAAAAACAAAACAACAACAACAACAACACCCCACCAAAAACAAAAAGACAAAAACCAAAAACACAAACCAAAAACAAACAAACAAACAAAAATAATGGCTCAGGCATCCATTATCAATGTCTTCCTGCAATGGACAAATTCCATAGTTTCTTTTCTATCCTGCTCAACTTGACCTCCTGGGAGCTTTGAAATTGTCAGCCCCGGGGCCGGGCGCGGTGGCTCAAGCCTGTAATCCCAGCACTTTGGGAGGCCGAGACGGGCGGATCACGAGGTCAGGAGATCGAGACCATCCTGGCTGACACGGTGAAACCCCGTCTCTACTAAAAAATACAAAAAACTACCCGGGCGAGGTGGCGGGCGCCTGTAGTCCCAGCTACTCGGGAGGCTGAGGCAGGAGAATGGCGTAAACCCGGGAGGCGGAGCTTGCAGTGAGCTGAGATCCGGCCACTGCACTCCAGCCTGGGCAGCAGAGCGAGACTCTGTCTCAAAAAAAAAAAAAAAAAGAAATTGTCAGCCCCCTGTGACTTGAATCCCCTCCCCTGTGCTCTTTCGCATGTTTCCTTTTTCACCGCTACTCTGTGTTCTTTACTATCTGGTTGTCCGCCATCCACCCCTCAAAAATGGTGGGTTTCTTTTTCAGCTGGGTTAGGCATCTTTAGACGGTCCTGAATGGTCGCCACCTCCTGATCCTCATGTCCTGTGTAATCCCTTGGGTATGGGCTGGACCTGATGACTCACTTGTAACCAAAAGGCTATGGCAAATGTGATAGATGCCGCTTCTGAGATTAGGTTACAAAGTGATCATGGCTTCTGTTCTGCTCTCTCTTGCTTGTACTTTCACTTGCTCACTCTAAAGAAATCCAAGTCAGGCATGGTGGCTTATGCCTACAATCCTAGCACTTTGGGAGGCTGAGGTAGGAGGATTGCTTGAAGCCAGGAGTTTGAGGCTAGCCTGGGCAACATAGCAAGACCCTGTTTCTTAAAAAAACAACAAACAAACAAAACAAAACAAAAAACAGCTGGGTGTGGTGGTGCATATCTGGAATCTGAGCTACTCAAGAGGCTGGGGTGGGAGGATTGCTTGAGCCCAGGAGTTGGAGGCTGCAGTGAGCTATGATTGCACCACTGCACTCCAGCCTGGGTAACAGAGCAAGATCCTGTCTCAAAACAAAACAAAACAAAAATAAAATAAAATAAGAGAAATAGCGTGTACATCAAGCTTTCATTCTCCATTCACTTCTCATTCCTCACTTTTTCCTTGGAAAATCTTTTTCACATTAGTGAATTTGGGTATTAATAGTTAGGTTAGGGCCAGGTGTGGTGGCTCACACCTGTAATCCCAGCACTTTGGGAGACTGAGGCAGGTGAATTGCTTAAGCCCAGGAGTTTGAGACCAACCTCGGTAACATGGTAAACCCTGGCTCTACACAAAATAGAAAAATTAGCAGGGGATTATGGGGTGTGCCTGTGGTTCCAGCTACTCTGGAGGCTGAAGAAGGAGAATCACCTGAGCCAAGGGAGGTCGAGGCTGCAATGAGCCCTGATTGTGCCACTGTACTCCAGCCTGGGGGACAGAGTGAGACCCTGTCTCAAGAAAATAAAAAGGTTAGGAAGACTGTGGCTTTACAACC